>NC_132843.1:21965645-22591895 GCF_048164855.1 Canis lupus baileyi | reverse complement strand
GAGAAGGTGTCTATGGCCAGAGGTAAAAATTGAACTAGGTATCTATAGAAGTAAAAACACAAGCCTGAAATAACTAAAACTAAGCATCCTTTATACTTAAATTCAATGACAGTAAATGATAGAACCTATTTTATGCTGTATTTGGTGAAAGGGGATGAGATCACATTACAAATGCATGTCCAAGACTATCCTAGACTAAGAAGCTGCGAGTAGTACATAAAGGTTTGCTCAGTACTTATGGTTGAGAAAGATGGGAGCTAATGCTGGGATTTTGATAAAGTTCTTTATTATCCAGATCAATTATAAGAAATATCCTGACTCCTCCCAGAGTTTATTAAATGAGGCTGCAATGACTACAAAAGACCTTTTCAAATGCTTCACATCTTATTTGGAATGCAAATACTGATAGCAGCGGAAAGTGTTAATTATAATACACTTATCTCTGTTTCTTCAGTAAAGTTCCTAATATTTTTTTTAAGATTTTATTTATTCATGAGAGACACACAGAGAGAAAGAGGGGCAGAGACACAAGCAGAGGGAGAAGTAGGCTCCCTGAAAGGACCCGTAATTTTCTAGACAATAGAGTACACGATTTAAGTATATGGCTAACAACTAACAACAGGTATGTGGAATCTGTGCTAGACACGGCAATGTGCTGCCCAAATCCTCCTTTGTGGAAGGACTCAATGACCAGCTGCCGAGGATGATAACCTTCAGTTGTTGATCCGTTCTGAGAAGTCATGCCCTTTCCAGGATGTCTATAGCCAGTGTCCGATGGTGATGAAGTATCCATTTGGGACAACCCTGGTGAGTCATCTAGCACCAGCTCTTACTGTTCACTGTTGGGTCAGTGCCATTGCCAAGCCTGCCTCACAGCTGAATGTGGTCTTTTGACCATTCTGCCTCCTTCCTCTCCCTTCCCTCAGGGTTGATTTCAACCAAGGTCACTCCCTAATAAAACTCTTGTATGCTAAACTCTACCACTGAGTCTGTTTCTAGAAAACTTAACCTTCAGTAGAATCTTAAAAATTAAGGTTAATCAAACTTGAATATAAACTATCAGAATACACTTAAACTTATAAGATATGCAAAAACACATTCTACCAGAAAAGGAGTAACTTATTTTCTCCGTGAAAGAGTTTCTTTTCCAATTGATTGATTATGTCATTTTGAATTAAAATAAATCACTTGCTGATAGTAGAAAGTGTCAGTGTCAATGTCAGTACACATTTCAAAATCATGCTTGGAATAATGTATTGAGTAGAGGCTTGATAATGTACATTGACTTGCTAGATAATGCTGCTGCCATAGAATGTAATGGTAAATAAAATTGTTTGAAATGTCACAAACTATATGATAGTTTTCCTTTATAAAAATGAATCAGGGTAGACAAGCTTTAACAGTAACAAAAACACTCTTAGAAAACTTTCCTTAATGTAAACAAACTTCAATTCTCATAAAGACAGCTAGTAAGTTATAGATTCTTCTCAATGACCTAAAATGGAAAAAAAGGCAGACTGATCTGAAAACTGTAATGAGAATAATTGGCCAAGATGAATGAAAAGGCAGTCATTTCTCTTTGTAAAGTAGAAAATGCCAGTTTTATCATTTACTACCTTTCCATGTTTCTTCTTAGTTCAGTATTTTATTTGTTTTGAGTATATGTGGTCTCCTTAAGAGTATGTTTTTCATTTGTCCAGCCTTTATTATTATACTGAGAAACTACACAGATCATTTCTGCAGGGTTGTCTTTGTGCTTTATTCATGTTTTTTCTTCTTCATTAAAATATAAACACATTCTTGAACATATGAAGACTTTTATCATAAGTACATTATTCTTAAAAGTGGAAAATAATTAAAGTAATTAAACAAAAAAAATGCAAGCTTGTTTTCCTTCCTTTAGTAGGCAATTACTGGAAGCATTTTAACCTGTAAAATATGATTGCTACATATCTTAAAGGGCATCCTTATTATATTGCTAAATATAGGTGCTGTTTTATTTTAACGTGATAAAATTACACATTTATGTGTTCCTTTATTAAAATGTAGACTTCTGGGACACCTGGATGGCTCAGTGGTTGAATGTCTGCCTTTGTTCTCAGGTCTTGATCCCGGAGTTCTGGGATCAAGTTCCACATCGGGCTCCCTCCATGGAGCCTGCTTCTCCCTCTGCCTGTGTCTCTGCCTCTCTCTTTGTGTCTCTCATAAATATACAAAAGAAAGTCTTAAAAAAAATAAAATGTAGACTTCTATTTAAAACTGTGTATTGGGATGCCTGGGTGGTTCAGTAGTTGAGCATCTGCCTTCGGCTCAGAGCATGATCCTGGGGTCCTGGGATCGAGTCCCACGTGAGGCTTCCTGTGGGAAGCCTGCTTCTCCCTCTGCCTATGTCTTTCCCTCTCTCTCTGTGTCTCTCAGGAATTAATAAATAAAATCTTAAAAAAAAAAAAAAAACAGAAACAACGACAAAAACACATGAGACTTTAAAACATCTATTAAAAATAAATAAAACTGTGTATTGTTTGCTTATATATTTTATATATATAGTGCACATACATAAATAATGCATTTATGTTAATGTGATGGAAATTAATTTTATTAAAAATACTTTAATTGCACACAACAGAGAAGAATGAAGTCAGTTAAAAGATGTTGGATGAAATCACATATGTGTGGATCAGAAAACCTATTTTTTTCTTTTTGAGAGAGAGAGAAAGAGCATGCTCAGGAACAAGAGCAGGGAAGGGAGCCAGGAGAAGGGCAGAGGGAAAGGGTAAAAATCTAAGCAGATTCCCACCGAGTATGGAGCCCCATGTGGGCCTCAATCTCAGGACCCTGATATCATGACTTGAGCTGAAATCAAGAGTCAGAATCTTAACTAACTGAGCTACCTAGACACCTCATTAGGAAACTTCTGAGAGAGGAGGTCAATTCACTCTAACTAGATCTCAAGTTAGACCATTGCAGGAACTCCTGAAAAAACAGTTACGAACAAATTCACTACTAGTATACACAACACAAGGATAGTAGGAAATCAAACCATATGTCTTAAAGAAAAATCTACTACATGAATGGACAGGCTCAACTTTGCTATGTTGTAAAAAAAAAAAGCACCATGTTATCATAAGTTAGTATTCTTTTTGTCTTTCATAAGACATCTGTTGAGCAATTTCAAACTGCCAGACAGTCTGCTAGCAAGAAATACTGCTTTCAAAAAAAATTTAAAGCCTAAGGGTGAGAAATGACAGATTCTTAATTTCAAAGTGGGGACATTTTAAAAATCTGGTGTATTATAGTAATTCACAGTTGGGATAACAAACAAAAGCACAAATGGAACGTTTAAAGTAAAAATTAAAGTCATATCTTAATCAAAGATAAAATCTAGGGGTACCTGGGTGGCTCAGTGTGTTAAGGGTCTCACTTCAGCTCAGGTCATGATCCCAGGGTCCTGGCATAGATCCCCACATTGGACTCCCCAGGCAGCAGGGAGTCTACTGGTTCCTCTGCCCCTCTCTCACTCATGCTTGAGCTGAAATTTGAGAGCTCTCTCAAATTAAAAAAAAAAAATCCTTTAAAAAAACAACATCTATTATATTATGGGCTAATAAGAACCCTTTCTTGGGATAATTATACTACCTTTCTACCTAAATAACATTGACTTTTCATGCTCCTATTTAAAACGATTTATTTCTTCACTGTATTCCATTTCTTTTAGCCTGTTCAAGGAACCTAACTCAGATACAACCTCCCCACTTGACTCTGCACCCATTCATTATTTATAACTCTTTTTTGGCACCCAATTCCCATCCCTGTTAGCACCGCAAAAAGCTGTTACTACTTCCTATTAATGTAACAGCATGCCAGCTGGTCTTAAGGGTTAACTCTATTCAAGTTAACATACTTCTTACTTGCTGACCTAAGGCTCTTGATCTGTAACAGAACTAATTTACTTTCTTTGAGATTTGCAGACCATTGGCCTTAAGGAGTGAAGAACCAGAACTGCCTGGGCTTTTTGATTAGCCTAGCAATTTTTTTTAGTAAAATGTTTTTCTTTCTTTTAGTTCACATAAATGATCTTACTGACCTCCCTCTGTGTATGTCTAGACCTTGCCCTCCTCCTTTGCAGGAAGAACAGGCTACCCCTGCACATCACAAAAAAAGAACTTGATGCCCACGCACAAACACCAGGCACTGGGATAACATTTGTAGCTGGCATTACCGAGTCTGCATGTGGTCAAGCAATATTGCAGACCACTGCACTCCTTTTCCTGATGAACTACCTGAGCCTCTTTGAAAACCTTGGAGTTGGCTTTTGGACAAGAGTCAGGCTTCTCCCCAGGTCACTGGCCTCCAGAATAAAGCTATGTTCTTTTCCAATAAAAGCTCATTTCTTGAGTAATGACCTTTCAGGTGATGGGCAGCTGAACTTGGTTTAGGGAACATGAATAAATAGCAACAATCTCTAGATGTCACCACGTGCACTGAACATTACTGTGTTTATTTGCTTTCTTTTCAGACTTTCAACTCTGTGGGAAAGCTGTCCCTAGGCACACTACCCAATTTTTCTTCCTCTTTTCTCTCTTAAATTTAGTCCAACCAGAATTTTACTCCACCACTGACCAAAAGCACTCTCGTCAAGATTATCTATTACCTCTATGTTTTTTAATTCAACAAGTGATTCTCAGGCCTCAGACTTTCTTATCAATAGCAATTGACATGATTGATCACTTCCTCCTCCTTGGCACACGTTCTTCACACACTTTCAAGGGCACTATCCTTTCTTGGATTTCCTCCTACCCCACTGGTTATTTTTGCTATGTTTCATTGGATGATTTCTTTTTTCTCTTCAACCACTTAAACCCAGGGCTAAGTCACTGATTTTCTTTCATTTTTTTTTTTTTATCTAAACTGTTATCCAATGATACTACAGAGCTTCACACAAGTCTCATTTCTATCCCAACTACTCCCAAATCATCTTTAGTGCAGCTCTTTCCTGAACTTAAGATACCTAGATCCATCTGTGAACCTCATACATATGTGCATATATATATAATGATTAAATAAGAAAATTTAGGGCATACACGCAAACTTTATTAAACACTTCATGAAGCAGGTAGTCTTTACTCTCAAGAGTTTGGAGAGCAACAAAGTAAAGGAAAGGACTGCAAGTTTTTATAGAAAGAGGCAAGCAGGGGTCCCTGGGTGGCTCAGTGGTTGAGCATCTGCCTTTGGTTCAGGGTATGATCCCAGGGTCCTGGGATCCAGTCCCACATCAGGTTCCCCATAGGGAGCCTGCTGCTCCTTCTGCCTATGTCTCTGCCTCTGTCTGTGTCTCTCATGAATAAATAAATAAAATCTTTTTTTATTTTTCTTTTTTTTATTCATGAGAGAGAGAGAGAGAGAGAGAGAGAGAGGCAGAGACACAGGCAGAGGGAGAAGCAGGCTCCATGCTGGGAGCCCAATGCGGGACTCGATCCTGGGACTCCAGGATCGCGCCCTGGGCCAAAGGCAGGTGCCTAACCGCTGAGCCACCCAGGGATCCCTAAATAAATAAAATCTTAAAAAAAAAAAAAAAAAAAAGAAAGAAAAAAAGAGGCAAGCAGGAGACAAGGAGGAAGTACTTAGCTTAATTTGATCAACTGGGCTTGCATATCTGACCTTATTTAGAAAGATCAAGAAACAAGAAAGTAAGTATAAAGTTCAGAAGTGGCTTGCCATTGGCTGACTGCATAGACTGCATTTCTGGTCAAATGGAACATTTATTAGGATACCAAAGTTATCCAAGTTCTGTTGACATGTTGCCGTGGGCAGGTGTGTCTCCATTTTAGGCCTAGAAATTTATTTCAACAATATATAAATCTCCTTAACGTTACCTTTCACATTTCTATTTCCCCTTCCTCTCATATCAGAACTGTTAAAAATTCTTTTGGACATATCCTCATGTTCATACAAAATAAAATTACTATCTTTATTACTACTAACAGCAAGTCACTATGATTTTTCCCAGTCACTGCTGCTGAATCCCTATCATCTTTTCTGTTCTTTTTTTTTTTAAAAGATTTTATCTATCATCTATCTATCTATCTATCTATCTATCTATCTATCTATCTATCTATCATCTATCTATTTATTTGAAGGAGGAGAGGGGCAGTGGGAGAGAGGGAGAACCTCAAACAGACTCCATGCAGAGCACAGAGCCTGAGTCAGGGCTCGATCTCACAACCCTGAGATTATGACCTGAGACAAAATCAAGAGTTAGACATTTAACTGACTGAGTCACCCAGGACCCCCTATCATCTTTTCTAAGACTGTCATCTTTTTTCTAAATTACTAAATTAGGCTTCTAACAGATCTCTTTGTTTCTTCCTTTTCCACCCACAGTCTATTTTCATCACAGCAGGTCTTCTCTGTACTCCTGTTAAAAACTGCAATTGAGTTGTCCTAGCCCTCTCCATCTCCATTCCCTGCTTCAATTTTCTTTATAACACTCGCATACTCTGAAACACTGTATTGTAATTTATTTATTTGGTTATCTTTATATTCCTCTTAAAATACAGGCTTCATGGTGACAAGCAATTTTTGTTCATGTCCCAAAGTATATTGCAAAGTTCAGGGATGCTTATGTGGCTCTGTCAATTAAGTGTCTGACTCTTGATTTCGGCTCAGGTCATGATCTGGGGGTCGTGAGAAGGAGCCCCACATGGTCTCTGCACTCAGCAGGGAGTCTACTTGAGATTCTTTCTCCCTCTCCCTCTGCCTCTCCCCACTGCTCATAAGTACTCCAGCACGCTCTCTCTCTCATTCTCTCTCAAATAAATAAACCTTAAAAAAAAGTTTCAAATGGTACCTGGCTAATAATAGTTGTTGAGGGATCCCTGGGTGGCGCAGCGGTTTGGCGCCTGCCTTTGGCCCAGGGCGCGATCCTGGAGACCCGGGATCGAATCCCACATCGGGCTCCCGGTGCATGGAGCCTGCTTCTCCCTCTGCCTGTGTCTCTGCCTCTCTCTCTCTCTCTCTGTGAGACTATCATAAATAAATAAAAAAAAAATTAAAAAAAATAGTTGTTGAGTACAAACCTGTTAATGAGTGAAGGTGACTATTGTCTAGTGGATGAAACATAAAACTATGTGTCTACAGAGGTCATGCAACAAGAAATCAAATGAGTCATCCCAAGAATCATTCACTATGTTAGAAATTTGAGATATGTGATATACCATAGAATGTGAGGATGAGGCAGGATGTGGTAAGGATAGCTATTGAAATCTGGTTTTAGGATTCGTTAATGTCTGTAGTCCCTATACCTACTGAAAAAAAAAATTCAATTACTACCGTCCTACCACCTCAAGCTAAAAGTTTCATTCTTTGAAAGATGCTCCCTTTGTTGGCAAGGTTGAGAGCAGTACTGAGGCCATGAACTAAAAATAAAGAAACTCAAATGAAAGTCTATATCATGAATAGGGACACCTCCAAGCTTTCTTCCCTCTTCTAGTTTCTAGAATATTGGAAACCAATCTAAGGCAGTAGATTAGAGATGTCTTCCCTGGAGAAATGGTGGCCAGAGCTAAAAGGCATATATTTTCAAAGGCCCAGAAAAAAGTCCACTCCCTCGTCAACAAAACCTAACCAAACATACAGAGACAAACCAGCATTTTAAGGGCTACCTCTTAAATATTCATAAAGCTTCAAGTATATTTGGAGAAAACATAGACATTAATAAAATAAAATAAACAAATAGAAACAGAAACATAGAGGAAACAGAAGTGAGAGTAAGTAGAAAGGGCAGAGGGAGAAAGTTAAGCAGAGAGATCAACTTTCGCCTGACTCGGGAGATCTGGAACAAGAGCTATTGCTGAATGTAGCTTCCCTTGAGACAGGGCTTTGCACTGCTCTAGCAGTCTATCATTCTGTGAGGACATAACTTCTGGGATGAGGCTGCTTCTATTGACCAAGGGCAATTCTACTCACAGCAGCTGGGAAAGTGCACAATTCCAGAGCAAAGGATCTAGGCTGGGCAACAAGTATGTATTGTTTTGTTTTAGTAATTCCTTTAGGATATTTTACCATTTTCAGACATGTGGCTAAAATGTCAAAATAAATATTTTTAACATACCATGGAGCACAGAGGAAGGAACTTGGGGATTTTAGAAGGTTAGGGAATATTTCATCAAAATGTTATTTGAGCTAGGACCAGGAAGCTGTGTCAACTGTAACAATTTCTCTACCTACATCACATAGTGATAAGCATCTAATGAAATGATGAAATGATGTTTAAACAAAGTGTTTTGTAAATGATAATAGCTCTGTTTAGCCATGATGAAGATAACTTGGGATGGGATGAGACAAAAATTCTGTTCTTGATAAGAATTATGTCTTATAGTTAACCCAGATAATTGCCTTTTGAATTTTCAGATTTAAAGAGAATTCTAAGCCAAAGATCTTGACCTTATTATTAATTTAATTTTATTTAGATATTTATTTGTACTGGGACAAAGACAGATGTCTCAGCAATATAAATTGACAGGGAAACTTCAGATTGCTGAGAAAAAGATTGTATTGAATTTAAACAACATTGTTTTATTTTTATTTTGTTTTAGAGGCAGAGAGGGAAAGAGAGAGAGAGAGAGAGAGAGAGAGAGTAGAGAGGCAAGGGTAGAGGGAAAGGGACAGGAAAGTCTTGAGCAGGGTTTAGTCTCAAGCCCCCAGGATCATGACTTGAGCCCAAATCAAGAGTCAGATGCTTAATCCACTGAGCCACCCAGGCACCCCAAAATATTTTATTTTTTAATTATATAATAATGTTGCATATCTTTGAATGACTTAGCTCAGAATGAGCCTCTTTTTTCACTGTAAACTGATCTATAATATTATAGATAAAACAAGGGTATTTAAGTACAATTGGGGTAAGTAATTTTTTAAGAGATTTTATTTATTCATTTATTTTGAGAGACAGAGACACAGAGAGAGAGAATGAGAGTGGAGGTGCAAAAGAAGAGAGTCTCAAGCAAACTCCAAGCTGAGTGCAGAGCCCAATATGGGGCTTGTTCTCATAACCCTGATATCATGACCTGAACTGAAATCAAGAGTCAGATGCCTAATTGACTGAGTCACCCAGACACCCTAGGAAATAATATTTTTAAAAGGTTCTGGCATCTGTTTTTTTTTTTGTTGTTGTTGTTTTTTTTGTTTTTTTTTTGTCTTAAACAACTAGACAATAGAAAAACACTTATTTAAGAAAATACTTTTGTGACTAATACCTTCTCTCTTATTTGGGTTAGAAACCCTCCTTAGTCTGGACCTTTCAGAATTTGAATTGCTTTTCTCAAGGCTTGCCTTAAAAAATCATTTCAATTCTTGCCCAGCACTGTAGTCAATGGCAATATACTTGCTGTCACAGTTTTCTCCTGAAATCAAAATATTCTTTTTTAAATGTCATACCATTTGTAGTTGATTAAAAACTTCCCAAACTGTGAATATTTTGTAAACATTTGAGGAGAAAAAAATAATACATTACGAAATACACATTTTTCATTTTTCCTGACAACTATTGTTCAATTTTAATGATTTACGATCACATTTTAAAGCACATTGCTAAATGAGCTGTTGCATTTATGTTTTGAAAAATATAAACTCTACATGATATCTGATCTCATTACTGCTTTCTGTCACTAAAATCATAGACAGTAAATTTTTTAAAAGACTGTCTTTTTTTCATTTAAATATAAAAATAGTTAGCAAAAACTATTTGTTTGGACTGTATGAGAGGATGGATTAAAAAGTGAGCTGTTGTCCAGGTGAGTTGGTATGTTTAGGCTCATCCAAATCCAAAAGATAACTGTCCATCAGTAGAGAAGAGCTAAATAAATATTTGATTACACTGCCCACACTGATATGGTATAGTTCATATTACCAATGCTTCAAATGGCAATGAGCATCCTAAAAAATTTAAAAACATTCTACCTATGAGATCAGTAAGTATGGAATAGATTGTAAAAGGAATGCTTTTAGATACATACGTTTGCTTTGTATAAAATAAAATAATTACCAGGTGCAACTAAAAGGACAATTAAAATCTGAAGACATGTATGGCAAACAATTTAACTGGCACCGGGGGAGGTTGCAAGTCTTGCCTAGTGGCTGATGTTTTAAAATCAATTCATGGTAGAAACATGGTATGACACCCTGTGCTTCAAAATGTGAGATTTGAAAGTGAGAAACCACACAAAGTTTTGATCACTAAAGTGATGAACCACCAATAAAAAATGAGAGGATCAAAACATTCCTCCTTTGGCCCAATGTATAAAAATGATAAGATGTTTAATGTGAGTTCCCTATGGGGGATAAAGACTCCTTGAGAGTTCACAGCCAGCAGCTTTTCCCTCACATTCATTTGAAGTTCAAATTTAGATTATCCATGTCATCTAGCAACCCACATGCTGAAACATATTCACAGCATTTTCAGTTCACAGTTGTTAATACTCTGGGGTACCCCACAGGAAAAAAACAAAACAAAACAAAACAAAACAAAACAAAACAAAACAAAACAAAACACAGGATTGCTGTGGGCTACTACACTCTGAATTCAAGCCCTGCAGGATTTCAATGAATTAATGCCTTTCTGTAGGTTCTGACCCAAGCTAAAATTACCTAAGTTATAAGGGAGCAGTCTCCCTCCACAGCTAAGAACTAGCAGACACTACAAACATAAGACTATATCCCAAGCAATTTCAGATTATAAAACTCTTTCTCCGGGGTCCCTGGGTGACCAGTTGATTTAGCGTCTAACTTCAGCTCAGATCACGATCTCAGGGTCCTGAGAATGAGCCCCAAATGGGGCTCCTGATTCAGTGGTGCAGTGAGGAGTCTGCTTGTGCTTCTGCCTCCCCAACACCCCTGCTCTGTCAAATAAGTAAATAAAATCTTAAACAAAGTTAAAAATAAAACAATAAAACTCTTTCTGATATCGAGTCTAAAATTAAAAACAATTAAAAATATGAGACAATAGCAAAACATTATGAAACCAGATGTGCAGTTTTGCAAAATAACAAAATAAATGTTCCAGGAATAAAAAATGGCATTATTTAAATGAAAACTCAATGGTAAAAAGGGTTAAACAGCAGGTCTAAGACAACTACAGAAGGAATTGATAAACTGGGGAAAATAAAAGGATGTTTACCAAAAATCCATATGGAAAGATCACAATATGGAAGGAAATTAAAAATAATAGGCTAAGGACATAAAGAGTAGGATGAAAAAGTTCATCCTATAATAAGAAATTCCAGAAGTATAGGATAGAGAAAATGAGGGAGAATAATATTGGGAGATTAAAAAGGAGGATTTTTCAGATTCATAAATTTGATTAATCATAATAAAGCCATACCCAGGCTAAGTATTGCAACTCTAAAAATTTCTTAGAGATTGAACTCAAATAGAGGAAAATTAAACTGACTGAATGCAACAAGAAAAAAACACTAGATGATATTGCAATAATATCTTCAAAACACTGAGAAAAAATAATTTTCAATGTAAAGAATTTATTTAAATGATCATTCAAAACTAAAGGTGAGAAAAAACCCCACATTTTCAGGGAAACAAATGCAACTGTTATTCAAAGAACTACCAAAGAATGTATTTGAGAGGGAGGGAGATTTATCCCACAAGAAATAAGGTGGTGGAAGCCATAGGAGTAGATATTGGCAAATGAGTGGGCATAAATAATCAAGGTTTCACTACTTAAAGATGAATAATAAAATTATTTCTATGAGGATGATGGTTTAATATAGAATTATTAAATATGTAATGATAATGACTATGTGGTGAAATTATAATTTAGAATGAAGAAGTTCAAGGTAAAACTAAAATACTAAGTAGTAGATATTGAAAGATGAGAGTATTTGGCATTAGAATATTACAAACTCCTTGGGTTTGTAAGGATAAAGAGCGAGATTCCAATTAAGAGAGGACTTTTTAAGTCAAATACTTGTGTACTCATTAAAGTCATGGAAAAATTATGTAAAAATGGTAGAAGAAAAATAAAGAACACTCACTGTGTAGCCAATTTGAGTGACCTCTGTTAAGAAAAAAGAAGCCAAGAAAAGTAAAGAAGCACAAAATAAAATGGTGTCCAACTACATCAGAAATGTGAAAGCTATTGCATTTTAGATTGATCAAAACCAAAGTTTGCTTTTTTATTTTGTTTTCAAAACACATGACTTTAAGAGAAAATTAAAAATCAACATTAAAAGGATAGAAAAAAGGGATCCCTGGGTGGCGCAGCGGTTTGGCGCCTGCCTTTGGCCCAGGGCGTGATCCTGGAGACCCGGGATCGAATCCCACGTCGGGCTCCCGGTGCATGGAGCCTGCTTCTCCCTCTGCCTGTGTCTCTGCCTCTCTCTCTCTGTGTGACTATCATAAATAAATAAAAATTAAAAAAATAAAAATAAAAAAATAAAAGGATAGAAAACAGATATGTAAAAAAAAAAGACAAAATGAAAGCTAGTGGGCAAGAATAACAGAAAAATAGGCATTAAATTAAAAAAAAACATTGGGAGTAATGATATAAGATGAATGTAAATATTTTGAAATTTGCATACCGCAAAAAAGTGACATTACTTTGAAGAAACCAATACCTTCACAATTGTAATGTCAGATTTGCACAACTCACAGTAATTTATAGGTTGGGGAGAAAAAAATTATTAAGAATACTAGTTTGACCATTCTACCCACTATCCAACCCTCATTCATAATTGTCTTTTCTTTATTTTTTTCTAAATAGACATAGCTGAGCCAACAAGTTTTGGTCTTGGAAAGTAAAGTTGCTTGGCGAGGCCTCAGGGCCTCAGATACACATTTGAAATGCCAAGAATAAGCTAATATAGCCAATAAATTCTCCTGGGACCTGTGGCCTATTAATTATCTATTCGAGTTGAAGAGGATGTGACCTATTTCAGGCCAGTGAATATAGACAAGTCAAAGTAGAGCTGAGGTGGTCAAGAATGGGCACAATAATGCTAGTCTCTGCTCAAACTTTGACGCTCAGCTCTTCAGCTGCCTTCAGAGTTATGAAATTCAACTGACAGCTAGAACTACAAAGACTCTTGTTTTCTTACACATAGAGTACACTCAAGAAATGTTTATTGAACAATTAAATAGATGATTTTTTAATCTATCAAACTGAAGCATCTGCCTCTTTTTCTTTGGTTAGCCAATTCCCACCATTAACACAGAAAAAATGTGGAATAACAAGTTATCACATTGTGCTTGAACATGAATCCAATAAGGGCACTTTTTCCTTGAGCTGCTTTTTGCAAATTCATAGAATGGAACATGGTCCCAAAGGTTGGAGAGTTTTCTAAGTAGTGGGTAAAAATTGTTCATACAACATGTATATACAGCAGACAAAATCAAGGTCTGATCCCTTTTCAGCTTAAAAAACATTTTTAATATACTACAAAATATATAACTTTACCAAATAGATGAAAAAGTGTCCTGAAAACAACATGGCTTAAATATTTAAATGATTACATAACTATTACATTTGCCAGTCTCAGGTCTTCCCACTAATGAATAAAATTTGGGAGAAAATTTTGTATCCATGATAGAAAAAAATGTAGTTTAATCTTAGAAGAAATTCCTCCTATTAGTTGTTTTTTTTTTTTTTTTTTTTTTTTTCCTCCTCAGGTAACTGACAATTTCTCCAGTATTTCTCTTCCTATCTGAGCCTGGCATGTTGGCTTTCACAAAGCTTATTGATAACTAGAACTTGCAATTCTGTATTTCTATTATTTAAAAAATAAACATGTTTTCTGATATTTTCAAAACAAACATATAAACAAATACATTTTATCTCTGTTCCCCCTCAACACCTCCTACCTCCCAAACTGATTTTCACACATAGGAAGTTGCAAATGGACAGGCTTTTTTTGTTTTGTTTTTTTAATTTTTATTTATTTATGATAGTCACAGAGAGAGAGAGAGAGGCAGAGACATAGGCAGAGGGAGAAGCAGGCTCCATGCACTGGGAGCCTGATGTGGGATTCGATCCTGGGTCTCCAGAATCGCGCCCTGGGCCAAAGGCAGGCGCCAAACCACTGCGCCACCCAGGGATCCCTGGACAGTTTTTAAAAGCAATTTATCCTACTGTTTCCATGTCCTGGGCAATCTAATCAATCCAGAAGTTTGAGAGAAAGTATTAGGAAGTATTTTTTTCAATAGTGAATCACTATCAATATCAAACAACTGCCATCATTCCTAATTGTAAGCATAGATGTTAGACAGGGGAACATTCATACTCTTAAAAACAAAAACTTCGATAGGATCGATAGTATGTCTAACATGACACAGTATGTTAAATAATCAATATTAGACAACTTTCATGGCCTATCAAGTTCATATACACCTGAATCTGATGAGATTTTATGGTATGTGGCCTTGAAAGCTGTAGTCATCTACTGGTTTGAACAATTTTACAATAAATGCAGTACAAAGTCCACAATGAAAAAAATGTGGCCAACTTTCTAATCATTGGGATATTTACAAGAAATTTTTTGAAGAAATGAGGAATATATTTTAGTATCTTCAAACAAAAATAATTGGCTTAGATGTTCCCTAGTGTATTGGTATTCGGCTTTTAAGGGGAAGAGTGCTGTGGAGCTGAGGGGAAGGTCTGTCAATTAAAGGGTTTATAAGTTAAATCCTGTGACTTCCTGTCTTTAGTTGGGGTTGTCTGTGAGTGTCATACGTGCAGATACAGCCATGAGGAGAACCTAAGAGTATTGGAAGGGAAACAGCTCTCCTACCATTAACTTGGTATATTATCCAATCTGGAGTAACCTCAGTTTCAGACTGGTTGTCCTGTAATATAATAAATATTTACACTTATAGGTTAGTTGATGCATTTTATATGGCTTGCATCTAAAAGCATCCTGACACATACAGTGCCATTACTGAAAGAAATAAGATGTGATTACTTTTCTTTGAACCAAACATTTGCCAGTTTGCATGGTAGAAAGGAAGCCAAAACGTGCTGCCTAGTTCTGTTGAAACTTTACATATGTATTTTTGCTTTACTTTACTTTATTTTATTTTATTTTTTTATTATTCATGAGGGAGAGAGAGAGAGAGAGAGAGGCAGAGACACAGGCAGAGGGAGAAGCAGACTCTATGCAGGGAGCCCGATGTGGGACTCGATCCTGGGTCTCCAGGACCATACCCTGGGCTGAAGGCGGGGCTAAACCGCTGAGCCACCCAGGGTGCCCTATATATGTGTTTTTAGAAGAAGTTGCATATCTTCTCTGAAGTTTGTTTTTCTAATTCTTCAAAAAGTAGATAAATAGGGATACCTGGGTGGCACAGCAGTTGAGTGTCTGCCTTTGGTTCAGATAGTGATCCGGGAGTCCTGGGATCCAGTCCCACATCGGGCTCCCTGAGGGGAGCCTGCTTCTCCCTCTGCCTATGTCTCTGCCTCTCTCTGTGTCTCAAATAAATAAATAAATAAATTAATTAATTAATTAATTCCTTAAAAAAAAGAATTAAACACATAATAAAATAAATAATAATAAGTACTTCTAGATTCCTGTTCCGGATGGTGTGAAGTCAAATGATGACATCGTACATAAAGTTTTTATGAATTTAAGAAACTCTGAAATGCTATGAGAGTGAGGGAAACAAGTGATTAAATATGAACACATGAGGAGAAAAGATAATGGCAGGAATTTTTTTTCTCTTACCCCTGTTATGGGAAATTAATCATTTTGACTACGGAATCAAACACTTTGGGTTTGAAAGGAATCACATACATGAGAGGTAAGAGCTCTGCTTCTCTTTACAGCAGCCCAAGAGGGTTAGATACTCCCCTCCCACTCACTGGCCTCTAGCATGTTCAGGTATGACAAGGGCATGGCCAACTGAATCCTTCCATGATGACTTGGATTCTTCTAAAGCAAAGCAAAACCATCATGGATTGTCAGAAAACCATTGACTGGCAGTGTTCTGTTTCTTGCAATCAGAAGCCAGCAACAATACATCTACAGAAAAAAAGGTTTTAATGCATAATTAATTAAAAATTTAAGGCAGATTATAAATTTTATTTGTAAAAGCCTTGACCTAGTCTCTATTAACTGTGTTACACCTAAGTCCATTGTTCACTGAATTCTTCATAATTATCTGCAAAATTAAGTGTATGATCAGGGAGAAAGTTTAAAATATGTATACAAGTATGATTCCTTTTAATTTACTTTTGTTACCACTATCATTTAAATTAGCTTCTGCTAAGAAAATTAGCTATTTTACTCTAATATTGATGTTATTATCATAGGAGATGATTAACCTTGCTAGATTCTAAAGCAGATTCAAGTTTTTATCTATTAATTTGAAAGGAGTTCTTTAAACTTTTGTGTTGATAACAAGAAGGAAGGCAAAGAAATTGGAATCATTTTCCATTAACTATCCTCTGGTGTTAAAATGTAATCTTCCTAGACACTGTATCAGTGTTCTTTACAAATGAAAGAATAGAAAGAGAAGTGAAAGAGAAAAAAAGAAAGACATTTTATGACTATATTATAGACAGGCTGAGTGTGGTTGCATTATATAGTAGATATTGTATTATATATTGGAAATGGTTGCATTAAAGACTCAAAAACTGAGTTTGCAAAGTGTGATCCCAGATTAACACCAAAAGCACCACCTGGAAACTTGTAACAAATGCAGGTTCTCAGACATCACACTAGACCTGCAGGATCAAAAATTCTTTTTTTTTATTTTTTATTTTTAAGATTTGTGTATCTATTTTGGAGACAGAAAGAGAGAGAAGGGGCAGAGGGAGATAATCTTAAGCAGACTCTCCCCTGAGCATGGAGCCAGATGTGCCACTCAATCCCACGTCCCTGAGATCACGACCTGAGCCAAAATAAAGAGTAGGACATTTGACCAACTGTACTATCCAGGCACTCCCAGGATCAAAAATTCTGAAGGTGATCCCCAGCAACTTCTCCTATAACAAACACTCCACATTGTTCAACTGCATGTTAAGTTTTGACAACCATCAAACTACATAATTTAGTAAAAGAAAATCAAAACAATGGGTGTAAACATTCAATTCTGCTTCTTTTGCTGTACTTCACACTCTGTTGTAATTTATTTGGTAACAGGTCTATCTCCCCTAATTGATTATATTTATATCAGCAGCTATGTCTTATTCACTTCTGTGAATCTCTGTCACAAGCTAAAATACATCTATTGATAACAGATATCAATCAAGCTAAACATTTCAGGTGAAATCAAAAAAGAAAGTAAACATTGACAATTGAATAAAAATTCTAAATGAGTTATACAGTAGTTATTGTCATATCTTCCTACCCACTCCTCTTGTATTAATGGAAAAATAACAAAGGTTATCATTGATCATTTGTCTTTGGATACTCTGTGTGCCTATACCAGCTCTCTGACTTTATTTAATACTTAATAAAATAAAACCAGCCATTATTTACTGATTCATATTATACGGTAAAATCTGTATTTTCACATTAATTTTGTTTGTTATGTAAAGAGAAAAAATATTACAGCATACCTCAGTCCAGCTCTAACTGGTAGTGATATACTTTAACCATAATCATTATGAAAAGTGTTGTTCTATTTTCTTGAAACAATTTGAATTTATACAGAAGTCTCTACCTTGTCCTGATGGGTAGGAGTGGCAGCTGTTTCTTGTTCCAGTCTATCTGTTTTGGTCTGAGCTCATACTGAAGCAAGAGATAATTATAGCACTCCTAATAATAAAATGTTTCTGTTCAAAAACCATAATTTTTCCTAGTGATAATTAAAGAAAAAAAACATTAGTTGTTTCAAGGTACCATGGAATATATTACTTAAAACCTCAATTGTACCATTTCATATAAACATTTAAATAATTGTGAGTGCTCTTTGAAATAAAATTTAACATAGGAAACTTTTCAGCATTGATAGTTATGTGTAAGGGAAATTAGGCAATTCCATACCCAAAGAAATAACATGACATGACATTGATCAAATAAGTTATATATGGTTTTGTGTTTTGTGTTGTATAAACACTTAATAAAATGCAATGTATTTCCATATCACTTTATCAGTAAAATGTTAGAGATGACATATCAAGACCAAAGCCTCTAATTTCAATTATGACATCCAAATTGGTAGAAGCGTTGGGAGGCTCAGATATGAGATGAAAATACATTATTAACATTTACCAAAAGCAATAGTAATTTAAAAAGTGATTTTTGCCACATATGATTTCTTATGTTCTCTCTAAAAAACCTTTATTTAATTATACAAAATGTATTTGTCCTTTGAAGAATAAACAGAAGAAACTGTTATGCACACAAATTAAAATGTAAAATAAATCTGCAATCCCATGTCTTGCTGTATAACCTTCCCAATGTTGTCTATATGTGTGTTTATACATTTTTAAAACTTTTTAAAAAAAGATTTTATTTATTTATTCATGAAAGACAGAGAGAGAGAGGCAGAGACATACGCAGAGGGAGAAACAGGCTCCCTGTGGGGAACCTGATGTAGAATTCCATCCAGGACCCCAAGAACACGACCTGAGCCAAAGGCAGGTGCTCAACCACTGAGCCACCCAGGTGCTCCTGTTTATATATATTTTAAGAAGACATGTAACATATATAAACCTATGTCAACTATCGTTTGAAAAAAGAACGCTAACATCAATCCATGTGTTACAAATATACACATCTATATCATTATCTTTAATGGCTGGATAGTATTCCATGGAAATACTGTATTATAATTTGCTTAAAAAATATTAGACTGAAAAAAAAATATTAGACTGATAACATTAACTGGTGCTTTTTTTCCCCCTAATTTTGTGATTTTAAATGATGCATTTTCATGTTTTATACATACAGCTATATAAATTTATTTTCTTATGGTACATTCTTAGAAATAGTCACATTTCTTAATACATTTTTTTATTAAGATAATTTTTTTTCAGATTTTATTGGATTTATTCATGAGAGACACAGAGAGAGAAGCAGAGACACAGGCACAGGCAGAGGGAGAAGCAGGCTCCATGCAGGGAGCCCGACGTGGGACTCAAACCGCTGAGCCACTTGAGCTGCCCAAGACCTTATTTCTTTAAAGCAGTTTCAGGTTCACAGAAAAAATGAAGGGTGGGTACAGAGATTTTCCATATACCTGCTACCTCAATACAAGCTCAGCCTCCTCCTTTACCAAAACCCTAGCCAGAGTGGGACATTTATTGTAATTGATGAAATTGCACTGACAGTTCATAATCACTTAAAGTATATAGTTCTAACATTAGTTCTAACATAGTCCACATTCTAAGAGATGTGTGGTGGTATTCTGTTGTTTTAATTTTCATTTTCCTGATGAGATATGATATGGAGTATCTTTTCATGTACTTATGTGCTATTTATGTATCTCTCTATATATATATGTGTGTGTGTATGTGTATATATATGCATATATGAGATTCCCAATGATTAAAATAATATTTTTTAATTTGTTCAATATCACAGTGTGTGATAAGATGTTGTGATAAGTAGAGAAAGGAGAATACATTCTATATGTACAAAATTTTTAATGCAAAATTTGGATTATTTTATGACTATTTATTTTTCTATGATTAAGCAATCCTTTGCCATTATCTATAAGATCAAGAATTGTTCTGAACCAGTGATATTATACAATTTTTTGTTATTCAGGAAAATTATATGCAAAAATCAAGACTTATTAGCTCATGGATTCAGTTTCTCTCTGTTTTTTAAGGGAGAAAAGAGTGTTTACTTTCAGAAACATAGACCCCTATAATCCTCTTCTGCCAAGGATGGGTAAGGCTTCAAGGAATGAGAGAGTGAGTGCTCGGTAGGTGAGGATCGTGTACTAGAGAGCCATTTTATAGATGCCAGGAAATGTCTAAATTTTGTTTGGGAGAATAATACTAGATGCCATGATCTGGAGAGTATCTAGGAAAGCAAAAACCTGTGATTCCAGGAGAACAATTTAATAATCACCCCAAATATGAAAGGTAAATATACCTTGACATTCCATAGAGAGAAGCAAAATGAGCTTGGTAAGGGATTCTGGCTACATTCCAGATCTGTGGAAAAGTCTTTGATAGCTTTTCTGTATGCTCCATGAAAAGTTTATGATGATTGAACAAGTCCATTTAAAAGTGTTAGCATGTGATAAAGTTGTATGATATATATTTCCATTTCAAAATGATTTATTTTTGGTAGCTATCTGAGGATCTCTTTATCACCTGGTTTTATACTGATCTACTGACAATTTACAACAGATATATAGCAACGAAGAAAACACACAATTATGCAAGTTACTTAAGTGTTCAGACTCTGATGGATGAACCCTATAATTATGGACTCAGTCCATATTTGGATCCCATAATTAGCTGGTTATATGATCTTGGATAATGCATTTTTTAAGACTCACTTTTCTCATTTGTAAAATGAAAATTATAATAGCTACTATATCATTGTATATATACCATTGCTATGAGGATTACATGAGATAATGTGTCATGAAAGAGATTCGTGAGAAAACACAAGCATGTGGAACAGGAACTTCTAGAACAAAAGAGGTTCTCTTGGCCTTGGCATCCTCTGGAGAGAAGTGCTAGGCCTTAGGCCACAGAGAAAGTCTGAGATTTGGTAAAATGATTCTAGCAGGGAAAAGCCTCTCCTTTGTGGTTGTTTTGTTTTATTTTTAATGAAAAGAGCATGGAAATGGATTTGTAGGACTCAGGGACAAACAGACTGTCATGGCACCAAAAATCTTGGAAAGAAACTCTTCAGAGAAGGTTAGGAGAGCTGGCTGTAGTCCCTGGAGATGGAAAACTGGGTTCATTTTCCTTCATAGCTGAAGTCAAGAATAGCCTCCCTTTCTGGGAAAGGGAGGCCCATTTTTCCAACCAGCTCATCCATAGGCAATCCAGAAAGTGATTTCTAGGTCATCTAACAGACTACACTGCTGGTGTATAACGTGTATAGCGCACCCTTTGTAATGGATAAGGACTTAAGGAGTAATAGCTATTTTAACTATTGTTATGCATAAGTATTTGAAGGCAGTAGATTGATGTGGCTCCCCTGTGAAGCAAAGTGTGATAAATCTCTAGTAGGGGCTCATTTCTGGGTTTGTGGCTCATTCACAGATGGTTGAAGTAGCTACAAATCTGATCATTAACTTAATTATAACAATTCTATTTGTCATTAGGAAATAAAAGGGTGGTTTATAGATTTGAATATTAACTGTGCTAAACCTAACTGGCTTGAAAAATGTGATATTCCTTTCAGAGCTCAACAAATCTCTCAGAGCTTCAAATTACTACTGTCATATTTATTATCATCATTATTATTATTATTCACATACATAAGAATGTTAATGCACCAAAATCAAATTTTCAAGTAAAAATAAAAATGGGGAACCAAGGTCAATAGAATGTAATGCACCAACACACTAATAACACAATCAGATTTTAGAAATCTAATAGGTATTTACCATTAACATAAATGTGTAGTATTTATCCATAGAGAGGTATTATGCTATTTCAAACCAATGCAATTATGTTAATCACAGTATAATGGTTTGACGTTAATATTTGTTTCTGGAGAATACCATCATTCTATTTCCCATATCTTTGGGAAATATTCTCCAGTTCAAATAAAGCATGGATGGGAGAAACTAGTCAATTAAGTGACCCATGAGAAGACTGAAAGTACTGTTTATTGATGGGTATTGTCAACACAAAATAGTTGTATTTATTTGTTTTATGAACATGGTACGAAACGTAGACAATGAAAGATCTTTTTTTAATCTTGCCTCCAATCCAATCACTCTCCCCACAGATAACTATTATTAAACAGGGTTCTTTGTATACAATTTGAGCGATATTTTATATAAAAACAAATTAACATACTTTCTTTTTAAAAACAAAAAAACATCATAATAATATACATACTGTTCTTTGCATAACATTTTCATTAACAATAATGAATTTTTTTCCTTAATGGGCATTAAAACATTTTCTTTTTTTTTTTTTTTTGAGAAGATGAATTGCTTTTATTTTATTTATTTTATTTTATTTTTTTTATGAAAGAAAGAGAGAGAGAGAGGCAGAGACACAGGCAGAGGGAGAAGCAGGCTTCATGCAGGGAGCCTGACGTGGGACTGGATCCCGGGACTCCAGGATCACACCCTGGGCTGAAGGCAGGCGCTAAACCGCTGAACCACCAGGGCTGCCCAATGAAATGCTTTTAAATATGACGTGTTGTATAAATTTGATTTTCTCTTTAGATCGGCTCCTAGAAGATAAAATGGTCGAAAGGCTTGAGTGTTTATTATTTTTAGAAATAACACAATTATGCTCCCACCAGGAATATATAATTGCTGTTTCTCCATATCTTTATCAACATAGTTTGGTCTGACTTTTAACAATCTGATAACATTTTAACGTAGTTTTAAATTTGATTTAACTTTCATCTTAAATGAATTTGGGGTCATGCATATATCTAAGAGAAATATGTATTTTCTATTTTATGAACTGTGAGTTCAAGTAATTTTTCCATGTTTTCCTATTGGATCATTGGTCTTATTCATGTTAATGAAAGAAGCCATTTATATTTTAGGAAAATTAGATGTTTGAGATGTTAATGGCAAGTTTTTGGCTTTTTTATTTAATCACTTACATTTTAGTCTTGCTTATTTTGATTATTACATTCATAACTTATTAATGTATGATATATAGGGTCTTTATTTTGGGTCTTCTGAGTTTTGTGTCTCAATTAATATTAGGGATGTAAAATAATTTTCATTATTTGTTCTAATACTGGTATACTGTTGTTTTTTTCCTTTGGAGGGGAGGATGATTTTTGTTGAAGTACTGTGTTTTGGCATTATTAAGCTATTGCTTCTCTGCTTTAACTCAATGTTCTGTACCCCAGTTAGTGATGCTGTACTTTTGCGACACTTACATACAGAACCAGCTGTGTTATGTGCCTCAGAAATACCAGCACAAACCATGGTCCACTCTCACATACATTGTCTGGTCACAGACCTCTCTTTCAAGTGCTGAGATTACATGATATGATTTCTCATTTGCATTTTTTTGGATCATCAATAAGTAGTGAACAATTGGTTACAGTGAAGTATTTCTGCTAAAATAATTGATGTACTGTTTGTTTCCTGCCAGAACTTTCCAGAAGTGTGATACAAACACACATCAAGAAAAGTGCCAGGGGATTGGGGTAACTGGGTGATGGGCACTGAGGAGGGCACTTGATGGGACGAGCACTGGGTGCTCACTATATGTTGGCAAATCAAACTTAAATAAAAAACAAATGAAAAAAAAAAAAAGAAAAGAAATAACATTTTTAAAAAGTGCCAAGATCTAAGAAGAATGTCCACAAAATGAACACACCTGTGCAAGAAGCACCTAGAACAAGAGGCAGGCATTTTTATCAATTGAGACATACTCTCATTCATACATTTCATTCTAATGTCTCAATTCTCCATCATGGAGATAACCAGTCTTGGGCTTCTAATGCCATGAATGCATTTTGTCCTTTACCTTTATAAAATCACATAGTGTGTACTCTTTTTTTTTAAATGGCTTTTCTTACTGATTATTGTTTTTAAGACTCATCCGTATTACTGACTACAGTTTTGGTTTATTTATCATCATTAATAGATTCTATTCCGTTATCTTCATGTATAACAAATTTATTCATGGGTGGAATTCGGGGTGATTTTAGAAATAGTTCTGTGAAGATTCTTACATGTGACTTTTGGTGAACATATACACAAATATTTGGGAAGTTATATCTAGAAGTAGAGTTGCTGGGTAACAGGTAGCTTTATTCTGTATCAGCAAACAATTTTCTAGGAAAATATCTGCAGACAATTCCAGTTATGTTAATTCTTCACTTACCTGTGATTTTCACTTTAGTAATTTTGGTGGTATATAGTAGTACCATATTTTGAATTTATTTTCTCTGATAATCAGTGAATTCGAGCCTGTTTCTATTTGTAGTGGGCATTTAGGATTCTCATTTTTTAAGAGCTCAAGCACTTTTTACCAATTATCCATTTAATTTCCTCCTTATCTTATTGATTCATAATACATACTCCAATTCTGCAGCTTATCTTTTCATTGTCTTAACTTTTCCTTTCCACAAAAATAGTTTCATAAACTATAAATTTTTCCTTTTTTATTTTCCTTTTTTTCCTTTTATTTTTTCCTTTATGACTCATACTTTTGTGTCTTAATATGTATTTTCTTACCATATGTTCAAGACAATTTATTTTTATTTTTCCCCAGATTTCATCAGGAATAAATTATTACATGCCATACAAAATAGAAATCAATATTCTTTCATTCTACCCAATATAGATACAACTTGGCCCCATAAAAATTGAGAATATTCTCTTTTTGACTTTACTTCAATGTATTCTTTGTCATAAATCAGGAGACCATACTATATCTTTCTGTCTCTGTTCCATTGCATTGGTTTATTTAATATTCCCCTTATAGAAAAAGCTCAGTCTTAATTAATTCACTGTTATAATACATTTTTTTTCTGATAAATCCTACTCGCTTTGTTCTTCATTGAAAAATCTGCCTTTGCTTTCCTTCTTTTATATTACATATATATTTTAGAGTCACTTTATAAAATTCCCCTCCAAATCTGATTATTTTATAAATACGGCTTTCAATTTTTAGGTTAATTTCATTAGAGTTAACCTCTTTTAATATTAAATCTTTCAATTCATGAATACTGAGAGTTATTAGTACTTACTCATGATGGCAAAGAATTAATATCCTTAAAATATCATTATTTTAATCCATAAATTCAATACAATTCTTACTCAATTTCAACAGAATTTTTCGAGGTTGACATTTTTTTAAAAAATTAGAATAAAACTCCCAAATTGCAAAGACAAACTGAAAACCTAAAAAACAAAAATCTACTAATTAACATCTCAATCAGGAAATTTATGCTACAAAACATAACACATACTGCAAAGCCAGTATGGATGGTATGGATTTAGAGAGAAATAGATTAATACATAAACCAAGGAGCCAAGAAACAGATGCTTGCCTTAAGGATACAGTGAAAACCCAAGGAAAATAATAAGAATCAATTAGCTCAAGCTTACAAAACAATAAGTACATAAATAAATGAATTACCTAATTAATAAGGAAGATAGAAAAGCTCTTTCTTACAGTGTAATGACAATTACTAAATGTAGAAAGAGTGAAATAGTGACAAAATATCTTTTGAAAATATTATAGCTACAATCAAGAATAACCAAGAATCATCAACAGATGTTAAATATATGGGGTGAAAATTTGGTTGAGAATGAAACATTTACTAACCCATTTCTCCCATATTGCAAATGGAAGGTGGTCACTTTATGATTTAGAAATCTGGCAGACTTCACAAGTGAACAAAATTAATGTCACCAATATTGAGAAAACTGATGTGATGTGCCTCCTAATGTGAGAATGTAAAACCTCTCATGCTATACTCCTACCAAAAGTGTATAACCTGAATGTAATCACGAATAAACACCAGACAACCAGAATCTATAAAGGAACAAATTTGTATCTTCAAAAACAGAAATGTCATGACAGGCAAGGACTGTTTCCAGCTTAAAGTAGACTAAAGAGGTGACAAGTAAATGCAATGGGTGATCTTGGTTTGGATTCCAGTTTGCCAAAAGACAATACATAGAGGAAATTGTTAAACAATTAGCAAAATTTAATATGAACTGCCTACTAGATAATAAAACACACATTTAAATTTCATGAATTTGATAATCATATGGATGGTATATAAGTGAATGTCCTTATTATTAAGAGACATACATTCCAGTTACTCTCAAAGAGTTCAGTAAAAATAATACAACTCCTACTAATAATTTATAGATAGAGGAAAACAAAAAGTGGCAAAACGCAAACAACTGGTGAATATAGATGGAGGGTAAAAGGCAGTACTTTCTACTATGCTCAGAACTTTTTGCAAATTTTGAAATTACTTCAAAAATAAAAAAATAAAATTAAAAGAATCTCTACTCAGAATCCTAAGGACTTTGTCATAGACAGACCTTTAGAAACTTCTTGGAATTATGTCAGACCCCTCAGCAATGTTTATATGTTACTGCTCTTGCAATTTCTACTTCAACAACTATAGTACTGGTTAAGTATCTTTCATATAGTTAGGTTGTTATTGATAGATAACATACCATCTGAGTAACTTCAGTAGTTTTGTTGTTATTTATAATACCAATGATACGTGGTCTTAAATGTTGGGTAATCATCTATGACAATGTTCTCTCAATGGGGCCAAGGGTGATCATTGAAAAAACATATTAATACTGTGTGACCTTCCCTAGGGTGCTTTCACACCTAGTATGAAATACTAATATATAAACAGATTTGTTTAATACAATTTGTGAAAGTTTAAGAAGTGTTATACAGAGTATACTCAGAGGCAGCAGAGGAGTGTCTAACTTAATTGAATAACATTGGAAAGGGACAGATTAGGAGAGGTAAGGGATGAACAAGAAAGACTTGGAGGAGATGACCCCAGAGCTGAAGCGGAGGGAAGTGAATGAATTGCATAGATGAAAGTGTGGGCATCTCTCAGACCTGTGAGTAAACCTGAAGGCAACAGTGTGGTGTGTTTGAGAAACTATGAGCGAAGACAGAACCTACGGAAGGAGGAAAGCTGAAGGCTAGTGATAGGAGTTGAGGTTGGTGATGAAAGAGCACCCAGCTCAATGTTCAAATATTTTAATGGCCTTTAAATTACATACATGGGGCTTGTATTAGGCTACATGATTTCATAAGCATTTAGAAAGAAGAATCCTGCTTGGATCTCTGTCTATATACTCCATAACCATTTTTATACCCGGGAGAATTATAAATCATTTAAGGTTTCCCTCCCAGCTAGATCTTCAGCTCAGTGAAGAAAGGGCCAGCCCCAGGTTTAAAAGTCTTGTGCATCATTCTTATCTTCATGCCATTCCTTCTGTATCCCTCCCATTTCCTTCTCTCTGGAATGTGTTCATTCTTCAGAATTTCTCCAAGGATTCATTGCTGGTAAATTCTATACACTATTGTGAGTCCACAACAATAACTTTATTTTAACTTCTTTCTTTTTCATAAGTTTAGTTGGTTGTCATATTTCACTTTATTTTATATTATGACATAAATCTCGTCATACTTTTATATTTTATGTTTATCACCATTTTCTCTTAGCACCTTAAAAATATTTCTTTTTTTGAAGACTTTTTATTTATTCATTTGAGAGAGAGAAAGAGAGATCACAAACAGGGGGAAAGGCAGAGGGAAAGGGAGAAGCAGACTCCCCGTTGAGCTGAGAGTCTCATGTGAGTCTCCATCCCAGAACCTGAAGATCATAATCTGAGTCAAAGACAGATGCTTAACCTTCTGAAACACCCAGGTGCCCCCTTAAAAATGTTATTTCATTGCCATTTGGCCCTTATTGTCATCGCTGAAAAATCTGTGGATAGATTTTCCCCACCAACAGATGAAACAACTGAAGCTCAGAAAAGTTAAATATCACAGAGCTAACAACTGGATGATTTAAATCAGAATCTTTGGTTCCAGGGTACTCTATAGCTTCCCTTTTTGCAAATTCTCTCTCCTCTCCTTTTTATGTCACAGGTAAAAGAAGGAAAAAGTTTAAGCTAATGAACTGCTACAGTGGTCCTGTCAAAGTTTTAATGAATGTTTCCAATTCCTCCTCTTCTCTTTGACAGTAAAGTAGTTGGCACAGTGGAGTGAGTGGTTATAGCATAGGCTCTGTAATCATTTGACTGTGCATGGTTGTCTTCTCATTCCAATTCAACACATTTCACCCCTTACAAAACAAAACCAAAACCAAAAACAATTCCCTTTGTGCTTTGGTTTCTTTATGTCCAAAATGGGGATAAATCGTTATCTATCTTATACACATGATAATGAAATAAATTATGATAGAAATCCTTAGCACAAGGTCTGGCACACAGTACTCAAATGTTAGAAAACATCATGTCAAATATAACCTAATTTTCCTATTCCTGGTAGAAATGACCGAATACTGAGTTGGCCTCACAAAATCTTCCATATGTTTCTGACTGGCCTTAAAAATCAAACCTTATAAGATATAATCGGGGTAACATAAATAGGCAAAAATGAGTTCAGTATGTTAAATATAAAATGAAAAACATATTTTTGACATTTATAGATGAACATGTTGAATAATGTATAATTTCTACATTATTTACAGAGATAAATTGAATTTAATTTGCTTATATTGCTTTTGCCTCAATACATTCAAAGCATTAATCCTGGAGTTAAAAGCATCCAAGAAGCAATCTTGTAGCAAGGACTATGGGATCATGAGTATACATATATTTTTCTTTTAAATAAGTGGAACCATCAGAGATAGCCACAATTCACCATGAAGATTTGTGAAAGCAGGGCCAATTCTTCAGGTCAAAATACATGGGTTTCAGGGACAATTATCTATCACATCCATCATTTTTGCTACTCTCCACTACAGCCCCATAAAGTATAATAAATACCGCTTGTGTCAGGTCTTAATCACTGATGTTTAAGTTTGAAAAATATTTGCTTTGCGGTGCTTTTATTAGATGTACATCAAAAAGGATAAGGTAGAAGCACATGCAAAATGGAAAATCTATAGTTGCCTTGACAATTTTCACCTTCAGAAAAGATGCTTGCATTGAAGCTTAGATGTTTTCATTTACTAATGGTATTACATATTAGTGGCAAATTCTAATGACTTCCGAAGTGTAAAGAGAACCAAACTCAAGATATTTATTTTAGACTGCATGCGAATTTTTAACTTCATAAAATAGACTAATACTTGAAATTGTGTGATTATATTTACTTTCACATACAGTCTATACCTCAGTTCAATAAGACCTGCCAAATGGTAATAAATCAATGCTCTTGCAAATCAGATGTTTCTTTTAGGCCACCACTTAAACAGAGAAAACAAATGCAGGATTATATTGTTTTGTTTTTGCTTAGTGTTTTGCCTGTCATCATACGCAAATTTAATCAGCATTATTAGTAACTGTCAACAGCATATTTTGAACATAAGGCAAATACAGCAGGTGGTTTAAAAAATCACTGAAAGCAAAAATGCAAAACAAATGATTGTTAGGAAATGCTAATCTATTTCTGCATAAATTTAAGATAAATTAAAATGCATGCAAAGCTCCCACTGAAGGTTAATCCTGGAGAGAAGGGGAAATAAATTAACCAATTTTTGTTATTAGACCATTTGTCTAAAGCTAAAGTACTAAATATTTTACTCTATACTAATTGATTTGATTCAAAAAAATGTGGCTTACTTACATTTATAAAAGATGAGAAAATGAAATTAAGAGTTTAACAGTTCTTTATACTAACAAATTTGAAAGGTGTTGCTTTGTTTGAAACACAGTACTATTTTTGGCATATTTGCTTATTTTAAACATAGCACCAATTTTAACTAAAAAAGAAACTATAGATATAATTCCTAACATAAACAGTACATATGTAATAAGATTTTTTTTATTCTGATCTAATTATATTTTGAGTAACTTTAAGATTGCCTTACTACTTTGGAAGAGGACCACGAAAAATCCATTAGGAAAGGTATTCACTTATTAAGATCATGAGCTACGATTATACTCAGATGCAAATGACAATTTAAAAGAAAAGTAAGTGTATGGTTCTCTACCCACTGTTTTCTTCCTCACAGGGTAGGGGAACCACCACGGGAATATCTTCTGAGCTTTTTATAGGTATCACAGAAACCGTCATTTGAAACCATGCTTCCAGAGATCTAACAGGTGCTTAGATGATGGAAGCAATTTCATCAGTAAGAAAGAATGTCACTCCAGAGCACCATTTACCCACCTGCCAAACTAGATACAGGAATCTCCAAGGAGCTCTTGCTATTTTAATCTTCTGAAAAATTAAAAGGTATGATAAAACAATTGAGACCAGGGACTTTGTGATGATTAACTCTAATGTCTTTTAGTGTGGGCCATAGCCAGAAAATGAAAATGTAGGTGAAATGCGTATAGTCCTCAATTAAATTTAAATACCTGCAGAAGACAGACCCAAGTATTAAGAACTCCTTGAGAGCAGAGAGTTGGTGATACAACACAGAAAGAATTTCTACATTTGCAAGTTTTATGCTGAGTGTCTATTTCTGTTTTTATATAAAATATACAAATTCATTTCAAAAAAAGATCCCAACCAAAGTTTAAAACTTTACATTAATCAAGTTATTAATTTCTTAGAAAATGTCCTATGCAAATTGTTTTTTTTCCAAATACAAAGTAACTGAATATTTGAACTGACTTGATGCAATGGGTATTGGTGCTGACCCAAACAAACAGCATACTTAGTAGTCTCTGTAATACCAGTGAGAGGACAGGTTAGCCATTAGAATGCACTGCAGAAGGTCTTACACTCTTCTACCTGCTTCTCTCGTCCTTTGTTCTAGACAGAATCTTCTTCCACAAATCCTTCTACTCTCAAACAAAGCCTTTCTGGGTCATAATTCACATAAGCATTCTCTTGCTCTCCCCTCTCAGCACTTCCATAATACCCTGTTCTTAGTTCTCTGGCCAAATTCGAACTTCTTTTGTGCTGTAAATCACTATGTGTGCTTTCCCTGTGTGCTTTTCCCTATCCCTTGCCCTAGTTTTCCACTACAAAATCTCAAGATTCAAAAAAAGAATATAATGGTTTCCATCTTTGCTGGTGATACTGGCAGGGGAACTCAACACTGGTGAGAAAACCTGGATGGTGCAAATGTTAATATCCACTGCTTCCTGTGGCTTAGTGTCTAATGGAAAATACAGAACACACAACCCCAAATTATAGTGCAACCTTCTATTATCACCCGGGATAAGCCAGTCAGAGAAAGACAAATACGATATGATCTCACTCTTATGTGAAATTTAAGAAACAAAACAAAGGAACAAAGGGAAGATAAAGAAAGAGAGAAACCAAAAAAACAGACTCTTACCTATAGAGAACAAACTGATAGTTAGAAGAGGGGATATGGGAAAGGGGGATGAGTGAAATGGGTGTTGGGGATTAAGAGTGCACGCATCTTGAGGGGCATCAGGTGATGCATGGAAGTGTTGAATTGCTGTATTGTACAGCTGAAACTAATATATAACACTGTACATTAACTACATTGAAATTAAAATTAAAAAGATGAGTCCCCCCCCCCAAAAAAAAAGAATTTAAATAGCCCATACCATGTGGTTTGCAAACATATCATTGTTCAGTGAACAATCTAGAACCACAGAAGAAGAGAGAAGGGAAGGATGGGAGAAGTCCGAAGGATGAGGAGGTGAGGGGTTATAGAATGTCATCCAGCATCAACAATGCTAAAAGAATTACTAACCCAATACTAACTTCCAGATTTTTAAATCTGGAAACCACTGCTAGGGTATAGAAATGGTTTTGTTTTGTTCTCTTTTAACTGGGCCCAGTTAATCCTGGTGGTTTTGAGTAACAGAACTAGGGTTTTTTTTCTCCCCTTCGGTTACAACACATTTTTTTTTCCTCCTTCAGTGTAGCACTTTTTAAAGTTAATACTAAATAAAAGAGCTTCTGTTTAAGGGCTATAAAAAAAGTAAATTTTTATATATTATCTTTCCACTCAATATCAACCAAATTCTTGTAAGGTAAACAGGTGCTTGATGTCACTGCACAGAATGATCTAGTGAGTCATGAGCACTAGAGAGGAAAACCAGAGAGATGTAGAACATGAGATAGGTCCTAATCCACACTGAAGTTAGAAGAAAGCATACAAGACTGGGTTTATGAGCAGGTCAGAAGAATCACAGCTGAACTATAGAAAGGTAGGTTTGGGGATGTTTGGATGGCTAGAAAATAGGTAGAGGTTACATTGCAAAGTTTCGTCATTACATCAAGAGCAATAGGAAGCCACCAAGAGGGTGTAAGCAGTAGAGAGGTGTGATCAAATTTGAGTTTAGATGGATGCATGGAAAAGTGGACAGAGGTTACAAAATTGAGAGAGTTTTTAGTTACATTATTTGAATTTAGTTATTTGAGTTACATTGTTGGAATTCAGTTACTACTTAGAATAAGTACCTGTTATACTGTCTAGGAAAGGACAATGATAGGATTCCTACTATGTAGTAATTTGATGTAATTATTTAAAAATTAATGCTTATAAACAAATCTTAACACCAGAAATACAGAGTAAGCATTCCACAAATTTTAGCTATTGCTATTACTACTACTATTACAAAAATCACTTAGATGGCTAGAAATGATCCAAATGAGAAAACTAATTCTAAAAAATATAATTAAGTTATGTTAAATAGGATGAGAATTACAAGGTATGTATTGGATTTATATGTCAAGTATATCTCTCATAAACAGCATATTTTTAGGTCTTGCTTATTTTTCTCCAGTCTCACAATTTGTTTTTTTGTTTTGTTTTGTTTTTAAAGATTTTATTTATTTATTCATGAGTGAGAAAAAGAGAGAGAGAGTGAGAGAGGCAGAGACATAAGGCAGAGGGAGAAGCAGGCTCCACGCAGGGAGCCCGATGTGGAATTTGATCCCAGGACTCCGGGATCACTCCCTGAGCCAAAGGCAGACGCTCAACTGCTGAGCCACCCAGGGGTCCAACAATTTCTGTTTTTTTTTTTATTCAAACTTTTAACATATATTTACTGTAATGATTGAGATGCTTGAGTTTAAGTCAACCATCTTGCTATTTGTTTTCAGATTGATTCCAGTATTCTGTTTTTCCTTCTATGTTTTTGTTTAGATTAACTGAATAATTTATTTTTTATTTTTTAAATATTATATTTTTATTTTTTATAATAAATTTATTTTTTATTGGTGTTCAATTTACCAACATACAGAATAACACCCAGTGCTTATACCGTCAAGTGCCCCCCTCAGTGTCCGTCACCCATTCACCCCCACTCCCCGCCCTGCTCTCCTTCCACCACCCCTAGTTCATTTCCCAGAGTTAGGAGTCTTTATGTTCTGTCTCCCTTTCTGATATTTCCCACACATTTCTTCTCCCTTCCCTTATATTCCCTTTCACTATTATTTATATTCCCCAAATGAATGAGACCATATAATGTTTGTCCTTCTCCGATTGACTTACTTCACTCAGCATAATACCCTCCAGTTCCATCCACGTCGAAGCAAATGGTGGGTATTAGTCGTTTCTAATGGCTGAGTAATATTCCATTGTATACATAAACCACATCTTCTTTATCCATTCATCTTTCGATGGACACCGAGGCTCCTTCCACAGTTTGGCTATTGTGGACATTGCTGCTAGAAACATCGGGGCGCATGTGTCCCGACGTTTCATTGCATCTGTATCTTTGGGGTAAATCCCTAGCAGTGCAATTGCTGAGTCGTAGGGCAGGTCTACTTTTAACTCTTTGAGGAACCTCCACACAATTTTCCAGAGAGGCTGCACCAGTTCACATTCCCACCAACAGTGTAAGAGGGTTCCCTTTTCTCCACATTCTCTCCAACATTTGTGGTTTCCTGTCTTGTTAATTTTCCCCATTCTCACTGGTGTGAGGTGGTATCTCATTGTGCTTTTGATTTGTACTTCCCTGATGGCAAGTGATGCAGAGCATTTTCTCATGTGCATGTTGGCCATGTCTATGTCTTCCTCTGTGGGATTCCTCTTTATGTCTTTTGCCCATTTCATGATTGGATTGTTTGTTTCTTTGCTGCTGAGTTTAATAAGTTCTTTATAGATCTTGGGTACTAGGCCTTTATCTGATAGGTCATTTGCAAATATCTTCTCCCATTCTGTAGGTTGTCTTTGAGTTTTGTTGACTGTATTCTTTGCTGTGCAAAAGCTTCTTATCTTAATGAAGTCTCAATAGTTCATTTTTGCTTTTGTTTCTTTTGCCTTCGTGGATGTATCTTGCAAGAAGTTACTGTGGCTGAGTTCAAAAAGGGTGTTGCCTGTGTTCTCCTCTAGGATTTTGATGGACTCTTGTCTCACATTTAGATCTTTCATCCATTTTGACTTTATCATTTGACAAAATACAGCATCCATTCCTGATCAAAACTGTTCAGAGTGTAGGGATAGAAGGAACATTCCTCAACATCTTAAAAGCCATCTACGAAAAGCCCACAGCAAAATCATTCTCAATGGGGAAGCACTGGGAGCCTTTCCCCTAAGATCAGGAACAAGACAGGGATGTCCACTCTCACCACTGCTATTCAACATAGTACTGGAAGTCCTAGCCTCAGCAATCAGACAACAAAAAGGCATTAGAGGCATTCAAATTGGCAAAGAAGTCAAACTCTCCCTCTTTGCCGATGACATGATACTCTACATAGAAAACCCAAAGCCTCCTCCCCAAGATTGCTAGAACTCATATAGCAATTTGGTAGCGTAGCAATTTGGTAGCAATCAATGCCCAGAAATCAGTGGCATTTCTATACACTAACAATGAGACTGAAGAAAGAGGAATTAAGGAGTCAATCCCATTTACAATTGCACCCAAAAGCATAAGATACCTAGGAATAAATCTAACCAAAGAGGTAAAGGATCTATACCCTAAAAATTTCTGAAAGAACTTGAGGAAGACACAAAGAGATGGGAAGATATTCCATGCTCATGGATTGACAGAATTAATATTGTGAAAATGTCAACATTGCCCAGGGCAATTTACACGTTTAATGGAATCCCTTTCAAAATACCATGGACTTTCTTCAGAGAGTTAGAACAAATTATTTTAAGATTTGTGTGGAATCAGAAAAGACCCCAAATAGCCAGGGGAATTTTAAAAAAGAAAACCATATCTGGGGCATCACAATGCCAGATTTCAGGTTGTACTACAAAGCTGTGGTCATCAAGATAGTGTGGTACTGGCACAAAAACAGACACATAGATCAGTGGAACAGAATAGAGAACCCAGAAGTGGACCCTGAACTGTGATAGAGGAGGAAAAACTATCCACTGAAAAAAGGACAGTCTCTTCAATAAATGGTGCTGGGAAAATTGGACATCCACATGCAGAAGAATGAAACTAGACCACTCTCTTGAACCATACACAAAGATTTTATTTATTTATTCATGAGAGACACAGAGAGAGAGAAACAGAGACACAGGCAGAGGGAGAAGCAGGCTCCACACAGGGAGCCTGATGTGGGACTCGATCCCAGGACTCCAGGATCACGCCCTGGGCTGAAGGCAGGCGCTAAACTGCTGAGCCATCCAGGGATCCCCTAATTGAATATTAAAAAAAAAAATTCATTCTGTCTTGTCTATTAGCATTTTATTTATAATTATTAAATTATATTTTATTGATTTTTCTAGGGACTATCATATTCACCTGTAATTTATTATAATTACCTTCAATTAGTAACATATCACTTTAATTAAACATATCTAATGACAGGTTAATTTTATTCACATCTATTTATATCCTTTGTTCTATTGCTGCCATACATTTTATTTCTATTTATGATATTAACCCATGATGCATTATCGCCTTTCTGTTTTAAGTAGTCAATTAATTTTCAAAGAGTTAAAAAATAAATAAGCATTTTGTTATTATTTACATTAATCACTCCCAGCATTCTTCATTCCTTCTTATGGACCAAAAAATTGTATCTGTATCTCTATCTGTATCTGTATCTGTATCTGGTTTTATTTTTCCTATAGTGAACAATATGGAGTCTCATAACAAAATTAGAGGAGGAAATAAGTATATTTTCTGGGGGGAGGAGGGGTCTACTCATTCCATGCCAGGAACACAATGAGTAGTGTGGAGCTGCTGGAAATGTCAATCATCTTGAAGCAGCCTAATACAGTTTGTGAAAATGATGGAAGAATCATAATGGGAAGACAGCAGAGGCATAGAACATTTAATTGCTGCCAAACTGGGGATTTTTCACCTAAGTAGCATATACATATGCTGGTCATGCTGCTAGTGTTTTTGTTTTGTTTTAGTTTTTACTTCACCATTGCTTATTAGATTTGTCAATCTTCCCATCTCCAATTTTGTGGCCATTTCTACATATTGAGGTCTCAAGCCCATTAATTTAGAAACTTTATTTTTAATTTCCCCGAACAATGAATATTTACATTACGCATATTTATGTATGTGGGAAGAAATCTTGGTTGAAAACCCCATTTTTAAGATTCTTTTTTCATGCAGTCTCTCTGTGAAACTCTAACTTATCGGATAAAAATGACCATAAAAATATATCACTGAAAAATCCAAATAACTTTTCTGATGGAAATGATTATTACAGGTTTATGCATGGATTTCTAATTTAGCAGTGACTAATAATATCTAAGTGATAAAAAGCTTTATTTGAGGAATGAAAATCAGCAATAGACATGCCACTTTTGTTCTAATTTAAGCCTCTCATATCCTACTCTGAAGAATTTTAATTATGATGCTTAGATACCTCAACTTTCATATCATATAAGTTCCCTAATAATTAGGCTTGAAGTTACTTTTAAACTATTTTTCTATAACATAATCTATTTATTAATATGCTTACTGGAAGTTGCAGCTAAATCAATTACTGTAAGGTAGAAATAGCATTCTAGGTGCTTATGAAGACAGTAATGATTGTCCAGTGATTGATCCCAGGGATTTCTTTGGGTTGTTTGGTATTGAACTGCAACTTCTTTCAATACTGAGGACACTTCTTCCCTCTGTAGGGCATACCTCACAGGTCTGAGAATGAAGAAAATCTCCATTTCTAGGGAATTATATCCCTCGACAGTCTCCTATAAAGGAAGCACCTAAAGTCTGAATGAGTTATACCTAGGTCCAAAGGGCCTATTTATGAGGCTGCTCTTTTGTCCTATAAGAAGAAATGACAACAGGGAAACAGTTACTCTTGAGAATTCTATTCTGTAGATGAGGTTATCTGTGCTTTGCTCCAAGTGTACCTCTCTGCAGGATGCCAGAATAGGTGACACAATTGCCTACCAATCAAAAAGATTGGTAGGTTGGCTATGGTTTATTCCAATCATAATGAATTTTAATGTGTGAAAAAGGATATCATATTACAAAAAAGTTGGAAGGACTGGAAGAGTGAAAAGCAGGAGTCAAACCTCTGCTGAATTTAAGGTTAAGCCTTAGTGATCCTGAGTTCAGAAAGTTTACACTTCTGTGGTTTTTACCAGTAACAACATCACAACTTCCTCATACCTAGAAGACTAACAACTGGATACCAGAATAGAGGAAATGGCCACCAAAACACTTGCCTGTCACAACTTGTTTTTTTGTCAGTAACATGGGAAAAGGAAGATAATTTCCTCCTTCCTCTCTCCTTTGAAATCTCATTTGAGTGAGATTCACTAGCAAAAACAACTGTGCCTTCAGAATCACAGCTACAAGGAAGCCTGGAAAATGTATACATACCCACTTTTGGCTGCTTCAATTCATGTATACCAAAGGCTACTGAAGCAAAAATGTGTATTGCAGGCTTACAAGGATGTTTATTCCAATATCTTTAATAATTTTAGCAGCTAAGGAAGAGAAGAGCTTCTCAAGGGACATCCAAGTTTATAGAATAGAGAATTAAAATTTATATGTGTCAGAAATTCTCTCATCCTGGAATTCATTTTTTGCATAAATATATAGTCCCTGAGATATGAGTGTCTGGACATTACCAAGAAAGTGAAAAGAATATAGATTCCACCAAAAATGTAAACAGTAGCCCTCAATTTGAATGGTGAATATCTTTGAGATTCTTTCAAAGTTTGTGATTTGGAATTCAGAAAAATAGATTTTCCTGTGGGGTATTATGATCTCATCAATGAAACCCACTTGACACAAAGTGATTCCGCATACTGCAGTAAGTGGAGCATTTGTATGAGGGAGAGGGGAATTAGGGTCGGGAGATGGGCAGTAGGCATATAAAGAGTCTGACTCCTTATGTTCTCAATGGAAGTTTATGAAGTAATATTTGGTGAATAGATGCCAGCAATGCTTGTCACCTTTACAGTGTGTAACATAGTCTTGCACCATAAATTCTAGGTCCGCATGTTACATGATTTCCAGTGTCCCCTCTGTCCGTGAAGAAACAAATCAATTTATAGTTACAGGTGCCTAGAACCAACTCCATTTGTCATTTTAAAAATATTTTTAATAGTTTTATACTATATATTGAATTTTCCAGTATTGCAACTCCAATACAAAGTAAGGGAAGACTGTTCTTTTGTTTAAAATTTTATAAAGAATTGCCTACTATTTTGCAAAATTCCATCAGTGTTCATAGCAGTAACATTGCTCATGAACATTAATTAGCAAATCTAGAGTTGTCAAATCACTATTTTGTATACCTGAAACTGACATAACATTGCATGTCAACTATACTTCAATAAAAATTATAAATATTAGCTATATTCATTATAGTTCTATAGATAACTATAAGTCTGATTATTTCAGTATGTCTTCTAAAGCCGTCATTCTCAAATATTTAAGTACTGAGATAAATATACTTTTAAAGAAATGATTTTTTGTTTTATTTTCCATCTGTATATTCAAAAGGACATTATATCACTTTTTAACAGTTGTTGGAGTAAATATATAAATTTTTATGAACTATTAATGTTAATAGTTTTTTTTTTTTACAAGATATTTGCTAGAAGAGAAAGTACTTGATTTGTTAGGGTTGAGAACAATTATCAGAGGCTATTTTAGGATTAAACTATAAGAATCCTATGGTTTGATTTGTATACTTGAAAGATCTCTCTGGCAGCATTGAAAATAGGGAATTCAAGGGTCCGAAGCAAAGAAAATGCTTACAATATTTCAGTTGTGGATCAGAAATGATAAAGGTCTGAAATGAAATAATGATGGTGGTAATGGGCAAGACAGTTGACTTTCCAGAGATATTAAAAATATAGCATAAACTTGGCTTAGTTTGCTGAGGTTGATTCCAAGTTTTTCCTTGGATAACAAAGGGGACAAGGAGTTCATAAATCAGATAAGTATTAGAGAGTCAGAGTAGATTTAGAAAAAATAAAAATACCTGGTTTTTATGAATAATTAGCTTCTGTGGAATGTTCAGGCATAGAGCTCTGGAGGAAGGATGTTGTTTTGGCATATACACCTGTAGGTTTGGGTGAAATCAGTTAGTGAGCATGTGAAGAAGGAAAATGTACTAAAACCAAGAACCAAGGATGGAATGTTGAAGGGAAAGAGTGTGTAGAAGGAAAGCCTGAGGTAATTGAGATGCAGAAAAATGAAAAGAAAGCAGAGTAAAGGAAGATACAAAGTCTTTCAAAAACAAAATGATCAGTGTGCCTGGGTGGCATAGTCAGTTAAGCGCCAGACTCCTGGTTTCGGCTGAGGTCCTGATCTCAGGGTTGTGAGATTGAGCCCCAAGCTGGGCTCCACACTAAGGGCAGAATCAGCTTTACTCCTTCAGCTACTCTCCACCTGAAAGCCCTCGCTCTGTCTCTGTCTCTCTCTCTCTCTAAAAAATACATACATACATACATACTTACATAAATCTTTAAAAAAAAAAAAAGGACAAAATGATCAACTGTCTTAAATGCTACAAATGAGTCAAGAAATAATAAGAAACCAGAACTTTAAAATGCTTACTGAATTTGAAAATCAGAGATTTTTACAAGGGTAAGGTAGTGAAGAAAGAGTATTACATAATTTTGGGGGCTCAGTGCAAAATAAAAATGCTGGGTCCCTCACTTAAAAAACATTAAGAATTTCCAGAGAGCAGGGCACTAAACCAAGTTCCAGGCCCTTCCAAACTTGTGACCATTTATAAGCCTGTGAAGGTTGCATGTCCATCAAGCTGGTTCGGGGTGAAAGAAAGAATAGGGTAGGCAAGAATAGATACATGAGTAAGACTTCTGTTTTAAAATTTTCTTAAGGCAGACATAGATCAGTAGGTAAAAAAGAGAGAGCTATGGAAGAAAGGATTTTGTTTATGTGATTGAAATCAACAAGCATGCATAAAAATGTCAGTGGACAGGGGATTTTAAAGTCATGAGTGAGACAGGGGTAACCAATGAATTAAAACACAGATTAAGTGCAGTCCCCACACGACACAGTTTCTCAAAGTGTGTACCACATACTTGTATTGAAAGCGCTTAGAGATTGTTTTTAAAAAGTCAGATCCCTATGCCTTCCCCTACCCTTCAGATAAAGAATCTCTGGAAGCGGGATTGAAAATAACTGGTCTCTCGCATTACTTTTATACATAATTTGCTTTTGACAGTGGATTTTAACCTTGGCTGGATATTGAAATGACCTGGCACATTTAAAAAAAAATTATTGAAGTCTGAGTCCACCCAGGAGGTTTTTAATTAGTGTGAGGCACAACATGGGTATTGAGAATTTTTGAAGTTCCCCATGGATTCAAAATCACTATATAAGAGATTCTGAGCAGGGTTCAATAGACTTCTGCAAGACTTTGAACACTTCCAAATCAAGAAGGTTGGGCAGGGGAATGAGGGAGGAGATGAAACTGTGAAGGAACAGATCATTGGAAGCCATGAAAAATGCTCAGCAAATGGTTTCACCTTAAAACTTCTTTTAAATTGCATGTCAGTGTTTCATTATAACATATCCATGGATCAGGAGTAATTCTGGGCCCATTTCCTTTGGCAGGTCCATTGCCTTCCACTTTGGATGAATGGAACAGGAAGAGTTAACTTTTTGTGAAAAATCATTCAATTTTAATAACATGACTGAGATGTCAGATTAATTAAAAATCCTGGAAGCTTATTTTTATGATTTTTTTATTTGACTCTGAGCTTTTTTAATTAAAATAATCTATTAAGTAAAATCAACTAAATTCTAAATCAGTTTGACTTATGACAATCAAATTGATACCATACCTAGGAAAGTGTCACAGAAATATCACAATAATCAAATTGATAACCTCCTTAATGAAATGTCATGGAAATATTGCTCTGTTCAATACAGAATATTAAATTAAAGATTTATGTTAGCTGTAGCAACACAGATTTGCCAATTTGTTATTATAAAATCTACATAGCCCCAAATGGTCAACAAAACTGTTAGAATTTAACAGTGTGAAAGGGGAAAATTTACTTTTCCCCCCTCATTTTCTTGTACCTATGGCTCCAACCTGAAGCCAAACATAGGATAAAGCATGTGATTGGGGATGGGATTTTTAGCATTCAAATCACATTATGTTTTGAGTCTAAGTCTTTTCAGGTATTCAACAAGTGAACTGAGCGACTATTTCAACCTAACCTGTAGGTTTTGCTTTCCATAAAAGGAAGCAGCGGCATCTGAGTGGCTCAGTCGGTTAAGCGTCTGACTCTTGGTTTTAGCTCTGGTCATGATCTCAGGATCATGAGATGGAGCCTTATGTTGGGCTCTGATTGAGATTCTCTCCCTCTTCCTCTGCCCCTCCCTCTGTTCATGTACATGCACACACTCTCTCTAAAGTAAATGATGACTAAAATCTTAAAAAAAAACATAAAAAGTAAAAGGAAGCAAATTTTTCTTGGCCTCATTGCCTCAGGTCTCTCACCTCTTTTGTATGTGATTTTATTCAGATTTCTATTCAAATTTTTTTTTATTCAGATTTATTTTTTTATTCAGATTTCTATTCAGCTGAGAGAGAGAGACAGAGGGAGAAGCAGACTCCCCACTGAGCAGAGAACCCCACTGAAGATCAATGCCAGGATGCTGAGATCGTGACCTGAGTCCAAGGTGGATGTTTAACCTACTGAGCCACCCAGGCCCCCCATGTGACTCTTGATATTGAGAGAAAGTGAATGCCAAAATAAACTTAATTTTATTGCAAAGCTGTGAATTCCATTATTACTCATTATCTTTTCTTTCTTCTTAAATTTGAGTATTTGCTAGATAAATCTTTTTTTAAGATTTATTTATTTATTTATTTATTTATTTATTTATTTATTTATTTATTTATTATTTCATGAGAGACACACAGAGAAAGGCAGAGACAAAGGCAGAAGGAGAAGGCTCCTTGTGGGGAACCTGATGCAGGACTCGATCCCGGGACGCCGGGATCACGCCCTGAACTGAAGGCAGATGTTCAACTGCTGAGCCATCCCGGCACCTCAGGAGAAATCTTTATTGAAACTAGCTGGAGAATTAAACATTTATATTCTGTATCATGAGCAGTTAAGTTCTCGAGGCTAGTCGAGAGCATGGACTGGCCACGCTATGCAGTTTTCAGGTAGCCACGTAGAAGGACAAGAGTGAAGAGAAATATATAGTCCATATATATATGTATAGAATACATAGCCCCTGATGATCCCAGAGACTGTGAAATCTACAAAAAGGCAACAAAGATCACTCAGTCCGATCATCTTAGCTCATTGTTCTATTAGACCAACCCTCTGGATTTAAAAGTACCTCTCTAACTCTCCCATAGAACTTTTTCTGTCAAACACATGCAATCGTATCATGCACAAATTCACATGCCCTCCTGAGAAATATGAAATAGAGACAGATAATTTGAGGGGAATTGAAGATGGAAACCAACCTTTTTGTGCTACTTTTTTCATTGATGTTGCTCTCAGCTTCCTAACTGGTATCATTGGCCTGGTCATAGATAGACACTCTAATTTATCACATGCTATAGCTGCAAGTCAAGTAGCAGATGGCATAATTTAATAAATATGAAGAAGTCACAGTCAGGAAATATGATATTGTTTTTCTTTTAATACATTAATTGGGTTGAACATGTAAGACTGTGTTCTTCAACCAACTGTTCATTTCTTCTAGCAAATTTCTTCATCTGCTGAGCCAAATTTACCATTCAAAAAGCTAACATTAAACTTGCTTATAACTTGTTCATATATGAAAGAGTTTTGTATAAGAATGATGATGATAGTTCAATTTTTTAAGTATGAAACACATACCAAAACATTAGTCACTAGTAATTGTGAGTTTGTTTTTTCAAACAATGCGTCAGTTTCTGCTGATGATCCCATGAGTTCAAATAGGCATCTGACTTAAGAATTAAGACAAAGAGAGGTATTCTATATAGAAAAGTTATTTGGGAGGTAACATGGTCCCTTAAGAATTAAGTCAGTTTTAAATATTTGAATGATTAAAGACACTCTCCATGAACTTTCTCTAATGATTTGAGAGTAAAATCAAGGATCAGCATCTAAAGCCTAGTTGTGACTAGAAAGAGTTCCTATTAGCACAGACTCTGTGTGTTCACTGTTTTCAATATTACAGAACCTATGCTACAGCTCAAAATTTGATCTACTTACCAGATTCTGCTGGGCACACAGGCTGACCCTTCAAAACAAGTAGTTATTTTTAGAGAGTTGTGAATTCTAAAATGTTAGTGAGTTTGAACAATACCCACTTTGCAGAGAGGCAGCTTATCTTAGTTTTTGATTAAACATGGAATATTAGAAAATATAGGTTTAGCAAACAATATATTGGCTTCCATTTCTGGCAAAGAAGGAAAAGGTAGACCAACTCTCCTCCTGAGATCACATAGAAAGTCTCAACAGTATATTACAAATTGCAAGATACTGAAAAAGAAAGAAATCAGAAAAATAAGCTTTGCCTTTGAGATGTATTTTCCTCATAGACTTTTGCTAGTTCTGGAAGAATCAGCTGAAACCCTGAGTAGCTAAATAATAACTTTACAATTTCAACACTTATGGCACAAACTGGAGAGTCCAGAGATGGAGCATTACAAATTTGTAAAAAACCCTCATCATTTATTGGAGGCATAACAGAATTTAAAATTTTAACCTTTCCTCTTTGTAACATTTACCAGAATTATAAACCATATTCTGCTATGTAAACAGGTTTTTAACCAAGTCATTCTTACAATCCCCCCCCCCCCAACACACACACACACAGAAAATTGATCTGAATTTAAAACTATTCAGGAGAAAGAAAAATATGGCATAGGAAAACAATACTCACTAAAACACTTTTTAAGTCTGCTTTTTTTTGGCATAGACTTATGGAGGCATTAGAAATAAATCTGAATAATAACTTAAATTGTTTTAAAATACATTTTGACTAAAATCATTTTCCTCCAGTTTGACAAATTGGATAAATTTAAATGGTAAAATTGAAGTTTAGTCATTGTTGTGCTATTTGACCAAATTTAGGGGAAATAAATAGATACCTGAATTCAAGGTCAGGTACTGCCAGAAATGTATTTATACTGAGAATAATTGGCAAATTTATCTGAGAAACTCATGAGGTTAAAAAACAAAACAGAAGTACAGATTATTTTCTTTTCTGTGTACATTCTTATTGAATAATAAAAATGTATCTCAGTAACAAATTTTCACTCTTATCCATATTGCTACTGTGTTTGTCAGTGTTTTATATTGGCAACAATTTCACAAATAGAAAGAATGAGTAGCTGTGATCTTAGACTGTATTGACAGGTTCTCTTCATTAAGGTTATGGATTATTCACATATTAAACTAAACTAAGGTTGTGAATTTGGCTGTTTATGCTTATTTTTAAAGATTTGATATGATCTTTGGTATTTTGTTACTGTTAAGGACCAATTAAAAAGCTATTATGATATTATCCTATGAGAACTTGTGTTTCAGTGAGTAGTAGTTTAATATAACTGTCTCTCAAGTTGATGAACTCAGCTGTGAAAGAGAGTCTGCTTTACATAATTGTGATTTTTCAAGATAATAGTTAAATCTCTTCTTAAAGATAATTTTATAGCTTCTTATAATTTTTAGTTAACAAATACTTTTGTTGTGCCTCAGCTTTTCTTTTTCTACTTTACAGTTTTCAACAGTGTCAAAAAATGTTATGTATAGGTGGCTTAAAACACGATTAGCACATGGATACTGATAGGATTGTGTATAGTATTTTGAAAGATATTTTCAATTTTTCTTTTGATGATTTGGAGTATTTTGTTATTTTTCCTATTTGATCTTATTCCAGCCCATCCAACATGTCAATTTTCCACTTAGTGATCACAAAAGCCAGAATGAAAAACCCAAGGCTATTGGAAGCTAATATCATCTCAAATATCTACAGTTGTTTGCATTGTTCTCTTAACAATAACAAAATTATATATTTATTTAGATTTTTTAAAGTTTCTCATTGTAAACGATCACCTGTTTAATATTAGATAAATGCTGCATTGAATATCAATGGAAATAATTATATATGTCAAGTGTGCATTTGTGTACATGTTTTATTTAAAATTTGAAATCTTCAAATTCCTATACTTCTAAATGTAACGCAAGTTAATTGATTGAATCACATTTATAAATATGTTAGTTTAGGGCACTTATCACTTGAGCTTAAAAAATGTGAAATTCATTCGTTAATACTTTGGAAAATATACCAACATATAAAGAACAAAAAGCCATGATTCCATACCCTTAGAAAATCATTGTTAGCATTTTGATATATCTACCTCTAGGATTCTACTGGGCTATATTAGTTCATATTAGATCATGTTCTCCTTTTCTGCTTTTCAAAAGTATTTTATTTGTTTGTTTATTTGTTTACTTTTATTTTTCAAACAGGTTCCATGACCAGCGTGGAGCCCAACACGGGGCTTGAACTTACAACCCTGAGATCAAGACCTGAATTGAGACTGGGAATCAGGTGCCTACCTACTGAGCCCAGATGCCCCAAAAGTATTTTATTTACTAATCAGCTTCTAGTGTTACTAAAAATTCAACTAACAAATGCCTTGTAATTTTAAAAATCACATCATTAGACTATATACAGTTATTCAATGAGATAAATAGCAGTTTAGTGGATATTTGTTGCGCTGAAATTTTTGTACGTGTTTGGGATGGTTTTTATCAAAATAGGTTTTTAGACATGAAAATATACTATCAATTATTGGGAATATTGGGGCAGCCGGGTTGGCTCAGCGGTTTAGCGCTGCCTTTGGCCCAGAGCTTGATCCTGGAGACCCGGGATCGAGTCCCACGTCAGGCTCCCTGTATGGAGCCTGCCTCTCCCTCTGCCTTGTGTCTCTGCCTCTCTCTCTCTCTCTCTCTCTCTCTGTCTGTCTCTCATGAATAAATAAATAAAATCTTTTTAAAAACTTATTGTGAATGTCTTATGATTTTTAAGTCCACAGGCTTCTTTCTCAAAAGATGCAATAATTCATACCTAGGTGTATGGATCTGTTGCTTTTGCTACTTGTTCTACTAGAATCCTCCCTCCCTATAACATTCCCCCCTTCCCTCCCTCCTTCTCTTTCCTCTGTATTCATTCTGATTACTAGAAAAATATCTACTACATAAATTGGAATTCCTTTTCTATATAATAAACATTTTATATGGGATCTTCTTTTTTAAATGAAAGTAAGTTTTCCTGGGGTCAATGAATATCCACATATGTCTTTTCCTTTCTTTTTATTATGAATTAGTTTGAAATGTCTCTGTATAATACTATATGATTTCTATGCCAAATCATTTTTTACCACCCTAACCATTTTTAAGTGTAAGTTCAATAATGGTATTAAAAGTATTAATGATGTGCAACCATTGGCCCCACTCTCTCCAGAACCCCTTTTATTTGTAAAAGTGAAATTCCATACCCATTAAAAAAATAACTCCCCAGAGACACCTGGGTGGCCCAGTGGTTGAGCATCTACCTTCATTCAGCTTAGGGCATGACCCTGGAGTCCTGGGATCAAGTCGCATATCGGGTTCCCTGCCTGGAGCCTGCTTCTCCCTCTGTTTATGTCTCTGCCTCTCTCTCTGTGTCTCTCATGAATAAATAAATAAAACCTTTAAAAAATAAAAATAACTCCCCATTATTCCCTCCCCCAGACACTGGCAACTACTATCTGTCTAACTCAACGATTTTGACTACTCTGAGTACTTTATATAAATGGAATCATACAGTATTTTTCCTTTTTGTGACTGGTTTATTTCACTTAGCATAATGTCCTCAAGGTTCATTTACATTTTAGCATATATAGGAATTTATTTCATTTTTAAGACTGAATAATATTAAATAGTATGTATCTACCACATTTTGCCTATCTAATCATCCATCAGCAGACACTTAGGTTGCTTCCACATTTCAGCTGTTGTGAATAATGCTGCTATGAACATACGTATTTGGGTGTATACTCAAAAGTGGAAATAGTGGATCTTATGATAATTTTATATTTAATGTTTTTAGCAAACATCATATTGTTTTCCATAATGACTATACCATTCTATATTCCCCTCAAGAGTGTCCCATTGCTCCACAGCCTACCAAAACTTACCGTTTTCTGATTTTTGATAGTAGCCATCCTATGTGTAGAGGTGGTATCTCACTGTAGATTTGACTTGCATTTCCTGCCAATTAGTGATTTTGAGCATCTTTTCATTTGCTTGTTAGCCATTTTTATGTCTTCTTTGGAGACATAAATATATTTAATGCTATAAAAATATCAAGAACAAGTCTTACTTCCTGTCCTATATTCAGAGGTTATCATTTTTCTGGGGTTGTTTGTATTTTAACACAGGTATTTATTTCTGAATTATGTGAAAAATAATTTGGAAATGAAAGAGCTCTGCATGAACATTATGAATCATTTTTCATCTTCTTTAAGACAATCAAGTAGGACATAAAGCTGCTGAAAATGAAGTCTGCCACAGTTGACATGTGAAGAATCTTTCATATTTTAAAGTTTGCAAAGTCCATTCTACTCTGAGGTAGACTTTCAAATATTTTTAACACATATTTTAAAATTATGAACACATTTAAGTTGCATATAAAAATGTGCCTGTCAAAAAAAAAAATGTGCCTGTCAAGGGTCACCTGGGTGGCTTAGTTGGTTAAGCAGTTGCCCCGGCTCAGTCGGGTCATGATCCCACGATCCTGGGATTTAGCCCTATATCAGGCTCCCTGCTCAATGGGAAGCCTGCTTCTCCCTCTCCCTCTGACTGTCCTCCCAATCATGCTCACTCTCTCTCCCAAATAAATAAATAAAATCTTTAAAAAATAAAAATTAAAAACAATTAAAAATTTGCCTGCCCATTAAACTTACACTTTACCTTTTGTCCCTAAACCTTTTATGTGTGTTGGTCCTAATACTTAAAAATTCTTTAAGTTAAAGTAACTTGCCCACTTGTGTTTTAAGACAGATTTAATCTAAAGCAAAAACCAGCTTGAATTTAAGTATCACCGAACATACTTTCCTTTTGTAATAATATTTTCTATAACTGAATATGTGAATATCTAAACTCACTGAAATATTCCACAGGGGTCATTTTCTTATTTCTTCCTGGCAATTCCCATATCTCACATGCATCTATATTAGAATAACAAGAGATAAAGAGAGGAGAAGGAAGGAAGGAAGGAAGGAAGGAAGGAAAAAAGAAAGAAAGAAAGAAGAAAGGAAAAAGAAAGAAAGAAAGAAAGAAAGAAAGAAAGAAAGAAAGAAAAGAAAGAAAAAGAAAGAAAGAAAGAAAGAAAGAAAGAAAGAAAGAAAGAAAGAAAGAAAGATTAAGTAGTGATGAGAGCAGTTTTTCTTCATTGATTCAGTTTGGATAAAAATAACTTATGGTAAAATGTAGCTTTAAAGAGCAAGAACTTTTATATTCATCTATGAATATAATAAATGCTTTTGGGAAGAAGCATTCAACCTCATATGTTTATAAAACGTTAAGTCTCTGATGAATTTGAGAAAAAAAATCACTTGGTAGATGACAGAATAGTAAAACTAAGTGAGGTCAAGTGTTCTGGCTAGTGTTTCACAGCCAGTGTGAGTGGGAAGGCTTGGGACTCAAGCCTTCTGTCTACCAGCCTCAGGCTTCCACACTGTAACATGCCACCATACACAAATGAAGAATAGTATCGAAGAGAAGAGCTTGACAAAGCACTTACAGTTCACCTCACTTGCTAATTTCAATGATTACTTTGATATTGTTGAACACATGCATTCTTCTGGCTTTTATCTAATTGTAATCAAGACCTTTTCAGATTTTCTTTAAGAGCTTATTAGAATCATAGATCAACAAAGGAGTTTATGCTCTTGGATTTTATATAAGGTAACCTTTCATGATTCTCTAATAAAAATTAAAGTAGTTGTGTTATTTAATTATGAAATATGTAACCTCATTTCAGCTTTCCTATCAGGCAAGTATTGAAGCTGACACTTCAATTGAGCTTACCCAAGGGTCCCTAAGCTTGGGGAGTTAACCACACGCAGCTATCAAAGCACAAGCATCATCACAGACTCCCCATACCTAATTACTACAAGTGAAAAGTTTCCTCCTGAGAGAGACCACTTTCATTCCAAATCTGACAGGTAGAAATTAGTTGCCTAATGGAATGGAATAGTTCTGCAAATTGAAGGAATTAAGTGTGCTTTTTTAATTTAAGCTCCCTCTAAATTAGATTTTAATTTGGATCCAAATGTGAAGAGGTTGATGGCATGAAGCAGTTTAGGTTGGCCCAGAGCCAATTATTTTATATTGCCCTTCTCCAGATACACTGTGTCTCCTTTATACTCACCAGAAAGTATAGGGCAGAGGAATTGTCATGCCTTCATCAAGCAGTTTTCTAGAGAGCCCTGTGTCACTTTGGAATATTGCTAAGTGATGTGCTTCTCTCTCTGAGTCATTTTTACTGTCACAAAGGCATCAAAGTTTGAACAGAGGCTCTGTGTGTGTGTGAGAGAGAGTATGTGTGTGTCTTTAATAATTATTGTTAAAGGGAAGAGTAATGAAGAAAGTATTAATGTATCAGAAGTGGAATACAATAAAGAGAGACAATGTATATAGCCCTGTTTCAATTATACAGTGATTTCTTTCTCAAGCAATAATACAGCAACAGCAAAGAGGTCAATAAGGAGATTATTTCTTATAATAGGTGATATATCAGTAGATCAAAGTGACTGGTGGTAAACTCTGCAAAACATCTGTTTTCATTCAATAAACATAAATATACTAGGAGTGTGTCAATACTCAAAGGGTATCTGTGGGTGTTACCAATCTGTACATGAATTGAGAATGTCAGCTTTTTACTCCAAATGGATATATAGATTAGTTATATTTGATGACATGTTATAATTCCAGTAAGAATAAGCTTTTTATTAATATTCTTAAAATGAATGATTTTCAAATGAAAATCCAAATAACCATAAAAATCACTGAATTATTCTCTAATGAGTATAAGAATATAATAAGAATGCTATTATGATGCCAGTATTGGCATATGGAGTCCAATTGATGAAATAGTGAGAGAGAAGGAGAGCTTGTGCTAAGGGATCTGAAAACAGGTAAAGGTATTCTACAGGTAATGAAAACAAAATAAATGCCTTCTGGGCAAGAGAGATGAAAAAATATCATTTGGCATTCAAACTAGAAAATATTCTTCATTTCGCACCAAAAGCCAACTCAGTCTATTTTCTCTATCACTAATGGCCAATGACTGTTTTGTTCCTAGGTAACAGATCATTTCCAGAGAACACAATTAGGAAGAAATAATCTTTTTCACTAGCCAGCATTAGCGCTGGCTTGCTAAGGAGGTTGGTAATGGCTGGGGCGGGGGGGGGGGGGGGGGGAGAGGTACTGAGATTTCAGCCAAAAGGCTGTACTCAAGTTACAGTTTCAATAAAAGCAGACAGATGAGGCATAGCTCTAGTATTTCTTCGTGTAAGTACTATTTGCTGACATCAAGAAAAAAATACTGGGGGATACAGGCCTCCAGCTATGGAATGAATAAGTCATGGGAATAAAAGGCACAGCATAAGCAATATAATCAACAACAAAAATACTACTTTATAAATGTAATTGAAATGGCAGGAGCTGGGGAAAGTTAAGTAAAAGAGATGTTTAAATAAATGCACTCTATTTATTAATTTGACTTATAACTTTCTTATATAAAGATCTATTACATTTTCTTTGTGTAGCCAAATTAAATATAGAAACAAATGATAGAATTATATTTTCAATAATAGTAGGCTGAGCTAATTAATCTAACTCTTACCCTGAAAACAATTAAAAATGCTGAGAAAAAGATTTTTCTTTAAATATCAAATTATTCATGTTGAAGAGCTGACAAGACTGTGGGGAACTTCCAGGCCCAGTGTTGGGGCAAGCACAAATCCAGCAAAATAAGTAAAATATCAAGCTCTGACACTACTTTTGCCCTGGCAATATTCACTGGTAAGGGGAAGTGTGTGTGTGTGTGTGTGTGTGTGTGTGTGTTTCACAAAGTGAAAAAATAAGAAATCAAGACCTAGTATTAATCCAGGAGAGTAGTTTAACAAATCTTGGAAACATGATATGAAAACACTGAAGCTAGGATACCACATAAAGCTACTTTCACTCCGGGTAAGTATGAACCTGATATACACCTCCCAGCACGTACCTTGACTGCAATAGCCTGCAAGGAGGATTTTTGTCAATTCTGTTATTCTGTTTTGCTTGCTTGTTTTGTGCCATTGTTTTCTTTGGCATTAAATGATGAAGACATATTACATTAAAGATAAAAACAAAGTCCCTGAGAAGTTGGGGCTACATCTGGACCCCCAAACCTTCAGCAGACACCCATAGCCTAGAAAATCCAGGTGTCTTTATTATTATTATTCATGAGAGACACACAGAGAGACAGAGACACAGGCAGAGGGAGGAGAAGCAGGCTCCATGCAAGGAGCCTGATGTGGGACTCGATCTGGGGAATCCAGGATCACGTCTGAGCCAAAGGCAAATGCTCAACTGCTGAGCCACCCAGGGGTCCCAAAATCCAGGTGTCTTAAAGCCACACTTGGGTTGAGGTGGCACTCAGTTGATCTTGTTCACAGTTACATGGAAGAATCAAACACAAATCTTCTCTGGGTGAAGACTCTTTATTGTTGAAAGAATTTCAACAAATAAGCTTTGAGGGCAGGGACCAACACCAGCACTCAGACAAAAATATTAGTGAGATCAAGCAGAAGCAAGAAGTATACACAGTAGATGTAATCTGTCATCATTTTTGGTTAACAGTAATTCACTAATACAAACTTAAGACCGAGTTCCAACAGAGGAGGAGAGAAATTATAGGCAAAGAAAATATTTAAAAGTATTATTAAAAGTATTATTAAAAAGAAAATATTTTAAAATAAATAAAAATATTTATTCTAAAACATATGAGAAAAGCTATTTAAAGAACATTTAAGTGGTTTACTGAAGTAAAATTAAATTTTAGAAGTAGTGAAGCTGAAGAAAACAAAGATATTAAAAAGAGAAAAAAAGACTAAATCTTAACGTGCAAAGAATATCTAAAACTTAATAACTAATAGAAAAATGATCAATGTCAATTATATCTCAATAAAACTAGAAAAGGTAAAAAGAAAAAGGGTCAAAAGACTTGCATCAACATAGAAAATCTACATCATCAACCACATTGGAAATAATGGATAAAAATTAAAGCCTTAATGAGATACTACAAAATAGACAAAATTAAAATGTTTACATTAACTATTGTTGACAAGAACATTGCAACAGGAACTCTCAGGACTGGTGAGAATATAAATTGATACAATATATTTTTTAAAAGATTTTATTTATTTATTTGAGAGGGAGAGAGTGAGCATGAGCAATGGAGAAGGAGAGGGAGAAGCAGACTCCTTGCTGAACAGGAACCCCCATGTGGGGCTCAATCCAGGAGCCCCAGGATCACGACCTGAGCTGAGCCACCCAGGTGTCCCTGATACAATATTTTTATAAATAATTTTGCATTATCTAGTCAAATTGCGTAAACAGATACCATAGGCCCATCAATTTCAAACCAAGATATATACCATTAAGGTATGTGTCCATAAGAAAATCAGGATAGATATAAAATAATGTTTATAGGAATGTTGTTCTCAATACTTAAAACCAGACACTATTGAAATGTAAAAGGGATAATGAACTATATAGTACATTCATATAATGGAAAATTTAAAACACTATAAAAATAAATGCATTATGGCTAAACAAAAAATAATAGGTTATTTGGCACCTGAGTGGCTCAGTCAGTGAATGTTTAACTTTTGATTTTAGCTCAGGACATGATCTCAGGGTGGTGGGATCAAGCCCAAGGTTGGACTTCACATTCAGCATGGAGTCTGCTTGTCCCTCTTCCTCTGTTCCTCCACCTGATTGCGTGCTCTCTTTCTCTCTCTCTAAAATAAATAAAATCTTTAGGAAAAAAAAATAAGGATTTTATAATTATTTGTAATGAAATTTAATGGAAAAAAAACCAAGATGCAAAAATTATATCAAATATAATCCATTTTATATAAAGTTAATTTAACTTATAGATTGGTAAATGCCCATTTAGTAAAGAATAAAGGAAATTATTTTTAATGTTAGATTTGTGTTTACTTTTGTGCCTTTTTTATTCACTACCATTTTTTTGTCTCCCTTTTTATCTGTTTAGAAAAAGATAGCAAAGACTTCAAATTCTGAGCTCTATGATTCCTTGCCACAGGAGAGTAGATAATACTTTTGGGTTACACTGCTCAAAAATTGGATCATTAAGATACCTACAGAGTAGTTCTTGGGTGAGGAAATAAGTTTTTGTGTTTATAAGATGTGACAGTTAATTTTATGTATCAACATGACTGGGCCAGGGGTGTCCAGATATTTGGTCAAACATTTTTCTGGGTTTTCTACTAGGGTGTTTTTAGATATAATTAACATTTAAATTGGCAGAACTTACCATTAGATTAAATTAACATTTTAATCGGTAAAGTAGATTACCCTTCATAATATAGTTGGACTTTATCCAACCAACTGAAGGCCTGATTAGAATATAAAGACCAACTCTTCTCTGGATAAGAGCGAGTTCTCCAGCCTACTGCCTTCAGATTTCATCTGCAACACTGGCTATTCATGCTTGATGGCCTTTGACCTGGAACATTTGACCTGGCTTTCCTTGGGTCTCCATCACCACCAGCCCACTCTGCAGACTTACCAGCCTCTATAATTATGTAAGCCAATTCCTTATAACATCTACCTACCTACCTACCTACCTAGTCTCTCTCTGTCTCTCTCTCTCATCTATCATCTCCTATTGGTTTTCTTACTTTGGAGAACTAATACATAATGCATATTACATAATACATAAGAGCAACAGAAGGATGGCTATGTTCCATGGCTAAGGAATATGACTTTGATATTGGAAGGATGAAAGAGGATGGATATTGGTATCTTATTTATATGTAGTTCCCTAGAGATAGCTTGGATACTGAAAATGGTGATTGCATTGATGCCCTATAATTGATCTTTTAAATAACACTTCCTTAAAAATGATACTCAAAGTCCAGTAGCCTAGTTTGGGGAAGAGAGTAAACATGCTCTCACCATGTTTCAAATAATGGAGCAAAAAGAGCATCCTAATGGAAATTAAAATTGATCACAAAATGTGTTCAAGAACTGTCCCTACCTCCTCTTCATGCCTCTATCCTAGAATAAACAGATAACCTTCTCAAATGACCACAGTTAGATGTTTAGGTACCTAGGTAAGTAGGGACTAATTCAGACTTAATTTAATTTAAGAAAAAAGAAAGAAAATAATCTTAACCATCCATTCATTCATTTACCTTTATTACTCAAAACAAGGAGGAAGATAAGACACATTCCTTTAACTTTTAGCTGTAACCCTTTCTAAAAATAAGCCTTCCTTTTTAACCCATTTATTTAACTCATGTAAAAGTATGTTTGTTTGTTTGTTTGTTTTAAATCAGGGATCATTGTCAATGCAAATTGTATTCAAGGCTAACAGAAGGAATCACCTAGTCCTATATGAAACCATTCATATTACCTACACTTAATATAGTCAGTGAAATGGATAATGTAAATGAAAAAAAATAATTTCCTTAGTAGTAAAGCAGACACATCCAGCTGGATTACTCATAGCCAAATTGTAAACTGTTAGTTGTACTAAAAATACTTACAGAGCTTTTAGGATAAGCCGATATCCAGAGGTTTCTTGCCCTGATTCTAGCTAGCTTAGGAAAATTTGAAGTTTCCTTAAAACTTGCTTTCTTCTAGAATGCTTCTCTTCTCTCTGCTTTCCAAATGTCTCATTTTCTTTCAGACAAGCCATTATTCATCACTTAAGACTTCAAACTAAAGATCAATGAAAAATGTTTAAATTTTAACCAGGCTTCCTCCCAGCACACTTTCAAAGTTTTGGGGATTCCTTCCCATCCTTAAATTGACTAACTCCACAGGCAAAAAAAAATAACAAAACAATCTGGTTCAAGAATGGGCAAGGGGCTTGAATAGACATTTCTCCAAAGAAAATATAAAAATGGCTAAGCACCTTAAAAGATTCTCAACAACAGGAACCATTAGGGAAATGCAAATCAAAACTGTAATGAGGGGCATCTGGGTGCCTCAGTGGTTGGACATCTGCCTTTGGCTCAGGTCATGATCCTGAGGTTCTGGGATCAAGTCCCGCATCAGACTCCCCACAGAAAGCCTGCTTCTCCTGCTGCCTGTGTCTCTGCCTCTCTCTGTGTGTCTCTTATGAATACATAAAATCTTACAAACAAAACAAAACTATGATGAAATACTATCTCACACCCATTAGGAGGGCTACTATTTTCCAAAGTTCATAAATACCAGAAATAAAGCCCATAAATTACCAAAGTAATAATTAGTAAAATTTTGTTGTGCACACACCAAAAAGTTCAAATACTGGCAGTACTCAAACAAAACTTGGAATGAGGCTCAGGTGTATATTGTTATAAAGCAGCGTATATAGTGAGAAAGTAGTGATGCTTATTTTTAACAGTGATTGGTTATAATATGACAATTTTCTTGAATGATAAGGTATTGGTTAAAAGTTACTTCATATCAACTTGGAAAAACATCTTAAGTTTTGTTTATAGTCTTTGGAGGCATAAGCAAGAAATGACCCAGGTCAAGTTAACCTTGCAAAATAAACTAAATTAAGCTTTGTTTGTGTGACTAAACTAGTTTTGTCTGCTCAAGAAATTGTCAAGATTGGTCTCCATTTTTTTAACACTATTAAAAATCAGAAAATATCAAGGGCCAGTGAGAACCCTTGTGCACTGTTGGTGGTAATGTAAAATGGCACAACTACTGTAGAAAATAGTATTGTAGTTCCTCCAAAATTAAAAATAAGATTATCACATTATCCAGCAATTCTACTTGTGGGCACATACTCGAAAGAACTGTAAAAAGTCAGGAAAATCTATCTGTACACTGATGTTCATAGTAGCAATAGTAGCATTATTTGCAATTGCTAAAATGTGAAAGCAATACAAGGACAGAAGATGCATAAGTAAAATATGATATATATATACAATGAAATATGGCTCAGCCTGAAAAAGGAAGGAAATTCTGTTATATGCTACAACAAGAATAAACCTTGAGGACATCATGCTAAGTGAATAGGGCAGTCACCAAAAGGCAAATATTTGGGGCACCTGGGTGGCTCAGTGGTTGAGCATCTGCTTTGGCTCAGGCCGTGATCCTGGGGTCCTGGGATCGAGTTCCACATTGGGATCCCCACAGGAAGCCTGCTTCTCCCTCTGCCTATGTCTCTGTCTCTCTCTGTGTGTCTCTCATTAATAAATAAATAAAATCTTTTTTAAAGGCAAATATTCTATTACTCTACCTATATGAAGTGCATAAACTAGTCAATATCATATAGATAGAAAATAGAATTGTGGTTGTCAGGGACTGTGAGAATACAGTAAAGAGAGAGTTACTTTTTAATGAATATAGTTTCAATTTTATAGGATATAAGAAGTTCTGGAGAGAGATGGTAGAAATTGTCACACAACATTATGGAGGTGTTTAATGCCACTGGACTATACACTTAAAAATGGTCAAGGTGGTAGATTTTCTGTTATATATATTTTACCATAATTTAAAAATTGGGAAAAATGTAGTTAGTGCTTATTTTATGTAGATATAGTCCAATTTTTACTTTGTAATGGAAGACATACTATAGTGCAAAGTACTGGAGTGGGGAACTACAGAGGTACTTCTACAGGATTGATAATATGTCATGACCTAAAAGCAGTATCTTCTTCAGGACAGAACTGTCATCATCTGCTTTTTGTTGTGTAATATCTGAAAATAGTTCTTTCCAAATTTTGTTATGTTTCCTTGTTCTTTATGATGGGAAAGTATTCCCAGACGCTGGTGCTAATCTAAACCACTGAGCCATCCAGGGATCCCCAGTGACAAGTATTTTAACAAAAGATAGAAAACGAGAGGACACAGACACTTGGAAAGGCTCTGAGAACACAGAGGCAGATTAGGGTTATATAGCCACAGGCGAGAGTACGTGTAGAGCCATTGGAAGCTAGAAGAGGCAAAAAGCCTTCAGAGGGAGCACAGGCCTGCTGACAAATAGCTTGAGTTTAGACTTCTGGCCTCAAGAGCTGTAAGAAAATGAATTTCTGTTGTTGTAAGCCACCCAGTTTGTGGTAATTTGTACAGCAGCCTTAGGAAACTAATATGTGAACGATGTGAAACCTCTCTTGTTTGTAGGACTCTACAATGGCTCCATTCACTGGAAATATATTACCACTTTCTTACCCATACCTATTACATTATTCTTCACTTATTTGCTTCTACACAATATTCAGTGCAACTAAAGGGAGTACGCATTTTGCTGGCTGATCTGACTTGACATATCATTCCACACATGATAAAAGAAAAATGGAAAATGAAAATGTACAACATACAGATAAAGACAGTAGATGACACTGGGTCAGAAATATTTTTCTTCTAACAAATTATATATAGAAGAAAGCACCAAAAAAGAAATAATTTAATGCCTAAATCTAAATAAATGGGAGGGGCAACTCTATAGGAAAATTATGACATAACTCCCAGACCCAACTCACACAAGCAGTAAAAATTATTCAGTAACATCTGAGTTCCTTCTCAGTAATTCTCTTAAACTACAGAGAAGCATACAAGTGGGTATCCTTATGTTTTCCATTTGGGAATCAAGAATAATAGACATTTATTCTAGGGGAGACAGATAAAAATAGAGAAATAAGCAACTTTACTTAGAGCCCAAATATCCATTGACTGATGAATAGATTAAGATGTGCTATATTTGTACACAAAGGAATATTAATCAACCATCAAAAAGAATGGAATCTTGCCATTTGCAACAGTATGGTTGGAGCTAGAGTATATTATACTAAGGGAAACAAGTCAGAGAAAGACAAATATCATATGATTTCACTCATATGTGGAATTTAAGAAACAAGTTGGATGAACACAGGGGAAGAGGGGAGAAAGAGGGAAAGAGGCAAACCATAAGAGACTCTTAACTATAGAGAATAAATTGGGGATTGATGGAGGCGAGGTGGATGGGGGATGGGGTAAATGAGTGATGAGTATTTAGGAGGATACTTGTTGAGATGAGCACTGGGTGTTATATGTAAGTGACAAATCGCTAAATTCTACTCCTGAAACCAATATTGCACTATATGTCAACTACCTAAAATAGAAACAAAAACTTAAAAAAAAAAAGAAAAAAATTATTACTTCTAGGATTGAAGGCCACTTTGAAGAAATTTTTTCTTAAGCTCAAGGATCTTCAACATTTCCATTCAATAAACCCACAAGAAATAAACTTGAACTCACTGCATTTGACACACAATTAAAAAGGTCAGGTCTTCCATTCATGACCATATATGGGCCTTTGATACTTCTGTCCCACCATCTCAGAAGAATGCACTCAGAGGGAAACAAAACAATTTAGAAATACAAAAAAAAAAAAAAAGAAGGAGCTTTCACCTGAATCTGTGATCGTTGAACCAGGTACATATCCTTAACCCCGTGTTCCCCAGATTTCCAACAGATATATAGACACAGATAGTTTTAAGGTCAAATTCTCAAGTTCCTCAAGCACTCATTCACAAAGTGGTTCTGCCTTAGAATAGCTTATAGTCTAAATATCAGGTTGGTTTTCTTTCCTCTTCAACTCTATGCCACCAACAAAATTTATCACAAATCACATTGTAGTGCATTGTCTTGGGGCCTGAAATTTCCCAAGTTGTCAAAGTGGTCATTATAATAATGGAATGCTGGTAAGGAACTCCTAACAAGTATCCATAAACTCTGCCCTTAGCTGAAGATTTTGGAGACAATTTATAGAAAATGTGTAAGATAAAAAATGTCAGAAATCGTTTTATTGGGCTAGAGAAAGTGGCTTTAGGTGAAAGAATAGCAGATAAAATTAGACATTATTTAATGAGCTTCATTGTTTTTTTTAAATACTATTTCCTAAAATTGGCAAAGGAACTGAATTTAGACCAGATCTTGATGATCTTGCAAATCACATGGTTTCAAATTATTTGCTTCCCAAAAATTGAAGGTAGGAAAGTTATGTCTCCACCAAAATAGAACAGTTCCATTTCTTCAAGTTTCTCTTATTGAAAACTAAAAAATTCTGGAAATCATGCATCACACAAACATAGGAAGGTGGAAAGATGGGTTGTTTCATATCCTTAGAACCTGAGCTGACTCTGGTGAGTGCCTGGGATTTCCTCATTGTTTTCTCTCTCTTTCTCTCTCTCTCTCTCTCTCTCTCTTTCTCCCTTTTTTAAGATTTTATTTATTTACTAATGAGAGACACAGAGGGAGAGAGAGAGAGAGAGAGTGAGAGAGACATAGGCAGAGGGAGAAGCAGGTTCCCTGCAGGAAGACTGATGTGGGACTCGATCCCAGGACCCCAGGATCATGACCTGAGCCAAAGGCAGAGGCGGAACCACTGAGCCACCCAGGTGTCCCTCTTCATTACTTTCTCTATATGCTAGACAGGGCACTTCAAAAGCCTCCAACCTAGTGCCACCACCAGGCCCAGACCAAGGAAGCTCCAAGGAAAGTCTATTCCTTCTGATCAGAAGAACAGGAAAAGGGTGGCCTTACAACAAAACATTAAAAAAAAATTTATAAATATTTTATTTATTTATTTATTTGTTTATTTATTTATTTATTTGAACAGAGAGAGAGAGAGAAAGTGAGTGGGGGGAAGAGCAGAGAGAAAGGGACAAGAAAACTCCTCACTGAGAGTGGAACCCGACATGGGGCTCAATATCACCACCCCAAGGTCATGACCTGAGCCAAAATCAAGAGTCAGATGCATTAAAAAAAAAAAAGAGAGAGATGCATAACTGAGTGAGCCACCCAGGTGCCCCACAACAAAATACTTTTAGCAGTACTTTACTCCATTAATGGAAAAACCTCATCAACAATCATCTTTCAGGTGGATAATGCAGGGAGTTGATTTTCCATCCCTCCCTCTAGCTCCTTTCTCCATCCCTCCCACTGATTGGAAAAGACTGAGCACGAAGTTGATCTTCCATCTTCTATCTGACAGAAATAGGCGGTGCTCAACATTTCATCCCAGGGTAGTGTCAGTGGCCCCCATCAATGGAAGAAACAGAATTTGCTAAGGTGGTGCCAGGTAGGGCTGCTAGTCACTAGTAAGCTTCACCCCATCCCCATTGTCAGCAGGTCCAGTGGAGCCTTCAGCTCCATCTGGTGTTAATGAGATGGAGTAAGGTGCTGCAAACTGGGATTAGTGTGCACTCCTCATCTGCCACCCCTGATGTCAGTGAGGGTCAATAGAGCAATGGACCCCCACATTCTCCTGGCATCACCCAGGTGAAGGAGGTGGGAAGTGGGACTGGGTGGCACTGTGCTTCTCCCCATTCCCTGTTCCTCACCTGGTGTCAGGAGAGCCAGCCCTTCCTCCTCACCCTGTAACAACAAAGCCTAAGAGTTTCCTGTTTGCTTACTGTGTGCTTATCACATCAAGGCTCAAAAGGACCTGATCTTAAGCCCCCCTCAGTCCCCACTCCTAGGAAACAATGAGATGGTATGGATTAGAAACAGGAGCTGGATTTCTGAGTTACCCTTCTGCAAGAAAGCAACATGAATCAGTGAGTTGAATGTACACGCCCACTCAGCTCTTATGCTACACTTCAAAGTGGGACCACTTGCTAAAAAAGATCAAATAGAATCTAGTCCCATAACATAATGCCCCAAACACCCAGAAAACAATGGAAAAATCACTCTTCATTCCAAGAACCAAAAAGTCACAACATGAATGAATAAAGACAGTCAACAGACACCAAAACCACGATGAAGGAGATGTTGAAGTTAACTGACGAGGATTTTAAAACACCCGTCATAAAAATGCTTCAATAAGCAATTAAGAATTCTCTGGAAACAAAGATATTGAAGAAAAATCTAATCTAGCTGTCAGCTGATAAGTTATTAAAAGTAATTTTTGATGATAGATCATTATATGATTTTTGGTATGTAGATCATTATGTGATTTTTGGATGGAGTTCAAATAATTAAATTATACTTCTACAATAAAATTTCTTCCATTTCCATCTTTTTTTTATGTGAACAGATTTTCTCAGAGCTTACACATTTGGGAAAAAAGGAATAGAATTGTTGCTAAACTATTCCTCATTTGTGCATTGACAAAGGTTTCATTCTCACATAATTAAGCTAATTAGGAGAAAAAGCCTCTCACATCTTATTAGAAGGTTCAATTCTGGAAATATTTATTGCTTATGTTTAATAATCATTTATCAAACTTTGTAATGTATTGTTTTAATCAGTTGTATGCTAATATATTTGTAATGAAAAATAAAATCAAAATAACTTTTAGTACATAGGCAAAGAGATTATTTAAATGCATCAGTATACTGCTATAAAGAGGTATGATAGTTAAAAATAAACTATTTCAAGTTTATTAATATTATATATATATCACTATGTATTACTTAAGAAATCAAGTTTAAGAATATGAGGAAAAGGGATAACTTTTCAAAAATTTTAGAAGAGGGGATCCCTGGGTGGCTCAGCGGTTTAGTGCCTGCCTTTGGTCCAGGGCACGATCCTGGAGTCCCGGGATCGAGTCCCACGTCGAGCTCCCGGCGTGGAGCCTGCTTCTCCCTCCTCCTGTGTCTCTGCCTCTCTCTCTCTCTCTCTATGTCTATCATAAATAAATAAATTAATTAAAAACAATTTTAGAAGAATATAGGAATAAGTTTCATGCGCACTGACCTTTACTTCATAAATAAAAAGAAAGGGCTTGGAAGCTGTGGACACCTTGCATAAACCTACTTCAAGGAAGGAAGGAAGGAAGGAAGGAAGGAAGGAAGGAAGGAAGGAAGGAAGGAAGGAAAAAAGAAGGAAGGAAGACACAAGAAGAGAAGAAGGAAGGAAAATAACTTCAAACCATGTATGTAGTGTGAAACAGGTGCTAAGCGTTATTCTAGGATACCATATAATCATCAACATAAGCCTATTAGATAGATTCCATCATAATCATCATTTTAAACATTAGGAAACTGGGGCACAGCCTTAATTTGTGTGATGTTTAGTAATGGAGCTGGTTTCAAAGTTAGGCTTTTTTTGCCTCTGAAATCTGTGCTCTGAATCACTATTGTATGCATAGGGATTCAGAACAAGAAAAACAACCCAGATTACATACTAGTGGGGAATACATAATAAACAGATAAATGTAGTGTATGATGGCAGGTCGTGTTAAGAGCTGGAAAGAAAAATAAAGTAGAAGATTGTGTCAGAGAATAAGTAGCTGGAAGAAAGTGATATTTTTGATGGTGGATCAGAAAAAGGCTTTTTTATTTTAAACCAGAAGGAAAGGATATCTCAAGCAAGCTCTCCAAGATCTATAGAGAAAACTAATTTCAAACGTTTGTAATCCTTTCAAAAACTTTAAGACACAGTCCAGAGAAAATAAATTATATCTCAGGTGTTCCATTTTTGGCTTCTGTTCTGGGTAGCTCACTTCCATTTCAAGCTTTTAGTCAAGCTACTTTTAGTCAAACAATCCAATGATATCCCGAACATTTGGTGTGCACCAAATAATACGATGAAGAGTCTTCATCGTATTATGTTTACATATTGGTAATATAGGAACATTTTTAAATATATCTCATTCAACAGAAAAAGAAGGCAGAAAAGGAGAGAAACAGCTTTGGTATTCAAATGGAAAGGTGACACAGAATTCAACTGCAAGTGCAGATTTTCTATTTTGGTATTAATCACTTTAATCATTTTACAATTAAATTCTGAAAATGGATGGCACAAGATATCTGAAAGATACAATAAGTGTATTATGACTCATAATTTTTGTACCTATGTGTTGCTTATTTTCTTGGAATATTTTGTTCTTCCTGAGTTTCTATAATATTAAACTAGTTTTAAAAAACTATTTTGTAATTTTTGTATGTTCTGTAAGTTTGTAAGTTTTGAACTCTTGGACTCTTGAAAATACATTCATCAATATTATTCATAAGAAAGACAGGATAATAAGTCAAAAAGCATGTATAGATAAAGTATTTTTTCTTTTTTTTTAAGATTTTATTTATTTGAAAAAGAGAGAGAGCACAAGTGGGAGGTGGGGTGGGAGATGGAGGGAGAAAAGACTCCCCGCTGAGCAGGGAGCCTGACTCTTGGCTACATCCAAAGCCTAGAAATTTTGACCTGAGCAGAAGGCAGATGCTTAACTGACTGAGCCACCCAGGTGCCCTGATATAGTATTTTTCCTATGAATGTACTGTAAAGTGACTATATACAGTTCATTTTGTTGTTGTTACTGAACTATAAATAACATAGCTTAACCTATCATTGACTTTATCTACGCTTTACTATAAAGGCTTGAAGGACTGGGATGTGAAATAGAGAAGCTGAGGGCTTCCAAAAAATTAAGAGGTTCACAGTGGTAAAATTATTTTCATTTATTCATTTTGCTTTTTTAGATGTCTTTCTTTTTCCAATTTATTTAAAAATATGAAAAGCAACTATAGAGGGCACCTGGGTGGCTCAGTGGCTGAGTGTCTGCCTTTGGTTCAGGTTGTGATCCCGGGGTCCTGGGATCGAGTCCCACATCAGGCTCCCCAGAGGGAGCCTGCTTCTCCCTCTGCCTATATCTCAGCCTCTCTCTCTGTGTCTGTCACGAATAAATAAATAAAATCTTTTTAAAAAAGAAAAAACAACAATAGGATTATTAGCAGCTAATACCAGTCTAAGAACTTATTACTTGTTAATTTATTTAACCACTGCATATGCTTTATTTTACACATATAGGTTTGACAGAAATGAATAAAGAGTGAATATTTTCTTCCCCATAGTATGGGTTGTATATGCTAGACATCTTAGCTTTGAGGTTCTCCATGGGACAGTGAACTGGTCATTGTTTTCAAAGATCTGGGCTGCTGCTGCTGCTTCTTCTTCTTCTTCTTCTTCTTCTTCTTCTTCTTCTTCTTCTTCTTTAAAGACCTGAACTTCTTGAGGGCAATAAATCAAGCTTTCTCAAAGGAGAGATAGAAGCACATAATTAGCATTAAAGGGGAGTGTGACCTTTGAGGGGCAATTCATCAGAGATAGAGAAAGACAGGGGCATAGGTATCTCAGGTGACAAAACCTGGGAACTCCTGGATGATTTGCAAAGGTGTCAAATCCCATAAGTGGAGTCTACCTGTGTACTTAAGATGGACAGGTGATTAACTATAGCAATCTTAGAACCACTGCCCCCAACCATCCTTCATCAAAGTTCCACATGGCTGAGAAAGTTTGTCCTTGTGAGTAATTTTAGAATTATTTTTGTAGGAGTAGCCAGTCAATATTTCTTTTCAGTGAGTTTTGGAATTTTCAAATAACTATTCTTTAGATGTTACTTCTTTTAATCGAGTCTTATATTTTCTTTCATCTCCTTATTTTTAAATGCGTCTTTTAAACATATTGTAGGGCAAATCTTAGTATCTTGACCTCATCATGTGAGATAATGACTTTTGAATGTTTTTTTTTTGTCCTATTGATTCACATTTTGATGCTATCTTCATTTAGAATGCTGTGTGTTAAAGAATTTTGATTTTTCCTTTTTTAAAATGGGTTTTGAAGTTATCAAAGTTACAGTTTATTTGGGGTCTTAGATTTCTACTTTAAAGAACGTCCTCAGAGTTACAAAGTTAATGCTGACTCAGCTCTCTAGTTTGTCAAGGCATGTAATTTCTGTAAAGTTTGTAAGGATATGTCATCAGAGATGCTGGATTATCTCCAGTCCTGAATTTGCCTGTTTAAAAAGATCTTGATTTTTTACTTCCTTAAGGATACTTTTGGACATTATCCAAATTCATGCCGATAAACAGATTATCAGAGGATAATTGCTATGAAGGAGGCATAATAGAGATCTGCATTGACAGCTCAGCAATGGATATAGCAAAATAGCCTAACAATTTGCATAACTGGGATTTATTTCCAAGTGTATCAGTTGTAAAATTTATCTCAAGTCTGTGTTGAGAGTAAAAACAAATCCATAGAACAAGTTCAGTTATCTTGAGATATAAGTACCCAAAAAATGAGAAACCAGGACATAACTTCTAAATTAACTGGTTAAAGTCACACAGAGTTAATTAAGTACACCAAATACTATCTCAGACTCTCATCTTCTCATACTCCGTATAGAATGATTCATTTGCCTCCTTACCAATACTTCCACATAATTATGGAAGTACGATGGTGAACATTTTCTTCAGCAGAGAGATGACAAGATACAAATGTTCCACAGTGATTCCTGGCTTTGTTTTGTAGTTTTCAGTGTAAGGCCACTATTATCCAAGGATTAAAAAACAAAACAAAACAAAACCAGAAGGCCCAGTTTCTACATTCCAGGCATATTTTAAAAATTATTGAAAAAAAAAAAAAACACAGTAAAATGTTATAAAAAGTGGAATTGGTTATACTTGCTTGAGTAAATGACCCTCCCAAAATGCCAACATTCTAATCCTTGGACCCTGTGACTCTATGCATTTATATGGCAAAAGGGATTTCATAGATGTGAATATGTGAAGGATTTTGAGATGGAAAGATTATACTGGATTACCTAGGTGGACCCAGTGATGTAATTGCGGAAGCTTTCTCAAAGGAGAGATAGAAGCACATAATTAGCATTAAAGGGGAGTGTGACCTTTGAGGGGCAATTCATCAGAGATAGAGAAAGACAGGGGCATAGGTATCTCAGGTGACAAAACCTGGGAACTCCTGGATGATTTGCAAAGGTGTCAAATCCCATAAGTGGAGTCTACCTGTGTACTTAAGATGGACAGGTGATTAACTATAGCAATCTTAGAATCACTGCCCCCAACCATCCTTCATCAAAGCTCTATATATCATATTATATGTTTAATAATCATTTATCAAACTTTGTAATGTATTGTTTTAATCAGTTGTATGCTAATATGTTTGTAATGAAAAATAAAATCAAAATAACTTTTAGTACATAGGCAAAGAGATTATTTAAATGCATCAGTATACTGCAATCCTGAAACTGCAATTCTTTAATCCCAAATAAAAATTCACTTGCCTCTAATTGTAGCTCTTTATTTTTAGGTTGACAAGCAGTACATCACATATAGGGCCCATGTATAACGGGGTCCTGTTAGTACCGTTCCTGGTACAGAAGAGGCAAAGACAGTGTAATGATGGAAGCAGAGGTTGGGCCGATGTGCTTTGAATCTGGAGGAAGGGGTTACAAGACAAGGAATTATAGGTAGCTAAGAAGCCGAGCAAAGCAAGGAAACAAATTTCTTTCATCAAAGCCTCTAGAAGGAAATAGCCATGACAAATTCTTGACTTTAGCCTCCTGAAAATGATCTCAGACCACTTAACTCCCTGACGGTAAAAGAATACATTTGTTAATTTAAGCTACTTAGTTTGTGGTAATTTGTCACAGCAACAATACGAAATGAAGGCAATATATTAAAACAATGTCAAAAGTAAAGTATCATTTGACAATGGTAAAGGAACAGATTGGTTCTTTTGAGAAGGTCCTAAGAATACAAATTGGAGGATAGAGAGAATTCTGGCCAACATGGGAGCTATATCATGTGAACTTGTCTTCGAATCCTTCAGTAAAGGATTTTGTTAAAAGGATTAGTATAAAATGAATGAGAGTAGATGACAGATCAGAAATATAAATAATGTGGGAAATGAAAAGCCAGAGATGAGTGATAACCAACTTAGTAACCTGGGAAAGTTAAAATGCAAAATAGGGGTGTCCATTCCCAGCCAAAGATTATTGCCTGCCTTCGGCCTGGGGTGTGATCCTGGAGGCCCGGGATCAAGTCCCACATCAGGTTCCCTGCATGGAGCCTGCTTCTCTCTGCCTATGTCTCTGCCTCTCTCTCTCTCTGTGCCTCTCATGAATAAATAATAAAATCTTAAAAAAAAAAAAAAGTAAAATACTTGTCACCGGTGGTGGGACCCATTTGGATGGTCCAGGATAATTTCATTTTGAAAAACTTAATTACAGGGGCACCTGGGTGGCCCAGTTGGTTAAGTGGCTGTCTTCAGCTCAGGTCAGGATCCCAGGGTCTGGGACCAAGCCCTCTGCTGGGCTCTGTGCTCAGCAGGGAGCCTGCTTCCCCCATCCCTCTTCTGTTTGTGTGTGTTATTTCTCTCTTGCTCATTCTCTATCAAATAAATAAAATTAAAAAAAATACTTAATTGTACTCACAAAGATTTTTTTCCACATAGTGTCACAGTCACAAGTTCTGGAATTTAAAATACAGCATAACTTTTGGAGATCACCATTCAACTCACTGCAGTGAATATGGCCGGCTAAGTTTCCTAGGGTGCCCCTTAAGCAATACCTGCTTTAACTAGAGAAACCTATTTGCTGAGATAAAATCCCACTGGCAATTTCAACAGAACCATTTGCTAATTGGAGTTATATGGATAATTTTGAATGTATATGAAATTAATGGTTTCTTTCACAGTACCTACTATGCCATTATTTTTCAGAAATGTGCTCAGTAAAGACTATAGGTAGATCATCTGCATCAGGATAACCTGGGTTTTAAAGATGGAGATTCCAAGAACCATTTCAGACCTTAAGCCTTCCAGAATTTCTGGCGTGCACTATAAAAGTCCATTATTAACATGTGATACTTACACAGACTACATTTGGAAAATACCTAAAGATATCATTTGCTTCTCCCTATTCTTTAACCTGCTTACATTGGGTAGCATTTTGGTGCCCAATGTTAGGCTGGATAACAAAGCAATCAATTCCCCATCCTCAACGTCCACCACTAGAGGTTTACTTCTTGTCAAGAGTTTCTGTGAACTCAATTATAAATGTCATATGAGTAGAATAGCATGTGAAAAACTGAGAAGACTGGAGCCATTTTAAGATAGAGTCAGAGAAGCTTAGACAAACTGTCTTAGGTGCTCTTGTTGAACTGTGCCAAAACTTTTGGATTGGGCAAAACAACAGTTGTGTTAAGCAATTGTGGAGAAGTCAGCAAAAGAATGGACATCCTGATCACAAGTCTGATGGTGGTGAACTTTGTGTAGAATGAGTAGTTAACCAATGTATAATCCAGATTAGCTCAGTTAAAATACCCATAGAAAACTTTTTTCTATTCTTTTTTTTCTTTTTTTCTATTCTTAAGTAATTGACCGCCCCTCACTTCCTTTCTTCATAAACCCCCCTTGTTTTTACCTGATAAGTGGGAACACTATTTGGGGATCTGTGATCCTGAAATTGCAATTCTTTAATCCCAAATAAAAATTCACTTGCCTCTAATTGTAGCTCTTTATTTTTAGGTTGACAAGCAGTACATCACATATAGGGCCCATGTATAAAATATAGATTATATATGGTCACAAACATCATCAAAAATATTTTTGGGGGCTCAGGTCGTGATCCCAGGTTCCTAGAATTGAGTCCTGCATCAGGCTCTCTGCAGCAAACCTGCTTCTCCCTCTGCCTATGTCTCTGCCTCTCTCTCTCTCTCTCTCTGTGTGTGTGTGTGTCTGTCATGAATAAATAAATAAAATCTTTAAAAAAAGCTTAAGAAAAAGATTTTTTTTCTAATTTATCATGCTTATATTGAAAAGAATTTAGGTCCTATTTTTTTGAAGTGTTTCTCTAACTCCCTGATAAATGAGAGATAAAAAAGCAAGCCATTTCTCTGTATAGATTAATATTAATATACTACCTCTGAAAATAATTAACAAGACTCTGAAGGCACCTGTGGTATTAATTAATATTCCCCCCCCCCAACCCTTTTGGGTGAGTTTCAGAATCACTTTTTAAAGAGTTTTAGTTCTGTCTTTGATTAAGGAGACATACTTTTTCCTTGGCAATAATAGTTCTTATCATTAATATTTATTGCAACATAATGAAAAACACCAACGTGTACAGTTTCAAATTATAGCTTCAGAAACAAATATCATGAGTTAGAAATCTGATTTTATAGCAATGTGTGAACATTTGAGAAGTCTATCAAAATGGCCAGGAAGTTTTCACTGAAATAAAGAAAAATATAAATCAAGAAAGAAGAACTCATTTGACTAAATCTCTCATATGTAATCTGTTCTAAGAGAAAAATTTTTAAAAGGGTAGTTCAGAAGCTCCATGAACTATAAGCAAAATTAGTGATAATAGAAATTCAGAAACATGTTAAAGAATCTTAAGTGGAAAAACAAACAAACAAACAAAAAACCTCTTTATTTTATCCAGTTGGGTTATCTAAAGCTTTATATACCCTGCTTAGAAATGTTTGCATTTTGACCATTGTGAAGTCTGGTTTGATGCTGAATGAAAGAGGGAATTTTGAGCAGACCAGTGATGTGCTCTGATGGATGTTTTATCAAATTAAAACAAACCTCAACTTAGGTAGCAGACTTTATTTGAAAGAAATGGTGGAAAAAGAGGAAGGGGATCATGGCAATCAGAGGAAGGGAACTCAAAGTTGAAGCAGAATGGAATCTTATTTCATAGAGAAGGATAAACATATCTAGAACGATCCAGCTGTAGAGGAGTGGGATAAACTATCAGAAAATGTTTCTCTTGGGGTGAGTCAATTCTCAGGAGACTGCCTAAAGCAGGTGCTTTATCCTGGCACAGTGTTAGGTAGGGAGAGAATGATCAGGGGACTGGTGGAAGGAAACAGTTAAAAGTAACTTTTGTCAAGTTTAATATTTTGTCCAGATTGGTCAGCATGTGCAAATAGTTTAGCTAATCATTTGCAAGGCAAAGAATAGGAATCTGGAGGATCTGTGTTTAACTTTGTCATACATAAGCACGGAGGGCAATTGAGTCTTATCTCAGTAATATAAGGAATATTTTCAAGTATCTTCCTCTATTCTCTTATCTGTATGGAATGTTGTTTTGGTATACGTTTTAGAATATAAATCCCTAATTTTGATGAGAACAAAACAAAAATCTTTTTCTTAACAAAAAACCCCCCAATTGCAGAGCACGGGAACCTCCGAACAGATGGTTAAGTAATATATGCAGAAACTGATGTGAAAATTTAAGATCTGTCTATTGGATCTATGCTTTTACTACTTTCCTTCACTGAAAAACTGTGGGTCAATCATTCTGTCAGTATTGTTCCTTCCTTTGACCGTATTTAACAAGAAGTGGTTTGCAGACAGTATAAGACTGAGTTCTATATTTAGAGCTTAGAATGCAAACCCTGATGTTGATGTAGGCCATATCCATATTCTTTTGAAAACACCAGAGTAGGTGGCAAGATTTTCAATTTTAAAGAAATGAGGGATCTAATTAAAACTGGGGTCAATTTTGTGAGGGTCTGTATCTGAGGTAATGTTCATCAGAACCATTTATAAATCCCCAAAGCACTATAAACTACAATTTACTGAGCCAGAGACACTCAGTGAGAGAAATTATGAGCGAGGATGAAAAGTAGATCCTTCAGTGTTGAACTGGCAGTTTGTTATATGTCTGAGCTTTGTTTTGTTTGACTCTTGTTTGACGTCCATTCCCTGCATCCTTCTTTCTACTTTTCTGTCATATGCAATGACAAAATCACATCTGACAGGGGCAAATGCCTCACTGCTGACAAGAAAACCTCGGCTACATGAATCTCCAGCAGTGGAAGAAATGAAAGATTTTTTTCCCCCGCTGGTCTTCTCAGTTCCATAGTTAGAGATCCTAGCTACCAAAAAATAGAGGATCCCCCTACTACCCTCGGACAGCACCATATCGATCCTCTGCTAATAATGTTACAGATCACAATATGAGTTTCATTTATCATTTATTTCATTTTTCAGCGCTAGTCTTACCCACATGGTTGTTTATCCTTCTTCCTAAAGTAGGTAGTTTTCAAATATTTTGGCAGCTTGATTCCTGAGATGCTATGGAATCATCACATGTGGCAAAGTATGAAAATGGCAGAGCATGTCATCCATACCATGCAACCCAGCTCCTATAAGTACATTCTCGAGTTCGCCCTGCAATCCCAGGGCTTCTCTGACATCTGGTCACAACTCTTCCTCTACCACATTTGGAACATCGAGAACAAGACACTTCTTAATTTCAGCTAATGTATCTCATACCTTAATAAGTCATTAATTAAGGATGAACTTATAATAATATAATAAGATTGATTTACTGAATAGGATCTTTAAGCACAACATAATCATATCAGAGAACTTCAACAAAGTCACCTGAGTTATTGTATGATGTATCTTCCACACTACTGATAGAAAAAGGACATCTTGCAAAGGGTCACAGGTCATGGCATAATTTACCCAAGAATAATCCCAACCTGTTGACTCCATCACTCTCCAAATAGAGAAAAAATCATGGTATCTTGGTATCAGTAGGTTCTCATGCACCGTCAAAGATAATTTCCCTGTACTTTCAGAAATTTAAAAACCCTGGTTGTTTGTGAGGCAATTGGATTTTATTATTAAGAAGTAAAATCTTTGATTAGCATATTTTAATGCTCTATTGTAGTCTTCATGACATGGTTAAGTATAAGGAATTATAATAATAGTATCCTGGCAGATGAAATCATAAGTATGCCTTTTTTATAGATACTCAAGTTACACCATTGTAAATGCACAAGACACTTTGCAGTGTGCTATGATGAATTGGTTGTACAGAATATCAAGAAGTAACTATGGAGACTGTATTTTTACAAAAGAGGATAGTGTACAAGGAAGAAGAAAATGGGGCTCTCTATTATATGTTTTGATTAAAAACATTACCATGTTACAAACATACTGCTGGAATTTTCGAATTATAATTTCACCAGATCTGTTCTTTATTTACATGTCAATTGCCCAATTGCAATCTTTCAGCAGAAATAGAGTTCAGTCTTAGTCCCTCTGTTATTTTATTTTATATTGTATCTTTCTTTCAGTGGTGTTGAAAATCTGAAAAGTAGGAGTTGCTGATATAATTTTAATTTTAGAAAATGATTAAGCTTGATGCTAAGTGACAACATGAGAGTTCTAAGTATAGTCTTTTAAAAAATATTTCCATGTAGTAGAACTATAGGGCATATCTAATAAAACAAGAAGTTGCAAGTTATGTGGATTTATACTCAAAGAATATCTTTGTGCCCATATAAGCCATGGACACTTTTTTATTTTGTTTTATTTTATTTTTAAAGTTTTTTTTAAAGATTTTATTTATCTATTCATGAGAGACACAGGGAGAGATAGTGAGAGAGGCAGAGACACAGGCAGAGGGAGAAGCAGGCTCCATGCAGGGAACCCGATGTGGGACTCGATCTTGGGGCTCGAGGAACACGCCCTGGGCCAAAGGTAGGCACTAAACCGCTGAGCTACCCAGGAATCCCCTGGACACTTTATTTTAAAATGTCACTTTTTGTGATAGACAGTTGTGATTTTATTAAAATTTTAACGCAATTTAACTTTGCCTATTTTGAGAAAAATTTAATACATTTGTAATATAGCTATTTATCATGAATACACAGGTGAAATGAAAGATAGGCAGTTTCACATATGAAGTTTTATTTATAATTTTATGTTCCCCAAATTTTATTCCTTTCTTATTATCATTGTTGTACCACCATGAAATTCTTGTTTAAGAGGTAACCCGTAAGAAAATCTTAGGAAAATCTATAGAAATATAAATGTATGAGACTCAGCAGTATTTTAAATATACACTGTCTCAGATGACTCATTATTTTTCCAACTGCCAAATACAATTAGTGACAATATTGAATTTTTCTAAGTGGACAGTAGAATGCTAAATGAGACATTATATTAGAATTCTAATTTTTTATGAAAAATGTAAATATCAGTGAGGACATGTTATCACCTTATTTTTTTCAGTTTTAATGAGTAAATATTCATATGGAGCAAGGAATCATTCATTGCAGGGAGTTCTTAGGTTTAATGAAGACTGGTTTTAAAAAGATATGAAGTACTAAGGTTTAGTGCAAACAGAAGGAGTTTTATTCTATTCTGTTTAATAACAAAAAATAATACCCGATAAATGAAATGTCTTCCACCCCCATCCCCTTCATTTAGTGGGTGTGAGGTATAGAAAGCAGTATCCAATTATGTATTGGGAAATTTAAGGGACGGATATAATAACGCTGAAATTTTCCTGAATGTTACTGGCCTTGTCAGTAACAAATGATTCTTTTAGGATGTGTTGAACAAACAAATACACTTTTTTTTTTTTGAAATCACATAGAAATTATTTTAAAAATCCAATTAAGTCCAGTTAAAGATTTGAAAATTTCCAGGAATTAGCTGCAGCAAGCAAAGGCATACATAAAGTGATCAGGGAACCGGGGGTTAAACTGTGCAAAATTCACTAATCAGAGAAAAGGTAACAGACTGATATTACCAACACTTGATTAGACTCAGGATCCATTTACAAGAACTCTTTGTTTTCTTGGCTCATGCATTTCTCCTCTGGAGTATGTCATTCTCCGGAGGCCTCACTTCTAATAGGAGGGTATAGCAGTATCACATCCTCTCCTGAGCAAGAAGACAGCAAAAAATTAGAAAGGATTTGCAGGTCAAAACAGACAGGGATTGTAATTCCTACAGCTCAGGGACTTGGGAGGCAGAAGGGAGAAAAAAAAAATAGGTGTGACCATGAAGCGAAAGAAGTTTCACGTTGGCCAATGCCCACAGGGGGGATAAAACTGGTGCTGGGATCTTGCAGTGTTTTGCAGCCTTCCAAGCACAATCTGGCCAAATTAAAATAAATCCACACAGGACCTTGCACATAAAATTGCTGCAAAGTGGTTGTAGAACAGGAGATTACAAAAGTAATCGGATTTTAGCAAAGTAAAAAACAAAAAAACAAGGAACACAAAAGTAGGTAAATAAAAATAAATCTCTTTCAAAGCAGGATTAAGCTACACAGGCCTCACTTTCATGTGATTTTTTTTTTTTTTTTTAAGACAGAGGACTAAAACTATCTCTTTTGGGATGCCTGGGTGGCCCAGCGTTTGAGGGTCACCCTTTGCTCAGGGCATGATCCCCAGGTCCCAGAATGGAGTCCTGTATCCGGCTTCATGCAGGGAGCCTGCTTCTCCCTCTGCCTATCTCTCTTCTTCTCTCTCAATCTGTGTCTTTCATGAATAAATAAATAAAATCTTAAAAAAAAAAAAAAAGCGATCTGTTTTACCTGAATTTTCTTGTCCTTTTTTTTCCCTGAATTTTCTTTGTCACATTTCAATAATAGTGATAGAGCACATATAGTGTTTATTATACTTTTACCACCAGCCAGACAAAATGTTACACCCTTTGAGGGCATTCTCTTTTTAACTTACATTGTCATAACCCTAAGACATAGATATTGTTATTCCCATTTTACAGATGAACAAACTCAGTCTTCCATAGAAAATTTGGCTGTGGTCACACAGCTCACAGGGCCGCATCACACAAGTTCTTGTTTATAACCACAATGCTTGCTGATCATGCTAATATTGATGCCAATCATTTTACAGACTTTAACCTTAGTCTCAATTTCAAGCCACTTACACTTTAACATCACCCTCTCTTTCCTCCATGGACTCCATGACCACCTATTTTCACTGATTCTCTTTGGTTACTGCCCTACTCCATCCCAGTCTGCTTCCTCTCTCTATTATTTTTTGGAGTGGAGGGTGGAAGGAGACTTGCTCTCTATTTCCTACTCTGATAACCCTCTGCTCATCTCCCAACAAACACATATCCCTCACGCTTCCTGGTCTTCTTTGCATTTTCCGATGGTGAAGATTTTTACTACTAGGCTCATCATTCAAATCTCAGCTCAAACGTCACCTCCTCAAGGAGACTGTCTTCGACCATCCAATCTACCTAATCTCTCTATGTCTCCACAACATTGTCATGTTTATTTTCTTCACAGATCTTACTGATACCTTATGCTATTTTTTTTCCTGTTTATTAGGAAGTAAAATTTATGAGATTATTTTAACCCAAAATAAGAACAATTCATGATGCATTGTAGCAAACTAATAAATATTTTTGGATAAATGCATGGGCTGTTAAGGTTCAAATACCATACTTGCAAGTGAAGCAAATTAAATAACTTCTTCTTTTCAAAATGAAATAAATACATGAATAAATAAGTATATAAACTCATAACTCCTCTTTAGGCCACTCCAAGATTTTGGTCCATATCTTTGTAGGTACTTATTTTTGTTCTGTTTTCTTCCTCAATGGTATTTGAGTGAGGTTTTTCTTCTTTCCTACAAGTGTAAGAACTTCTAATTCTCAGGAGAAAATATTTGGAACTTTAAGGCAGTTGCTACTCCATTTGGGAAAAATAACTGAAGTTAAGCAGGATATGAAGTGGAAACTTTGTGGGTTTCCCTCCAGTTCATTTCACAGGAATTCAATTCTTAATAGCCCTAAAGTGCTTTATACGTTTAGAACTGCGGGCAATCATGCCTTCCTGTGGACATTGTTTTGAAGGTGATTGCAACTTACATACAGAGAAATAATAATACTGAGAGAAATGTCATATTGCAGAATGATTTTATTTACTCATCTACTCTGAAAATAATGCTGGCCATGCATTCTTCTAAGCGTTCTACTTATGCTATAGGCTTATAGTGTGTATATATGCCCAAGGCATTACATGTGAAACTGAAGTCGTTATGAAAGTGAATGACATCAAGCTGCATCTTCCATGGAATTTGCATTCCCCCTGTCATGTCTGGGGTGCACTTAATGCCATTTCTCAGATCCTTAACACATTTCTTGTAAGGGAGAGAAACTTGTTTTAAGTACTGATTACTTTACGTGTCCTGCATGCAGATAATTATACTTGAGGATGGAATGGCTTTGGGGGTATCCATCCAAATGAAAAGAAAACCTGGCACAGAAAATCTAATCCCACTGGTAAGAAAAATTTAGTATGCTGAAGGTAGCAGAAGCCTGCACTACTTAAATCTTGGTCACTCATTCTCTGTCATCCAAATGAAAGTTGGAAGGTTTATTTGGAGAGATTAAAACACAATGTCAATACTGGGAGATACTTGGCTGGGTTGAAGGCAATAGAAAAGTACTTTCTGGGACTCCTGAGTAGCTCAGCAGTTTGGTGCCTGCCTTCAGCCCAGGCTCCCCGCAGGGAGCCTGCTTCTCCCTCTGCCTGTGTCTGTGCCTCTCTCTGTGTCTCTCATGAATAAATAAATAAAATCTTAAAAAAAAAGAAAAGTACTTTCTTATTGAAAAAGAATTGTTATTTAATAATTTGCATATTAAAATTCAGGCCCAGGCCCCTTTCTTCAACTTTTTTTTTTCCTCAGAGTTACAGGCAAACAAGATTGTATTCTCTAACCCAATAACCAAAGCTTTTATTTTTATTTTTGTAGGGTGGGACTAAATGCCTTCCTCAACTATATTCCTAGATTCTCCACCTAATCGCACATGATGATGTTCAGCAATTGATAACTCCTTCTCTCCTCCACATGCACTCATAGGGTTTCCAGTTATTTTTTAAAAAATATTTTATTCATTTATTTGAGACAGAGAAAGCATGAAGGGGGAGAAGAACAGGGAGGGGGAGAAGCGGACTCCCCACTGAGCAGAGAGCCCTCTGCAGGGCTTAATACCAGACTCCAAGATCATCACCTGAGCCAAAGGCAGACACTTAACCTACTGATCCACCCAGGTGCAACTTTTAATGTCTTACTCTTAAATATAAAGTGATGGCCACTAACCATCAGGTATCCAAGGAAGTCCTCTATTAGACAAAACACATATAGATAAATATATGAGAGGGGAAGCTTCAGATGAAATATACAATGTCAGATTCAAAGAAAAAGTGACAACAGAAAACCTGCAATGCAGAACCAAACTGCTATTATAACATTAGATATGAGAATAAAATATTGCAGTTGAAAGATAATACTAAATAGAAAAATAAAAATCAGAGGGAAAAATGTGTTCTGGAAACTAAAATGAAAGTTAGGGTATTAATAAATCTATTATAAGATTTGGAAATTAGGGATCCCTGGGTGGCGCAGCGGTTTAGCGCCTGCCTTCGCCCCAGGGCGCGATCCTGGAGACCCGGGATCGAATCCCACGTCAGGCTCCCGGTGTATGGAGCCTGCTTCTCCCTCTGCCTATGTCTCTGCCTCTCTTGCTCTCTCTGTGTGACTATCATAAATAAAATAAAAATAAAAATAAAAATAAAAAAAATAAGATTTGGAAATTAAAATTGAGGTTTCCCAGAAACTCAAGCAAAAAGGCAAAGCCATGGACATACTATAGAACATACAAGGAAATTAAAGGATCAAGCTAAATGATTCAAGAACTAATAATACAAATTTCATAAACAGAAAAAAGAAAGCAGAGGGAAATAGATTCTTGAATGAATTATTTTTAAAAATCAAAATTCATATAATCGGAAGAAATGAATTTCTAGATTGAAACGTCCCAGAGTATATGTCCAGAGTGTATGTACTAAGGTGTTGAGTATGGGGGAGAGGACACTCAGGCATAATATAATACGTTTAGAATATTAGGGATAAAATGGAAATTCAAAATGCTTTGTCAAGGAAAAACAGACACTTGATAAAAACTGCAAGGAAAATTTTATTCAATATTATTGCAATGGAGTCAAGACCCTTGCAATTAGAGGAGAGAGATTGAACTCAAGTCCACTGAAACAAAAAGCAGGAGGATTTTTAATGCCAGGGTAAACTAATGGAAAATAAATGGAAGACTTGGGAAGGGAAGTTGGGCCATCTGTGTGATGAGGCCACCTGGGTTTGCTAACTGGCACTTAAATAGTTAGACTCCTACCCTCCCACAGAGACTGAAAGATAGGGATGTTATCTCCTGCCATGATTATGTTCAAAGGGATGGTCCCAAGTCTTTGAGAAAGACATTTCTGTGCTGGAGAAGATTCACAGTTTAGTCACACTGACTGGAACATGATGGTCCTCTTGGTCAGCATTCAAAGTGAAATATCAGTTACATTCTCATGTGTCAGTATCAAAATGATTGGAGGTTTTCAGTAAGAGCTAGAAAACAGTGAAACAAAGCCTTCTCAGAATAAATTTATCTTTAATCTCAAATTCTTTATTGAGCCACAATATCAACTGAGATAGGGAATAAATAAATATCAGACATGCCATGTCTCAAAGTTTACCATCCACAGGAATCAATTAAAAAATGTAACCCACAAACATAAAAGAAAAAAGAGAAGAGTATAAGGCATGGCATCTAGGACCCAGATCTAGCCCGTGCACATATACACAATGGCAAATAAATTGCAAGATATAATTACCAGAGAGCTACCAAGGAGAAATGGCTTTCAGAAAATATGTTTCTGAGTATAAAATAAAACAGACAAAAACTGAAGTTTAAGAGAAAAATTTCAATTTTGTTAGAGGGTTTTTAAAGCAATTGGCAAATGATCCATGGAAAGCAAAAATGATGCAATTAGGCACGATAAAGTCCAAAGAATATTAAAATATTTTTTTAAATAAAGATATTTTAAAGAAGACATACATCTTCATGTACTACATGGGGCTCCACTGTGAAAAAAAGTTACATTGTAAACACTAAATATTGATTTATCGAAAATGATAAGAAAGGTAGTGAAGGGAGATTTCTTAGTTTTCCTTCTAGAAAAACAATTGTTTTCTAGCAAAAAAAAAAAAAAAGAAGAAAGAAAGAAAGAAAGAAAGAAAGAAAGAAAGAAAGAAGAAAGAAAGAAAGAAAGAAGAAGAAATTACTTAGAATATGGTGCTAATGGTTATGAACATAATTGCTTATGGTTTTAAGATCTTAAGAACTCAGAACTGAGAATGGCAAAAATAAGACATAAACTTGTTATTTATAATAGAAATATTGCTTATATTACTACTAATAATAAGAATAATTTTTTAAAGATTATATTTATTTATTCACGAGAGACACAGAGAGAGAAAGAGCGGCAGAGGCATAGGCAGAGGGAAAAGCAGGCTCCATGCAGGAAGCCCAATGCAGGACTTGATTCCCAGGATCATACCCTGAGTCAAAGGCAGACATTCAACCACTGAGCCATTCAGGCATCCCATAAGAATAATTTTTACTCAGAATATAAACCTTGCAATACCACTTGCCTTTTAAAGCAATATGTATATCTTATCTTTTAAATTAAAATATAAGCAAATAAGCTTCATGTATTCAAATATGTATCTGTTAGGATGTTCTTTGAAACATGGATTTAACAGTGAAAAGGACAACTTAAATGCCCAACAAAAATAAGATGGGTGAAAATATAATTATATATAATGGAATATGCTGAAGCTATTAAAATAACACTGTAGAGGGATCCCTGGGTGGCGCAGCGGTTTGGCACCTGCCTTTGGCCCAGGGCGCGATCCTGGAGACCTGGGATCGAATCCCACATCGGGCTCCCGGTGCATAGAGCCTGCTTCTCCCTCTGCCTGTGTCTCTGCCTCTCTCTCTCTCTCTCTGTGTGACTGTCATAAATAAATAAAAAAAAATAACACTGTAGAATAATATTTAATGGCACAAAAATGTTTATTATATATTACGTGAATATAAAACAGTATTATTTCAATAGTAGTTATTAACATCTGTTGATTTATTTTTATATGCTAGGCACTGTATTAAGTCCTATACATTCATTTTCCTCATTTTCTCCCCATAATAAGCCCTATGAAATGGGTAACATTGATCAGGTTGAGTGACTTTAGACAAGGTTATAAAATATGTACAATATTTTTTCTATTTTTTTAAATAAAACTAAAATACATAAGCATATGTGTGTATGTGTTAGCAGTATTAGCAGTTATCTTTGGTGGTAAAGTGATACTCATTATTTTAAAAGACTTTATTTATTTATTCCTGAGAGACACAGAAAAAGAGAGGCAGAGACACAGGCAGAGGGAGAAGCAGGCTCCAGCAGGGAGCCTGATGTGGGACTCGATCCCAGGTCTCCAGGATCATGCTCTGAGCGGAAGCAGATGTGCTTGACTGCTGAGCCACCCAGGCATCCCAAGTGATACTCATTTTATTCTTCTTGCTAATTTGTATTTTTTAATCCTTTACAATATTATATGATAGGTTCAATAAGAAAAAAATAAGTAAAAGATTAGTCTTGCATATTTGAAGCACTTATTAAGCCCTTATTATGTGCCAGTCACATTGCTAGGTTTGGAGGATATTAAAATAAATAAGATAATGTTTCCTCCTCTTTATAAATTTTTTTTAATTTTTTAAAGATAATCCCTTGATTACCTGAATGATCATATGTGGAGTCCCTGAGGTTGATTATGTCATCACAAACCAGCTCGTTTTTCAAATATCATAATATATTTTCATCACAGTTGGGAATGAATAAAATTTATTTAGTAGAATGAAATCAATGTTTTACACAACTTTTAATAGAAAGATACATAAAACAGAAAAAACACATAAAACACTTTGGCTTGATGAATGGAAAGGGAGTTTTAGGCTGATGATGTTTACTATTTTCATATTTTAATTCTTTTACTTGGTTGTCTGGCTCATTCCACAAATACTATTTTAGCACTTGCTACGTGCCTGATTGCTTTGTAGTGACTGAGAACACAACAGTGAACAAGGATCATAAGATCTCTGTTGCAGTAAAACTTATATTCTGATAAGAGACAGATGGAGAGACAAATAGACACACACACACACACACACACACAAATCCATTTATTTCCATTAGCTTTCATCAGTGTTTTAGATAAAAATATCTTCCCTAATGTTTGTTTTTTCTTATATTTCTGATTTCCCTCATAACATTAGAGCGCACCACAATTTAATTCATATGTTTATTATTCCATAGCTAATCCTCCCACGTTAGCCTCTCTTCAAGTGAATCTTTCCTACATATCACGAATAGTTGCTATTGCTACAGCAGTATTTTTCAAACTCCAGGGACACGTTATGAAATAGATGTAATAGACTAACATTTTTACAATGAAATAAAACAGAAATGTAAGAGAACAGAATAGAAAATATCAGAGTGCTTTGTAGATAGGATAAGAAACGTTTCATGAAATAACTTTTTCATAAGTAAGGGGAATGGATTCAGTGTGAAATATATTTCTTAATGAATATCACGTTCAAAAATTTGGAAAGCCACACTACACTCTTAAAATATAATGTCCCTATATTATCAATCTGCTCAAAAGCATACTATAACACCCTATTTTCTACCTAAAATGTATGGATTTATCAACTCTTGTCAGTGGCATGGGATATTCTCCATAGTTCCCTCTAATCTCAGATTTATTTCACTCTTTAACTCAATAGATAGATGGATGGATGGGTGAATAGATGGATTAGATAGATGATAGATACAGATATGTGCATATGCAGATTTATAGATGTACAGATAAATAGATAAAATCAAACCACATACTGCTTCATGCTCAATCTTTACCCAGAATGCTCTCATACTCTCCTGAACATTATCTGTCAAAATGTCCCCATTTTATATGGCACTGTTCAAAACTACTTTAAGTCATTTCTTTATGAAAGAGTATTTTTGCCTGAATTAAGAGCTCACATTTGTCTTAACTATATGACTGCATTGTTAATAATTTATCAAAATGTAGGGAAATAGAGAAGGAGTAATTTTTTAATTGTATTCCTTTCAGAACAGAATAATTATTTCCTTATGGTTCTCGTTCAAAAATTAAATTACTTGAAATTGAATTTAGTAGAGATGCTGGATTTAAATCCAGAAAATAATCATGGAAATACCTAAGAATTTTTCAAGTAAAAGGGTGCAAATATGTAAAGATTTTAATTTTATATCACAATAGAGCATGAGTTTCATTATTTTTCAGTGGTCTATGACTAGCATGTGATAGGTATTCAATAAATAGCATTTCTCAAAATAATTTGTAATGCTTAAAAAGTCTAAAACACTGATATACTTAAAAATTTCTGACCTCCTCAATGGAAAATATCTGTGGAAAAAGGAAATATGGCAAGGGGCTTTTCATTCTTAGGTTGTTGTGGTTTATAATGTATTTTCTGCATTTTTACTGCCCAGTGTGTCAGAATACTACCAAAAAGCTTGGCTTTCCTATGACTCTTCATAATAAATTATTTTAAATTATTTTTTGTTTACTAATTGCAATATAAATTTTGACAAACACAAAGAAAAAGAAAGTAAACTTGAATGGAATGATTCTAAACAGTGTTTGTTTTTATAATAGAACTTCATTTAGTCTGGCTATTTGATTTCTCTTTCCCTCTGCTCCCTATTGCCAAAAAAAGTTCTTTATTCATCTTAGAATAAATCATCATTAGATATTATAGAAAACCTGAATGAGTTACAGCTGGTATTTTTAATACTGACTTTCAGTGCAATATTGTCTTTGTGCAGATTCTGTTATCAAGTGGGATTCCTAACTGTGGTATACTCAAAATCAAACCCTGTAAAATCGTATTACATTTAATGATGGCAACTAACTCTATGTAGAAGCATACACCAAAGATGGTATTTAGAATATTAACAGTAAATGATAACTTATCTGGTATATTTGACCATACCACCTTAAATATTAGCATAAAATACACAGAACTAATTCTCAACAATTTATCTGAATACCAAGAGACTGGCTGCTTGTTTGGTCACAAAATTCTAAGACACAAATAATAAACCATGCCAAAACAAAGCAACCATATTTTTGTATCCTGTGCCAGAAGTAGACATTAGAAATCTATCCCTGACAAATACCCTCATTTAGTTCCATTACTAGTCATCATGTGAGAAGTACAGGAAAATTTTCCATTTAACAGTGGAGAAGTTTCATATTCTAAGTGCTTAAGTTAATTAAAAATCAAAAGGAATGCTCCATAAGTTATAATATGATTCTAACAGTTTAATCTGTGAAATATGGCTGAATAAAAAGGACACACATTATTAATTGATGCAAAGGTAGATTATGCATAACCATATAATGAGCATTATTAGTAGACATGGAGAGAAGCTCAGAATACCTAAACAAGTGACCTCACTACCAATTGCTCTACTCATGCTATGATTCCATTGACTCAAGTGTCTCTGCAGATTTTCCTAAATTTGGGGCATCTGAGGAGTCAATATATTATCAGGAGGAAGAATAGAAAAATAATGTTTTAGTTCAATTTTGGGAAAGACTCATTTTGAGTCAAGTGTGGTAGCAGAGAGAGAACTGCCCACTGGCACTTAGATTCAAAACTTAATTATCAAGTTGAGAATTGAATAGTAAGTAGGAAGTGAATTGGAGGAGGAAAATGGCTGGTAAACAAAATGAAGAGAATATAAGTTTGAATTATTGAACTACACAAAATTTTTCACTTTAATATTTTCTCAATTTTGTTTTGTTCAGGGATGTATGGAAAAAACACACTTATAAGGGTATGTATTTTATCAAAGAGATAATGCCATCACTGAATATTACAGACATAGAACGGAGTATTGTGTCCAAATTATGAGAATATATAAATTAATTACGCTATATACATAGAATAGAATGTTATGCATTTTAAAAATATGGAATATTAGATATTTTAATAATTTTTTAAAATATGGAATTTTAGATACTTTAATAATTTTAATAATATATTTTAATAATAGTTAATTTTTAGATTATAAAAATAATATCAGTATGTATTCAATATAATCTTATATATTTACTGGAAACTACTGTAATGCAAAGATATGCTTATGGTTATTCTGTGTTGGTATTATGGATACTTTTAATTCCTTTTCTGCTGCTTTCTTGGTTTCCCAAATTCTTTATTTTTATTTTTATTTTTATTTTTTTGGTTTCCCAAATTCTTAAATAATAATTACGAATTCCTTTTAGAATATGAAAAAAGAAAAATATAAAAGAAAAAATTGGAAAAATTACCCATAATCACAGGCATTCTATTTACATAATTTGTTTGATATCAGTGTGGGAAGCTTTCTAGTTTTGTTTATTCTTTTCTTTTTCCAGGATATCAACATTTTGTAGATTTTTCTGGAACCTTCTTTATTTCTTCATAGCCCAGTTAACTTGGAAACACACATTTTTACAAATATTTTTCTAGTCTGTGCAGAATGATGGTATATATCAAGTGAATTTCAGGTTTCAAGGGAGGAGGCAGGAATATAAGTGTAATGTTCCGATGTGGACAGTCTATAGCAGCTTTATGTTGTGAAAAAAATTTTGGTCTTCCTCATTAGCTCCTAGCTGTTTGATAGTGGGAAAAACTAATTATCTTCTGTTAACTTCAACATAACTTAATTAGATATGTTCTCTTTAGGACTCTCAGTTATTGCCAGAAGGAACCAGGTAAGTGAACTGTACTCTCCATTTTCTTTCCACATCTTCCCATATGTCATCTAGCTGAATGGGGAAAGGAACTGCTATGGGATCATCACCTCTTCTGCTCCTTTCAGCTCTGTATCTGTCCTCTGGGCATCATTTACTTTCCTGCATTTAAGGCTAAAGCTACCTGATGGTAGAATTTACTATCTACTTTGGCTGAGAGACTTCCTTAGCCAGCTAATAGAAGTATTTATAACTTAGTGCTTCTTTTTCCCCTGCCATGCTGTTCCAACCAGTTTAATTTGATATGACTACTTGACTGAGTTGCAGGTTTATGGATTGGCAACACCAAAATTAGATCCCTTTCCAGAGTCCTCCACCATTGCCTAAACAGGCACAGGAATGCTTAAAGATCACCTTAATTGATATATTAAGAACATTAATATTTTCAAATAATTGCCATTTCACATGTAGTGATGACATTACTGTTAAAAATACACACACACACACACACACACATACCATGAATGTCTATGAGATTAAAATGAAAAACATCATTGGAGTTTGAAGGATACAGACACAGTTACTATGTTTCTTGGCTTTGAAGGAAAATATTTCTCGATTCTATGTTTACTTGGGTGTATAAATACTTCCTGCAATTTCTTCCCTGCAAGAGGTATTTCAATTTAACTCTCTAAAAATGTTATTTAAAATGTATGAATACAAAGGTGAAGACAGCAAAGTCCTTTGATGGTATAATTTCAAAGGTATCTAGTGAGATTTCTTTTCTTCTAGTTGTAATTATTGCTTTGAAATTTGTGATAACACATCATGAGTTTACTGCTTTATATTCCCGAATTCACACTTACATCACATTAAGTCAGTCTGTTACTTCCTGAATAGCTGCACAGCAACACTTTTACCAGGTATACAAATTTTATTCTCACTGCCATCCTTTGACTAGTCTCTTGATGTTCATTGCAACACACCTGATTGCTACAGCTCTGCGGATTTTTCCTGACTCTAATTTAGCTATTCTTCATGACTCATTATCTAGCAGTCACCACAACAATAACTTCTTGACCATTTGCTCTGTGCAAAATCCTGTCCTATATAGTGAAAGGCAGAAGGTTAAAAGGGGAATAAAATACTTGTTCCCTCCTGTCAATGATATTATAATCTAATGGACTTTAAAATCCCTTCTGTCTTAATGTTTAGCCTGATGCCATATCAGTTTCTGTTTTAATACTAAAAGCATCCTAGAAACTCACTATAACACTTTTTACTACATAGCAGAATTCATTTTGAAGAAGTTTAATTTTGACATTATTCTCAGTTAATGATAAAAACACTTTCAAGTTTTCATGGATATTGAGACAATGTTTCATGCCACTTTAGGATAATTTAACTTATTTCATAGTATTTTACATTTAAACTATTACATATATACAGCATATGTGTTATACAATTTAAAATATGCAAAGATATACTTATATAAATATTTATTTTTTATTTGTATTTTATTTTTCTATAAATATATATAAACTGAATTCTAACAAAAAGAATGGTAGATATTATTATGGTTTTTATTTTTTTATGATGGTTTTAAAGTTGAGGATATCTAGGCTCACAGTAGATTCTTTGTTACTGTGTAATGGAAATAATTTTGGATGTACAGTTAGAATTTAGAGTTAGCACTTTTTATTTGCCTTTTTTTTTTAAAGTGATGTTCTTAATGATACCCTCTTCTACTGAAGAGAGCTGAAGTGAAGAGCTAAAGCATGGTGGACCTATCAAATAGGCATGCATGTCCCTTGTTGAAGAGTTTTCCATGTAGGGTATCATAGCTGTCATATTTCTGGATACCATGAGTCCTAGAAGAGTTAAGGCTTAATTTAAAAATATGTATTGGCTGCCTACTATGTTTCAGGCATTAGTTTTTGCACTGAGACATCAGACATGGAAGTTTATTAATCGAATGGGGAAGGAAGACAAAAACACAATCAAACACATAAATGTAAAATTCCAAGCATGTTGACACCTGCAAAGAAGACATGCCTGGTGTTAAGAGAGTGTAGAAGATGGAGATGCAAAATCGTCAAGAAGGTAGTCAGGGAAAGCTTCTCTCGAAAGGATCCTGAGTTTACATCTAAGCCTTAGTTAGGAGTTAACAAGACAAAGCAGGAGAAAAAACACACCAGGCAGTATGACAGCACGTATGCAAACCTGGAAAGTGGTGGGAGAAGGATCACTTCAGCTGGTATCCAGAGGGTGAAGGCTGTCTGGCCAGTGGCAAGACAGAATTTGTAGGAGTCGGGCTGTTCCTGCTCTAAGCTTTTATCCTATATGGTTTTGAAGATAAAAGCCTATATCCCAGAGATGCTAATAATAAGGGTAGTCAGGTCAAATGTGTCTATCAGGATATTAGAGCTATAAATAGATAACAAATAGAGATGGCTACCTGATAACATATGACTTAATATAAAGATTTAGAGATGAGCGTTTAGTACAGGTAATTTCATCTGAAACTTTGGAAAGGGTTTCTTGCAACAGGTGGGGTTTGAGGTATATCCATTTGGGTTTCTGGGGAGGTGTTTGGTGTTCTTAAAAATATATGTTATTTATTTTTTAGGGAGAGAGAAAGAGAGAGGGAGAGAGAGCTCACGTGCACGAATGGGGAGGGGAAGAGGGAGAAGCAGATTCTCTGCTAAGCAGGGAGCCAGATGTGGGACTCAGTCTGGGACCCCAGGATCATGACCTCAGAGGACGGCAGAAGCTTAACCAACTGAGCCACCCAGGTGCCCAAGGTACCTATTTATTTGTAAATAAGTGATCGGTGGATAGAGAAAGATAAGGTAGGGCCTTGCACTGTGAAAACAGATAGTTATTGTGCCTTTTCAGGAGATGTTTTTTGCTGAGGCAGTGATGCGAAAGAGGGAACTGATACCAGTGGGGTAGAGGAGGGAAATAAAAACTAATTTAGGTGGAGTAAAGCAAAATAGTCTCCTAAGTATTAGGTAGTTTTAGTATGGTACCTTATAAAGTTTTTCTATAAAACTTTTCGAATGAAATGGAGTGGAAAGAATCAGAGGCAGAAGTCTTGAAAAAATATTAATAAAATACACACATGAAGTAGTAATGCAGGTTTGTGCTGCAGAGGCGAAGAAAAGTATCAGGTAATTTCAAAAATTACTAGAAAGTAGGGCTATATAATATTTCACAAATCTTTATACATTATTAATCTTTACCAATTGCTTTTTCATTGGTATATTCATTTATTAAACTTTTCAGGAATGCTTAAAGCCATAGGGCCTAAATGACCATGTGTAAAATAAACTCACACACAAAGCTATTTATGTTTACTGTAATGAATTTCATTAGCATGAAAATGAATAAAATATAAAAATGAGACCAGAGAATTCATAAATACCTAGTAACAAAAGTTAAAATGTGAATTTTAAAATATAATTTGTATAGTTTAAGCTTAGTTCAAATATATTGTAAAAATGTAAAACTACAAATAAATTTCAGATTGTAGTAAATCTTTTTTTTTTTTAGACAATAATAAAACAGAATTTCAAACATCTTTGCATGGTGTCTGTAATACATGACATGTTCAATTCATTTTGAGAATAAAATAATTATAACAATGATGATTATATACTATGTAGATTCTAAGATACCAAACACCTTTCAAGTTTTTGGTTTTGTTGTTGTTGTTGTTGTTTTAGGATTACCTGTCATCTAACAGTTCTGATTTTTTAGTTTGTCCACAAGTTTCTGTGACTGTACAGATTTTTGATATATAGAAACATAGAATTCAAACCTGTGGGACAGGGCAAGATGTCAGAAGAGTAGGGTCCCCAAGTCACCTGGCCCCACCAATTTACCTAGATAACTTTCAATCATCTTGAAAACCTACAAATTCAGCCTGAGATTTAAAGAGAGAACAGCCAGAATACTACAGAGAGAAGGGTTTTCACTTCTAACAAGGTAAGAAGGTGGAAAAAAAAATTAAAAAGAATCTAGTGGGGTAGGGGTCCTCCAGAGGAGCTGGGCTAAGGGGGGTGGCCAGAACCTCCAGGACAGGAAAGCCCAGCCCGGAGAAGCTGGAACTTTAAAAATCTGCACCAGATTCTTCCTGGATGGAAAGGTGCATGCAGGGAACTGGGGCAGGATCCCAGGAAGGGCAGTGGAGCCCCCAGGTTCCTGGGGTCACTAACAGAGGAGGTACGCTTGGAGGGAAAGTGCCCCACACCCTGCAAGCCGATCTCGGTAAAGGGCTGGAGCCCATGCCCGGTGGCCCCAGGAGCAGCTCGGTGGTGGCTCCAGGCAGAGGGGGCTGTGCAGCCTTGGGAGCAATTCCAGTGGCACAGGCCCCGGAACCCAGGGCACCGGGGAACACAACCCAGGATCCTATGCTCCCCCCACCCCGGACAGGCAGAGGCGGGGAGGGCCCAGGGCAGCAAGGACGCTCCTGCCCCCGGGTGCCCCAAGCTGTGCAGGTCAGCGCCCTCCGCCCCTGGAGCATCCAGGCCAGTGTGGACTGGGAGCTACGAGAGTTACTGCCGGCACTGACTCCAGGGCTGGAGAGCTGGCCGCCACCAGTGGGGTTGCTCCTCCTGGTGAAACCCTGTGCCTGGGAGGGGCCAGGCTTCCAGGGGACACAGGCCTCATGGGATAAACAGTGCCCATTGAGCCCACACCTGGCAGGAGTGGGGCAGCTCCCCCAGGTGCACACACTCAGAATCAGCACAGCAGGCCCCTCCCCCAGAAGACCAGAGGAAAGACAGGGGAAGAGCACGTTCTTGACTGAGTAGCACTGGAAAGATCCAGGGGAAGTCAAGGGATTTACAGTATATAGAACCAGAGGGTACCCCTCCCTGCTTTTTGTTTTGTTTGTTTTGTTTTTTCTTATTTTTTTTCTTTTTTTCTTCCTTTTTCCAGTACAACTCATTTTTAGCCACTCTGCACTGAGCAAAATGACTAGAAAGAAGAATTCACCACAAAAGAAAGAATCAGAAACAGTACTCTCTACCACAGAGTTACAGAATTTGGATTACAATTCAATGTCAGAAAACCAATTCAGAAGCACAATGATAAAGCTACTAGTGGCTCTGGAAAAAAAGCATAAAGGATTCAAGAGACTTTATGACTGCAGAATTTAGATCTAATCGGGCCGAAATTAAAAATCAATTAAATAAGATGCAATCCAAACAGGAGGTCCTAATGATGAGAGTTAATGAAGTAGAAGAACGAGTGAGTGACATAGAATACAAGTTGATAGCAAGGAAGGAAGCTGAGGAAAAAAGAGAAAAACAATGAAAAGACCATGAGGAAAGGTTAAGGGAAATAAAAGACAGCCTCAGAAGGAAAAAATCTATGTTTAATTGGGGTTCCAGAGGGTGCCAAAAGGGACAGAGGACCAGAAAGCATATTTGAACAAATTATAGCTGAGAACTTCTCTAACTTGGGGAGGGAAACAGGTGTTCAGATCCAGGAGAGAGAGAGAAATTCCTCCCTAAAATCAATAAAAACCATGCAACACCTCAACATTTAATAGTGAAATTTGCAAATTCCAAAGATAAAGAGAAAATCCTTAAAGCAGCAAGAGACAAGAGATCCCTAACTTATCTGGGGAGAAATATTATATTAACAAGCAGACCTCTCCACAGAGACCTGGCAGGCCAGAAAGGGCTGGCAGGATATATTCAGGGTCCTAAATGAGAAGAACATGCAGCCAAGAATACTCTATCCAGCAAGGCCCCATTCAGAATAGAAGGAGAGATAAAGAGCTTCCAAGATAGGCAGAAACTGAAAGAATATGTAACCACCAAACCGGCTCTGCAAGAAATATTAAGGAGGACTCTGTAAAAGAAAGAGGAAGCCCAAAGAAATAATCCACAAAAACAGGGACTGAATAGTATTATGATGACACTAAATGCATATCTTTCAATAGTAACTCTGAATATGAATGGGCGTAATGATTCCATCAAAAGGCCCAGGGTTTCAGACTGGATAAAAAAGCAAGACCCATCTATTTGCTGTCTACAAGAGACTCATTTTAGACCTAAGAACACCTACAGCCTGAGGATAAAAGGCTGGAAAACTACCATTCAAATGGTCCTCAAAAGAAAGCAGGGGTAGCAATCCTCCTATCAGATAAATTACAGTTTATCCCAAAGACTGTAGTAACAGAAAAGGGAAACACTATATCATACTTAAAGGATCTATTCAACAAGAGGACTTAGCAATCATGAATATTTATACCCCTAATGTGGGAACTGCCAAGTATATCAATCAATTAATATCCAAAGTTAAGACATACTTAGATAATAATACACTTATACTTCAACATGGTGCTTTCGGCAAATGAAAGATCTTCTAACCACAATATCTCCAAAGAAACAAGAGCTTTAAGTGATACACTGGACCAGATGGATTTCATAGATATTTACAAAACTTTACATCCAAACGCAACTGAATACACATTCTTCTCAAGTGCACATGGAACTTTCTCCAGAATAGACCACATACTGGGTCACAAATCAGGTCTTAACCAATACCAAAAGATTGGGGTTGTCCCCTGCATATTTTCAGACCATAATTCTTTGAAACTTGAACTCAATCACAAGAAGAAATTTGGAAGAAATTTGAACACATGAAGGTTAAAGAGCATCCTGCTAAAAGATGAAAGGGTCAACCAGGAAATCAGAGAAGAATTAAAAAGATTCATGGAAACTAAAGAGAATGAAGATACAACCATTCAAAATCTTTGGGATACAGCAAAAGCAGTCCTGAGAGGGAAATACATCGCAATACAAGCATCCCTCAAAAAATTGGAAAAAAAAACTCAAATACACAAGCTAACCTTGCACCTAAAGTAACTGGAGAAGAACAGCAAATAAAACTTACAAAAGCAGAAGAGAAATAATAAAGATTTGAGCAGAACTCAATGAAATAGAGACCAGAAGAACTATAGAACAGATCAACAAAACCAGGAATTGGTTCTTTGAAAGAATTAATAAGATAGATAAACCATTAGCCAGCCTTATTAAAAACAGAAAAGAAAAGACTCAAATTAATAAAATCACAAATGAAAAAGCAGAGATCACAACCAATACCAAGGAAATACAAAAGATTTTAAAAACATATTATGAGCAGCTATACACTAATAAATTAGGCAATCTAGAAGAAATGAACGCATTTCTGGAAAACCACAAACTACCAAAACTGGAACAGGAAGAAATAGAAAACCTGAACAGGCCAATAACCAGGGAGGAAACTGAAGCAGTCATCAAAAACCTCCCAAAACACAAAAGTCCAGGGCCAATGGCTTCCCAGGGGAATTCTATCAAACATTTATTTTTTTTTCTATCAAACATTTAAAGAAGAAATTATGCCTATTCTACTAAAGCTGTTCCGAAAGATAGAATGGGATGGAATACTTCCTGCTCGTTCTATGAGGCCAGCATCACCTTAATTCCAAAACCAAAGACCCCACCAAAAAGAATTATAGACCAATATCCCTGATGAACACAGATGCAAAAATTCTCAACAAGATACTAGCCAATAGGATCCAACAATACATTAAGAAAATTATTTACCATGACCAAGTGGGATTTATCCCCGGGATGCAAGGCTGGCTCAACACTCATAAAACAATCAACGTGATAGATCATATCAACAAAAGAAAAAAACAAGAAACATATGATCCTCTCAATAGATGCAGAGAAAGCATTTGATGAAATACAGCATCCATTCCTGATCAAAACTCTTCAGAGTGTAGGGATAGAGGGAACATTCCTCAGCATCTTAAAAGCCATCTATGAAAATCCCACAGCAAATATCATTCTCAAGGGGGAAACACTGGGAGCCTTTCCCCTAAGTTCCCCTAAGATCAGGAACACGGCAGGGATGTCCACTCTCACCACTGCTATTCAACATAGTACTGGAAGTCCTAGCCTCAGCAATCAGGCAACAAAAAGAAATTCAAATTGGCAAAGAAGAAGTCAAACTCTCCCTCTTTGCAGATGACATGATACTATACATAGAAAATCCAAAAGACTTCACCCCAAGATTGCTAGAACTCATACAGCAATTCAGCAGTGTGGCAGGATACAGAATCAATGCCCAGAAATCAGTGGCATTTCTATACACTAACAATGAGACTGAAGAAAGAGAAATTAAGGAGTCAATCCCATTTACAACTGCACCCAAAAGCATCAGATACTTAGGAATAAACCTAACCAAAGAGGCAAAGGATCTATACCCTAAAAAGTACAGAAAACTTCTGAAAGAAACTGAGGAAGACACAAAGAGATGGAAAAATATTCCATGCTCATGGATTGGCAGAATTAATATTGTGAAAATGTCAATGTTACCCAGGGCAATTTACACATTCTGCTTGCCTTTTAATTCATTCTTCTTTTCTCCAACAAAATACCATGGACTTTCTTCAAAGAGTTGAAACAAATTGTCTTAAGATTTGTGTGGAATCAGAAAAGACCCCAAATAGCCAGGGGGAATATTGAGAAAGAAAACCAGAGCCGGGGCATTACAATGTCAGATTTCAGGTTGTACTGCAAAGCTGTGATCATCAAGACAGCGTGGTACTGGCACAAAAACAGACACATAGATCAATGGAACAGAATACAGAACCCAGAAATGGGGCCCTCAACTCTGTGGAATCAACTCTATAGTCAACTAATATTCAATAAAGCAGGAAAGACTATCCACTGGAAAAAGGCCAGTCTCTTCAATAAATGGTGCTGGAAAAATTGGACAGCCACATGCAGAAGAATGAAAATGGAACATTCTCTTACACCAGACACAAAGATAAACTCAAAATGGCTGAAAAATCTAAATGTGAGACAAGAATCCATCAAAATCCTAGAGGAGAACACAGGCAACACCCTTTTTGAACTTGACCACAGCAACAGCTTGCAAAATATATCTATGAAGGCAAGGGAAACAAAAGCAAAAATGAATTATTGGGACTTAATCAAGATAAAAAGCTCTGCACAGCAAAAGAAGCAGAAACAAAACTAAAAGACAACCTACAGAATGGGAAAAGATATTTGTAAATGACATATCAGAGAAAGGGCTAGTATCCCAGATCTAAAAAGAACTTATTAAACTCAGCAGCAAAGAAACAAACAATCCAATCATGAAATGGGCAAAAGACATGAAGGAGAAATCTCACAGAGGAAGACATAGACATGGCCAACATGCATATGAGAAAATGCTCTGCATCACTTGCCATCAGGTAAATACAAATCAAAACCACAATGAGATATCACCTCACACCAGTGAGAATGGGGAAAATTAACAAGACGGGAAACAACAAATGTTGGAGAGGATGCGGAGAAAAGGGAACCCTCTTGCACTGCTGGTGGGAATGTGAACTCGTGCAGCCACTCTGAAATACTGTGTGGAGGTTCCCCAAAGAGTTAAAAATAGACCTGCCCTACGACCCAGCAATTGAACTGCTGGGGATTTACCCCAAAGATACAGATGCAGTGAAACATCGGGACACCTACACCCCAATGTTTAGAGCAGCAATGTCCACAATAGCCAAACTGTGGAAGGAGCCTCAGTGTCCATCGAAAGATGAATGGAAAAAGAAGATGTGGTCTATGTATACAATGGAATATTACTCAGCCATTAGACATGACAAATACCCACCATTTGTTTCAACGTGGATGGAACTGGAGGGTATTATGCTGAGTGAAGTAAGTCAATCAGAGAAGGACAAGCATTATATGGTCTCATTCATTCAGGAAATATAAAAAGTGGTGAAAGGGAATAAAGGGGAAAGGAGAGAAAATGAGTAGGAAATACCAGTGAAGGTGACAGCACATGAGAGACTCCTAACTGTGGGAAACGAAAAAGGGGTGGTGGAAAGGGAGGTGGGCAGGGGATGGGGTGACTGGATGATGGGCACTGAGGGGGGCACTGGATGGGATGAGCACTGGGTGATATGCTATATGTTGGTAAATTGAACTCCAATAAAAAATATACCAAAAAAAATTCAAACCTGGAATCTAGTTATTTTTTCAGCAAGAAGATAAATATTCCCTGAGAGAATAATATGCATATTTGAACTTATTCATTGCATTGACAGAGACTTCGGAAATCACTTATCAAAATGCCCTCTTTCCCTGATGAAGAAAGTGAGGCAGAAAACCCTATGACAGTTCATTTTTTTAATTTAAATTCAATATAATTTACCTATACTGTATTGTTAGTTTCAGGGGTAGAAATTTAGTGATTCATCAATTGCATATAACATCCAGTGCTCATTACATCAAGTGTCTTCCTTATGCCCATCAAGGTTGGGTTTTTTTTGTTTGTTTGTTTGTTTTCTTTTGTTTTGTTTTGTTTTTCAAGATCACATAGCTCATAGAGTGTGACTGGAAGTCAAAGTCTTGTTTTTAAGACAAGTGTTTGGAATGAATCTCTGCTTTAAGAAAAGCGAAGAAATAAAAATTTGCAAAGAACATATTTAGCTAAAGTGTTGACTGAATAGTGCCAGCACTTGCTGTTACCTTGGTTAAAAGACTGCCAATATATTGCTGCCATTTTAACTTTTATTCCCAGGTGACAAAGCTCCAATCACTTTTGGGGAAAAATAGATACAAAAGGTAATCCTAAGGAACCAACTGTACTCCATATGTAAGGGAGCTGACTTAGATAATTACTACTCAAAGCAATTATTTCTAGTAAAAATGTAACATCACAAAACCATATTAGTGACTAAATATCCTTAAACAGAAAATAAAATGTATTCCAATTATTAAAATGTATATCCTATATACGGTTTTATCCAACATTTTGGTGCATGAAGAAAGGTAACACAGAACGGGGACTTGCAAAATACATGGAAAATATATTTTACACTATGAGGAACGGGGAAAGAAATAGCTAAATCCAGTTTTCTGAATCCTTCTATGTAGTGTGCATTATTTTTAAATCTTTTAAATTGGAAATTCTCTTTGTAGGATGTTATTCTGTCTTTTAAAAAGTTAAATGGTACATAGTACCATTTTATCTCTGTTACTTATGCAAAAATGATGATAAAAATTAACAAATTATATAAGATACATATTTACAATAATATTTAGAACTCTGTTTCATTTAGAAAACAAACTGTACTGTCTTTTTCAGAACTATGGTTTTTTTGATATGGAACTATAGACCTGAGTCAAGTGATAAAAATTTGATCTTGCCTAATTATAACGTATGAGGGTACAGCTGTACATAGGCATGGGCTATGTGTTAAACCTTGAAAATTATATAATAGCTTAACACTATGCTGAAAGAATGTCCAGTTACTTAATATCTCATCTTATACTTCGAATACTATTATTGCTGTGGCAACCTACAGCTCTTGTTCGCTAGCATTCAATCTTGAAAAGATAAAGGGTGTCCAGGTTGAGTTATTCCTTGGTTTAACAACTTTTGAAGCATTTTAGAATGCCCTCTGACCATTATAGTTCATATCCTTGCAGAGATTAAAATCTATTCAGAGAACACCTTTGCAGTTCTCTTCTTCCCACGAGGTAATTTCAAACGGCATGTCTTTAGGCTGTGAAGTGTTGAGGGTTTTTTTTCCCCACATTGAGAAATAATTTTTTAGAAGCAAGAAGAATAAGTTAACTTCATACTAGCAATCTTTTACTCCATAACAAACTGACAGGTTATGACCATTGTTAGTTTTTCAGGAGTAAATATTCCTGAAATTGTAGTTATTATTCATATTTTTTCAAATACTGGATTGACATTTTAATTTATCAATGTAAAATTCTGGGTGACTTACAATCACAATACTTATTTTTTTCCTGATGTTATCAGAAATCAACTCTTTATATTTTATAATTACTCTGTTGACATTTTCCATATTCTCAAAACCAAAAAAAAAGGTCTTTTAAAAATAGCACATCTTACATAATTTTATTATGAAAATGCCAACAAGATTTAGATTGTTTAACAAAGGCAAAATAAGACGCATGTGTAACAGTATTTATTATATGAATCTTAGAGAAAATTGAATCCTTTAAACTCATATTAAAGTTTAGTGGTCAGGATATTATGTAATCTATCTATTTTGTTACCCATGTATTATTCTACTTATAAAAGGAGTAAAATAGATTCATTTTATCACCTACGATCAAATTGTTATAAATATTATTTGATTAACTATTAGATTAAACCACATTTGTCATAATTTTAGGGAATTGTTAGGACATTTGTAACTGATCTATTAGTATATTTTAATGCAAATTTGTATTTCGTCATTAAACCTCTATTATCTACATGACTTGTTTCAGGGTTTATTGTTCTATCATTAACTATAAGTACACCTTCTGTTAGTAAGCATGAATCACATCTACACAGCTTATGTTGGATTTGATCAGATCCTTTATAAATCTTCTCATTGACATTAGACTGGAAACAAATCATTGACATTAACATTTTCCAAAGTCCAGAATATATTGGTTTTGGTTTCTGGTGGGAGAATATATGCCACACTCTTAATTTTAATCATTTCCCAGTTAAGAGTGTCTTCTACCAGCTTGAAATAAACAGCAAGGTAAGTTAGATTTCTAGGTTGATAAAAAAATATTTTCATAAAATATGGAAATAATTAGTATGTTCCAACACCATAAGTATGACCAGGTAATATTAGGATGACAGTTACATCAGTGTGTATATCTGAATTCAGCAGTAGTAGGAGGGTCCACCTACTAGCCTTGGATTGATGCTCTTCACTGAAACACCCAAATCAATAAAATGAAAAAAATAAGGGATGGAAAAATAGCCAGTAGCTTTTACATATTCGCAATATTGAGGGTGTGGGCTTTACTTTTTTTATTTTTTTAATTAATTAATTAATTAATTAATTATGGATAATGAGGTAAAAAATTATTTGGGAACAAGGTGACCATGATCTATATTTCTCAACATGTGCCAGCTTATGACATGCAGTGTGTTTTTCTTATTCAAGTTTTTGTTTTATAATTTCCTAGTTTTTTAATATATTGCTTACTATGTGACTTATCTGACTTGAGTATGAGTTCTACAAAGATAAGTTTTTTTTTTACCTTTTTAGTTATTTTAACTGATGCAGCCCAAAATCTTACCACAGTGCCCAGCGCATAGTAGGCACTCAATAAATATTCATTGAATGAATTAATTGTATACACATGTATATACAAATTATATATATATGTATATTCTTTATTTTGAGTATATTTTACACACAATGTTACATTAGTTTTGGGTATGCAACATAGTAATTAAACAAGTTTATATATTATAAATGTTCACAAGTGTAGCTACCATCTACATGTCCCCTTCCACCGCTATTACAGTATCATTGACTACTCTTTCTGCTGTGATTTTATTCCTGTGATTTATTCATTCCATAATTAGAAACCTGTATGTCCCACTCTCCTTTACTCATGTTGCCTGACCCCATGCCCCTCTGACAACTCTCAGTTGGTTCTCTGTATTTATAGGTCTGATTCTGCTCTTTGTTGGCTCATTCCTTTATTTTGTTTTGTTTAGATTCTACATATGAGTGAAATCATAAGGTATTTTTCTTTCTCAATCTGACTTTTTTCACTTAGCACAATACCTTTTACGTCCATCCCTCTTGTCTCAAATGGCAAAATCGCATTCTTTTAAGGGCTGCATAGTATTCCATTGTGCATGTGTTTTTGCATGTATGCCACATTTTCCTTACCAATTTGTCTATTGATGGATGCTAAATCACTTCCATATCTTGGCTATTTACAAATTATATCTTTAAAAGAAAATAAAGATTTAACAGTTGTATGATTCAAATGGAAGTCTTTTGTCTTTGCATAAGAGAACTGAGTGTTCTTTCCTTCCTCATGCTTTGACACACCATCCAGGAAAAGGCAATGATCACTGTGGTTCTTTCCACAAACTTCCACGATGGTATGAGTTCCTAATGCTCTCCATTGCTAAATGCCCCTAAAAAGCTCACTGAAGACACACCTTAATTCATCCAGTCAATATCCTTTTGATATTTTCTTTCTGGACTCATCATATCTGGGGCCCTTGTGCCAACATTTCTGACAAAGCTAGACCTTTTCAATGGTTTTCCCCAGAATTATGACCTATCTCCACTGGGCAAAGTAGAACCCTTATTGACTTCTTTGTTTTTGCTAACATACCTAACAAATAAGCAAATGCACACACAAAGCAAATCTGATCTTAGAGTGCACTTTTATGTCCTGCCAGCTCTCTCTTCCCTTTACTCTTTTAAAAGCCATAAAAAGCACATATTTCTGAGGCAACAGTTTTGCACTAAGTAGGAAGCATGGGTTACAGGATGTCTGCAATGGAAAGACCAATCTTCTTCATAAAAACACACTGTAATTGATGCCAAGTAGATGTAAGGTGGCTTTTATTCAGGCACCTGCTTAATACTAAGAGTGTGACTCTTCTACACACAAACATTCAAGGGTAAAATAAGTTCAAAGTATCCTACAAGTGCTATATATTAGAGTCCCAGAAAGCTGTTTCAGTGGCAAAGAGTCCCCTAATACTTTACATTTGTATTTTATAACACATGTGTTTGTGATTTGGGACCAAACAGGTGGGAGCTTACCTTTCTCCAGAGGATGATCTTCATTGTAACTATATCTATTTCTAAAATCCATGATATTTTGTCTTCACCATATTATTCCCACACAGGTTTTCTAAACTCCTTTTATAGATATAATTCTGTCTGTTTATGGTAAAAAATAATAAAGGCATGGAAAGAGGATAAGGAACATTTTTTCCCTGTGGGGAGCTTCAGAGGGTAGGCTAGAATGATAAGCTGAGTTGATACTAAAGAGTATTCCTAATGTGTCCACTATTTTAGGCATTAAAAATCTTTTGGAAATTTAATCACACTTAAAATGTTCATTTGACACTGCAACTCTGTATGTGGAAGTCTATCCTAAATCTGCACACCCAACACACACACACACACACACACACATCACATACACATACATATCATATTAACAACTGTTTTTCTATTAGTTTTCCTATTTAAGTGCCCAGGTTCCCTTATAAAAATCCCCTTATAAAAGTGCCCAGATCCCCTTATAAAAGACAATGTAAAGAAGAGAGATCACTTTCTTATGCAGGCAGAGTAGGAATATTTTAGATGCTCCAGCCTCATAAGAATAAACTTCCTAAAATTACAGTTTATGCTCCGTAATACTTGTTTTTTGGCAGGGAGGAAAGAGACAGAAATATTAAAACTTAGATATAATTTATTAGAATAATAGAAATAGAAGGTTATTAAGGAGAGGAAAGTAAAGAAATAGAGAAAAACTAATCAATCAAAAAGCAGTCAGGAAAGAAGAAAACAGGAAAAAATGTAGTATTTGTAAATTCTAAAATAAAATGGCAATAATAAACCCTAAGGTATCAGAAACCAATTTATTTTTAAATAAAATTTACTTCTGTTAGAATAAAAAGACAGAGTAGATTTTTAATAATTCAAGTTTTCACTGATTATAAGTGATATACTTTGTAAAATAATGCATTAAGCTGGAAGATAAAAGAATTTAAAAAGATATATTTGTTAAATGTAAATAAGTTAGAGGTAATTATGTTGAATTTCTATAGCATTTAATATTACGTAAATGGGTCTATTAAAACTTAATGTTAGAAACATCTGGGTGGCTCAGTGGTTAAGCCTTTAGCTCAGGGTATGATCCTGGGGTCTGGGGATCAAGTCCCACATCGGGGACTCCCTCCCTCGCAGGGAGCCTGCTTTTCCCTCTGCCTATGTCTCTGCCTCTCTCTCCATGTCTCTCATGAATAAATGAATAAAATCTTTAAAAAAACTAATATTAATTAAAATATAGCATAAAACAAGATGATTTTATTATATTACATATGTATTTTTTGTTGTGTGTACTTTCTGTTAATATGTACACAATATACTTTGTGGCATGTAATAACTATAAACTCATGAAGGGGAAAGGTACATAAATTTATGTCATGATGATCTTGTGGGAGAGGTTTGAGTATTTGACTGAAAAATAGAATGAAGCATATTTCAAGTATTTCTAATAACTCATATTGACAAAATAGTAACACCTAGTAATTTTGGCAGATGGGTAAATGGATATATATCAGCTTTTCTCCATGGATTTGTGTTTTAAACATCAAAATAAATGAATACTTAAACTCCTTCATGGTAAGGCTGTTAAAATTATATCTCTTCACTTTTTGCAATTCCTAATCACAGTCTTAAGAACCAATAGAATTCAGAGCAAACCATTCAGTTAAGTCCTGTCTATAATTCCAAATTCTTCTCTAGGGGAATCAATTCTTATTAGAAGACTTCTTTTGATTCCTGTATCAGTTTGCACTATTTTGTGAAATGGCCAGAATCCCAATTCAACTGGCTTGAGCAAAGAAAATAGAAGATAGGAAAAGAATTTGTCAATTCCTATAACTTGGAGTAACTGAAGCACTCGGAAAGAATCTAGTTTTAGGCAGAGCTGCATTCAGGATTAAATAAGGTCATATAGTTGCTTCCTTCTTTGTATCTCTTGGCTCTACCTTCTGCTTTAATGATTGACTTCTCAATATCTCCACTATGCTCATAGATGTTTAAGGCAAGCTGGCATTCTCTAAGCTTCAAATCAGTCACTAAAGGAAGAACAAGAGTCTATATTGGATGCCCAGCCAAATTCTCAATGAAGCCCAATGACAAACTGAGAAAAAGCCCAGCTTACTGGTCTCAATAGGAATAATCTGTGGCCGGACAGCAGGAACACTCAGAAGGTACCATTCTCAGGACTTTGACTGAATTAGTTCTTTCTGTCCTCCTTTCCCCATCCTATTAACAACCTTCATGACAGTGCTTCATAATAAATAACTTATAAGACCCTGACACAGGATTGTATTCTGGAGTATCTTAGCACAGGGTCTATGTATCCAAATAGTAAGTAAGGCCTTACTACAGCAGGAATGGGGTCAACCAATCTGAGCCACACAGAGAGAATAGAAGTGGCATGATCTCTGAAGTGACATTGGGGAATCCAGTTTCAACAGAATTATTGTAACTTTATAATAAGCCTTAAAATCAGGTAATGTGAATCCTTCACCAATGCTGTTATTTAGAATTTTGACTCTGATTCCTTAGTCTTTCCATGTAAATTTTGTATATGGAACTATCACTGGCTTTTTAAAATTGACCTTGAATCCTGCCATCCAGCTCAATTCATGTATTAGTTCTGGAGTTTTTTTTGTAGATTTATCATGATTGTTTATATAGACATTTGTCATTTGTAGATGAAAATACTTCTTCTACTCAGAATAGTATGCTTGGGGATTTTTCTTGCTTCTGTGTGCTGCCTAGGAATCTCCAACCTTTAAGATAAATCTAAAACCCTTGACCTGGTTTAAAAGGCCCTGCCTAGGTTTTCACTTTCACTTTGCATTCTATCTCTCTCAAATCAAATGAAACTCTTAGTCTTAGTTCCAGGTTTGTCTCATCTTCAAACTGTCGTTTCTGTAGTTTCTTATCGCTGAAACTCCCCCTCCACTGCCTGACTTTGTCACCTAGTTAACTACTATTCATCCTTGGACCTTAGCTTCTTTCAGATGACATTCCCTGGGTGTCTCACTCTAGGGTAGACTATTTCCTTATTTCCATCCAATTACTATGTTCATAGCACTTATCATAATTGTAATTACATATTCAATATCCATTTATTCATGAGACTATTTTCGTTTGAGCAGAAACTGCATCTATCTGGTTTACTCCTGCATTCCTAGTACCTAACAGGATGAGCAGCAAGAAACTAGATATTCTTTAAATATTTCTTGAATAGCCGAGCAAAAAATATGTAAGTTAATAATAAAACATACATAGATTGATTGCTGTGGCAATTAAATTCTGAGATATAAAAAATATACTTCTTTTTTCTAAATTACATTTCTAGAATATCAAGTTAATAAAGTCTAGCTATAGCAGCCTGAATAATCATTGTCATTATGGCAAGAACGCAATTTTACCTACTACTATTTACTGAGTATATTCTGTATAATTGGCATAACCATATGTATTTTACAAGCATTTATTATTTATCAGTTATAACAAAGCAATATTTAGTTACTTAAATCTTCTCTTGCCATTGAACATAACAAAGATGTCCACATATTGGGAATTTTGAAGTGGCTCTTTGAATTTTACAAGTGAGATAAAATCCACCTCACTAGTGAGATACAGCATTTCAGTATGAACTACAAATCTATATATCCAGAGTCATTCAAATTTTAAGACACTTCCAATATATCAACATTTTTTTATTGTTGACCTGTTAGGCAGAAACGGTTATAGATGTTACAGATAAATAAGACATAATTTCTCCTTTCTGTGTTAAAGACATGTGCCAATGAATATGTCAATGATTCTAAGGTAAATCAAGCAATTATAAAAACAGTATAGGCACAACATGCCTGGGTTTTTGAGAAAGAGAACAATGAATTCTGAAGTCTTTTAGGAGATGACAAAGTTCAGGCAGGTCCCTAATTGACTGTGAGGGGAAAATATTTGTTAAGCATAATGTAAAATAATATTTAAAATAATGATACTAATAAGTTTTGCAAGCTCCAGTCTGCTACCTTTTTGATAATTAAATGATAGGAATTAGAGCTTCTCTTATTCTGTGCTAGAAAGAGGTGAAAACTCACCTTTAGGGAATTTTTCGCTTCTTTTCTTTTTAAAGATTTTATCGATTTACTTGAGAGAGAGCACAGAGGGAGAGTAGTAGGGAGAAGCAGACTCCCTGCTGAGCAGAGAGCCTGATGCAAGACTCAATCCCAGGACCATGAGATCATGACGAGCCAAGACAGATGCTTAACTGACTGAGTCGCTCAGGCTCCCCAGTTTTTCTTATTTTGTTTTAGCACTCACTATATTGATAATATCCAAGTATTCCATTTATATTTCCCAGAAAACACAGGCAATTAAAAGAAAGATATATCTACTAATTTTGAGATATTGTCCTATAATTTTATCTTGAATTTTAATATACTTTAAATGTTACAATCTCACCATTGGATGGCAATATTGCTTGTTATTTTCCCTTCAGTATTCCTATAAGCATTTAACTACAGAAGAAAAAATGATGTTGCCTAAGAATTAAGATTTGTTAGTCAATTTTATTTATTTATTTGGGTTATTTTATTTCCTACGGCCATATCACTATGAAAATATATGCAAAATGATAAGCAGCTCTAGAATGTTGATACAGATTCAGTTAATAAGTCAATAGGTGCAATATTGTTCTTTCTGGGTGTAAGATGAAATGATCTGTCTTACACTGAGTCTGATTCTACTCTGAATTTGATGTTATGGTGGAATAATCTGTGCCCCAGTCTTCTCAGAGGCAAAAATTCCCACAGTTAAGGACCACATGAAAACATGGTCAGTGATCATTTGCTATGAGTCGTTTTCCTGAATATCACATTGGCTCAATAACTATCATTAAAATGGTTTGAATTAGTGGACATAAATTTCAAAGAAGGAGAGTTGTGATGTGTTACTCCAATAACTGTAATTCACATTCTGATTTGTAAATCATCTATCACAGTGTACCTGGTCCTCAAAGTATTTCACATGTAGCCAGCTATGCAATGTTAAACCTTCCCAAAGGAAAAAAGATGTTTGTCATAGAATATTATGGTAGCATACCATTCATAAGAAAGAGAAGAATAAGAATTATTACAAAATATCATCAAATACATAGAATGCTAATAGGACAATCTTCAGTAAATTAAGCAATTATTTATATTACAAGTGGATTAGAATAGAAAGTTATGATCTTGTCCAGAGGCCATGACAAAAACATATTCCTCCTATATATTTCCAGTTATGGATTTTGTTATTTATCATTAGAATTCACTAATGAATTCTAAATAATTGAGTTTGATTGAGATTTCCAGTTGCAGACTACTTATAGACTGCCTAGAAATGTTTGTTTATATAAAGATTCTTTTACTCAGAATAATATCTATTATTTATGTTAATTTGATAATGTAGTCATGCAAGTTCATTGTGTCTAGTCCTTCTAAGTAAACTGGGTAAATTTGTATAAATTATATTTTTTAAAATTGAACAATGAAACTAAGATTATTTCTTAAGTTAAGAAATCATCTGATCTCTTGACATGCTCATAGTTTACTTTTATTTGTCGTAGGTAGTGTTTCCTAGAGTTCAGAAGTATATTTTAATAAATATACAATTAGCTCCTTATTCTTCAGACTCTGCTTACTAAATTTATTTCATTATGTTGGAATACATGTGAGTGTCCATATAGAAATACCATTTCATCCCGAATAGGCAGTATATTGGGACAGATCAGACTAGTCCCAGGATAGGACTTGAGTACTCTTTTATTGTTACATGCCAGAGGCTATCAACTATGACCATCATGGTAATCTTAACAGTCTGTCTATTGAAAGGCCTAATGCTGAGTTACATAAAAATCACCATTACTTTTATAAAAAATTTGTCATACAAGAGCTTACTATTATTATTTGTAAATCATGATTAAAGCATCACTATACCTGGTAGCACCAGATATGTTTCTGGGAAATATTTATATGGAATCATGTTGCTTTATAATATTTAACACTTTAGAGCATTAACATCTCTAGTACTAGGTGAGTGCTCCGAATATATTCAGAACAAATGAGATTCCTTACTGCTTCAATGGTCTCAGAGTCAAATATTATGAAATATTCATAGTTCTGAGTTTGTCCTTTAGATAGTAAAATATAAATTGAGCCCATTTTCCAGGGTACAGGAAATTGGATACAATCATGTTCTGTAAGTAATTTTGCATTTGTTGCATTTTAGAAACACAGGCTTCAACTTTCCATATAAGTGCATAGAGTTTTAAAGTTTTGCAATTTTTTGTATTAACAATCAAGAAGAAAGTGCCTAACTTCTCCACTATCCATTTTATCACCTAATTCTTCCTACTGAAATATATTCTTTTAATTCTTCCTTATTTCAAATAATGGTACTAAATGAAACAGTGTTTTTAAAATAAACTGATATTGCACTGCCTCTTATGCCTTCCTATGAAAATTTGTTTTCTATTTGATGAATAACACACTCATCTTTTAGTAAAAGTTTTAGGATTCTAAACATGAAAAATCAGTCATTTTCAAATATATAGCTTTGCCATTCTACTAAAACTATAGGCAGATTTTTAGGAAAACTGTGACTCATGCAATAATGATTAAAATAAAAATATTACATTTCTTATAAACCTCATCTCATTCATCAAATGACAAACAACTTTCTGGGGTTAGTAAAACAGGTATAGAGAACTTTGTAAGAGTTCACTTTTTAAAGAAAAACAATTTCTTTCCAGACATCACATAACAAATGGCATGGAGTTACTTAAATCCTATTTTCATGTACATGACCTGCAAGTGACAAGAGAAACAGCAAGAGTGGCCTATTTTTATGAGTGGGAAGAATAATTAGATTTCTATGTAGAGATCAGTGCAGTCTTTTGAATTTGAGCAGATTCTGAGAAAAATAATTATTCGATACATTGCCATGGTAAGGCTGTATGCAAGGTTCTATCTGCCCTCTGTGACTCATGGCGACCCAAAATATTCACATCTTCTTTTTGAGTTGTGATGACCTGGCTGGCACCAAGCTCCTTCTGCCTCATTTCAATGAGAATGCACAAGTTGATTACTTAATGTCAACGATAATGAAAGAAGACTTTAAGAGTTGTCTATTTATGGCTCAGGAAACTATCTGCAAACACTTCATTTAAAACTTTTTTTTTTTTTTTTTTTTTTTTTTTTTTTTTTTTTTTTTTCTTTTTTTTTTTTATTGGTGTTCAATTTACTAACATACAGAATAACACCCAGTGCCCGTCACCCATTCACTCCCACCCCCCGCCCTCCTCCCCTTCTACCACCCCTAGTTCGTTTCCCAGAGTTAGCAGTCTTTACGTTCTGTCTCCCTTTCTGATATTTCCCACCCATTTCTTCTCCCTTCCCTTATTTTCCCTTTCACTATTATTTATCAATTATTAAAAACCAACAGAATTGCTATGGCAGTAACATACCACACAAAATCAAATTACTTTGTTAGGATTAATTTCTTGAATCATAAATAAATGAGTAAAAAGAGATGACAGGACTACTTGAAATGTTTCAACTTTCTAAAACTAAATAAAATCTTTTTACCTGCTTGATCATTACAGCACAGACCAAATGTCTTCATTTGGAATCCAACATTTAGTTGCTGAACTTCACCATAGAAATTTCAGGGGAAAGTAATCATGGAGGTAATTTCAATTTAAAGCCACATAGGGAAGTAATTAAGGGTAATAATATCCATAGCCTCTAAACAAAGATATAGAAAATAGACTCTATCTTATTTAAATGAAAGAGGTTATAGGAAAATGGCAGTGAACGGAGCTTTAGGTAAGGAAAACTGCAGTATTAATTAAAAAAAAAAAAACTATTTCCAGATACACATCACACAATAACATGTGGCAAGATTGTGCTGTGGTGTTTTCTAGAAACACATTTCAGGTATGATATAGATGAACATAAATAGGGTACATAACCTGTTTCATATATTGTGCTCAATGTTAGCTTTGGTCTGGTGACTGCAGTCCTCTGATAATCACATTTCAAGGACTCCCTTCTGGCTTTCAAATAAACTTTGCAGACCTTAGTCTAGTGTTCAGAGGAGAGAAGGCATGGGGACAGAAAGAGAGGATGATGAGGAGGAAATAGTAATGAAGACAGTTCAATAGTAATAATAGGAAGATACATGGTCATTTGCATCAAGAGAGGCAGCATTATCAGAAAGCTTAAGAAGTCATCTTAGCAACCAGAGAGCTTGGAGTTCAGATCCCAGCTTCACAATTTACTGTGAGCATAATTTCAGTGAATAATTTAAGTGCCTTTTTCATTTTTAATTTATAATACTAGCAAATAGTGTCTTAGCCTTTAATTTTATATATTAAAATCAAATACCACTTTAATTTACTCTGATAATAATGGAGGTATTACATTTACAGTTTTTTTGCACAGTGCTGGGTTTATATACTTGATAAACACTTAGTGAATATACATCAGTGTTATCCAAAGTTCCTTAATCATCCTTCCTTAGCAAATTTGCTTTGCAATTCCAGCTCTCTCCATTCCTATTCATTATGATCCAGTGATTCTGCACAAATGAGAAACTGATGGCTCTACCAGCTGACTTATGTCTCTATCGTTCTATCACTCTGTTATTTCTATCTCTCTCTACCTATATATCTCTAGTTCTATCTCTGTTTCTGCACTTTCTTATTCCTAAAATTACTTTTCTGCCATTTTCACACATTGCAACCTTCAGATACTTCAAGACATTGTATTTTCATGTTTGCATGTATCTTCCTGTGCTAGGTACCCTTAGGGGCATAAAAGTCACAATCAAATATCCTTCACTCCCAGTGGGAAAAGTGCAAAGATGAGAGATGTTCACACGACAGCTTTTAGCTAGGATAGGGGAGATATGTACCATTTCAAGTTATGCAAGGAAGGTTAAAAGGTGGTTAATATGGTCCTCAAATATGCAAAGGATTTTATGTAAGATAGTTGATCTATCTTATGGTGGGGAACTAATGTGTCACCTGTTAAATGTGTTGAGTCTGGGAGGGGGACGGGAACTGTCAGGAAGCAGATTTCAGCTTGGTGTAAAGGAGCATGTGCTGATAAGCCAGGTAGTACTAGAAAATCCTCTTCAGCTACCTAGAGGTCAGCTTATACTTGAACCAGTCAAGGGGAAACCAGACATCCACTTGTCAAATAAACCTCTCCCCTGAAGATATATCAGGCTGCAGTAGATGATGTATTAGTTTCACATAGTTGCTGTAACAAATGCCCCCAAATTTGGTGGCTCAAAAAAATAAATTGATTCCCTTACAGTTCTGGAAAACGGAAGTCTGAAATCAAGGTGTCAGATGGGCTGCACTTTCTCCAGAGGATCCTGGGGAAGATACATTCCATGCCTCTCTCTTAGTCCTCAGCACTGGATGATGTGCATTGCTAACATCTAACCTCACTTCACATGGCCTTATCCTCAGTAATTTGTCTCAGAACTTCTCTGTCTCTCTCTTATAAGGACACTTATGATTTAGGGCCCATCCACATAATTCAGTTTAAGATTTTCCCCTCAAAACTCTTAAGCTTCTCTTTTGCCAAATAAGGTAATATTTACAGGTACAAATTTAGGACGGGCCCATATACTTTGGGGGGCCACCATTTGGCCCATTAGAGAAGGCCTTAAAGGTCCAAAGTCTCAGATTCTATTACTCTAGGATTCAATAACTTATTTTGGTATTGAGTAAGTACTAGAAGAGGCAAATACTAAAGGAAGCTCTAAGGAAAGTTAGCAATTTATGGCCTTAATGCCCCCAGCTATAAAACTAATGTAAGGGTGCGGGGTGGCTCAGTTGGTTAGGCATGTGCCTTTGCTCAGGTCATGATCTCTCTTGAGGTCCTGGGATGGAGCCACATCAGACTCCCTGCTCATCGGGGAAACTGCATCTCCCTCTCCTGCCCCCCTGCTTGTGTGTGCTCTCTGTAAAGCAAATAAATGAAATCTTCAAAAAATAAATAAAAAACTAATATAAACCAAGAGCAGCTCAGGTTTAGCACATCAGTAGAAGGATATAGCCTGATTGCCCTGGCCACTCTACTTCTGTCATATTATGGATTTTTTTAATATACAAGTTTTAGCATATGAATAACAATAAAACACTACGCTTTTAAATATATGTCATCATACAGATGGGGCCAGACAAAAACAGCCCTGCTTCTGAAAGGTAATGGATGTATTTTAAAATTTCCAAAGTATTGAACTACTTCAAGCCTTGAATACATTAATAAAAATTGACATATGTGAGAAAAATTACATGTACTTGCTTTGTAAGGAGTGGTATATAGATAAAAGAAAGGGAAGATGATTTCATTAATTCTTCTTTTAATAATTGTCATACACACCAAATCTTTTTTTCCATACTCACTTAGGTTGATAAGAAGTACTAAACCACATGTCTTGGATCAACAGATAACTGCTTCTCTGGAGTTTTAAAAATTCTAATAGCTATTTTAAAAATGATTTGAATGCTTATGTAATTTAGTATTGTTTTGCTAAATGATGTCTCTGTACTTTTACAGAAAAGAACATGGATAAAAGCAGTTTTATATGACTGCACTCATTTTTCAAAACTGAGTTTGATAGTTTGGTCTGATGATTATATCTTCTGCTTTTACTCCCTAGTCGAATAAACATTCAATAAGTTCTCCTTGGGTAATAGAGCAAACCAAATATGGAAATTTGCAAACAAATAGCTTTTATTTTTATTTGACATAAATATTGACATTTTTATGCTATTTACATGTAAGCATTTTTTTTTGCTTTTAATAATTACTGGACTCTTTTGAAAAATAAGATTTATTTTCAGTTTCCTGATGGATGGTGACTAACAAGTATGAGTTAGATATAAGGGATTCTTTATTTTGAAGGTGTATTTGAATGTTAAATGCTCAGAAGAAATATTAGTTTTTATGAAATTGAGTATCACATATAGACTATTACAATGTGCTTATTATATTTATTAACTTCATAGACAATATTGTCATTTATTGATTAATTTAGCACGTCAGTTGGCATTTTGTAGCTCACATAGTTTGTTTATGTTAAAGTCCTAGGGTTAAGAGATCTAATTATGTCCCCAACATAATTATTTTGCCTTATAAACGGATTGTGTTATAATCCATAAATATGTGATTTTTCGTCCAAATTCATAATTTTTTGTTGAAAGCATTTTAATTCAATTTAGATCTTGCACTAACTAATGTGATAGATATGTAGGTATTAGAAATAAATGAAAGACTTTAGAAAACTTTCTCTTACCAAAAAAAAAAAATCTAAATCAAGAAAGAATGTGAAAAGATTTTAAGATATGGTAAGTGTAAATGATCAGTGTCTATGTGTAACTCTAATAAGTTCTACCTTTTTTATCAGGATGATGCTGATCTACCATCTGTAGAATTAGTACCTTATTTTATTTTATTTTATTTCTGTTAAGGATGAATATTTAAGTCTCCTCCTGACACCTTCTTACCACTTACTACTTGATCTTGAGTAGAAACTATGAAATAAAAACAGGTAACTGGTTCACAAGGCTATCTCACTTTCTTGAAAAACTTAACTAAACCAAACATGAAGACTACATTGAAAATCTATGTGCATTGCCTTCCTTGCTTTTAAACTCAGGTTGCTTTGCATTGTTGGAGAGAATCAAACAGAAATATTGCAGACAAGGGTCACTAAAAATTCATGGGCCCCAATCTCAACTAATTCTTCCACGACGCTTGGCATTTTATCTAAAATCCGAATTTTCTAAGTCTTTCTGTGTCACTCCTCCCATATAACTCATGTGTGTCTCATGGATTCCCCAGACTGTTTGACATATTTCCATTAATAAATCCAATCTTGTGTGCTGCTTAGTCGGTATCCATTGGACACCTGCCATAATTGAGAAGCAGGCTTGAGATGCTGAAGCTTCTTCTAGTACTGGGCAATGGATGAAGGGTCCCTCTTTTTTTGTATATATGTCCATTTGTAATGTTTGAACCCAAATATCTTTCAGGTATTTTGAAAGAAGCTATTGTTTTTGTTTTTACTTATATATTCTTTTCTTAAACTTGGTAAGGTTGCTAACCTGTTTTTTAGTTTTAAAATTCACATAATAGGAATATTGATCTTGCTGATTTCCTATGAGAGTTAACTGAAATAGTTAACATAAAGCACTGAGTATCCTGGCTTTGGCATATGAAAAGGCCTAAACAATGTTAGAAGTTATCAAGACCATCATTATCATCATGATCCAATTTCCCCAAACAGAGAGTGACTTTCTGTTGATGCCAGGAAAAAATCCAAACTCTTTAAAATAGCTTATGGTACTCTTGATGATTTGGGACCTTTGTTTCTACATTCAGTTCTCTAGTCACGCTATTTATACTCTCTACACAATCCTGATAATTCTATCTTGCCTCTGGGTCTTTGCACATGTTGTTTTCTTCTTATCAGAGCTTCTCTCCATGCACTTTTGCCCTTTCTACCAATAAGGTGAGGATTATTTTGAACAAAGGGAAGGGAATTCAGATACTATTTAGCCAAAATGAATAATAAAGGTCTGTTATGGCATTCCTTATAGAATCCATTTATCCATTTTATTTAGATTTTCACATTTTTGGCATATATATGTTTTCATAATATTCTTGTATTGAATTTGTAATATTGTGTCTATAGATATCTCTCCTTTTTCATAGTGCATTTTTCTGCCTTCCTTCCCCTCCACCCCCACCTTTGGTCAGTCTTGCCAATTTTTTCTAACTTAACAGTCTTTTCATAGAACCAGCTATTGGTTTGTTATCTTTCTCATTAATGTTTAGTTTCCATTTTACTGATTTCTATCCTTATTTCATTAATTCCTTTATTCTTCTCCATATGGATTTTGCAATAGTAGAAGAGATTTAAAAAATAACTTGTTCTGTAATTTACTGCTGGTTCTTAGAATAGTGACTGTTACATAGTAGGCTGCCAACCAATATTTGTTTAACAAATGCATGAAGGTATAAGCTTAGAAACAGCTTCTTCATGAAGTTTTATCATTATTACTACTCATCCAAGATTCAGTTCTATGCCAATCTTACACTTTTCTGAGTGCATTCTGTTACTGAAAATGCGTTAGGACTTTTTTTTTTTTCCCCACAATAGACATTTAAAAAGTAGAAGGTATTGTGTCTTTTTTAACATTCTTATGCGAGCATCTCTTATAGTAGCCAACATGTAGTAGGAAACCTAAGAAATGATTGTTGGATAAAGAAATGAATTTCCATGAATTCAAAATGCAGGTGGATCTCTTTACACTATAATTTTAGTGTCATCAAATTTCCTGATTACCAGGATACTGTTTGGTAATCCTTTACAAACATATTACCTTCTATCTCTGAGTGATAATAAAAATTCAAAAAAAATAAAATAAATAAAAATTATCTTCTAAGACAATGTCCATGTTTTATTTACGTCACCCTCAAGAAAGGAGGCATGCTGTGTAAATAGGTGTTTCCCAATATTTTCTCTAATAATTTCTATAATGTCTTTACATAGCACATCAGGAGTATGGTTTGCCCTGACTTGCTATCTACTCTAAAAACAAAAAAATTATGTTTTTATAAATGTTATCTCTATCAGGAAAAAAATGGCTTTTAGTAATTTCATGTTGATATTTTCCACAGTATTCAGGATTAATACAAATAATCATGCTGACATTTCAACTTTTATATTTTAAGGCCTCTTTTCATCTTCTTTCTTCCTTTTCCTTCTTCTTCTTCACATTGCCTGCTATGACAAAGATTGACTGCATCACAGAAGGCTAGAACATAAAGAGGCACTCAAGCCCAGGCTTGTGTATTTCTTATATCATATGATTTTCAGTAAATTACTTCACTTCCCTGAACTTCAGTTTCCTTACTTTTAAATAGCAATTATAATAAAATTAATACCTGTCTAATAGGATTGCCATAGGGATTAAATGACATAACATAAGTAACATATGAGGAGTTCCTATGTTAGGTGTTCTCTAGTGAGAAGTGATATTCAAAGACTCTTTGAGTACCCAGTATTAAGTGCAAATTCACCAATACTCTGTAAGACTATAAGAATGGGTCCTGTTTCTTCCTGATAGTTTTTCCAGCTATTGTTCATCATCTAAATGGTCTGTTTTGCAGAATCATAATGTTGGGCTGCTATCTTCAGAATGCAATCTGGCCTGATTTCCTTGCTATTGAGAGGGCTCAGGGCACCAGTCCTAAAAAGTGACATTTCATTTATACTAGATCACTGACATTCTCCTCAAGGGACCTGTACTGATAATTTCATGAATCTTTAAAACCCCCAATACTATTATAGAATGTAATTTCTGTCATAAAATTCAGTAAAACATGAAGCTCTTAAGTGACCCCTTTGGATTTTTAATGATTCTATAAATGCATTACTAAAATAATTTATAAAGCTAAGTGAATCATTCAACACATCAATATGGGTAATTCAAACAGGTACTTCGGCAAAATTTTAAACTGCTACTAGTCATGGACCTTACCCCTTTACTCCACTTATTGTTAAATGCATCTAAACTACACTAACCTCACTCTAAATTTTGTAGACCCATTAATTTTACGACGATGTTCTCAGAACATTATCTATTTTAAAACTACTTCCTGAATTCAAATTTGCTTTTCTTTACTAGGAGAATTTATCAATGTTCTTCAAGGTTGGGGTCTTTTTTTTTTTGTCTCTATACATTTTAATTAAATAATATTTCAGGGGGATCCCTGGGTGGCTCAGCGGTTTAGCGTCTGCCTTTGGTCCAGGGCACGATCCTGGAGTCTCGGGATCGAGTCCCACCTCGGGCTCCCTGCATGGAGCCTGCTTCTCCCTCCTCCTGTGTCTCTGCCTCTCTCTCTCTCTCTCTCTCTCTCTCTATGTCTATCATGAATAAATAAATAAATCTTTAATAAATAAATAAATAATATTTCAGGGTTTTAAAATAAAAAATAATGAATACTTTAAGGTTGTTATGTGCGTCGTGAACTCAGAATCTTCAGTCATTTTTATAAGTAGTACTTGATTTTGCTTTCCTAGACTTCAGGGTAAAGTTAACTTTCAGAGCGAAATTATATCTGGATTTTAATCCAGCTACTTTTTTTTTTAAAGCACTGTGACTAGACAAGTTATATAGACTCACTTTCCTAGTCCACAAAATAGTGATCAAGTATGAGACTGTCAAGAGGATTAAAAAGAGTAAAATATGTCAACATTTATTACATGAAAGGTGCTCAATAAATATTAGTTCTCTTCTCATTCCCTTCTAATCAGACTGGTTTCTTTTTTGCTTTCTTACATGATGAACATTACATTTTAAAAATAGAGAACAAGATGAGAAATGCAATTGCAAACTCTTATCATTTGCTTTTTTCTACTCAAATAGTAAACATCTTCCTATTGTCCTCTTTTATTTAGAGTTTTAGATTCATGTTTCCTTTATAAAAATTCTTCTATTATTGCCTACTGTCATTGCTACTTAATTGTTCACTACTTAATAATAGTCATGATTTTTATTTTTGGAATATTTATTATTTGGCTTGGGTGCAAATTTGTGTCTTTATACTTTTTGGTGACTTTTATCACTATTAGGCTAATTCATTAAAGCAGGTATTTTATTGCCAGTATCTTCAAATGTATATTGTAATAAGAAAGTAAGTGGCATCTAATAGAATGACAGGAAATACCTAAATTGGGGTGAAGAGTACACTAACTAGACATTATCAGATGTTAAATATGCTCTTAAAAATAACAAGATATTGAAAAAAATATAATTGATTGACAAATAGCCACAACTTAAATATTTATGAATTTGCATGGTCTCTTTCAATATCCAAATCTCAGGGTAAGTAAATCTCACAATACTCTTTCTGAAAAGCATAGAGAATACTCACTTTTTCTATAGCTTCTCCCTATACTTGTCCCTTTGACGTATGTATGTAATCATTCTAATTTATAAAGAAATCAGATTTTCATATTCCCTTCTTTTTCCTTAATTATCTTTATTTGCATTATCATTATCAGTTCCATCAAAGCACACATTTTTGCATCACAGCTTGGGTTTAAAATGCACATTCATCTGCTTCATTGAATGAGTAAATGAATTAATGATATGTCTAGAGTAGGTGAAGTGATCCTGTATGCTTTAGTGTATAAAAAATGATTTTAATAGGTTATAGTTTTAGCAAAACCCCCAAAGCCATGACTCTAACTCTGATTTTCTTTTTTTTTTAATTTTTTTTTTTTATTTATTTATGATAGTCACAGAGAGAGAGAGAGAGGCAGAGACACAGGCAGAGGGAGAAGCAGGCTCCATGCACCGGGAGCCCGATGTGGGACTCGATCCCGGGTCTCCAGGATCGCACCCTGGGCCAAAGGCAGGCGCCAAACCACTGCGCCACCCAGGGATCCCTCTAACTCTGATTTTCTAAGTCTTAGTCCTTTGTTCTTTTGCTTGCATTCTTACCAACTTTCCATTTCTCTTCAAATCTTCCTTAAGGCATTATCAGCTATTTTCCTTAAAGATTTTAGGTGATTTACTAAGCCTCTTTTTACTTTCTTCTTTATAGAAAGAACAAAATTAATTTATAAACACAAGAAGATTTACATATATCATCTGTATTAGTCTCTAAGAAACAGAATCAATACAGAATCAATTTGTATTCAATCAATACGAATATATATTTATATATTAATTGATATGAATATGAATGAATATTATATCTAGGTGAAAGAAGGAGGAAAGAAGAAAGAAAGAAAGAAAGAAAGAAAGAAAGAAAGAAAGAAAGAAAGAAAGAAAGGAAGAAAGAAAGAAGAAGAAAAAGAAAGAAAGAAAGAAAGGAAGAAAGAAAGAAAGAAAGAGAGAAAGAAAGAAAGAAAGAAAGAAGAAAGAAAGAAAGAAAAAGAAAAAGAAAGAAAGAAAGAAAGAAAGAAAGAAAGAAAGAAAGAAAGAAAGAAAGAAAGAAAGAAAGAAAGAAAGACTCATGTGATTATGGAGGCTGAGATGTCACAAGATCTGCAGTTGAGTCCTGAGGCTCACAAGAGCCAATGGTGTAAATTCTCTGAAGATTTAAGATCCAAGACCAGCTGATGTTTCAGTTTAAATTCAAAGGCAGGAAGATACTGATGTCCCAGGACAAAGGAGTCAGGCACAAGGAGTCCCTTCTTACCCGCATGTGGGTTAGCCTTTTTGCTCTGTTAAGGCCTTCAACTGATTGGATGAAGACAACCCATATTTGGGTGGGCAATCTGCTTCACTAAGTCCACTGACTAAAATGTTAATCATATCCAAAAATACCCTCACAGACACACCCAGAATAATGTTTGACATATTATCCAGGCATCCAGTGGTCAATCCAGTTGACACATTAAATTAACCATCACATCATCTCTTTTTTTTTTTTTTTCAGGTATTTGAGAGACATTTTTAATGCTTATCATTTATGTGGAAAGCGGAGCAAATTACTAAAGCAATGTGCATCTCCTGCTTAGACTCTGCATAGCCTAAGAAATTGACAAGCTTTCTTGGAGATGTACTTAATTTTTTTGAGCTTTAAGACTTTCTAAGCATTTTCTCAATGTGGTAACAGAAAGAGTCAAGTGAAAATTATTTCAGAAGAAAATTTAATTACTTTGCAGGATTAAAATTTTAATTATGAGTATTCAATTCAATGTTAATATTGAGATTTACTCTTCAGATTTTTATGCAAATACATCCTCTCTTATGCACAAACTAAATATAAAGGAAGTTCATAGTAAAGACTTTTTTGCAGTGCTTTAAATCACTGATAATTGATGTTGAGGAACATTTTATGCTTATGACATAAAAAGTTATGGTAAGTCTACTCTTACCTGATCTACTGGGAAAAAAATTACTTGATTGATATAGGATGTGGCTGCCTAGACAATTTAGAGAGGGACTATCCTAATGGAAAATTGGAACTGATGTAGCATTTTAGAAAAGAAATGAATGAAAACAAATAAAATAAATTTTGATTTTTCTCTTTTGTCATTCTAACTGCCACTAATGTAGAAATGTATTTACAGTTTCATATAATTTTAAGGTTGAGAGAGCATTGTATTGTATCTAATTTAGCTTCTTAATATTACAAATGAAAACTGTGAGACTAGAAGAGTTACATGAGTGTTGGTGAAAAGTTATGCATAAAACATGTTTCTCTGCTCTAAACACTGCACCACTGTACCTTTCAACATCCTGCATGGAAGGAAGACCACCTCAGGTGATTTGAGTTTTACTTTCAAATCTGCTAAACTAGCATGTGTTGTTGATCATGTCCATCTCTGTGCTTTTGATGACGTTATTGGAAGATATGATCTCTATGATACTTTCCAACTGTAACAGAGGGGAAAAGACATAGGTATCTAGGAAGAAGGAAAAAAAATACAAAATAAAATGTAATGGTCTTACATTGATGAATGAAGGTGGTAATCAATAGACAACTTATTTTCATTTCTTTCCCTAGAGATTTACTCTCAAAATAGAAAGATTATTAAGGCATATCATTTACTTATATGATACTACACTTAACTATATGCTATGATAAAGTTAATATTAATCTTTTAAATGATCTTGATTGAAATTTCAGATTATCAACATAGTTTTGCTAATCAAATTATAATATAAATAATTTAATTTTCTAAAATGTGGAATCTTCCTGGCTGTGTTTAGTTTCCTTTTGCAATGAGTTGAATCCTAACAACGTAAGGGCATAGCTTCTCAGGGCACCTGAAGGAAGAGAAACTCCACCAAACTCAGTACTCCTAAGTAAATTTTCTACAAACTCTACTTATTCAATTTGTGAAATAATTCTATCTGAAATTCAACAAATTGAATAAATAAATAAATAAATAAATAAATAAATAAATAAATAAAATTCAACAAATTGAAAATAAAGATTTGAAAATATGGTAAAAGATGTGTATGACATTGTGTGATGTCATCTTAATGAATGACACCATGGACTAAGTAAACTTTTTGTAATAAAAGTTGAAGGAATTCATTGTCAGAGCATATGAGAATATCAAGAATTGGCTGACATACCTCTCATTTCAGCACACATCTAAAATGTCATGGAAGCCTTGGTGTCCATCAAAAGATGAATGGATAAAGAAGATGTGGTATATGTACACAATGGAATATTAGTCATTAGAAACGACAAATACCCACCATTTGCTTCAACGTGGATGGAACTGGAGGGTGTTATGCTGAGTGAAATAAGTCAATCGGAAAAGGACAAACATTATATGGTCTCATTCATTTGGGGAATATAAAAATTAGTGAAAGGGAATAAAGGGAAAGGAGAAAGGATGAGTGAAAATATCAGTGAGGGTGGCAAAACATGAGAGACACCTAACTCTGGGAAACGAACAAAGGATAATGGAAGGGGAGGTGGGCAGGAGGTTGGGGTAACTGGGTGATGGGCACTAAGGAGGGCACTTGGCGTGATGAGCATTGGGTGTTATGCTAAATGTTGGCAAATTGAACCCCAATAAAATAAATAAAATAAATAAATAAATAAAATGTCATGAACTACATCTTGGTTACTGCAAAGTATATAGATGAATCTATTTTTAACCATTGAGGTGTTTTCCCCACTATTTTCTTTGTTGCTTCTAAAATATACATTCACTTTCATTAATCATGTTTTATTGATGCATATGTATATATCTGCACAGCACAAGGTTTCAGCTTCTTTGAATGTTATTGACATAATTAATTAAGATAGTTTTTGTTATGTTGAACTAGTAAGACCAACTGGAAACTAAAACAAAAATTGTGCAGGGGCACCTGGGTAGCTCAGCTGGTTAAGTGTCTGCCTTCAGCTCAGGTCATGATCTCAGATCCTGGGATAGAGTCCCCACATTGGGCTCTCTGCTCAGCGAGGATCTGCTTCTCCCTCTCCCTCTGCCCCTTGCCCATACTCAGGAACACAGTCTCTCTCCACCTCTCTCAAATAAATAAATAAAATCTTTAAAAAATAGTTGTGCATTTATGAAAGTATTTCTAAAGAAAATCCCATATAAGTGCATTATTTATCATGGTCAATTTAATTGTACTTTCCCTGGCAGAAATAGCATAGGCAATTTCACAGACAATCTACGATCTTATCCTACACTTCCTTAAAACAAATTTTGAGGCAAGAGTTAAGTGCCAAGAGGTTACCTGGTAGATGACCTCCCAGGGCAACAAGGTGAAGGAAAAAGGAAAGGAAGAGGGCAGAATGGAAAACAATGCAAGGTGATGTGTTACTCCGTGGGCCACCACTTCACACCAGGTAGTATAACAGATGCAGTCACTCCGCAAGGAGACCACAGCCTATCATCAGACAGGCAGTTGATAGAAAATGTCACAGAACAGTAAGTTTTGTTGTTCTTTTTACAGTTTCTTTTTGGTCAGAATATATCCTGTAAAGAATTAAGAACCAAGCTTCTTCAGAGTTTCTTTCTTGGTCCTTTCCCTTTGGTCACTTCTCTAGAAGTGCAACTCACAGCCTGAGGTGTTGGGCTTCTTCCATACCTGGAAGTGATCAGAAATGGCAGAAAGTCAAGGTATATAACAAGTGGGTTTCAGGAGCAGCAGGACCAAGGATGAATCTTCTTGAGCAAGTGCCCAGTTAGCTGAAGTGGTAAATTTGAAAGCATGACTTTGGAACGAAGTAGCTACAGATGCAACTGAGGCAAAGTAAGTTGCTAATGATCTGGAATTTGAGGAGGCATAGGATGTTTGAGAAGTCTACAGTAGCCCCTTGAATGTTGTACATATTCCATTTCTATCATATGTATTTTGATAGCGATTGGTATCTAAGTTTTGGATGGAATTTTAATACACATAATCAGCAGAATGGTACTAACTTTAATGCACAGTCGATTCTGCTTTTTTCTCTTTAAAGATCAAATTATCTAGTAAGAATTAGCAAATATAAATATTTTGAGTAATTGATGCCATATTTAAAAACACATCCATTGCATTTAGGTCTGATCAGCTTTGCCACTGTTATTATTTTCCCTTTAAAACAGCAAAGTGTATATAGCATGCAAAGATCTACAAATTTTCCCAGATCATCAGACAAACAGCAGCATTTAATTTGTCAAATTGTCTTGTAAAATGTCAAGTTGCAATCATTGATCTTAAGTATGCAAAAACCTTGATATATCACCAATTTCTACATCTAAAGTTTAGTTGTTTCTAAAAGCATAATTTTAGTGAATATTTTTCATAGTTTATACCTTTGATTCTTTTTTCCTCTTAAGCATAAAATATATTAATTAATTTGTGTAAGTTTATGGAGTGAAGCTAATTGATTCCTGTTATCATTCAATGAGGAGGTAACCTCAAAACAGATGCAGAAAAAATTCATCCCAAAGATTAACAAGGACAGAATTATGAATTGTTCACAAGCTGCAAGTGAAACCACTCTCATAAGTTGCCTCAGGAAAATCATGATCAAATGGGTTTCAAACAAGCCTGGATCAGCAAGAACTCTGTGTTACAGCTTCTGAAAGAATCAGTGCCATGACACACATCTTTACACATTTTATTGCATTATAGATGATACAAATTTTTCTTAAAGGTACACATTATTAAGATTTCTTTCAATTATGCATTTAAGTGAAATCAGAAAAAAGTTATCCCTAAAATATAATGCACAATGTGTTTCAAAATTACAATATGTTAAGATATTCTAAAACTTTGACCTATATTTCTGTCATAGTAAGAAACTCAGATTATTTGTGGGAAGTCTATTCTCATGTGGAAATTAGAATTACAGTGTTAAGCACTATGTTGGTTATTGATTAAACAAATAAATGCATCTCATATAGGAGAAGATTCAATTAAACCTGATGTGCCTAAGAATTTATTAGATTTATATCGCAATATCCCTTGTAATGTATCGATTTTATGCAGCTTTACATTTTAAATGTTTGCCAATAAACTATGTACAGCATATAGAATTTTAGATTCCTAATTTAAATTATTGAGTGTATCACTGTTCATAGCTTTAAAAAACAAATTTTACTTGAAATTAACTGTTTAAGGATATAGGATTTGAGCAGTATTATTAACTAATGCTTTATCTTTAAAATATGTATTTTATATTATTGGTAATATTGCCTCTACAGTTAGGTATTAGAAATACCAAAGATATTTGTCCAAAACTAGTTTAGTATGAGCATAGATATTTATGCTCTTTCATGAGTGAAGATTTCTTGACCTAAGTAAGTTTCTATTTGTTTTCTAGTCATGTTTATATGTGTATATTGAGTCAATTTTTGATTAACATTTTCTTTCTTCATCTATCATTAACAAGTGCTTGTCTGTGCTAGATGTTGTGGTACACATGGAAGTATAATGCCAAAGTGATATTACTGGCCCTGCCTTCCCACGGTTTTCAGTCTTGCATTTTTTCCTTTATGCATTATGCATTTGTGAGTATCTGACTAATCTTAAGATTTCAATGTAGCTATAGAATATAGAAAAATAATCTATATATGTCACTGAAACTATGATCTTTAATTAATCAGTACTTTCAACACACTAAATACTTAAAATTTAAAAATTATAGATTCATCATACATTTCCAAAATTTCCATAATATTTTGAGTATTTGAACCAAAGAAGTTTTATATCTTCTGTGATTGATACCTGTACCAACACAGTTTTATAATTAGTAGTGTTTTTTTTTAATTTTTATTTATTTATTTATGATAGTCACACAGAGAGAGAGAGAGAGGCAGAGACATAGGCAGAGGGAGAAGCAGGCTCCATGCACCGGGAGCCTGACGTGGGATTCGATCCCGGGTCTCCAGGATCACGCCCTGGGCCAAAGGCAGGCGCCAAACCACTGCGCCACCCAGGGATCCCTATAATTAGTAGTGTTTAGTGTACATCTGTTGTTTTGGTATAATATCCATACCTAAGCAGAACCAAATGAATAATTTTATGCTTTTTGCATCTTTGTGTATATAGTATTGCTGTCATAGATGTATACTATATACAATAGTTTGAGGAGTAATGTCTAAAATATCTGTAGCATTTTTACACCTCAAATTTTCTTAAGTTCAACTTAGTATGTTCTATCTAATATAATACTAATATGCATTCATTTATTCTTAGAATTGATAAAGAAATGATCTAGCATTATATAATTTAATAAAAATGTCTTTTTTATGATCATCTGGGTTTTGGTATGATTTTTTTCAATGTCAATGTAGTCTAGTTTCAATAACCTGTCAAGATAACTTTTTTTTAAAATTTTCTGTAATAAGCACCAATTCTATCAAGAAAATATTGTGCATGAATTAATCCTATTTCACAAAAAAATATTCATAATTTCAAGTGGACTTTAGGTAAGCTAATATCTAAAGAGAATCATTTATGGGACTAGGTACAAATATGACTCAGTGAAAGTCTCCCAGCAGAACTGCAGATGGACAAAACATCGGGTAATAGGGAGAAAAAGAAACTTGGCTAGGTCTCTGGATAATTTCATTAAGATCCCTTGGAACAAATACTTACAGACTTATAAAGTATGACAGACCAGAGTTCAGAAGATAACTCCCTTAGGATCAAAGACCAAAGATGCCAAGATAGAGTGAAAACTAAATCAAAAGGCTTTTTTTAAATTTTAACAAGTGAAAGTGGTTTGGTTTTGTTTTTTTAATCTGAAAAAAAAAAAGATTTTCAAGCTGTTGTTCAAACTAAAAATCTTTCTTTCTCAATGTAGACAATGTTACAGAGTATGTTGACCCTGATTCTCCATTTTGCAATCAAATTACTTAATTAACAAAATAACTGTTTTTGCTTAATCAACACATAACTGGAGTTCCTCAAATTTCTAGCCTCCTGTGTTTCTTCTTTATTATGCTGATAAAAATGTTTATCAGCACTCTAAGATCATGACCTAAGAGTTCTAGGGATCTCAAGGGGTCCTTCAATGCTGTCTGCATTGCTTGCTTTCTCTACTGATCATCTTTGTTCTCCTCATCCCCAGATTTTCTTGCTTCTCAGCTCAATCTCTGCCTTATTTTTTTCTTATATCTTATTATTTGCAACATTAATTTCTGACATGGTGATTTATGTACATATTATATATTAACAAATACAACACTAGATCTCAGAATTTTTTATGACAATTCAATACTTTATAAGAGGATATTTTTTGTTTACTTCTGAGTTCAACATTTAAGAACGGCCAGTGTACTGATTATCATTTCTAGGCCACCACTATGAGAAGGGTTTCTAACATCTTGAGTGAATTGCAGTTCTGACTATTTGTTCTGAATTTATTCTTATACTACCTAGAGAATATGAAAGTGTTGAGGATAAATCTAGAATAAAATGGATGAAGAAAGGATAAAATATGGATTGTAATAGAGCATCTGATTCAGACTAGAAATTAAACTGGAAAGGAAATAGAGGGAAGGAAATTTCCTATGTTCCCCTTTGCAAATTAATTATGACCTTACTTGTAGTATAAAAAATCCTATTTTCAACACACTGGTGATATTTTAACCATCTTGTTCTTTTAACTGAAATTATATATTACAATGCAAAATATGAAATAGTTTTATTTATTAAAAAGTAGTCTCTACGAAGCCCAATTGCCATGGACTTCTAACTCATCAAAATCACACAAATAGCAATTCAGCATTAAAAATAATATAGAATAAAGTATATTTTCCTATAATACCAAGGAGGAGTACATTTGTAATACACAGAGAGCTTTGTAAAATTTAAGAAAAAAATGTTTTGTCCTCCTTCATTTGTCCCTCACCTGCATGCCAATGTCCAACAAATCATGCAGAAAGAACACTAAGGGAATTCTCTTACCTCTTGCCTCAAATACCTTAGCTTAACTTTTTTTCACACAGATCAACTTAATTCATTCTACTTTATTCAATTTTCCTTATCCCCTTCCATCTTGGCTCAAAACTACAAACACACACAACCACTTGTTGGAAGGGAAATGGTTGCACAAGTTACTGAACCTGAATATTTTACTCTTCATATGAATCTTAAAAATGTTTTGCCCTTCTGCATGTCTCTTCTAGGTCAGTAGGCAATGGGGTTTCCTGTGGTTTTGTGTACATGAAAAATGTCTATGGCACAGCCTTGCTGAACCTTACATGGCTGGTGGCATTTCTCTGCATTTGAAGTATGTTATCCACCTCAGTTTTTATAATGTGTTCTAAATATGGTTCTCCATCCATCAGGCTATAGAAGAGTAAATCTTGACGATTTTCAGTTTTGTTTTTGTCTTTCTTGGTAACATGTCCCAAAGACTTTGAATTGCATGTGTTATATGAAGAGCCAGGTCCCCATAGAATTTGGACAAAAGTCTCCTTTAATACATGAATGTCTAACATCATTGTCCACATTGTCCAGAAAGACTAGTTTCTGAAGAATCTGTGGAGACTGTGTTAAAACTTATTCTAAATCTCAGTATCATTTAAGACAATTTTTAGGCTTTTTCATTAACTAAGAGAGGTGCATTTGGTTCTCAGAAAACTATATCCTATTGCATTTGGCACAATGAGTCCAAAATTATAATATTGATCTCAGAGCGATTTCCATCATTGTCTTTTAATTTTATGGTATTATTCTACAGCCAACAGAGTTCATGTTATGTCAGTTAGCTAAAGATGAATGTTTCATAACATACACCTCCAGAATCTAGCACGCAACATAATAAGCACTTATGTTTCATTTACATGTCTGTATTGTGGGTGATGACTCACTGGCTGCTCTAGGTTGAGTTCCAACTAACTTGGTCTATATCTGTACCACATGACATTCATTCTTTTGCGATCAAAGGCTACCATGACATGTCCTCAAGGTGATTGTGAAAGTTCAAGAAAGCAAAAAAAGAAAAAAAAGAAAAAAGGAAATAATATCGCTTCTTGATACCACAACCTATAACAAATGCACATGTCACTGGCCATAACCATTAGTATGCCAAGCCCAAATCAATGAAGTAGAATAGCACACTCCACCTACAGTGGGAGAGGAGAAGAAGTGAGGAGATGTTGAACAATCATCCAAATTTTACAATGTTCAGTGAAATTGTGCTCTTTTGGATTATAATTCTAAAATGGCAATTTGGCTTGCCATTCTTTGCCAAAACACTAAATGATAGCTCCCCGAATGTAAACTACAGATTCAATCAGGAAGCTTTGGGCTACAACTAATGAGGACATTTATTCACACTGATTTAAACAGTAAAGACATTTTTAGGAAATCTAGAGGTAGTGCTGATTTTAAATCTGGTTATTTAGCACCCAGCAGGGCCCTACAAATCCCCTGAATCTTTCAATTCCTTGTCTCTGCTACTGTCAGTGTTCCCTTTGCCCCCAGGTTTGCTGTGGTGTGTGTACTCTTTCAGAGTTTGTGATAAAAGATGACAACCCAAGAGAAAGAAGAAAGAATACAACTTCTTCTATGGTCTCTATTGGCAGATGTAATACTTCTCCAGAAAACCTCTGTAAATTTTCCCAGGTATTTTATAGGCTAAAATTGGGTTACATAACCATTTTTGAATCATTCATTTGCATGCGAACGATCTTATCTTTAGATCAATCATTCATACCTCTGGAGCTGGCAGAGCTGGAGCAACGTCAATATTTTTAGATGCACATGTTTCTGTTTTGTTTTGTTTTGTTTTTTGGGGGGTTGTTTGGAGGGGAGGTGACTCAGACACTGGATCCAGGTCAGAGTTTTATAAGAAGAGGAAATACATATTAGATATCAGCAAACAGTATGCCACATTTATGTAATGCTCATTGTTCATTTTTATTTTGGTTATCTCAAGAGAGGATTGCATTTAATGAAACAAGATTCAGACACCCAGCTAATTAACCTTCCATAGAGCTCATGCCAAATCACAAAGAAATACATTCATATGCATTATAAAAGTTTTTAAAAATCTTTATACATCTCTTGCACTGCAAATATTAATAACATGAGTTGACCCAAAGTAGTCCCTTCCACGCCAAACTCATAAAATACCCTCACAGATCATCCGTTTATCTTTTTCTTTCCTACATTTTCTTTCATCCCTTTGCTATACATAGTAATTTATTTATCTGACATACTTCAATTTTCTTGTCCCTCATAATTCAGATTTTACCTAACAGAAGTGACTAAGAAGCTGACCTGGAAAATATGAAGCCTACATCTTTCTAAGAGGATAGAGAAGAAAAACATTTGCAAATAATTTTAATGTAAGATTTTAATTTTTTATTGCTATCATGTATGTATATAAAAATATAAATAGGGCACCTGAGTGGCTCAGTGCTTGAGCATCTGCCTTTGGCTAAAGCCATGACCCCAGGGTCTTGGGATCGAGTCCCGCATCAGGCTCCCTACACGGAACCTGCTTCTCTCTCTCTCTCTCTCTCTTTTTTTTTTTTTTTTTTTTTTTATGATAGTCACACACAGAGAGAGAGAGAGAGAGGCAGAGACACAGGCAGAGGGAGAAGCAGGCTCCATGCACCGGGAGCCCGACATGGGACTCGATCCCTAGTCTTCAGGATCGCGCCCTGGGCCAAAGGCAGGCGCCAAACTGCTGCGCCACCCAGGGATTCCGAGCCTGCTTCTTCCTTTGCCTGTGTCTTTGCCTCTCTCTGTGTGTCTCTGATAAGTAAATAAATAAAATATTTAAATATATATATATATATATATATATACTTATAAATTAATCTGAACGGTGATAGATATCCCTAACATTTTATGAAATCCAAAAAGGAAATTGAACATAATACATAATACATTTCTTCTTATAATAGATCATTATAGCGCACCTTCATTAATGTTTCTAAGTCATCTATTTCATTGTATCTGGTTTGAATATTATATATATTATATATATATAATATAACTTATAATATAATTTATATATATATATATATAAAATTAGGAAATTAAAATACCCACAAGCTCACTATTAAGAGACAAGTACTTTAGACAACTAAATCTAAATGGTACTTTATACTACTACTTTAAACACAATATATACGTTAGTGCATGTGTTTGTATATGTGTGTATCAGCAGCTCTTGACAATTATAACTAGATACAAATATAGATATATAGGAAAAATAGGGCTTATTTATATACATATATTCAAAATACATGTCACAAATTAGAATAATAATATATATGCAATATATTATGAAGTGTTTTTTTCATTAGGTGGTTATGAACATTTTTAGTGCCGTTAAATTGTCTAATACATGATTTTTTTCCTGATAGCTTAATATTACAATTACAATTTAATGGCCTGTTATCCTTTACTAAACCTATAGCCTATTATTAATACTCACAGGATGGCCTACCATTAATACACACACACACACATTTCTACCCTAAAATCATATATATATATATATATTGGGGCACTTGGTGTTTAGTTGGTTAAACATTTGACTCATGATTTCTGCTCAGGTCATGATCTCAGGGTGGTGGAATATAGTCCTGCGTAGGGCTCTGTGCTCACCAGGGAGTCTGCTTGTCCTTCTCCCTCTGCTCCTCCCCTTGCCTTCATGCTCTCTCTCTCAAATAAATAAATAAAACTAAAAATAAAATAAAACTATATATATATATATCCGTAAATAATTGTATAAAACAATTACGTGGATGTGGTTAAAATATTTCATGGAGGGGATCCCGGGGTGGCGCAGCGGTTTGGCGCCTGCCTTTGGCCCAGGGCGCGATCCTAGAGACCCGGGACCGAGTCCCACGTCGGGCTCCCAGTGCATGGAGCCTGCTTCTCCCTCTGCCTGTGTCTCTGCCTCTCTCTCTCTCTCTCTCTCTCTCTCTCTGTGACTATCATAAATAAATTATATATATATATATATACATATATATATATATATATATTTCATGGATCCATCATTATTTATTTAAGATAACTTCTTAAATGTTAATTGCTGGAAAAGAATTTTAAAATTTACATAGGATGTCACAATTGGCCCTCACAGAGATAGTGCCAGGTCTTGTACCACTGTAGAGTAGCAGTTTGACACTATCACTCTTATGGCCATCTTCTGAAAACCCAATACTATTTTAGCCAGGGATAAATAATATATCTGGACAAAGTTTCCTTTCTTTCTTTCTTTCTTTCTTTCTTTCTTTCTTTCTTTCTTTCTTTCTTTTTTTAAGATTTTATTTATGGGAAGTCCAGGTGGGTCAGTGGTTTAGCGCAGCCTTGGGTCTAGGGCCTGATCCTAGAGACCCGGGATTGAGTCCTGCGTGGGGCTCCCTGCATGGAGCCTGCTTCTCCCTCTGCCTGTGTCTCTGCCTCTCTCTTTCTGTGTCTCTCATGAATAAATGAATAAAATCTTTTTTTTTGTATTTGTATTTGTGAATTGCTTGTTTGTGTCCTTGGTCTTCTCAAAATACTTTTCTGATTATTTCTTATAGGTAATATGTATATTAAAAACTGATACTTGTCACTTATTTCCAATATTTCTATTTCAATTCTGTTCTTAATGTTCCTAAAATGTTTATGTGGCCAAATTTATTCATATTTTTCTTTATGTTTTCTTCCTTTGGAATAATTTCCTACTAAAAGAGATCTCTCAAAACCAACATCGGAAAGTTACTGACATTCTACTTTTTTCATTATTTCTTCATAAATAATAATGCTGTAACCTGTCTAGAAATTAGCTGTGTGTGTGTGTGTGTGTGTGTGTGTGCATGTGCATGCCTGGATGTGTGTATGTTGCTATAAGGACTTAATTTATGTATATGTGTGTATTTTAATTCTTTATTTAAATTCACTGTATTATGTATATGTGTGTATTTTAATACATTGTATTACTAGGGTTACAGGGGTAGAATTTAGTGATTCATCAGCTACATTCCTCTTAATTCAAATGTTTAACTTATTTTCCTTGCACCATCTTTCTCACTGATTTGAAAGTATCTGATTCTCTGGGTTTCTTTGGCTAGGCTGTCTATTCTTATGTAAGTTCCAATCCTTTTCTTTGAAATTTTATATCTTATATTAACATTTGTAGTCCAGTCCCTACTAATTTTCTCATTTTTTCAAAATACACTTGTATTTCAACTATTTATCATTCAAATAAACTTTTATAATATGCTTGATAGGCTAAATTTACACATTAGCTTGCGAAAAGTTAACCAGAGTGTTTATATATGAGTCTCTTTTTAAATGTCTCATTGGCTGAGTTCTTAATTAAAATTATTCTTTAAAAAGAGAAAAAATAACTAAAAGGTGCAAAGTCATCTCCATTTCTTTTTTCTTTTAAGATTTTATTTATTTATTTGAGAAAGAGAAAAAAATATATGAGTAGGGTGGGGGGAAGGGGGTTGTGAGGAGGAGGGAGAAACAAATTTCCCACTTAGCAGGGAGCCCAACCTGGGATCATGACCTGAGCCCAAGGCAGACACTTAATGAACTGAGCTATCTAAGGGCCCTCCATTTCCTATTTTATGCATTTTCCCTAGATTATCTCATCTAGCCTCCTGGTTATAACTGCAACTTCTGTGCTGAATTTCCAGAATGTGTATTTCAATTTTATACTCCTCATGGTAGCTTCATTAGGTAATGACCATTAAGCACTTACTAGGTTTAGATACTGGATGAAGTGCTTTATGTGGATTATCTCATTTTTTTCTGAAGAACAGTTCCTTAAGGGATGTACAGTCAGTACTCATATTTTACAGATGATAAACCTAAGGCCCCAAATGATTAAAAAATCTGCCAAGGTCATGGAAGTGGAAAAAGAGGTAAGAATTTAACCCGACTGCACTCCAGTGTCCATGTTCTTAATATCTAAAGGTTTCTATCTCCAAGTGTGTGTTTTCTGTATGCATCACTACCAGTTGGCAGATCAGATTCGCCGTACCAAAATATTTACTGATCATCTTTACCTCAATTACTTTTTCTCCATTTTTTTCTTCTTTTTTAAACTGATGATACTGCAATATTCCAAGTCACTTCAAAGAACTGGGAGTACTTCTTGCAACTTGCTATTCCTTCCTAGCTTACATTTAACAATCATAAATCTTGTCAATAATAAAAATACAGTTTTTTTTTCCTCAAGCCAGACCCTATTCGTGTTACATACTATTGTTATTGCTTTTGTTCAAAAGCTCAGTTTTTCCTTTATATATTTATTACTGTGGCCTTTCAGGACACAAATATAACCAAGTCACCTAGCTGAAATTTCTCATATGTCTTCCTGAAACTTTAAAATTGAATGAATTAATTGTTGCTTTTGTTTTTATCTTCCAAGTAACCAGATTCAAAATTGTACTTAGAGAAAAAGCCAATGTATTTTTACTCAGAAAATGAGATAGTTTCAAAACAAAAACACTACTTTTTAATTTTGTATTGTCTTCCATATATCAAATATCACATTTTTGCATTAGTACATTGCAAAAAAATAGTAACAGCTTTATGTATCAAATTCAGAACATTTCACCTGTAAAAGGCCAAATTCTTGAAATAGAAGGGAGAAACTAGTACAAAATAAAATACTTTTATTGTTTTAGGAGATAAACTATAGAATTTCAGAAATACAGTGTACTAAATAAACTTTTATAGTAGTAAATAAGAGCATTTTCAATCACTAATAATAGCAGGTGAGTTTTACCTAAAGCTATGAGTATCATTGCTCTGTTTTGTTGCAAAAGCTTGTACGTTTATAATTTTAAATAATTATTAAATTATATTCATAAGCTTCCCATTTTTCCTACCATTTCAGTTTTTTTTTTTTTTTTTACCATTTCAGTTATTAAGATGATTATATTTATCTTTAGGAATAGTGAAAATTTGTAACTGAACTTCCAAATGGCACCTTAGGTAGATTCTAATATTTCAAGAGGAAACATAATTTTGCAGATAACTTAACTTGGTTAGATATAAGAGAATAAAAGGGAAAGAAAAGGAAAAAAAACAAATATGCAAAAATTGGAGAGAACAGATTACTAACTGCAGTGTGCTATTGCAACTGAGATATGCCTAGATAAATGACAAAGAGTGATAAGAAGTAATGACAACAAGATTTTATGTGGTGCATCCTTTCTCAAGTACTAGAATAAATTAATGCCTAACATAATTTTAAGTTGGCAGGAAGCTCTTTTAGGGGCTATTTTGTTTTGTTTTGCTTTAATTATTCTAAGAAATACAAATCTTAATGCTGAAGCTTTATTATCCTGGAATTTTCAGAACACATTCTGGAAAGTAGATTTCAATCAAGATATCCTGTGGCCTTTAGAAAATGCAAAGCAACTTAAGCATGAATTTAACATATAAGTGGATATGTTTTTCTTTTTAAAAAGCTCTCCAGTTCATCATTATTTTAAACATCATTATTTTAAACTGGCCTCTTTTTTTCTCTTTTCTTGTGTGGATGGTAATTACTCTAGAAAAACCTATGTCTTTTTGCATCCACATAAAAAGAGATTTTTTTTCCCACAGGAATAAAGTAACTTCTGGCTTCTGGCAACGTGCTTTTTTTTTTAATACATATTTGTTGAAAAGCTTTAGTAACATATTGTTTAAATACAGTTTTGAGTGTTTGAAAACTGTATCATACATATTTGATTTAGAATGAGTGCATTTATAGAGAACAATAAATGCATGCATTGATTATACATACAATTAAATAATTTTTATTTTGTGACACTAAAACCTATTTTTCTCTTAGAAAATACAGAGGATGGAAAATATGGCTTTTGGGCTATTCTAAACACAGTGTGTAGAGGTTTCTGTGGAAACTCCATGAATTATATTTCTGTAATACTGTTATACAGAGAATTAAACTGGAAAGTATGTGGCTTTGAATGTAAGGAGACAAATCTGATGAGTAAAAAAGAAAAAAAAATGCTGATATATTCTAGCTCCCCACTATAGCAGGTGCAGTTTATGGCATAAGTTGATACAAGTGTTTGGTGAGTTCTTATTTGGAAAACTCCTAAAAACTCTGTCTTCCATATGTGAGAATAATAATACACAAATATGAATATATATGTTATCATTATGTCTTATTTGAAATAATATTTAAGTACTTCCTAGTGACTTAAATGGAAATACAGATCATTAGATATGTAGAAGAGAATGGTGCTTAATGGCATGGTTTTAAAGTCAAATTGTTGTGTTCAGTTATTGATTCTACCTTTTAGTAGTATTAGGAACTTGTACAACTTACCTACCTGTATTTCAGTTTTCTCATCTGAGAAGTAGAGTTAATAATTGGATAAATGTACTTAAGCACTTTTAAAAGTACCTGGCATATTATGCAGATAAAATAAATCTTATTTTCATAGACGATAAAGAGCTTAGTCAGCGGCTGGTGAATTTTGTTAATATCTACTAGGCCTCAGAAAGAATTGCTTAATTTTTTCATGTTTCTAGTAAGTTAGAATTTATGAAGTATCCTTATTTTTAATATCTTATCTAGATGGAGGGGAAAGTTTAATTGAGTTAGCAGCTTTTTAATGAAAAAAAAAATATCCTGAGTTAAGGAAAATCAGACCAGGATTAGATATAGAATTTGTACACCCTGCGCAGTCATTTATAAAGCCTTTACCCTCTAATAATTCTTGTTTCTTTTTTAAAAAAGATTTTATTTATTTATTCATGAGAGACAGAGAGAGAGTAAGGCAGAGACAGAGGCAGATGGAGAAGCAGGTCCATGCAGGAAGCTCCATGTGGGACTTGATCCCTGGACCGTGGGATCAAGACGTGAGCTGAAGGCATATGCTCAACTGCGGAGCCACCCAGGCGTCCCAAAAATTCTTTGTTTCTAAGGTAAAAACAAGGAAGTGGAAAGCAATGATAAGTGGTGAAGGAAAAAGATGGTTAAAGATATTCAATCAGTTTTCACTTTCAGGAGGAGCAATAGTTCCTTGAGAGGACTGATTTATGATTCAACAAAGGTTTTATTCACATGCCAAGAGAAATTCGCATATATATTTTCAATACCAATGCCATACCAACTCTCAAAAGTAGAACTTATAAACTTCCGATTTTATAGATGAAGAAAACAGATCTCAGAGAGCTCAAGCAATATTTAAGGTCATCATCACCATTTAGTAAATAAAAAGATTGAAGCTAGGGAAATTTATGAATTACCACTGGAGAAAATAATAAAAAGAAGCACCAACAAACACAATTTCACAAGCTTAGAATTATAAACATGCATTATGTTATAATATACAAGTCCTTTTCTTCCTTTCTTTAATGGCTATAATGTGTGTTTCTTATCAGATCACTACTGTAAGTCTTTCCTAACAATAAACTTGGAGTCCTTAATTAAAAAAATATTTTAAGTTTCATAAATTACTTTGTCTTCAACATTCAAACTTTCAAATAAACATACTAGTTACCATTCTAACTGGATGGAAATCATTTTTATAAAACTGCCATGCTTCTGCCTTTGAAAATCATACCTTTTAGTATTTCAGATATAATTTAGAATGACAGGGAAAAAAAGAGTTATTCTTAATTCATGTGTTTAAAGAGAAAAGTAAAATTCAGGTCTAGTAGGTTCTTGTTCTAAATTTAGAACATATAATTTCCCACTGTGTTCAAAAGGTATTTAACTGCAGTTAATAATGTATTATTTACTCTAACATCAAGTCTAAAGAATTGCAACCATTTGGAATATTATCTGCATTCTACCTTAAAACAGATTTTTTTGAAGTCATGCCATCTACAGTATTTTTCTGTAGCTGTTAACATCAATTTAGTCTGCAGAATGCTAAAACATGATTTGCTGCACTCTGCCACCTCTCTAGTAGATGTCAGAGAAGAAATGTCACAGGTTTATATATGAGTAGATCTGTCTACATAATGATCAGTTCTACCGATTAAATTGAGATTTTGAATGTCTGATGAAGCCAGAGTATTTCTAAATATCAGAGGACAGGGGGAAAAGGTGGCCTCTTCTTCTACCTCCAAGGGGTTCAAGTGATCCCTATTCTTAAGACTTGTCATGGTCTTTGTTTAGCAAAGTGCATTGATAAGCAGCGCTGGGTTTAAAATGTGTGCAGGTGGGGGATATTTAGAATGTAACATGGAGCTCTAGTTCCCTAGATTTGAAATTAAGTGACTATTGGAAGTGAGGAAGCTGTGAGAAGGCGAAAAGAGACTTCACTTTTTGCTCCACAAAATAACCCCCTCTGCAGTCCAGTATATTAAGAGGCAAGATTCAGAACTCTGATTTTCTGGGTTTAAACCTGGCTATACCATTTCCTAGCTCTGCGATTTTAGGTTCTTAACAATTTAAATTTTGTTAAAATGACATCTCCTTATGTATTCTACATGATTTTTCCATCTATTTTGTAACTAATGATATGAATTGCAAAGTAAAGCAAGTGATACATATATACTACAAACAGCAAAAAATCACAGATTTCTTACTTTATGCCAAAAAATAATTTCCAGATACTTTTGAGATTCTTAATGCATGACCATTTGTAGAATATTTAGATCTACTATAATTGCCTTTTGTTAGATTCACTAGTCATTATTTTAATTTAACAAGTTCTATTAACATACTTATTAAGTGCATATCCAAATTTTTATATGAGCATTTATTATTCTTACCTTGATATTAATGTAAACATAAAAATAAGAACTATAACAGTCACATAATTAACTGTGGATTTGGAGGAAAGGGCTTGGACATACTTGTATGATCATATGCAAAAGGGCACATACTAGCTTCTTCATAACTTGTACCCTCCAAACAGAATGAAAAAAGATGCTCTATCAAAGGAGATGCTCTATCAATATACAGGTCAAGAATAGTAGGGGGCTTGCTGAGAGCCCTTTGGTGACCTATTTACTTAATCGATAGCTTAGACACTGGGCATTTACAATTGTTTTAAAATTATTTAGCAAAGTTTTTACAAAATCATATTCCTTGGATTAAAGCTTTTGTGTTTTTATTTTTTTAAATATTTTATTTATTTATTTATGAGAGACACAGAGAAAGACAGAGAGAGGCAGAGACACAGGCCGAGGGAGAAGCAGGCCCCATGAAGGGAGCCTGAAGTGGGACTCAATCCCAGGACTCCATCCCAGGACTCCAGGATCACACCCTGGGCTGAAGGTGGCGCTGAACCACTGAGCCACCTGGGCTGCCCAAGATTTTGTGCTCTTAAAAATGTGAAAACCTGGGAAGCCTGGGTAGCTCAATGATTGAACATCTGCCTTCAGCTCAGGTCATGATCCCAGGGTCCTGTGATTGAGTCCTGTATCGGACTCCCTGCAGGGAGCTTTCTTCTCCCTCTGCCTATGTCTCTGCAGCTCTCTCTGTGTCTCTCATAAATAAATAAATAAATAAATAAATAAATAAATAAATAAATAAATAAAATATTTTTTAAAATGTGAAAACGTTTCCCAATCTATTGATGAAATCCCAGAAATATATACATATTTATTTTTACTTCGTTAAAAATAATATTTTACTAATTGATTTTATTTACTTTTTTTTACATCTATTCAATAACAAAAGTTCTGAATTGTAAAGAACAATTGATATTCTGTAACAACTTGATGATATTTTTAATCGAATCTTATAAACACATTATTTCAGCCACAAAGTTTCGTTTATGACATTTTGCACCATTTGGATTTTGTATTCTTATTCTCCATAATCCTAGAAGTAAGCTAATTCAAAGAATATCTTTGGTAATGCCTGGCTGGATGGACTATCTTCCAGTAGAGAAGTGGTAGTCAATAGTTAGCTACATTTATTACTTCATCTACCTGTCTTCTAATATCCACAGCAGACATGTTTACAGCATGTACTGAACACTTACACCTCTTCTACATCAAAGGTTTTATTCCAATTTTGCCTCAAATGTACAAAAAGTCATCTACTCATAAAAAAACTTTACTAGCAAATCTTTAACAATAGGATATATATAAAATTATATTTATCTATTTTAAAACCTTAATAATATAATATGACTCTCTCATTTTAAATGTATAAAACTAAAAATTGTTATCTTCAACATAATTTGAATATTATATTTGTATGAAAACATTTTCCTGTTTTCCTGATAGTTTTGTTTTGTAAGGGATCATGGAGGCAAGATTGTAGGAAAGGCCCTCCGAATAAAACTGTACTTAATTTTTTTCAATCTTAATTCACACTTCCTGGTTTCAGAGGAAAATTATATCCATATGTCTAGGGCAAAGATTAAATATATACTCTAGACTGACAGATATGCTACCAGTCCAATGGATCCGATAATATACATCTTTTTTCCTTATTCAGGTAAGTGGGATATTTTCTTTAAAGATTTCATTTGTTTATTTGAGAGAGAGAGAGAGAGAGAGAGAGAGAGAGGAGGGGCAGAGGGAGAAGGAGAATCTTAAGCAGACTCCCCACTGAGCCTAAATTCCCATGTGGGGCTTGATCTCAGGACACTGAGATCATGACCTGAGCTGAAGTCAAGAGTCAAATTCTTAACCAACTAAGCCACTCAGGTGCCTCAAGTGGGATATTATTGTTTATTCATCTATTTAATTAAAAGTTTTTATTAATTTATTTATTTGAGCACGCACGAGAGACGCACAAGCTAGGGGTTAAGGGGCAGAGGGAGAGGGGGAAGAAGACTCCTTGCTGAACAGGAAGCCCAATGCTGGTCTTGATCTCAGGACCCTGAGATCATGTCCTGAGCCAAGGCATACACTTAACTGAGGCACCCAGGTGCCCCAAGTGAGGCACTTTTAAATCTTGTAGAGAACCTGTTTTTAAGGATGAAAGTAATTGGGAAGTTACCCATGCTAAAGCTTTCAAAAATGCAATAGATACTGGGGCTCCTGGGTGGCTCAGTTGGTTAGACATCTGCCTAAATCAATCAGTCGATAAATAAATAAAATCTTTTTTAAAAAATGCAACAGATTTTAGCAATTCCTGGTAAGATTGTATCATTACTTTACTCATGAAACATACCAGGAAATATATATGCATCTTCTCAAAGAAAATGGATGAGTTGAAAATCCACAAAGAATAAAATTTCTCCCAAACCGGTGCCTATCTGCATTACAATGGGCATATTCTAACTTGACTTGAATTGGTCAAGTGTACGGAGAAACACAAAGAACTTTACAGACACAGCACATCACCATCAGCCTTTCTTCCCTTTCCCTTTTCATGCTCACCTCTTCCTCCCTCACACCTTCCATCTTTCTGTCCTGCTTCTTCTGCTGGAAGGTGCTTACCAATTTTTCTAATTATGGGGGAAATTTACAAAGGTTTATTTATTTATTTATTTATTTATTTATTTATTTATTATTTATTTTTTACAAAGGTTTAGAAGGGAGGGGATGATGTGGGTGGAAGAGAAGAAACCATTTGTTTCCTAGATAAACGAAGAGAGTGGGTGCCAGTCTCAAGCCCACCTGTCCAACTGACAAATGGAAACATTGCCAGTGCTGCTATCCATAAATATGGACATGACTCTTTCTCTCATATTTACTACCATCAGGTCACCATCAATTCAAGCAAAGACACGTCTGTCAAGTAGTGGCATCAGTTTTGTGAAGCTGTTAACAACTGCTGAGAAAAACCTAAAATGTTTCTGTTTCTGGGAGCTTGTTTTCCAAAGCCTATTGTGAAATTGTGAAGAGACTCTCTGGGGAAGACTTGAATACTTGAAACCATGTATCTACTGAAAAGCATTTTCACTCACTTCAGGCAGGGTTGTGAGAATAGGAGAATTGAGGAACTAGTCAAACTGAACAGAAGGAAGAATATCCTAAGGGCTGTGCTGGGTATGTTGTGAGGGGGGCTCTGATCTCAGGTTTCTGTAGAACTCTAGTGGGTTTTAGTGCACTCTGTGGCATCTTTGACTTAATTTCTTCTTTTGCCACAGTCTAAATAATATGAGCAGTTAGGTTTGGCTTCTTGAATTGGGAGGGGAAAATCCCACTCAGCGCTGGAGTTAGAAAAGGAAAAAATCAATCAACATCTAACAACTGGACACAAGAAGTGAAGAAGAACTTCACTATCTTAAGAGTAACTAAAGAAAAGAATAGAATTTTGAAACTCCTATTCGGAAAAAAATAGCACAACTAATTTTTAAAAATATATATGAGTTAAGAACACAGCATGTGTTGTCTTCCCAATTATGTCCTGGTTTGTTAAAGGGAATGACATCTGTCTACTTGGGAACCTAAGGTACACAGAACTTTGTCAATGCATATTTTTCAGTTGATAGATTAATGATATTTTAATGTATGCTCTATAAAATTCTATAAAGCTAAAGAACACCTTGCAGTTAGTGGGATCTAATGCAGTTTATAAAAAAAATTTTTTCTTTTTATTTATTTATTTTTACATATATATTTTTAATTGGAGTTCAATTTGTCAACATATAGCATAACACCCAAAGCTCATCCCATCAAGTGCCCCCCTCAGTGCCCGTCACCCAGTCACCCCATCCCCTGCCCACCTCCCTTTCCACCACCCCTTGTTCATTTCCCAGAGTTGGGAGTCTCTCATGGTCTGTCTCCCTTTCTGATATTTCCCACTCATTTTTTCTCCTCTCCCCTTTATTCCCTTTCACTGTTTTTTAATATTCCCCAAATGAATGAGACCATATAATGTTTGTTGTCCTTCTCCGATTGACTTATTTCACTCAGCATAATACCCTCCAGTTCCAATGCAGTTTTTAAAAGAATTAGCAACTGTTAAACTGCAACTTTGATCTGGATTGTAGTGGACACTTCTCATGCACCGGTTTAAGTAAGTAATCTCTGATCCCACTGCTGACCATTTGGGTCTAGCCTTGGTAACTTCATGCAGGTGTGGCCTCACAGCTCTTCACCTCACCTCATGAGTGGCCCATGTGCTCTTGTCTCTCATTCAGGGTTCCTACGGCAGATGAGGAGGTTCAGGGGAATACATGATTTACTTTGGTACCTATGTATGCAGCACCCATGAGGACAAGGGATTTAACATTCCATGGGAAGAACCTTTGCCCTGAGGGGCACTGAGGCCAGCAAATAAATCCTTTTTTATTTTTAATTGTTTTAACATCACTGGATTGATTGTCTTAAAATGTAGTTTCTTATTTTCTCAGCAGAGTTCCTAATGACCAAGTCATCACCAGCACTTAGCAGGAGCCTCAACAGTGTCAACATTCTAATGCTTCCTTTCTCCTTTCTTCTCCATCCATCCCCCAGGGCTTGTATTCTTTATTAAATGATACATATTTTTACTTCAGTATCTGTGTTCTGGGAAAGCCAGGCTGAGGCAAGAGGATGAGATTTAAAAATTTCAGTACTGATTTTGGATTTCTTTCCCATGTGCGAATGTATGTATGTGCGTGTGTGCAGTGCTTTGAGTATAGTATAAAGCTTAATAAATAAATACAAAAATGCAAAATAAAAATGCAAAGTGAATATACTGCTGTTATGGACATTAATTATGACTAATAATTAAAACTATGATTATATTAATGATTATCACATAGTAAGTGGATTCTGTTTAGCAGCCATAAAAGCTATTTAATTATTAACATCTCCATTTTACAGAAACAAAAAGTATTAAAAAATAAGTGAAATATCCAAAGTCCTAATGCCTAGAAAGAATTAAAAATTCAAACTTACTGTTCTTCTACATAAAATTGGACATAACATTAAATTTTAAATTAATAAAGACATTTCTAAGTACTCCATTTTCCAAGCAAACTTAATAGTTTTTAAGATCACCTGAGTTACTGGGGCGCCTGGGTGGCACAGTCAGGTAAACACCCGACTCTTGGTTTTGTCTCAGGTCGTGATCTCTGGGTCCTGAGATGGAGCCCCTGTCGAGCTTTATGCTTAGCGTGGAGTCTGCTTGATGTTTTCTTTCTCCCTCTGCTCCTTCCGCATGTGCTCGCTCTCTCTCTCTCAAATAAATAAATAAATCTGATAGAAGAGATCATCTAAGTGACATACATTAGCACTATAAGCACTAATTTACTATATGTTGGCAAATTAAATTTAAATAAAATTAAAAAAATAAACACTAATTCTGAGTTATCCTTTGGCTACAAGTGTAGAAACATTTACATTGATCTTGGATTTACATCCTTGTTATTCTTTCACACAGCCTTCTTGTTTCTTTATATATTTATAAACACACACACACATATATATACATATATACATATATATACATGTGATCTAGAAATTAAAAAAATAAATCTATTAAAAGGGTCTATTAATAAAAAATTTTCAGGATAATTTAATAGATTATATCTTTACTTAACGTGCTTCTCCCTCAACCTTGACATGTAGTTCCATAGGAAAGAAGCCTCATAAGTATCATTTTTGTCTTCTCTCTACCCTTTTATTCATTTTGTTCTTTTGGGGGTAGAATAATTTCTGTAATAATAAGAAAAAGAAAGTGATGCACCTTATTCTTTTCTCTCTTTTTTTAACTTGACAGTAAAGAGCTTTGGAAGCAAATGCTCCCCCAACTCCCAATCTGCTCAGCGTGGAGTGTGGGGTGAGTACAGCAGCACTGTCCCATTCCCGTATTGTCCATAACTAATTATAGAAAAATCTGTGGTTCATCGGTAGGAAATACATTGCTCCTATATACTTTAGCTGTGTTCTCCAACCAAACCTTTCTTTGTAATGAAGATGATTTTTATGGACTTCGTCTTTGCTTCATTGGGGTGTGGCAAACATGAATATACTGCTGTTATGGACATTATGACCGATAATTAAAATTATGATTATATTAATGATTATCACATATTAAGTGGATTCTGTTTAGCAGCCATAAAAGCTATTTAATTATTAACATCTCCATTTTACAGAAACAAAAAGTATTAAAAAATAAGTGAAATATCCAAAGTCCTAATGCCTAGAAAGAATTAAAAATTCAAGCTTACTGTTCTACATAAAATTGTGCATAACATTAAATTTTAAATTAATAACGACATTTCTCTAGAGAAACAAGTTCTTGTGGTCCAGATACATTGCTTTTGCTAATTCTATACGTGGTTTAAATGATTTAGATTGATCAATAGCTGACATACACACTAAATTGTCTCACTCAGATCTCAGGTGTCTCAAACAACCCATTGAAAAATGCAAATTTTAAATACTTATGGGCTTCTAAGATGGTAACCACATCATGCACACACACCTCAGTTTTAATTTTTAAATTAAATTAAATTTTTAAAGATTTTATTTATTTATTCATGAGAGACACAGAGAGAGAGGCAGACACATAGAGGGAAAAGCAGGCTCCCTGCCCGGACTTCCCAGGACCCTGGGATCATGACCTGAGCCGAAGGCAGACGCTCAACCACTGAGCCACCCAGCTGCTCCATACCTCAATTTTTAAATAAACTTACCTGTTGGACTCATTTTAAATTATTATTTTAAATTTTGAAGAATAACTATAAAATTCAACTATTTTCATTTTTAAATATAATTAATGTAACATTATTATTTTCCAAGCAATAATTAGGCAGTATAGTTGTTTTTAGATGAAACAAGAGCCAAATATTATTTTATTATTATGGAGGTCATGTATCCAAATCCAAATTGGTAACGATTCCTACCATTAAATATCGATTTCAATATGTAACTGAGAAAAATACAATATAAGGCAGTCCTCAAAGTTAGCTATTTCTTAGTGATATTAACAAGGAACATAATATTGTTACATCTTATAGCTTAGAAGATGTTTTCTTAAGTTTATAGTTATCCTATCCTTTAAAGGATAATTCCAGAGCTATCTGATTTTTTAACCATTCTTATAATACAAAATTAAAGTCTTAGTCCTTCAGATTATAACACAATCATATATTTTACGTTTTGTTTAATGATTTATTATAAACCATTAATTTAAAAAGCAATGTAAAGTTTTATATTATACTCACTATTTTTGTGATACAATAAAACAGTATATTATAGCAATTATTTTGCAGCAATAATTATTTTGGGTGCTAAGCTAACATGATTGATAAAGGACATGGCTCCCAAAGTTCAGCATCTAATATTAGATGCATGTATGCAATCAGGACATGATAGTGCATTCAATGCATTTTAATAATACTATGATAAAGAACTATTTAACATAGAAGTATTAAGGAAGGCACCTAATTCAGACCTGGTGATTTCCTTAACATCATCATTTAAACTCTGTAAATATAATAAAAATTAGTTTATTAGTTTATCATATTACGTTTTCTCTGGTAGGAGTAGGCTAAGGAGGTTACCTTTCAGTAATTAAAATTTTTAAGTGTATTGTCAGTTCAACAAAAATCATATATCCTATCTTTTCAAGACTGTGCATTTGATACTGGTGATGTAACTTTTCTGGCAAAATACAGAAGGTATCTTTGGCCTGTATCGAAAAGTAATAAAAACTCAAGAGAAGCAAATGTGATCTGCACATGACACTGTTACTTATACCACTTTCAGAATCCTCAATCTCTCTACTTTCCTTTTTTTTTTTTTTTAATTACAGAACAGCCTTCACCATGAATACTATGACACCTAATAGTTGAGCATCTAGATGTAACCTAGCAAGGTAAAAAGTTGATATTAATCATATGTTTTTGGTTTATAGCAAAGTCAGTGGCTTAATTATTCCTTCATTTGAATTATTCCTTCAAGTTTTAAGTGTTAAAAGTTACAGTATCTGGGATCCCTGGGTGGCGCAGTGGTTTGGCGCCTGCCTTTGGCCCAGGGCGCGATCCTGGAGACCGGGGATCGAGTCCCACGTCGGGCTCCCGGTGCATGGAGCCTGCTTCTCCCTCTGCCTGTGTCTCTGCCTCTCTCTCTCTCTCTCTCTGTGACTATCATAAATAAATAAAAATTAAAAAAAAAGTTACAGTATCTTCATAGCAAGTGCTTCTAAAATTAAGTCACAGGTTTTGAATTAAATTTCATATCATTGACCATTGATGCCTATGTTACATCATGCCATTCCATTTTTCACTATAAATAGAGTAAATCAACGAGAAAATAGAAATGACATTTGAGAATTAAAAAGCGTATTCTTTATTTTGATGTTTTTGAATAGGATCATTTAAAGTTTTCTATAGTGAGTTGATTTGATGAACGTTTATTTTAAGAGTCAAAGGAAACTTAGTAATGCATTTATCTAAAACTAACGATCATAATTAGCTAACGTTATGCAGTGCCTTCAATAAATAAATGACAGTTTTGAGCTGAGGCACATTTTTGCTACTATTTTGCTAAATATTTGTAGGAAAAATGATTTGAATCATTTGCAAGTTATATGAGCCATTAGTGATTATGGCCTAAGGTATTAACTGAAGTTATTTAAGTAATTTCCAAAGCCTGGTCCACAGTAGGCCAGGCATTAATCATGTTATGTCTTTTATAAACACGGAAGCAATTAAGTGAAAATTGCCAGGTTTACATAGAAGACATTATCATTGACAATTATAGTATTAGAGGATAACTAGTGATTTAAATTTTGTTGAAGAATAAAAACCTATACCACATTATGATGGCTCTTTTCTGAAGTATAAAACTAAGCAAATTACACAAATAACAAAAGAGATTTGCAACAATATTCATGATCCTGGAATGAAAACAGTTGCAATACAACAGTAAATACAATACAATCTCCTTTTAAAAAGAATAAAATAAAATACACTTGAATGTGATTAATTTTAGGAATAGTGGATTTGGGGAGAGAGTGATTTTATAATGTTTTAGTCTTTTGAATTTGAGTGAGGGCACCACAGTGCAATTGTGACTAATCGACTTCTTAAAAGCAGCAAATCTGGGAGTGAAAAATGATGTGTATGTTAGATAGCTCAAGGATTTGAAATCATTTGAAATAAAATCCATTCAAAATATTTACATCCAATTTTAGACATATTTTAATGTTTTTATATTATTCAGTAGCAAAGTCGGTAAACTCATGTTGTCAAAGAAAAATGCATCTAACTTATGCCCTTTTGGTTTCATTCTAATCTAAAAGCACAAGGTATGGCTAAGAGTTCAATTATGGAAACAGAAGTTAAAATATGTTCCTGTAAAAATGGAGTTCAAAAAATAAAGACTAGTTGGGAAATTCATTTGTATGTCAGCAGGGCGCAGGTTGGACCAGGAAAGGTTTCTCCAATCAGGGTGGAGGAAAATTGATCTGAGTAGTTCCAACTATGAGCGGTAAACTGTCACATCATCTTGAATTGTTGATTGATGGCTGTATCTGGAAAACTGAGCGAGGCATTTCACACATACCTCTTTGTGTCTTTTAACTTCAGACATCATTGGGAAAAAATGGGAAAATTCATCTTTTTTATTGTTCTACACTTGACTGAAATATATTTTTCATGGTTTAAGGGCTCATGAAAAAAATCATAGTAGAGGAAAAAGAAACTTCTAAGGAATTGGAAGGAAACTCTTCTCATTAAATAGCTACTTTGTGCAACCAAAACAACTTGCAAAAAAAATATCTATTCCTTAGGAGATATAAGTTGTTTTCTTTGTTAATATGGTTGCAGACTATAAATACCTAAACTTTTTCCCCCCATTTCCTTTGTGAAAACCTATGAAGACGCTTGGGTAAAATAAACAAAGATAACAGACCATGATGATAATGATTAAAAATATGCAAACGTTTGGCAAATTTCTCTGCTTCATGCCATAAGAATGAAGCATGGCTAGAAATACAACTTGCTGTATGTTTTGAAATGAATTAGCATGTTTGGCAAGAAAGAAGGTTAGTTGTGAGTTTATTCACACTATACTGTGCCTTGGCACTGGTAGTTCCAAGCCTGATACATCCAGAAAAATAGTAAATTAATGCCCACTTTCAGCAGGAAAATTCTCTTTTTTTTTTCATTCATTCCCCCCCCCTTATTCAATCATCCTTGTGTTCATGAAATATTCATCAAGTGCCTACTATGTTCAAGGCAGTCTGAAGAACACCAGGAATATAGCAATAAATAATAAAGTCTTCCTACTTACCATTATGAAGCTTAATGTCTGGTCGAGCAGTACATTAAAAATTTGAGTAAGTGTGAGAAGTATGATAAATTATGAAAGTACACAGTGCCCTGAGAGTATGTGGCAAAGCCTATCAACTCATTTTTGGCTGCCTACTCAGAAAACTATACCTCATGATATAACATGAGCCACTAACAATTTGCATCAAGAGATATTGTATATTATATATAATATGGTATATCTATATCTTATATATGTTTTCTCTACCTTTATATATATATATATATATACCAGTATAAAAAATACTACAAATGATTAAAAGTAAATAATAAAATTAAAATCTGCATTGAGAGGCTTGTGTTCACTGTGAAAATTCTTTAAATTATGTATTTGATAACTTCATTTTTCTGCATATATATTATGTTTTAAAAACATTTTAAGGGGTGCCTTGGTGGCTCAGTTGGTTAAGCATCTGGATATGATTCCAGGGTTCTGGGATCAAGCTCTGCATCGGGCTCCCTGATCAGTGGGGAGCTGCTTCTCCCTTCCCCACTCCATGCTTATGCTCTCTCTCTCTCTCAGATAAATAAATACATAAATAACTAAAATCTTGGCACTACAGAAATAAACTTGTGATGAAGATAAATGTGACAATATAGCAAAACTGTATAAAGTGTGGAAAATTATGAGAAGACAAAAAATGTATAGAAGAAATTACAATATCCAATATGTAGAAGTTATTTATTCCTGAAACTAGAAAAAAATGGCAGAAGCAAACATCGAATCTATGAGAAACTGCCCTAAGCTGGACAAATACCTTACCTTCAAAGCATAGTTCAGAAATATTAATAACCAATGTCTAGATTAAAAAATTAGGCAAGATAAAATATGGAAAAAAACATCAAAACAATAGCAAAACAACAAAAGCAGAAAATAAAGGGAGAAAATCCTAGAGTAACATCAAGGTTGTCATTCAAGAGTGTCAGAGTCAGGTGTATTTCACTGCTTAAGATAATCAAAAGTTATTCTCAAATTTTCAAATTTTGAGAAAACATATTACCCAGACATTTAAAAACTCACTAAAAAATGCACCTAAATCTATGAGAAATTAATATAGAAATATTATAATTGCAAAAGTCATAGTAAAAAGTGGTCATGAATAATTAAACCAACTGAAGAAGGTAGAAACAGGAAAATATATAGAAGAAATAAAGACACAAGAAATTTAAAGAGAAGATATTCTTTTAATGAGAAAATGAAAGGTAAATAGACTTTTTTAAAAAATAAAAAGATAACTATAAAACAAAGCAAATTAAGCAAGTAACTTTTGAAAAGTCAAAAGTTATTGTTTCAGGATTTATAATTAGATAAATGTATGCCTAAAAAACAATTTGGAAAACTGTTTTTTAGCTAGATTTACTTCAGATTAAAAACAAGGATACACATATTCCAAATTATTTCAGAATTACTTTTATAGCAAAAAAGTTTAAAAAACTAGATATGACAAAATGTTATGGTTTACATTCTGTTTATAGAAAACAAACATTTGGAATTATATCAAAACACAAAAATGGGAAAATATATGGTTATCTAATTCTAAAGAATTAGACTAAAACAAAATGATGTTAAAGAGCTTAAAGCCAAAGAGCTATATTATGGAAATCTGTACTCCATTAATGAAAAGATGACTACACCAGTCAGAAAAAAATAGAAGAGAAGCACCATCATGATGAACACAAAACAAATTTGAGGGCAGCCCCGGTGGCGCAGCGGTTTAGCGCCACCTGCAGCCCAGGGCATGATCCTGGAGACTGGGTATCGAGTCCCGCGTCGGGCTCCCTGCGTGGAGCCCGCTTCTCCCTCTACCTGTGTCTCTGCTCTCTCTCTCTCTCTCTCTCTCTCTCTCTCTCTCTCTATGAATGAATAAATAAATAAATCTTAAAACAAAATTTTGATCTTTTATGCACCAAAGAATAGACATGAAATTAAAAACAACTCTTAGCCATTTAAAGATGAGATTTCCAATTTTACTGGCATATTTTAACACATCATCATTTCACTCCATATAAGAATACATAAATTTTAAAACATAGAGGGTCTGGTCAATCCAATCAACATAATGAAACTAACTGATACAGAAATCCTTACCCTTTACTCACATTGTACATCTCCCTTTATATGTTCACTGGACTATTTACTTAATATTTCTTTAAAATACTTGGCCAGAATGATATTCTCAATGAATTTTTTAAAAACTTGAAAATTTTTTAAAATTTGTAAGTCAAAATAGTAACACCATTTTTCAAAATGAACTTTCTATTCAGCACAATAGACTATTTGCATTAAAAAAAGAATATTTCTTGATAACATAGTGAAACCACAAGTAATAATAACTTTTAAAATAAACTCTGAATAATGTAGATTAAAACTTATGGGTGGGGTGTCTAGGTGTCTCAGTGGGTGGATTGTCTGACTTTTGGTTTGGCTCTGATGGTGCTCTTGGGTTATGAGATCAAGCTGCCATTGGTCTCTGTCTCTGTGCTCAATGCTCAGCATGGAGTCTGCTTAACGATGCTCTCCTCTGCCCCCTGCTCATTCTTGCACTCTTTCTCTCTCTCTCTCTCTGTCTCAAATAAATAAATAAATAGATCTTAACAACAACAGCTTTGAGGGCAGTGGCTAACTCATCATCTCTAAAGTTTTCATTACTAGTGTCAATAGTCAGATATTTCAAGATAGGACTTAGAAAGAGAGCTATAAGCATGTTCTAATGGATAAAGAAGAGTATAATTTAAAAAATAATAATACATTAATAGGAATAGACAAGCCATTGCCACATGTAAGGCTGTATTTCTTAAGCCAAAATTGGACAAAAATAAATTCCTGGAAAATATAACCTAGAAGAAAAGAACAAAATGTTCCTAATTCATACCCGTCAGCGGCATTTCAGGTGATATGCAAACATCAGCTGTAAAGGAAGAAATTACTGAGGGAGAAATTAGCCACTTCAGGTTTTTTATTTTGTGAAAAATATTAGATACTTACTGTGAACACAGATAATGCTTCTTTGCAAAGAAAATAGAGTTAGTCTTGAATTGCGCCAAGCAAGGATGTTGTTGAAAGCATAAAAATTTTGTATACTTTTGGTGGGATGTTTTATGGTTATATTCAATATTTGTATAACTGCATATGTTCACATTTGCACTTACAGAGATTTCAAAGTGCTTTACAATTTTGGTTTGCTTAATTCTAGAAGGTTGGTTATTAAATTGTACAATGAAGTTCTAAAACAGATTACAAAAAAGAAGCAAAAAAATATAGTATCTCTTGGACTATAGTTTTGCTGCAACTATAATTACTGTGTTGCCAATGACTTCTTTTCCATAGTGATGTCTTTGAAATTGTATTCTTAATATTATCCTTGCACACTTTTTCCTAGACCATGTTATGCATGTACATTATTTTAACGTACATTGATAAATCCTAATTATGACCAGTTTAGACTTCTAATACTTGGGGAATTCAGCATTTTCAGTTGGAAGTTCTCAAAGTATCTCATTTTCAATAAATCTCAAATACAGCCTAACATTAACCCACCCCCAAAATCTATTTCTTTTAGTATTTGCTTATACAGTAAGTGTAATCACCACTCGCGGAAGATAGGAATCTGGCCATTATCCCGAATGCCATTCTTTCTGTTAGTAGCCTCCCAAATTAAATTAAATTTATGATTATATTGTAAAAACATTATCTTCTTATTTCCTACTTCATATCCCCACTGCAATACCAAGAGTCCCTCAAGTGATTAGCTTCAGTCCAAGCCTGCAAATTTCTTCTTCTAATTGATCCTCCAGACTACTTCTGCTGTTATTATTTCTGTCCTCTACAGACTACACCCAAGCTCCATAGCATTTCAGACACGTTCCTCCAATGTTTCCCTTATTTGCCTTTATAAAAATTTCCCATCTGTTGCTCTCTTGACCCTCTGCTCTAGACCTATCAAATTGCTTCTTGTCCTGGTACCATGTTCTTTCTTGTCCCCTTAACATTGGATTTCCTTTTCTTCCCTGAAATATCCTCCTCCTTCTTTGCTATCCCTCTCTGCTTTCTCAAGGCTGTGCAACCATCTCTATCAAGCTCTCCTTAATTTCTTATATAAGCAGAATAAGTAACACTTTCTTTCTTTTATATGATACATTTTATAAACCATCAAACTTCCTCAGTTACATGTTCTTCTTCTGCTATATTTATTATATATCAATTTATGTCCACATAATGTTTGGCTACCAGGTGAACTGAGGCTTAGTATGCATATAGGCAGTCCAAGAAAAATCATTTTAAATAGAATAAGGATGTTGAGGAGAGAAAAAAGTAAAATCAGGCAGAGTGAGAGTGTTTCAATTCAAGCTTTGAAAGAAGTAAAGGTAGTCACACCTAAGGTTACCTTATTTTTAGACCTAAACTGAGGAGGGTATTCAAAAACAATTGCCAAGAACACAGTGCTTAAGCATAAACTCATCATTCACAAAGCTCAGATTATACTCAAATACATTTTTCTTTCTCCAGATCTATCCTTTTCACACAATATTTCTGACCATACAACAGGTGTAAAAAACACACTGTTATAATCCTTTTACCACACACTTTTCTGTTTGTTGAGATATCATATGAAGAGCAAATTCCCCAATGAACTTGAATCCAAAATGTTTTAAGATTTTATACCAAGTCAATTTTATAACATTTAAATTGGGTTTCATTGTATTAATCAGAACATCTTCACAAGTATTTTCAATTTTTTTCCATTGAAACTCCTTTAGAGACAAATTTGTCTTCACTTCTTTTATTGTATTTTTATATTTTAGCTATATGAAAAAGGTTTATGTTATATTTTGTGTTTAATTTGCTTGCTTATTTGTTATTATTAATTACAAAAATCTACTATTAATCTCTCAGTATAAAATTTTCATTACAAATACAAATGTAATTGCACTCCTGGGTCTCTACATAGTCAAACTGAGGGAAATTATAAGTAATAAAGGGAATCAGTCTCATTTCATTTACTTTATTTTTAAACAAGCTATTTTAACATTTCTCAAAACTTCTTCTCCTTCTTCTTCTTCTTCGTCTTCGTCTTCGTCTTCGTCTTCGTCTTCTTCCTCCTCTTCTTCTTTCTTTTGGTTGGCCTGTTGTCTATGTGTTAATCCCGGAGAACTGTGAAAATGTTACCTCAGATGAAAAAAGAGCCTTTGTTGATGTGATTAATGATCTATTTTTTTGATTAAAAATTTATTTATTTTTATTTTTTTAAAGGAAATGTAATTTTTATTTTATTTTTAATAAATTTATTTTTTATTGGTGTTCAATTTGCCAACATACAGAATAACACCCAGTGCTCATCCCGTCAAGTGCCTGCCTCAGCGCCCATCACACATTCACCCCCACCCACCGCCCTCCTCCCCTTCCACCATCCCTAGTTCGTTTCCCAGAGTTAGGAGTCCTTATGTTCTGTCTCCCTTTCTTTTATTTCCCACACATTTCTTGTCCCTTCCCTTATATTCCCTTTCACTATTATTTATATTCCTCAAATGAATGAGAACATATAATGTTTGTCCTTCTCCAATTGACTTACTTCACTCAGCATAATGCCTTCCAGTTCCATCCACGTTGAAGCAAATGGTGGGTATTTGTCGTTTCTAATGGCTGAGTAATATTCCATTGTATACATAAACCACATCTTCTTTATCCATTCATCTTTCAATGGACACCGAGGCTCCTTCCACAGTTTGGCTATTGTGGACATTGCTGCTATAAACCTTGGGGTGCAGGTGTCCCAGTGTTTCATTGCATCTGTATCTTTGGGGTAAATCCCCAACACTGCAATTGCTGGGTTGTAGGGCAGGTCTATTTTTAACTCTTTGAGGAACCTCCACACAGTTTTCCAGAGTGGCTGCACCAGTTCACATTCCCACCAACAGTGTAAGAGGGTTCCCTTTTCTCCGCATCCTCTCCAACATTTGTGGTTTCCTGCCTTGTTAATTTTCCCCATTCTCACTGGTGTGAGGTGGTATCTCATTGTGGTTTTGATTTGTATTTCCCTGATGGCAAGTGATGCAGACCATTTTCTCATGTGCATGTTGGCCATGCCTGTGTCTTCCTCTGAGAGATTTCTCTTCATGTCTTTTTCCCATTTCATGATTGGATTCTTTGTTTCTTTGGTGTTGAGTTTAATAAGTTCTTTATAGATCTTGGAAACTAGCCCTTTATCAGATACGTCATTTGCAAATATCTTCTCCCATTTTGTCGGTTGTCTTTTAGTTTTGTTGACTGTATCCTTTGCTGTGCAAAAGCTTCTTATCTTGATGAAGTCCCAATAGTTCATTTTTGCTTTTGTTTCTTTTGCCTTTGTGGATGTATCTTGCAAGAAGTTACTGTGGCTGAGTTCAAAAAGGGTGTTGCCTGTATTCTCCTCTAGGATTTTGATGGACTCTTGTCTCACATTTAGATCTTTCATCCATTTTGAGTTTATCTTTGTGTATGGTGCAAGAGAGTGGTCTAGTTTCATTCTTCTGCATGTGGATGTCCAATTTTCCCAGCACCATTTATTGAAGAGACTGTCTTTCTTCCAATGGATAGTCTTTCCTCCTTTATCGAATATTAGTTGACCATAAAGTTCAGGGTCCACTTCTGGGTTCTCTATTCTGTTCCATTGATCTATGTGTCTGTTTTTGTGCCAGTACCACACTGTCTTGATGACCACAGCTTTGTAGTACAACCTGAAATATGGCATTGTGATGCCCCCAGATATGGTTTTCTTTTTTAAAATTCCCCTGGCTATTCGGGGTCTTTTCTGATTCCACACAAATCTTGAAATAATTTGTTCTAACTCTCTGAAGAAAGTCCATGGTATTTTGATAGGGATTGCATTAAACGTGTAAATTGCCCTGGGTAGCATGGACATTTTCACAATATTAATTCTGCCAATCCATGAGCATGGAATATCTTTCCATCTCTTTTTGGAAACTTTCTTTCAGATGTGTTCTATCATTTTTAGGGTATAGATCCTTTACCTCTTTGGTTAGGTTTATTCCTAGGTATCATATGCTTTTGGGTGCAATTGTAAATGGGATTGACTCCTTAATTTCTCTTTCTTCAGTCTCATTGTTAGTGTATAGAAATGCCACTGACTTCTGGGCATTGATTTTGTATCCTGCCACGCTACCAAATTGCTGTATGAGTTCTAGCAATCTTGGGGTGGAGTCTTTTGGGTTTTCTATGTAGAGTATCATGTCATCGGCAAAGAGGGAGAGTTTGACTTCTTCTTTGCCAATTTGAATGCCTTTAATGTCCTTTTGTTGTCTGATTGCTGAGGCTAGGACTTCCAGTACTATGCTGAATAGCAGTGGTGAGAGTGGACATCCCTGTCTTGTTCCTGATCTTAGGGGAAAGGCTCCCAGTGCTTCCCCATTGAGAATGATATTTGCTGGGTGCTTTTCGTAGATGGCTTTTAAGATGTTGAGGAATGTCCCCTCTATCCCTACACTCTGAAGAGTTTTGATCAGGAATGGATGCTGTATTTTGTCAAATGCTTTCTCTGCATCTAATTAGAGGATCATATGGTTCTTGGTTTTTCTCTTGCTGATATGATGAATCACATTGATTGTTTTACTGGTGTTGAACCAGCCTTGTACCCGGGGATAAATCCTACTTGGTCATGGTGAATAATCTTCTTAAAATACTGTTGGATCCTATTGGCTAGTATCTTGTTTAGAATTTTTGCATCCATGTTCATCAGGGATATTGGTCTATAATTCTCCTTTCTGGTGGGGTCTTTGTCTGGTTTTGGAATTAAGGTGATGCCGGCTTCATAGAACGAATTTGGAAGTACTCCATCTCTTTCTATCTTTCCAAACAGCTTTAGTAGAATAGGTATGGTTTCTTCTTTAAACGTTTGATAGAATTCCCCTGGGAAGCCATCTGGCCCTGGACTTTTGTGTCTTGGGAGGTTTTTGATGACTGCTTCAATTTCCTCCCTGGTTATTGGCCTGTTCAGGTTTTCTATTTCTTCCTGTTCCAGGTTTGGTAGTTTGTGGCTTTCCAGGAATGGATCCATTTCTTCCAGATTGCCTAATTTATTGGCGTATAGCTGTTCCTAATATGTTTTTAAAATCGTTTGTATTTCCGTGTTGTTGGTAGAGATCTCTCCTTTCTCATTCATGATTTTATTAATTTGAGTCTTCTTTCTCTTCTTTTTAATAAGATTGGCTAATGGTTTATCTATCTTATTAATTCTTTCGAAGAACCAACTCCTGGTTCTGTTGATCTGTTCCACAATTCTTCTGGTCTCGATTTCGTTGAGTTCTGCTCGAATCTTAATTAACTCTCTTCTTCTGTTGGGTGTAGGATCTATTTGCTGTTTTTCTCTAGCTCCTTTATGTGTAAGGTTAGCTTTTGTATTTGAGTTCATTCCAGTTTTTGAATGGATGCTTGTATTGCAATGTATTTCCCCCTAGGAGTGCTTTTGCTGCATCTCAAAGATTTTGAACAGTTGTATCTTCATTTTCATTAGTTTCCATGAATCTTTTTAATTCCTCCTTAATTTCCTGGTGACCCTTTCATCTTTTAGCAGGATGGTCCTTAACCTCCATGTGTTTGAGGTCCTTCCAAACTTCTTGTTGTCATTTAGTTCTAATTTCAAGGCACTATGGTCTGAGAATATGCAGGAGACGATCCCAATCGTTTGGTATCGGGTCATACCTGATTTGTGACCCAATATGTGGTCTATTCTGGAGAAAGTTCCATGTGCACGTGAGAAGAATGTGTATTCAGTCGAGTTTGGATGTAAAGTTCTGTAGATATCTGTGAAATCCATCTGGTCCAGTGTATCATTTAAAGCTCTCATTTCTTTGGAGATGTTGTGCTTAGAAGACCCATCGAGTATAGAAAGAGCTAGATTGAAGTCACTAAGTATAAGTGTATTATTATCTAAGTATTTCTTCACTTTGGTTATTAATTGATTTAAATATTTGGCAGCTCCCACATTCGGGGCATATATATTGAGGATTGTTAAATCCTCTTATTGGATAGATCCTTTAAGTATGAGATAGTGTCCCTCTCCATCTCTCACTACAGTCTTCGGGGTAAATTTTAGTTTATCTGATATAAGGATGGCTACCCCTGCTTTCTTTTGAGGACCATTCGAATGGTAAATGGTTCTCCAACCTTTTATTTTCAGGCTGTAGGTGTCCTTCTGTCTAAAATGAGTCTCTTGTAGACAGCAAATAGATGGGTCCTGCTTTTTTATCCAGTCTGAAACCCTGCGCCTTTTGATGGGGTCATTAAGCCCGTTCACGTTCAGAGTTACTATTGAAAGATATGAGTTTAGTGTCACCATGATATCTATTCAGTCCTTGTTTTTGTGGATTGTTCCATTGAACTTCTTCCTAAAGGGGAATTTTAAGAGTCCCCCTTAAAATTTCTTGCAGAGCTGGTTTGGAGGTCACATATTCTTTCAGTTGCTGCCTGTCTTGGAAGCTCTTTATCTCTCCTTCCATTTTGAATGAGAGCCTTGCTGGATAAAGTATTCTTGGTTGCATGTTCTTCTCCTTTAGGACCCTGAATATATCCTGCCAGCCCTTTCTGGCCTGCCAGGTCTCTGTGGAGAGGTCTGCTGTTACCCTAATACTCCTCCCCACAAAAGTCAGGGATTTCTTATGTCTTGCTGCTTTACGGATCTTCTCTTTATCTTTGGAGTTTGCAAGCTTAACTATTAAATGTCGAGGTGTTGAACGGTTTTTATTGATTTTGGGGGGGGGGGGAATCTTTCTATTTCCTGGATCTGAATGCCTGATTCCCTTCCCAGATTAGGAAAGTTTTCAGCTATGATTTGTTCAAATACATATTCTGGCCCTCTGGCCCTTTCGGCACCCTCGTGAACCCCAATTAAACGTAGGTTTTTCTTCCCCAGGCTGTCGTTTATTTCCCTTAATCTATCTTCATGGTCTTTTAATTGTTTGTCTCTTTTTTCCTCAGTTTCCCTCTTTGCTATCAACTTGTCTTCTATGTCACTCACTGGTTCTTCCACCTAGTTAACCCTTGTCATTAGGACTTCTAGTTTGGATTGCATCTCATTCAATTGATTTTTAATTTCTGCCTGATTGGATCTAAATTCTGCAGTCATGAAGTCTCTTGAGTCCTTTATGCTTTTTTGTAGAGCCACCAGTAGGTGTATAATAGTGCTTCTGAATTGGCTTTCTGACATTGAATTGTAATCCAGATTTTGTAACTCTGTGGGAGAGAGGACTGTTTCTGATTCTTTCTTTTCTTTCTTTTTTTTTTCTCGGATTTTCTTTATTCACCTGTAAAAAACTTCACCCACACTGATTCTTTCTTTTGAGGTGAGGTTTTCCTTCTAGTCATTTTGCTCAGTGCAGAGTGGCCAAAATCAAGTTGTATTGGGAAAAGGAGAAAAACAGAGGAGAGAAAGAAGGAAAGAAAAGAGAAAAAGAAAAAAAGAGGAAGAAAAAAAGAAAAAAGAGAAGAAAAAGAAAGGAAAAAAAAGGGTGGGGGAAGCAATCAGAAATCAAAAAGCAAAAAAACACACACACACACACACACACACACAAACACGGGGGAGTATCTTCTGTTTCTGTATACTTTAAGTCCCTTGACTTCCCCTGGAACTTCTCCGTCTAGCTGGTCTTCTGGGAGAGGGACCTGTTGTGCCAATTTTCAGGTGTTAGCACTTGGAGGAGCTGCTCTGCCCCTGCCTGGTGCAGGGCTCAGTGGGGGTTGTTTACCCCGTGAGGCCGCAGGAGGAACAGCCCCAGTGGCGGGGCCAGCTCTGGAGCCCTGGAGTCACCCCCGCAGGAACTCCGGAGCTCTCCGTCTGCAGGGCCTGGAGGCTCCGGGGCGGGGCCGCTGATCTGCTCAGCTCGGGGCAGGAGCGTCCTCGCTGTCCTGGGCCCTCCTGGCCTCTGCCTGTCCCGGGGGAGGCCGGATGCTGGGCTGTGTCCCGGCGACCAGTGCTCCGGAGCCTGCGCTGTTGGATTCACGCTCCCAGCGGGGCAGCCCCCTCCGCGGAGCCGCCGGAGCCCCTCGGAGCTGCTCCCGCCCCGCAGCCCCCTCCGCAGGGAGCCTCTTACTCTGCCCCAGCCCCTCCGAGCTGCTCCGGGTCCCGCCGTGCGCTGCAGCCCTTAGGGAGCTCGGGGCGCTCTTCCCGGGGCGCAGTTGCTCTGTTAGTGTCCCCGGGAGCCCGAGGTCACCCCCTCCCTCCTGGGTCCTGCTCCAACTCCCTGCGAGCCCCTTTCCGCCCGGGAAGGTCGGTGCAGCTCCTGCTCCTCCGGGACGGGGCTCTCCTGTCCTGGGGACACTCGCCCCGGCCTCAGCCCGGCTCCTCGCGGGGCCCCTCCCCCTTGGAGGCCTTTTGTTTCTTTATTTCTTTTTTCCCGTCTTCCTACCTTGATAGAAGCGCGAACTCTTCTCACTGTAGCATTCCAGCTGTTCTCTCTTTAAATCTCAGGCCGAATTCGTAGATTTTCAGGATAATTTGAAAGTTATCTAGGTAATTTGGTGGGGACAGGTGACTTGGGGACCCTACTCTTCCACCATCTTGCCCCTCCTCCCCTGATTAATGATCTTGAGATGGAAAGAATATCCTGAATAATCGGGGTGGGCCTAATAACATAACAGGGTCATTACAAGGGAAAGAGGAATGTAGGACAGTTACTTAGAGGAGATGTGACAACAGAAGAGGTCAAAGAGAGATCTGAAGATGCAAATGGCCTCTAGAAGCTGGAAAAAGCAAAGAAATAGATACTTCCCTAAAGCTTCTGGGGAGGAATGCAGCCCTGCCAACACTTTGATTTTAGGATTTTGGCCTCCAGAATTGTTAGGTAATGAATTGGTATTGTCCTAAACTACTAACTTTGTGGTAATTTGTTAAAGCGGCACTAGGAAACTAGACGATGATTAATACTAGAAATGTTTTGGATCATGGAAGAACTTTTATAAAACATGGAGAAGAGAGCTAATATGTATTAAATACTTGAATGTATCAGGAATAACAAAGCTACACACTTTGAAAACCTTATCTAATTTTATCTTCAAAATTTGGTGAGATAGAGCTTATCCCCAGTTTAACAGCTAAAATTTGGTAATTAACAACAGCACACACACACACACACACACACACACAAACCAAAACAATCATACAATTAAGTGATAGAACTGGCATTCAAAATCAGTATCCTTGGCCTTAAAATCTGTTATCTTTCTAATGCATGTTTGACTCATATTTTATTTTATTTATTTATTTTTAAGATTTTATTTATTCACGAGAGACACAGAGACAGAGAAAGACAGAGAGAAAGAGAGAGAGAGAGGCAGAGACAGAAGCAGGCTTCTTGCAGGGAGCCCAATGTGGGTCTTGATTCCAGGACTCCAGGATCAGGCCCTGGGCTGAAGGCAGGCGCTAAACTGCTGAGCCACCCGGGCTGCCCTGACTCAAATTTTAGATCAAATTATTTCTGAATCTGGAAACATCTGATATAACACCATTATTCCTGGCTTAATTATTTCCATTTTAAAGATTGTTTTTATTGACTTTACTAAACTCTTACTCCTCTTTTAAAAATTCACCGCTGTTAAAAAATCATTCTTGTCCCTTCCTTCTAGCAGCATGGATTAGTTGGTCCTTTTAAATGTTCTCCTATTCTGTACTGCATCTGTTTTTTAAGCAGTTTTTTGTTTCCCTTCTATTCTACAAGCATCTTTAGAATATGTAGAGTTGATTTTTTTTTTGTATCTCGTATAGTAACATGACGATTTATACTTTTCAATGCTTTTTGTGTAACTAATAATTCATAGCATGGGACCACTGATATTTTAGTAAAATGTTAAAAAGGAAAACTTTGAAATATTTGGCAGTTGCTTGATTTAGACAAAACATCTTTATCTTTATACCTATATCTAACCCATGATTCAGTGTTGCATGAATTTGACCTATGATACAAATGTTATCTGAATGTTGTTTTATTTGTCTGTGTAGTTGATTCTAAAATATTGCTTGAAAATAACACTACTGCAGTATTAGATGAAGGAGGCAATCTTTTGCATAGTTCTCAGAAAGAAAGTCTTAAAAGAGAAACAGAAACAAATTATTTACTAACAAGTCAATGGCAGAAATGAAAATAGGAAGATGCCTTAGTGGCTCAGTCAGGAAAGGGATTGACTCTTGATTTTGGCTTAGGTAGTGACCTCAGTGTCATAAGATTGAGCCCCGTGTGTCAGGCTCTGTGTGTGGAGTCTGCTTGAATTCTCTCTCCTCTTCCCCCTTTGCCCCCTCCTCCTGCTTGTACACACACTCTCTCAACGAAATAAATAAAATCTTTTAAACAAGAAGTGAAAATAGAGCCCAGGTAAGCCAACAGCATATACTACTTTCTCTTCTCAAATGTTTCCTCCTTTACCTCATGGTATATGTGACTTACAACTTATATCATCCAAATACCCCCAGATGAAAAAGAGTGAAAGTTAACAGGTATGTACATATTGGTTCAGTCACGTCTGGATCCCAGTTCTACCACCCACTAATAAGCTGTTCCCTGTTGTAAAGTCAGAATGTAAAATGTAAAACACATCAGAAACATGTTCTGTTATAACAGCAAATCTGAAATAAATAGAATGTTTTTGAAAAAGCAAAATTGTAGGAGTACAGAATGTAGTTTGTATATGATTTTAATACAAGAAATATTTTCCTGGTAAAATCATATGTGGTTTACCAAATATATGAGACAACAGAGGAAAACTGTGAAAAAAGCTGTATGAACACATCTTGGAGCTCTGATTTAATCAGATTTTCTTGAGCTTTGGCTCTTGAGATTTTCAATCAAAATGTTACTTTTTGAAATAAAGAATAGGAATATATTGAAATATATATTTTTAAATATGTTGTATATTTTAATATAACATAATCATGGAGTAAATCATTCACATTAATCATTAAACTATCAAAAGGTAATTTCACAAGACACTTGTTAAAATTGGCAAGGAAGTATCTATTCAAGATTATTATAACAGAGGTCAAGATTCTAAGGGCGAGAAATTGAACTCAACTCCACTGAAACAAAAGGCAGAAGGATTTTCAAACTCTAAAGTGGACTAATGGAAAAACCCTAAAGACCCTAGGGGAGGGTTGGTCTGTGTGATTAGGTTATCAGTGTTTGCTAATTGGCACTTATCAAAATGAAGCTTCTACTCTCCCAAAGAGACTGGGCTACAGAGGCCTTATCTTCCTAATGATTATAGTTCAAAGGGATGGCTCCTAGGTCCTAGAGGAGGACAATACATTTCTGCATTGTAAAATATTTGCATCTCAAAGAAGCAGAGAAAAAATTTACAGTAGAAAATTTTCTAAAGTAAATGCTCTCAGAAAAGGGAGAGCAGGAGTTTACAGTGAGTAAGAAATCTATCTTAAAGCTACTGAACTTGGAGGGACTGTTAAAGTCAATGTATATAATGAATCATTTGAACAACATGAATTACAATTATAATACTAAAAACATTATATTATCTTGAACAAATTTCAGTGATATCTTTATGATTCAAATTTTTGGGGAAATGTAATATTTCAGGACTTCCCTTCCCTTTTTTCTTATACTTGTATAAAAATGCCAGTAAGTAAATAATATGTTAGGAGGATGTTGGATTATATTTTCCTTTAGTTCAAGAACATAATGCAAAAAAATGTTCTTCCATGTGGTGCCTAGTAGTTCAGTCAGTTAAGTGTCCAACTCTTGATCTCAACTCTAGTCTTGACATCGGGGTCGCGAGTGCAAACCCTGCAGTTAGGCTCCATGCTGGGCATAGAGCCTACTTAAAAAAAAAAAAAAAAGGAAAAATGTTCTATCATTTTTTTACATATCACAAAGATATTTCAGTAGCAATAAATGCTGTCAAGTTGAATTTTGCACAGTTTGAACATCTAATTTATACCATATAGGCTTTCATGAAAAGTAAACTATGAAAACTAGATAATTCAAACAATGATGATGAAGGTTTACATTTCCAGTCTTTTAAAAGAGATACCAAAATAATATTATCACCCTTAATTATATACTTTTATAACTCTAATTTAATTTCCATATTTATAATAAGATCAGAAACATGTTGACATGAACAATAATAATAAAACAATTTCTATCCAAGGTTAGTATTTTAATTTCTGCTGATGAGATCATGCAAATTAATTTTTTAAAGTGATGTGGGTGAGGGGGTTCAATTATTTTGCTTATCAATTGTGAAATTATTAATACTGAAAAAGACAACAAAACATTTAAAAAAGAAAATAGTTGTACGAAAACCTAGAATAAGAGTATGAAGCTGAGTAATTTTGAGGTAAACACCCTGTCTGGACATTTTATTATTTTTTAATTATTTTTTAAAGATGTATTTACTTATTTATTTATTTTAGAGAGTGAGTGAGGGTGGGGAACAACAGGCAGAAGAAGGAGAGAAAGAAAATTTTTTTAAGCTTTAATTTATTTATTCATGAGAGACACACAGAGAGAGGCAGAGACATAGGCGGAGGGAGAAACAGGCTCCCTCCCTGTGGAGAGCCTGATTTGAGACTCAATCCCAGAACCCCAGGATCAGGCCCTAGGCCAAAGGCAGATAGGCGCTCAACCACTGAGCCACCCAGGCATCCCTTAAAATATATATATATATATATATATATATATATATATATATATATATTTTTTTTTTTTTTTTTTTTTTTTTTAATTCATAAGAGACACAGAGAGAGGCAGAGGCAGAGGGAAAAGTAGGCTTCTTGGAGAACCTCATGCAGGGCTTGATCCTGGGACTCCGGGATCATGCCCTGAGCCAAAGGCAGATGCTCAACCACTGAGCCACCCAGGCATCCTGAGAGAAAGAATTTCAAGCTGACTCCCCACTGAGTGTGGAGAATGCCTTGGGCCTCAATCTTACAACCCTGAGACCATCACCTCAGTTGAAATCAAGAGTCAGAAGCTTAACTGACTGAACCACCCAGGGACCTCTGACTGGACATTTAATTTCCATTAGGTTCTACACAAAAACAAAAGCAAAAACAAAATATAAACTAATAAACAAAAACACCAATCAGGCAAAAATAATAATTATGGAGATTTTAAATTTTTAACACTAAGAAGAAATGAGGAGAAAAAGAAGCTAAATTCACTACTATTCTCCCTGGAGATCCACTTAAGGGGAGCAGAATTTGTTATCTCAAATATATCTCTTTGAGATTAAGATTTGGTTAAATTGGTTATTTGTAAAAAACAAAAACAAAACAAAAAACAAGTGAACAAAAACAAAAAAACAAGCAAGCAAACAAACAAAAAAACAGTAGACCCAAATGAAGCTCTGAAAACCAAGTGGAAATTATTTTTTTGTAAGATACATGTACATTTGTAAGGGAAACCTCCATTTGTAATGGTAGCTCCATCTCTGTAGATGTATGACTAAATCTCTATAAAAATTTAACAATGTAAAAAGCATAGATTTAAATCTGCATAAAAACATACCCTTGTTTATTGTGTTTGGCCTGATAACTTCCCATAACTGATTCTCCTCCTCCTCAACATCTTTTATTTATTTATTATTTGTCTTTAGCTGAAAATGGGGTTTAAGGTGACAGTTTGGGCCATTTCAGAGAGTTACTCAATTTTCCTGGAGAAAATAGATAGGAAGTATACATGTCATCAAAATTCTGTTTGTTTTTCCTCCTATTAAACTCCTATTAATCCGAGACAAGGAGTTCTCTTCTCAACCTAGAAGGGTAGAGGGAAAATTATGTTTTCTGAGAAAACCTACTGAGACTTATTGTCTACCAGAATAAAATCAGTCTGTGCATTGAAAATGGTCCAAATTATCTGGCTGTAGCATTTCCAAGGTTCTTATGAGTAAGACTGAATTGAAGATATCAAAGGTCATTGGTGTAAACGACAATAATAGAGCTATGGTAATACTGATAATGAGGCATATAATGAACTGGACTTCATTTTGGAAATCCTCAGTGACCAAAAAAAGAACTGCAAATGAAGTGGAAATTTAGAGAAAATTAGTCAGGGATGATGAAAAAAGACTATTTTAAAAGGTAAAATTTCAGGTTGGTTGCAATTTAGTGTAATGAGATTCTGCTCTTAAGTGAAAATCCATTAAATGACAGAAATAATTTAAATAATGAGAAATTCTATGAGATGAGACACCAAAGTCCATATATCCAGAAGAGATGTTCTTTCCTGACTTCAGTCCCTGAAAACCATGATGATTCTGTTTCAGTCACTGGTCCATTTTGATCAATTCGACCAGTGTAATATATTAGATAACCCAAGAACTTTTTTTCTTGATGGCACTGAATTAATTTATTATTAAAATTTTGTTAAATTAATTTTATGCAAATTAGCAGATGCATTTTATTATTTAGATGTATGTTTATGACCTTTCCTGAATTTATACAGTTTTTAAAGCTTAATAAGTTTGTTTTTTTTTGCTTAATATGTTTTTATTTGCATATACAGTGATGCAAGTTGATCTACTTATCATCTATATATGTTTATGTAGAAAATAACCTTTAAACAACTTTTATTTTTATTTTTTTAAAAATACTTTATTTATTTACTCATGAGAGAGAGACAGAGACAGAGACAGAGGGAGAAGCAGGTTCTGTGCAGTGAGCCTGACGTGGGAATCGATCCTGGGTCTCCGGGATTAGGCCCTGGGCTGAAGGCGGCGCTAAACCGCTGAGCCACCTGGCCTGCCCTTTAAACAATCTTTAAATGGTATCAGTAATGATTCATCTATATAATTATTTTTTATTCTTAGAAAAATATCCTTTACCGTAAAAACCTCTTTGAGAAAGCCATTATCCCACTGACAGTGTTGTTTTCCATTGTTATAGGTAGATACCTATTTCCACCATTTACCACCAAATGAACTCCAATAAACTTATTATCCTTTCCAAACTTAAAATGGACCATTAGGGAAGCTTGCTGATGTTCATTGATAAAATATATAACCAGAAATGACTTCCAAAAGTATTTAGCCCTTTCCAACATTTACAGATAAGGAAATTAAAGATCATGGAGTATAACTAATTACCAAGGTTATGCAACTTGTTAGAAACCATGAAAATATTAGAATCAAATATTCTTAATTGTCTAAATCAGTACTTAGAAAGGATTTATTTAAATATTCTACTGAGTAAATAGCATTAACTATAGTGATGAAAATAATAAATTATCCTATAATGTGTTTCAATAAGACACTTTTGTCTCCACTTTTGAATTCTCAGCATTCTTTTTGAGAGTCATATGAAAATTTTCAGCTTTAGAGATACTTTACATTTAATTTTTTGTATTCTAAGAAATCAGTAGAAGTTTAAAATTGATTTCAAGAAATTATGTGCCTACTTTCAGATTATAATTTTATCACCTACCCTTTCTTCAGGAAAAAGAGGAGTCAGTTGAGTAAATATACATATATTTCCATGCATACAGAGAAATATTAAAATAATTTGTAAAACCCACAATCTAGAAAGAAAATACACTAAATTTATCACTTTAAATATCCTGAAAGTATTCAGCTTACACACACATATACACACATAAGGGAAAACTCATTGTGAGAGGATCCTGGGGTAGGTTCTATAGGTTTGTAGATTTTTCTGCTATCAGAATTCCCTGTTCTTTTCTGACTGGATAATCCAAGAAAAATTAAGAAATTTGGCAACATTTTTGAGTCATAAGCATGGAATATTCAGTGCAATAATTCTTAATTTCATGAGAAAAATTGAAAAATTGAATCATAGTGTGCTATATTATCCGGTATGTTTCAAATATTTGCTTCTAGTAGATAGTAATCTTCTGCTTATTGATATAAGAGTCTTGCTTAAACAAAAATACATTAGTACTTATATATAATAATTGTAATACATAAACATAAAAATCTAATTCTTTGTTATGCATTTATTTATAATCCTTTATGAGTATATATAATAATTAAATACCAATTATCTCGTTTAAAAACTTGATTTTATGTATTGTAAATTGGAGTGTTTACTTATTAATATTTAATTACTTCCTAATTAAATTTTGCAATTTATAGAACATGCATTCCTTTAAAATAGCTCATGATAAATACAAGTAAATGAAAATAATTATTTTACTTACAAGTTAATAACTATTAATTATTGTCTTTTTTGACTGAGATTTTATTTCCTTTAATGTTTTTAATAACATATTCTTATGGACTTTCTAAGTTAAATAGGGACATTTTAAGTATAGATGATCTCAAAATTTATTATCAATAACAAGTATTATTTTTCACTTGGTTAGTGAGACACAGTTCTTGTGGTTGACAATTAAGGATGAAGAAAGTTCCTGCAGTTATAATCTCAACTTAAATGGTGACTGACTCCTCAGAAGTCTTACTAGACTATCACTTTGTGGATTTCTCTTGGGCCCTAGTTATTGCAGGTGTCAGCAGTAATTTGTTAGAACACTTCATCTCATATAACATAGACTTGTGACCTGAATTTGGATAATTTCTTTTTATAACAGCTCTTCCGTGTAGTTGAGACAAGCTCCATTTTGCAAATCAATCAGTATTGAGGAAACAAAAGTTCCATTAATCCTCATTTAAATTATAAGAAGCAAGTTAATTTTTTTCTTACTATGCTCAAATCACTAGCAAATGGCATAAATGATTAAGAAAAGTAAGTTCCTAATTGAATTATTTTGTGTAATATTTTTTAAAATATGAGAAAAATTATCTTATGATTATAAACACATGCATATTTCGGTTCTATAATTGTTCTATATAACATGTGCTATGCACATGAATCTACCGCATATATTTAAAGTCTTTGTCCAATAAGAGATCATGTTCAAGAGGCTATCTGAAGTTAAACACCACGAAACACCCACTTTCAGTGAAAATACATTTCTGATTTACTGAATAAATTTTGCTCAATTGCCCTAAAACATTAAGCTCTTCACACTTCAAGTGGTATCTTCTAATTATGTTTTCATTAGCTTTGGATTTATAACATAAGCTGGTCTGTTGGGCCAAAGGGAAGATTTTACAAAATCAGTTGAGAACACATAAAAGACAAATTGGGAACACTTCACAACTTAGATATAGAAACAATATTTTTCATGCATAACAATAAGAGGAGAAAGATGTATACAATATCACGTTTTAATGAATATATCCACCCCATTAGTCTTTTCAATTATTCAAAGCTTTTGTGTAAATTTCCAAAGGAAAGCAATGGTCTATATCTGTTATGAGTCAGCAGGGGGCAGTACGTATCACAGAAAAATGATGGAACAAGCTTGAACAAACTCTTTTCCAATGAGTTCCCTCACAAAAGTCTAGGAACAAAGCTGTTACCAACAAATCACTTTGTTGTTTCTATGTCAATGCTTTTATACACCTGGTTTGAAAATGAGCTGATGTAAAAAGTACACCTATTCTCAATTTCCCCAGAGTATACTTGTTGAGTGCATTTATTTTCAACAGGAGAAAGTTAATCCATGTAAATAAAAACTCTTATTGGGATATCAAGAATAACACATTTGGATTTAAACAGGCCCTTTGCTTGTTTAGAACAGCTTAGAATTTTATGGCTTATAATTTTATAGAATTTTATAGGGTGGTACTTTCACTCAGTCCCCCATCCAGTAAAGATATTTAACCATAAATTTTAATTTTTCTGTGTAGTTAGGATTAAAGCAATATTTAGAATATAAATGACTGTAAAGTGAAGGTTTTCTAAAATAAATCACTAAAATATTAAAAATATTGTGATGTCTTTCAGTTTAAAGACTGCTTCAGTGAGAATTTTTGCTTTGCTTTGTTTTGTTTTCTGAAGTCCATTTAAAATATAGCTTCCTGTGGTTACTATGCGATAATGGTAGCTGATTATATGATAGAGCTGCACAATAATAATTTGCAATCTGTCATGTGTGAAATCTTGCATTGAAGCAGATAAACCCAGGCTGCTGAAGTGTGCTCGGTATCATTGCATTAGATGTAATAGCACAGATTGTATAGCAGTATGTAATAAAAACACTGTGTTTCTTCTATGATTAGAAATTTGATTACTCTAAATTATCATTCTACCAAATGTTTTAAATATTTTTATAAGTTTAACTGGAACTTTATATACTAATTAAAATGATCCACCACAAATGCAGAAAATCCATTAGGAAAAACAAACAAAGTTTTCTCTACCTGGTTATTTTTTACAACCTCAAGAAGATTGGAATAAATGTCATGTTCAATTCCACCCATTATCCTGTTGCCTTTTATTCTGTAATGAATATGGAAAAGATGATGAGGGCAGTTTACCAATGAGATAGGCCGTGACACTCATATGCTGAATAACATTATCATGATCCTTATCTCCCAATGAAACTAGAAAATTAAAATTGTTGAATGACCCCCATGTAAAATTGAGGTCTCTTCTTTGAATGTTGTGACAAATAAAAACTTCCAGGGGTATTATGCCTTGTACCAATGTCACAACTTGGCCACATGCATATAGTATGCTGGCATCAAAATTTGTTAACCTGTTCCTGTTGGTAAAAATTTCCCTAGATTTATTCAGTAATCATAAAATTATCTTTATGTATATGATCAAAAATATAAAACAAAAACAAAGAAACAGCTTTGTGTGCAGGTGTATATGCATAAATTTTATCCATGTGATTTATGTTTGAAACTTAACTGCAGGTAGGTATGAAATGCAAGATGTGGGTTGCAAGACTGGGTAAGCAAATGTAAAGTCTTCATGGACTGGGAAAGAGCTCTTGTGGTTAATTGACATGAGTTTAGGATGGGCCACATAAAAAGATTCTACTTGCCCGTCTTCTTGAAAAGGGTAGGATAGCTAATTAGGATGCCAAGACAAAGAAGATGCCCTAGTCACAGAGATATGCACAGAAATTCATAAGCAGCAGACTTTTTCAAAATAGGGTGCTCTAAATAAAAAAGAATGTAGATGGAGAAAATTAAGTTATATAAAAATAAAATATTGATTAACAGCTTATTTTTCTGCCTGAAAAATCTCTATCAATCCAGAATTTTGTGGATATCAAATTTTGTAGGGGATAGGCCAATTACTGGCTGTAGTAAAAATAGATTTTTAATTAATAATAGTGGTAATAAGGATAATAATAAAAATAATAATAGCTAAAATTTCTTGATCTAAAATGATGTGCCAGAAACATTTCAAAGCACTTTCCATTTATTGTCTGCTTTGTCTCTTGACAAATCTATGAGGCCAATTATTAATTTTATGCCCATTCTACAGGTGTAGATAGTGAGACAAAGAGTGATTGGCATTCCTAATGTTCTGAGAGCTAGTTAGTTGTGGCCCTGGGATTTGAAGCTAAGAAATCTGGAAGAAATATACTCATATCTATAAAGCTATTTAATGAGAGCTTTGAAATATCTAACAAACTTATGTTCTGATTTTTTGTCACTAGGTAATATTTTGGTCATTAAAATTCTACTAAAAATCTTTTTGTTTTATATTACTGATATTCTAAAACTTAACTAACACTAAAATTGCCTATTTCTATTAATTAACATAAAATACAAGGCCCTTCCAACTGTGCTTGGAATTTTTCAATATGTCAACTCTTTCAGTTAAGTGATTAGAAATGGAAGAGAATATGTATATACCAGAAAAGAAAGAAGAGATTTGAAGAGATTTTGGTTGTGCTTACCTATTTATGTGAGGAAGGAGATAGGTAAAAAAAATGCAGAGTAGAAGTCAAATGTATATACTATGAATATTCTATTGCCTCTAAGTTGCTAAATTATATATTTCTCTGATCCTCTTCTTTTCATTTTTTGAATTATATTACTACTATGTTTCAGGTTTTTTATTATGCAATAGTCACTATGAGGATTTAACAAAATAAAATTTTGAAATAATACTTTGCTTCAGTATGGATATAAATTACCAAAGCATATATTAGTGCAAGTATCCTTTAAATTTATTAAATTATTGTTAGTTCAAGAAGTTATCATAAATTTGCTCTCCCAAGAAATTTATGTATGAAAGGACATTTTTTGAACTGGCTTAAATAAAATCTTTGACCAAGTAATGCTTCATATAACTGTTAAAAAACTTTTAAAATCTGAATAATTTAGAGCAAATGCTTATATTATACTTACTATAGGTCAGATATAACTATAAATGATGTTTTGCATATTTTATTTTATTTATTTTATTTTTTTAAAGATTTTATCCTTTTATTTGAGAGAAAGCAAAGTGAGAGAGAGAGTGAGAGAGCATGAGCAGGGGTGAAAGGCGTAGGAAGAGGGACAAGCGAGCTCCCCACTGAGCAGGGAGCCTGTCATAGGGCTGGATCCCAGGACCCTGGGATTATGACCTGAGCTATAGGCAGATGCTTAACAAATTGAGCCACCCAGATGCTTGCTATTTTTGTATATTTTAATTCAATTCATAAAAGTGTCATTATTATTATCTGATAGGTATGAAAACAGAGACAAAGAGAGGTAAAATAAGTTATCCAGAGACTTGTAGTTACTAGCAGAACACCTGGGATTTGAACTAAATACTCTGCTTCAGAGTTTGATGCTTTCATTACTACTCTAGACTAATTCCTCTATATTGCTGCCATATTAAGAGTCTAGAAATATTAGAATACTCTTGTATTTATCAATGCTTTTTATCTACAAGGTCATGTTAACATTTATGTATCAAACTGACTGATTTGTGTATATTGAACCATCCTTGCATCCCAGGAATAAGTCTTACTTGATCATGGTTCATGTTCCTTTTAATGTGCTGCTGAATTTGGTTTGCTAGTATTTTATTAAGAATTTTTTGCATTTATATTCATCAAGGATATTGGGCTTTAGTTTTCTTTATGGTAGTGTTCTTTTCTGGTTTTGGATCGGAATAATGAGTTTGGGAGTGTTCCCTTCACTTTGATTTTTTGAAAGAGCTTGAGAAGGATTCATGTTAGTTTTTCCTTGAATATTTGATATGGTTCACTGGTGAAGCCAGCCAGTCCTAGGCTTTTCTGTTTGGGAAATTTTTTATTACTTATTCAATTCTTTTAACAATAATTGGTCTATTCAGATTTTCTGTTTCTTCCTGACTCAGTCTTGGTAATCTGTACTTTTTAAGAATTTTTCCAATCTTCTAGGTTGTTCAGTTTGTTGGCATATAGTTGTTTATAGTAGCCTCTTATGATCCTTTGGATTTCTGTCTTATCAGTTGTAAAGCCTCCTTTTTAATTTATAATTTTGTTGATTTGTGTCCTTTTCTTTTTTCTTTAGTTAATCTAGTTAAGGGTTTGACAGTTTCTTTAAATCTATTCACATTCAGCCATTGTCTTTTGATTGCAAAATTTATCCATTTATGTTTAAAGTAATTAATGATACTTAAGAACTAATTATTGCCATTGTTAATCGTTTTCTGGGTTGTTTTATAAATCCCTTTTTCCTTGCTTCTTATTCTGCCGTTTAGTGTGTGTGTGTGTGTGTGTGTGTGTATTCAGATGTCCTTTGATATCTGCAAACTACTGGCTCTATTGTCCTTTCTCTCAGCTTGAATGCTACTGAGCCACACAGGTCTCCCTGGAGACCTGGGATCAAGTCCCATGTCAGGCTACCTGCATGGAGCCTGCTTCTCCCTCTGCCTGTGTCTCTGACTCCGTCTCTCTCTCTCTCTCTCTGTGTGTGTGTGTGTGTGTGTGTGTCTCATAATAAATAAATAAAATCTTTAAAAAAAAGAAAAAGGAGAGGGACCTCTCCAGGCTACCTTCAATTTCCTAAATAATCTCCCTAGTTGGGAGCTACCTTCAGCCTTATCCATGAATTAATCTTCCTGCCTGTGTATTGTGTGAGAAGCCTCCAGACCCAGTACTGAATTTGTTCTAAGCGCAATCAGCTCTGCCTTTCTGCTTCCCAGTTTCCAGGAGTTGCCATCAGCCCCTCTGATCAGATAGGGCTGGTAGGTACTGTCCACAGTAGGTGGGGCTTCTTTGTTTCAGGATTGAATCAGGATGTCTGTACCATACTGAGTTCCCCGATCAAAGTATACCCCTAGCTTGGTTCTGCAGATAAGCAAAACTGCTGGATGGGATTTCTACTTGGGTCGTGTAGGTATGAATTTGGTCTGCCAAGATCCACTTGCTGGTTGTTACAAGCTCCTTCTTCTTTCTCTGTAACAGTCTGATTTTTAGTGGCTGAGCCCTGCAGATTTTTCTGCAATTCCATGGTGCAAAGTAGGTGCAAGTAGGAGCTCCCACAAAGCCCCTCATAATCCTGGGAGTGCCTGATTGTCTCCTTTGGGTTTATTTTTGCCATTGAAGGATCTGGAAGCTCAGAGAGACTTCTCCATATGATACTGTGCTGTCCTGGTTGGTGAGGAGGACAGTGTGATCAACTTCTCTCACCTAGATACTTCTCTTACCCTTCTAATGTAGTCTGTTGTGGTGTGTGGAAGGCTAAAGGTTCTGTAGACCAACTCTCATGTTCTAAAATTCTCTCAGTAGTGTATTATTCTTGAACAGATAATAGCTGCTCTTCTTGTGAGGGGAAGTGGAGTCAGAAACAATCTATGTCATCATCTTGATGTCTTCCTGTATCATATATATACATATCTATATATCTATATCAATATATCTTTAAAATTTTTGCTATTAACAAATAAAAAATGTACAATCAATTTTGGAGCTTACTTTTTATACATCTCCTTCCTTACCATGTGCCAGTAATTGCCAGTTTCAATTGAAAGTAAATTCCAATGCCACAAAACGTGGTATATTAAACTTGACTGTAACACTTTGAGAAGTACTGTATCTATGTAAATTTGTGGATAATGGGACAAGGAACAGATTTGAGTTTGGTGATCAAAGGGGACTTTAAATCTTTATAAGGAGAACATTAAATAATTTAAAAAATAAAGTTTAAGTAGTAGTTTATAGATAATTTAATATATGTTACATGTTCTTAGAAATGGGAGTTTTATAGCCGATTTGATTACCCTCTATTCCTCTAGCTTTGTCAAGCTATTAAATATTCAATATTCTTATCAGATAACATTTCTCTCCCATATAATCTGTTTGGAAAGAGCTCATTTATTTATGATGTAGTTAACACTATTTATTCTTACTTAATTTGTAGTAAGTTTACATCTATATTAAATCCAATATGCATCTATAAATTAATATGCCTTGTCATTAAGTAGTTATAAGTAACTGCTATGATTATATGTAAGAATTAGAAGACAAGTTAGTTCAAGCAATCAACCTAGTATTTGTGCAAGCTGTGTATCCAAAAGTATGTTAAGGACCTATAAGGGTGACCAAAATATAAGATAGTGTCTTTGCTCACAAAGACCTGAAGACAATAAGTGAGGACCAATTAAGAGCTAAAGAGTGAGATACTGATTTTAAGGTCAATAGAATTCAGAGAATAAGAAGCTCACTCTGGGCTGACACTCAGTGGAAGGGGTCAAGAGTGAATACTCAGGGAGAAGAAAGAAATTGAAAAGCATAAGACTTCCTGTGATTGAAAGGAATTCAGACAAAAGGAATCTGAACAAATTTGTAGTTCTTGAAGTGACTCATAAGATTAGACACCAGGAGCTGACCTAAGCAAACCCTGAAGAAATCATAGGGGATCAGTAAAAGGAAAGAGAGACAAATTTGGAAGGAAAAAAAATTGCTTGAGAAGTCAAGAGATAAATTCTCAGTGTAGATACAGAAGGTTAGAGAGAGGAAAAAGCAGCCATGGTTTCAGAATGGGTCTCAAGTTTCAGCCTGCAGAAATAGAAAAGAAGACATATTTTTTTAAGTCAAAATTATGTTTAAAAGAAAAATAGTTACGTACAATAAAAATTGCAAAAGAGAAGACAAGGACATATTTATTTTCATGAATGGCTATGATCATGATTACTGGTTGAATGAAAGCTAAGTGTTACTTGTTTACAGTGCAGTTAAAACAATAATATCCTTCATTTGTATAGGATTATATCACTTTTATTGAAAATTTTATGTGTTTTCATATTTGGCATAATTTAAAAACAAGTTTGGGAAATCAAGTTACTATTAGCTACTATTGTCTCTTACCAAATTTTTGAAAGAAGAGAAATGTTAACACTGAGATGTTAAAATGTCTTGAACATAACAAGGCTAGCAAGTGTCAGAACTCAGATTTTTAAAAATATTTTATTTGTTTATTTATTAAATGCATACAGGAATAGGGGGAGGGACAGAAAGAGAGAGGGAGAGAGAGTCTCCTGCAGACTACATGCTAAGTACAGAGCCTAAGGAGAGGAATCCCAGCACCCTAAGATCATGACCTGAGCCAAAATCAAGATTGGACACTTGACTGAGCCACCCAGGCACCTGAAGAACTCAGATAGTTTGAATGCTAGTTTTATGGTTTTTTATCACCGTACCACATTGTTCTCCATTTGTTGGATGACTGTGTGTATGTATATTAAATATATTATAAATAATACACATAGGGCAGCCTGGGTGGCTCAGCGGTTTAGTGCCTGCCTTCAGCCCAGAGCATGATCCTGGAGATCTGGGATCGAGTCCCACGTCAGGCTCCCTGCATGGAGCCTGCTTCTCCCTCTGCCTGCGTCTCTGCCTCTCTCTTTCTCTCTATGTCTCTCATGAATAAATAAATAAAATCTCTAAAAAAAAAAAAATAATAATACACATATATTCTTCTACAATAATACATGTAGTCTTCTACATGTATATATTATATACACATAATTTGTGAATGTTTTAATTAGAATAAATGCTTTATTTTTTAGCTTCAATGTTTTATGTTCCTTAAAAATTCATTAGCTTTATTTATTTTTAAAATTTGTTTATTGAAGTATGATGGACATGCAAAAAGCTATACATATTTAATATATACAACTTGATGAATTTAGGCATAAAGTATACGTAAATGAGGTCATCACCACCATCAAGGCAATTAAGATAGCTAAGGTTGTGACAATTAGCTTTTCTCAATCTAGATTTTGTACCACTTTAGTCCACCCAAAAATATTCTGCTTGATAGGTACTAATACAGTTTAGAGGGTCGGAGCCTAGAATAAGTAGAACTCTAAAATAACAATTTCCTGTAAGTCTTGGTGTTTAGGAAGTCTTTAACAATGTCACAGGGATCTAAGTTTACCAAACAACCAATATCTTTTCCATGTGGAGGCTATATTCTTGGGGAATACAGAGGTAGTGTTCAAAAGAAGAATGGGAAGAAAAAAATGAAAGAAAAGATAGAAAAAGGAAAGGTACATAATTTGAGTGGATTGACAAATGAAGCAGGTTTTTTTTTATTTTTTTTCAGATGAAGCAGTTTTAAGTGTTCACCAATGTCATTATTGATAAAGGAATCAATCAATGAGGAGGTTTTTGAGTTCAACTTGTATTTGTTTTTTTTTTTTTTTTTGATAGTCTGTGATGCTTGGAGTTTTTATTTTTATTTTGAACTATTTTTTTAATAATAAATATATTTTTTATTGGTGTTCAATTTACCAACATACAGAATAACACCCAGTGCTCATCCCGTCAAGTGCCCCTTCTCAGTGCCCATCACCCATACACACCCACCCCCACCCCCTCCTGTCCCCCTCCCCTACCACCACCCCTGGTTTGTTTCCCAGAGTTAGGAGTCTTTATGTTCTGTCTCCCTTTCTGATATTTCCCACACATTTCTTCTCCCTTCCCTTATATTCCCTTTCACTATTATTTATATTCCCCAAATGAATGAGAACATACAAGGTTTGTCCTTCTCCGATTGACTTACTTCACTCAGCATAATACCCTCCGTTCCATCCATGTTGAAGCAAATGGTGAGTATTTGTCGTTTCTAATGGCTGAGTAATATTCCATTGTATACATAGACTACAGCTTCTTTATCCATTTATCTTTCGATGGACACCGAGGCTCCTTCCACAGTTTGGCTATTGTGGACATTGCTGCTATAAACATCGGGGTGCAGGTGTCCCGGCGTTTCATTGCATCTGTATCTATGGGGTAAATCCCCAGCAGTGCAATTGCTAGGTCATAGGGCAGATCTATTTTCAACTCTTTGAGGAACCACACAGTCTTCCAGAGTGGCTGCACCAGTTCACATTCCCACCAACAGTGTAAGAGGGTTCCCTTTCCTCCGCATCCTCTCCAGCATTTGTGGTTTCCTGCCTTGTTAATTTTCCCCATTCTCACTGGTGTGAGGTGGTATCTCATTGTGGTTTTGATTTGTATTTCCCTGATGGCAAGTGATGTGGAGCATTTTCTCATGTGCCTGTTGGCCATGTCTGTGTCTTCCTCTGTGAGATTTATATTCATGTCTTTTGCCCATTTCATGATTGGATTGTTTGTTTCTTTGGTGTTGAGTTTAATAAGTTCTTTTTAGATCTTGGAAACTAGCCCTTATCTGATATGTCATTTGCAAATATCTTCTCCCATTCTGTAGGTTGTCTTTTAGTTTTGTTGACTGTATCCTTTGCTGTGCAAAAGCTTCTTATCTTGACGAAGTCCCAATAGTTCATTTTTGCTTTTGTTTCTTTTGCCTTCGTGGATGTATCTTGCAAGAAGTTACTATGGCCAACTTCAAAAAGGGTGTTGCCTGTGTTCTCCTCTAGGATTTTGATGGAATCTTGTCTCACATTAGGATCTTTCATCCGTTTTGAGTTTTTCTTCGTGTATGGTGAAAAAGAGTGGTCTAGTTTCATTCTTCTGCATGTGGATGTCCAATTTTCCCAGCACCATTTATTGAAGAGACTGTCTTTCTTCCAATGGATAATCTTTCCTCCTTTATCGAATATTAGTTGACCATAAAGTTCAGGGTCTACTTCTGGGTTCTCTATTCTGTTCCATTGATCTATGTGTCTGTTTTTGTGTCAGTACCACACTGTCTTGATGACCACAGCTTTGTAGTACAACCTGAAATCTGGCATTGTGATGCCCCCAGATATGGTTTTCTTTTTTAAAATTCCCCTGGCTATTCGGGGTCTTTTCTGATTCCACACAAATCTTAAAATAATTTGTTCTAACTCTCTGAAGAAAGTCCATGGTATTTTGATAGGGATTGCATTAAACGTGTAAATTGCCCTGGGTAACATTGACATTTTCACAATATTAATTCTGCCAATCCATGAGCATGGAATATTTTTCCATCTCTTTATGTCTTCCTCAATTTCTTTCAATAGTGTTCTATAGTTTTTAGGGTATAGATCCTTTACCTCTTTGGTTAGGTTTATTCCTAGGTATCTTATGCTTTTGGGTGCAATTGTAAATGGGATTGACTCCTTAATTTCTCTTTCTTCAGTCTCATTGTTAGTGTATAGAAATGCCACTGATTTCTGGGCATTGATTTTGTATCCTGCCACGCTACCAAATTGCTGTATGAGTTCTAGCAATCTTGGGGTGGAGGCTTTTGGGTTTTCTATGTAGAGTATCATGTCATCAGCAAAGAGGGAGAGTTTGACTTCTTCTTTGCGAATTTGAATGCCTTTAATGTGTTTCTGTTGTCTGATTGCTTAAGCTAGGACTTCCAGTACTATGTTGAATAGCAGTGGTGAGAGTGGACATCCCTGTCTTGTTCCTGATCTTAGGGGAAAGGCTCCCAGTGCTTCCCCATTGAGAATGATATTTGCTGGGGGCTTTTTGTAGATGGCTTTTAAGATGTTGAGGAATGTTCCCTCTATCCCTACCCTCTGAAGAGTTTTGATCAGGAATGGATGCTGTATTTTGTCAAATGCTTTCTCTGCATCTAACTAGAGGATCATATGGTTCTTGGTTTTTCTCTTGCTGATATGATGAATCACATTGATTGTTTTACGAGTGTTGAACCAGCCTTGTACCCGGGGATAAATCCTACTTGGTCATGGTGAATACTTTTCTTAATGCATTGTTGGATCCTATTGGCTAGTTTATTGTTGAGAATTTTTGCATCCATGTTCATCAGGGATATTGGTCTGTAATTCTCCTTTTTGGTGGGGTCTTTGGTTTTGGAATTAAGGTGATGCTGCCTCATAGAACAAATTTGGAAGTATTCCATCTCTTTCTATCTTTCCAAACAGCTTTAGTAGAATAGGTATGGTTTCTTCTTTAAACGTTTGATAGAATTCCCCTGGGAAGCCATCTGGCCCTGGACTTTTGTGTCTTGGGAGGTTTTTGATGACTGCTTCAATATCCTCCCTGGTTATTGGCCTGTTCAGGTTTTCTATTTCTTCCTGTTCCAGGTTTGGTAGTTTGTGGCTTTCCAGGAATGCGTCCATTTCTTCTAGATTGCCTAATTTATTGGCGTATAGCTGTTCATAATATGTTTTTAAAATCGTTTGTATTTCCTTGGTGTTGGTAGTGATCTCTCCATTCTCATTCATGATTTTATTAATTTAAGTCTTCTCTCTCTTCTTTTTAATAAGGCTTGGCTAATGGTTTATCTATCTTATTAATTCTTTCGAAGAACCAACTCCTGGTTCTGTTGATCTGTTCCACAGTTCTTTTGGTCTCGATTTCGTTGAGTTCTGCTCTAATCTTTATTAACTCTCTTCTTCTCTTGGGTGTAGGATCTATTTGCTGTTTTTTCTCTAGCTCTTTTATGTGTAAGGTTAGCTTTTGTATTTGAGTTCTTTCCAGTTTTTGAATGGATGCTTGTATTGCGATGTATTTCCCCCTTAGGACTGCTTTTGCTGCATTCCAAAGATTTTGAACGGTTGTATCTTCATTCTCATTAGTTTCCATGAATCTTTTTAATTCTTCCTTAATTTGCTGGTTGACCCTTTCATGTTTTAGCAGGATGGTCCTTAACCTACATGTGTTTGAGGTCCTTCCAAACTTCTTGTTGTCATTTAGTTCTAATTTCAAGGCATTATGGTCTGAGAATATGCAGGAGACGATCCCAATCTTTTGGTATCGGGTCATACCCGATTTGTGACCCAATATGTGGTCTATTCTGGAGAAAGTTCCATGTGCACGTGAGAAGAATGTGTATTCAGTCGAGTTTGGATGTAAAGTTCTGTAGATATCTGTGAAATCCATCTGGTCCAGTGTATCATTTAAAGCTCTCATTTCTTTGGAGATGTTGTGCTTAGAAGACCCATCGAGTATAGAAAGAGCTAGATTGAAGTCACCAAGTATAAGTGTATTATTATCTAAGTATTTCTTCACTTTGGTTATTAATTGATTTAAATATTTGGCAGCTCCCACATTCGGGGCATATATATTGAGGATTGTTAAGTCCTCTTGTTGGATAGATCCTTTAAGTATGAGATAGTGTCCCTCTTCATCTCTCACTACAGTCTTCGGGGTAAATTTTCGTTTATCTGATATAAGGATGGCTACCCCTGCTTTCTTTTGAGGACCATTTGAATGGTAAATGGTTCTCCAACCTTTTATTTTCAGGTTTTAGGTGTCCTTTTGTCTAAAATGAGTCTCATGTAGTCAGCAAATAGATGGGTCCTGCTTTTTTATCCAGTCTGAAACCCTGCACCTTTTGATGGGGTCATTAAGCCCGTTCACATTCAGAGGTACTATTGAAAGATATGAGTTTAGTGTCACCATGATATCTATTCAGTCCTTGTTTTTGTGGATTGTTCCATTGAACTTCTTCCTAAAGGGGAATTTTAAGAGTCCCCCTTAAAATTTCTTGCAGAGCTGGTTTGGAGGTCACATATTCTTTCAGTTGCTGCCTGTCTTGGAAGCTCTTTATCTCTCCTTCCATTTTGAATGAGAGCCTTGCTGGATAAAGTATTCTTGGTTGCATGTTCTTCTCCTTTAGGACCCTGAATATATCCTGTCAGCCCTTTCTGGCCTGCCAGATCTCTGTGGAGAGGTCTGCTGTTACCCTAATACTCCTCCCCACAAAAGTCAGGGATTTCTTGTCTCTTGCTGCTTTACGGATATTCTCTTTATCTTTGGAGTTTGCAAGCAAACTCCAAATGTCCAGGTGTTGAACTGTTTTTATTGATTTTAGGGGGGGATCTCTCTATTTCCTGGATCTGAATGCCTGATTCCCTTCCCAGATTAGGAAAGTTTTCAGCTATGATTTGTTCAAATACATATTCTGGCCCTCTGTCCCTTTCAGCGCCCTTGGGAACCCCAATTAAATGTAGGTTTTTCTTCCCCAGGCTGTCGTTTATTTCCCTTATCCTATCTTCATGGTCTTTTAATTGTTTGTCTCTTTTTTCCTCAGTTTCCCTCTTTGCCATCAACTTGTCTTCTATGTTACTCACTCTTTCTTCCATCTCATTAACCCTGGTCATTAAGACTTCTAGTTTGGATTGCATCTCATTCAATTGATTTTTTTTTTAATTTTTATTTACTTATGATAGGCACACAGTGAGAGAGAGAGAGGCAGAGACACAGGCAGAGGGAGAAGCAGGCTCCATGCACCAGGAGCCCGACGTGGGACTCGATCCTGGGTCTCCAGGATCACGCCCTGGGCCAAAGGCAGGCGCCAAACCGCTGCGCCACCCCGGGATCCCGGCAACACTTAAATTGCACTAATTCTTAGTATACTGGATTTTATTTTAATTTAAAAAATGGCCTATGTTTTAAGACAATTATGATCTGGGAAAATAATTCAGGAATTTAATTTTCTAATTCACTAAATTTTAACTCAAGCTATTAATGCAAGTGCTTCCATAGATTTTCAGTTAATTCTTTTGCATAATCATTTGAAAATAGTACTTATCTCTCTCTAGCTTATGTATATATACACATACATCAGCATATATTTATGATTTGACATATTCAAAGCCACTTTTATGTGAATGTTCTATTTTCCAACCAGACTATGATATTCTTAGTGTCTATTCCTTTTATAAAATCCAGTAGAGTTATGTTTTAATGTAAGTTTATGATATTTGTCACATCTTTATAAAGTCTAGATTTAAACAAAATCATGATTCTAGAGATTTCTGCCCAGTATCTTGCCCAAAGATATGTGGCTCATAGTTGTCATCTCGGCTTCCACATCAGATAATTTGACTCTAGAGACCATTTTTACAAAAAACACCTCTTGGGAATTAGACAGAACGGCCTTTATATGTTAGTTTTTCAAGTTACTACCTCTATGGCCTCGAGCAAGTTATATACCCTTCATGAGTTTCAGTTTCTTTATCTGTAAAACTGGTGTAATAAAATCTAGTGCATGGGTATGTTAGAGAAGTAAGATTTAAAAATGAGTGCATAGTGTCTAGTAGATTTTAAACATAAGCAGACAGTTAAACTATATTATTATTTTGATAAATTGTTTCTTGTTAGAGGTGAGAAACTTTCATCTTCGAAATTAGATTGGCTCCACCTAAAACATAGTAAGTTTTTAAACACACATTTTTTTAAAGAGTTATTTATTTATTCATGAGAGACACACAGAGAGAGAGGCAGAGACATAGGCAGAGGGAGAAGCAGGTTTCTTGGGGAGCCTGATGGGGGACTTGATCCCAGGACTCCTGGATGATGACCTGAGCCAAAGGCAGATGCTCAACCACTGAGCCATCCAGGCATCCCCATAGGAAGTTTTTAATATATATTCAACACCTTATTCAAGTGAATAGAGGATTTAAGGCTATCAAACATATTTTGAATTTAGGTGGACATTTTCACCTAGTTAATATAGGGATAAAAGGCAAACTATGTTTAGTTCATTGTGAGAAGGGGACTGAATAATGCATGGAATGAAAAGCACATTCTCAAATCGTTTGAATAAGTCTTAGATAAGCAACACTTCTTAACTAGATAATTGAGGTAATCTGTGGTTTGCCATGTGTAAACAGATAGCATATTTGTTTTGGTGAATATAATCAGTGTGGACTCAAATGAATTACTGTCCAGATTTAAAATCTAGCCAAAAATACTATATTAAATTCAAAATTTAGCATTTTTGTGATTGCTCTCCTATTCAAAACCGTACTTGCTCTTAGCTGGGTACTTACAAGAGCATTGCTTTTTCTTTTTTCTTTCTTTCTTTCTTTCTTTTTTTTTTCTTTTTTTTTAATGGTTTTCTATTCCTAGGCAAATCACCCAGTTGGTCTCTGAAGATAAATTTTTAAATGCTTGGTGTCTACATTTTTCTGAGCTTTTCTAATCAGTTTGAAATGCAGTTGTGTCTTATAACTTTAGAGAATTAAATGGCAGTTTCTGTAGTCTTTACAAATCAGAAATGAATTTGTCTCAGGCCTAATCTATTTACTTATGTTTTTAGAAATTCAATATATTCACAGATGGATATTATGTAGCCAGCATTTTGTGGTGTTCTAACATGCAATATATATAACAAATTGCCAGCTAGGTTATTATATGTTTGAGAGTTTTAATTGCTGTGTACTTCAAACATTTTTTACATTGTGCCATCTGGCACATGGAAACGTTAATGAATTTTTAAACTTAATGGGATATGCTTTGCATCAGGAGGGTTTGAAAATTAGTTGTTAACCATTGGTAAATGACAGATTTATCAACACAAACTTATAAAATTGCAATCCATTGCTTTGTTCCATTAAGGTAGCAACACATTTTTAAGTGCTAGTAAAAGTTATTCAAACAATTGTCTAAATGGAAATAATTTATAAATATAGTAGCTCTCCTTACTATTTAAAGAAATTGCATCTGTAATATCATAACATTTTTTTCTTTGAATGTAGTCTTAGAAAGGTATTTTTGATATCTAGTAGAATAATTCACTCAAATTTTAAACAAATTTTTAGACATGTTGGAAAAGTCTGCTAATGTTTTCAAGAGCTCTTACTGAAAACTTTCTGTCTCTGTAATTTAAAGGCACTCTCTTTTATTAGTCTTCCATTTGTATTGTAACTACATCTTATGTACATTAAATCTGGCAATAATATAAAATGACTAGCTGCCAGAACATCTAATTCAAAACAGGATAATCCACTGTGCTCTTCTCCCCTAATAATCTTAGTTTCTATATAATTTGGTGTTCCTCCTTCCAAAAAGTATACTAAAGAATGAATTCCCTGTAGTCCTGTCAAAAGGGAAGATGCAAAGAACCTGTAAAAAATGCAAGCAGTAAACAGATCCATTTAATAGTATAAAAAACAGGAAATAGTTGAAGTGATCTTTTGAGTAAATTGGGAAAAATCTCTTTAAAAAGAATAGATATGTGGAAATTGCAAAAAAAATATTATCATAATCGTTAGAATCATAAATGAACATTTATAAAGTATAAAAAAACATAATAAAAAACATAATAAAGTCAACTTCAAACCAGTAATTCAGGTTTTTTAATCATTATAGCAAGTAGCATAAAATTAATCTTTAATTCTCCATGAAAACATTCCTTCTAAGAAGTTACTAGAATGCCCATGATTATACCAACATACCATAAAAGATTTGTTAGCTAGGCATGTTTATGATATACCTTGTTTTAACGTACGGCTGTAGTATGTAAATATATACATTATAAGCATAGGTGTTCACTGCTTAAACTATTGCTTTGCTACTAAAACTTGGAGGATTTCAATAAACTCATATTCATTTTAAATAATTCCACTAGAGAGTTGATGAGAATCAAGAAAAATTCCTTCAAAAAATAATTTTCAAATCATTTTCCCATCAATTCTCACCTTTTCTTCCAAACAGCATCCTTACTGGAGTTAGAGATGGTGGAAGGTGGAGGTCAAAGGTAATGGCTCGGGATCCCTGGGTGGTACAGTGGTTTAGCGCCTGCCCTTTGGCCCAGGGCGCAATCCTGGAGACCCGGGATCGAATCCCACGTCGGGCTCCCGGTGCATGGAGCCTGCTTCTCCTTCTGCCTATGTCTCTGCCTCTCTCTCTCTCTCCCTGTGTGTGACTATCATAAAAAAAAAAAAAAAAAAAAAAAAAAAAGGAATGGCTCCCTACAGGGTGTCATGGAGAGGAGCTGCCATTGCAGATTTGCAGATGCCAACTCTTACCAGGTTGGCTATTTTTAGTACTACCAGCAAATACAACATGTCTTTCAGTCTGGATAAATGGTCTTGTGGGAGTGGACAAAATTGTCCCATCAGAGAGAATTTAGGAAAATATCAAGACACACAGCAAAGAATTAAAGACCTTTGGAGATCTTTGGGGAAATGGAGATATGAGGGGTGAGAGTGGATGGAAATGTGAAACAAAGGAAAAGATCAAATAGAAGTATTTCATATCTCTGCCTCTCATAAAGCCACATTTTATTTGAAGTGATGGTGTTCTACCAATCTCTAGTCAACCACTTACTGCTTACTCTCAATTTCTGGTAGGCTCTGCAGTTGTGTGCTGTTTTCTTTTCAAAACCTCAGCTATTCCAAGTTACTTAGAAGACTGCCAATAGTAGAAAAATTGTATAGGTTATGTCCTTTCCTTTTGTTCCCAGTGTGCTTACTATTTGGACAGTATGAATTAGTTACATATTTAATTGTTTGCTAATTGTATCATGTGTTGCTTGGTTTCTCAATGAGATTGGTTTCTCAATGAGATCTTAAGCCCCATGAGGGAAGGGATTCTTGTTTTGCATTGTTTTTAACAGTTAGCTCAAAATACATTATTCCCAATAAATACTGCCCTCCCAGACCTTGCCCTATGTATCTCTTCTTTTGGCTGGTCCTGATTTTCACCCTTTACAATAAAAACAAAACTATAAACATAGAGCATTCCATGAGGAGTTCTTTTTTTCTTTTTTTGAAGATTTTGTTTATTTATTTTAGAGATAGAAAAAGAGGGTGGCGGGGGGAGTAGAGGGAAGGGGACAAGCAGAATCCACACTGAGTGCAGAGCTCAAAGCAGGGCTCAATCCTATGACTCTGAGATCATGACCTGAGCTGAAATCCATGGTCAGACACTTAACTGACTGAGACATCCAGGTGCCCCTTCATGAGGAATTCTTAATAAAGCCGTTATTCTTGTCTAGCCCTACCATTTTCATCTATAGAGTCCTGACCAACTGGAAAGTAAGGAGGGAAAGTGCTCATAAGGATAGTCCTCCTGGCTGTCACATGTGCATAGCTTGGTTTATAGCTTGCCATAGTGTTTCCCATTGATGCTGAGGGTTTTTATGTCCATCCTATGTGTGCTGTATTGATTTTGTAGGCCATGGACCTGTGACCTTGACCTCTAAGATGCTTATAGTGCTTTGTGATGTAGGCTTTTCACTGTTGCTCTATTATAGCCCGTGCTCTCCAGTGGGTGGGCATGGAGGAGACTGGGTCAGGGGGTGATCTGAGCCCTCTACTATCCAACTTTAAATATTATTTCTGTGATAATCTTAAGTTTCTTGAGCATTTCTCTTCCCTTTCCTTAGAAGACTTTAATAATTACACAACTGAGAGTTGAAAGGGATGTCTCTTGGATCTTAATCCCATAAAAGGTAGGGTGCAGCCAATAGCCTAGATACTTTCGATTCTCTTCTACTGACCCTTAAATTTCAAACCTATGTATGCTGGTGAAAGACTTTGCCCACAAAGTCCAGAGTTTAAACTATACCACAAAACTCAAGGCAAACCAGAATAAATCAATGTGACAATGCAATGAAGAGAATAGGATTGAAGATCCTTGTTGCAAATAGTGAACTGGAATCTCTTTCTTTCCAGGCTTGACAAGATAACAGCAGTCATTGACTATCCTTTCAGAAGGTAATTACCTCTGGGCCACACCTGTGTTCTAAAGCAATTCTAGGTTCAATGGAGGGGGGTGTAGAGGTGGTCAATGTGCATTTTATCTGTGAAAATGGCACCAGAGGCAGTCACCAAACTACCTCAAAGTTTCACGGGAGGTAAAGACCTCAGAATGGAAGTACTACCAGGGCTGGATCGGGAGCCAAAGCAAAAGGATCTGCATCAGGACATCATAAGCTAAGGCAAAGATGCCATGAAAATGGTCTTGGAAATTTAACCCCTGAAGGATTGCTTTGCTAGATCTCCAGATGTGATCAGACAAATCTGAATTTGCAATATTGCTTTGAAGTTCCTACACAATAAAGATTAAAATATACACCTTTCTAAACTGACTTCTCCATTACTAAATGATCTTTTCCCTACATGCCAATTTAAAGGTTACTTTGTGCTATTGTGTGGTGATGCTGGCTACTGGTGGGAACCCTGAAACCTATTTGGCATGGGAGTGGATTCACTTAGTTTTCGCTAGAGTTGTGTGGATATCCCTGTCATAGTAATTGTACATAGCTCAGTCCTTTTACATTTCTACAACTGCATATTTAAAAATTCCCCATTACCAAAGCTACCACAACTGTCATTCATATATATACACGTTGTTTAAAGAAAGTTTCTGATTAAACCAGATGAACAATCTTATTAAAACCCCATAGGAGCTATATACATTGGAGATTCTTAGGGTGGTACCTAAAACCATCTATGCTCTAAGCCTTAGTCTATATTCAGACCTGATAAAATTAGCTTTTCCATCTTGACTACACCCACGTATATCTAGATAGAAGACTGGTTCAGGTCAAAGGTATGAGTGGGGGTTACCATAATACTTATATTTCATTTTCTTTTTTTTTAACTGAAAGTTTATACTAAGAGAATGTTAAGGTGCAAGGTGATGTAGTTGCCGGGAAGTGGCCTGTATGGAACTGCCACTAGACTACTGGTGCTCACTGCACCTAACATAGGGCTACTAATTTGCACATTGCCAACACCACCATGCTGGAGAAATTCAACAAGAGAGACAATGAATCAGGTAGAGGCTCCAACCTATTCTAGTATCTTGAGAAGAGTGCAGTACTCCAGGAGGCCCATGTATTTCTTGAAACTTCTATCAATTCTCAAAAATGTGCCCACATCCTCACCAAGATCCTTTTCCTCATAAACCAAGGGAATGCTTAGGGACCACTGAAGTGACCATGGCCTTTGTTGCCATGACCAAGCTCTTTCAGTCTAATGATCCCACACTCGGATGTGCTTCTTGATCATCAAGGAGATATCTTGCATTGATGAGGATATTGTTATCATCACCAGCACCCTGACAATGGAAATGACCAGGAAAGAAGATGACCACCAGGGGCTGGCTATGCGTACCCTCTAATAGATTACTGAGTACCATGCTGCAGGCTGTTCAGTGCTACATGAAACAGGCCCTCATAGACAAGGTGCTCAGTGTCTCCAGCTCTTCCCTGGTATCTTGCTTGCACCTGCTGATGTGCAGCTTTGTCAAGCTCTGAGTGAATGAGGCCTAGGCGGCAGCATTCAGTGATAAACCTATAGTCCAGTACCATGCACTGGGGTTCGTCTACCATGTGCATAAGAATGACCACCTGGGGGATCCCTGGGTGGCGCAGTGGTTTGGCGCCTGCCTTTGGCCCAGGGCGTGATCCCGGAGACCTGGGATCGAATCCCACGTCGGGCTCCCGGTGCATGGAGCCTGCTTCTCCCTCTGCCTGTGTCTCTGCCTCTCTCTCTCTCTCTCTCTGTGACTATCATAAATTAAAAAAAAAAAAATTAAAAAAAAAATTTAAGAATGACCACCTGGCTGTCAATAAGCTGATTAGAAAGTTCACCGAGCACAGTCTCATGACTCCCTTTGCCTACGGCATGATGATGCAGGTGGCCAGCAAGCAGCTGGAGGAAGAGGATGGCAGCCATGACAGCCCACTGTTTGACTTCATTGAAAGCTGCTTGCCCAACAAGCATAATATGGTGGTGTACGAAACTGCACTGTCCATTGTCAATCTGCCAGGCTGAAGTGCCAAAGAGCTGGCCCCAGTTGTATCAGTGTTCCAGATTTCTTGAAGTTCATCCAAGGCCATTGCTGTGTGCACCCTTAATAAAGTGGCCATGAAGCATCTGTCAGGAGTGATGGCCTGCAATCTGGACGTTGAGAACCTGATCACATACTTGAATTGTAGCATCAGCACAGTGGCCATCACCACATTCCTCAAGACGGGCAGCAAAACTGCCTCATGAAGCAGATATCATCCTTCATGTTGGAGATCTCAGATGGGTTCAAGGTGGTAGTAGTCGAGGCCAATCAGTGCCAGAATTATCCTCAAAACATGCTATGGTCATGAACTTCCTATTCACCATGCTGTGGGAAGAGAGTGGTTTTGAGTACAAGTAAACCATCATGGACTGCACCATCAGCATCATTAAGGAGAACCCAGAAAGCAAGGGGACTCAGGCTGTTGTACCTGTGTGAGTTCATAGAGGACTGTGAGTTCACCATGCTGGCTACCCATGTCTTGCATCTCCTGGGCCAGGAGGGGTCCAAGAGCAATAATCTTCCATATATATCTGCTTCATTGGTCTTGGAGCATAAGGAGGTCTGGGCAGGTGCTGTGAGTGTTGTGGCCAAGTTTGGAGCCCAGAAAGAAGAGATGTTACCTAACATCTTGGTGTTGCTTAAGAGGTGTGTGATGAATGATGATAGTGAAGCAAGGGACCAAGACACCTACTATTTCAATATCCTGGAGAGGAAGCAGAAGGCCCTCAGTTCAGGCTAAATCTTAAATGGTCTGACTATTCTCATCACTGGTATGGAGAGATCTCTGCAGCAGTAAACTCTAGATCCATCAGAAAAACCTATTGACCTCCAGTCGGTGCCCCTGGCCACCATGCCAATGTCAGAGAAGAGAACCAAAAGCACCCCCATCACAGCTGCCAAGCAGCCTGAGAAAGTGGTAGCCACCGAGTAAGAGATCTTCCAGGAATAGCTGGCCACAGTACCAGAGTTCTATGGGTGGGGTCCCCTCTTCAAGTCCTCACTTAAACCTGTGACCCTCATTGAGCCAGAGACAGAGTATGTCATCAATGCACCAAACATACCTTCACAGACCACATGGAGTTCCAGTTTGACTGCAGAGACACACTCAATGATTAGACTTTGGAGAACATCACAATGCAGATGGAGCCAGCCCACAGAAGCCTACCAAGTGCTCTGCTGCAAGTCTGCCCCAAACCTATCCTACAACCAGCCTGGGACCTGTTACACACTGGTGGCACCCCAGATGTGGAAGGAAGACCCCACAGATGTGACCTGCACATTCAGCTGCATAACAAAGTTCACTGTCAAGGACTATGATACCACAACTGGGGAGATTGATGATGAAGGCTATAAAGATGAATATGTGCTGGAAGATCTGGATGTCATCATTGCTGATCACATCTAAAAGGTCATGAAGTTGAACTCTGAAACAGCCTGGGATGAGGTAGGGGATGAGTTTGAGAAGGAAGAAACATTCACCTTGTCTAGCATCAAAACACTTGAAGAGGCTGTGGGTAATATGGTGAAATTCCTGGGAATGTCCCCTGAGAGGTCAGACAAAGTGCTGGGTAACAAGCATACCCACATATTGCTCCTGGCTGATGTGTTCCAGGGTGGTCATGGCATCCTAGAATTCTCAACTGCTGCTTTTGGACATGGTAAGAATGCAGATGACAGTAGGACGTTCAGAGAAGTCAGTAGATATCATCTTGACATCTATCTGTGGGCTAAGACACCAAACTACTTGGACCCTATTCCTGCCCTTTTCTTCTTAGCACTATGCAGAAGTCACACCTACCTCCTGAACCCAGTGGAAACTTCCTCCCAAACTTCAGTATTCAAAAACAATTAGGAATTACTGAAAAAAATAATTTGCTTAAATTTAACTCCTGCCCACTACTACTAGAGGTTAACTTTTTTTTTCTTTTTAATTTTTTCAATAGGGAATGATTTTAGCTTGTCCCAGAACCTGCTACCCTGCCTGTCAAGGAAAGGATATCCAAGTGAATAAAATACTTGCACTTCCTCTTGAATTTATATCCAAGGAAACCATCTTATCCTGATAAATCAATCAGCAGGTATTTTAAAAATAAATAAATAAATAAATAAATAAATAAATAAATAAATAAATATATATTAAGTTATAGGAAGAAATACACATAGACATTTGGGATTTTACAAAAGAATCGCCTTGTCAGAATTTGTGTTAATGGAGCTTAAATTAGCTGGTGATAATTCTGGAACTTTATGGCCTGACATACCTTGTCTTTAACATCTTCCCCAGGATTCTGAGATGTACCACAGAGAACTGAAGTGCTTAGGCACTGGAGGTGTTTGAGCTTGTCTCTGATGTCAAGAATCTTATAACTAACACATTACCTCATGGTAATGGTTTTGGAATAATGTGCAAAGCAAAGTCCTGCCTTACAATGCCGTGGTCTGTGATTCCTAGGGAAAAACAGAGCAAAAACAGAATAGCAGAGAAAACCATTATTTTTGAGAAAACAAGTGCATCCAAATGTATGGGTTCAATTATTTTGGTGGAATCTAACCACCACATTGGGGCTGATGCAGAAAAGTTCCTACAGGAAATGTCAGGCTCAAATCCCCTATATCCTGTCCCTGGGAAAAGCTGGTAAGCCTCTATGGTTTCTGCCTTAAAGCTTCCAGTCACCTGTGAAAATGCTTATTCTGATGATTTTTCCCAAAATAAGAAATGCCTTCATGAAAAATAATCAGAAATTTTAATATATAATTATAACTCTGGTTATAACATATGACACTTTGTTTCTTATTTTAACTTTAGCACGGTAAAGTAAAACGTATTTTATATAAAATGTGGGTATTTCCTGCAAAATTCTTCTTTTTAATGGAAGGCTGTAACTATAGAGTGAATGTGGGAGCCACTAACATGCATTCTATTTCATAATTCTGAATTTCAATACTGAAGCCAGCCTGCATCAGCCATGAGTACTCATGTACATCCAGACAATGGAATAATATTCAGAGCTAAAAAGAAATGAACTATCAAACAATGAAAAGATGTGGAGAAACATTTAATGCATATTACTAAGTGAAAAAAAAAAGCCAATCTGAAAGGCTACATAATATATGATTCCAACTATACGACACTATAGACTATATGCCATTTGGGAAAAAAACAACATCATGGAAATTGGGGCTGGAGAGAGGAATTGAAGAAGCAGAATAAAGAGCAGTTTTAGGGCAATGAAACAGTTCTGTGCAATTTTATAATGGTGATTCCTTGCCAAAACCCATAGAATAGACAACACCAAGAGTGGATCTTTATACAAACTATAAACTTTGGGTGATAATGTTGTGTCAATGTGGGTTCAGTGGGATGTTGATAGTGTGGGAGGCTGTGTATATGTGGAATCAAAGGGTATGTATGAACTCCTTGTCCTTTTTGCTCATTTTGCTTTGACCTAAAACTGCCCAAAATCATAAAGTCTGCTTTAAAAAATACTAAACTGAGATTTTCTGATTATATAAATGAAATACTTTTAAAACTAAAATATCATGATCTTAATTTTTATTCTTTTTTTTCTATGCATATATTAAAATCATTGCTATTATACTGTATCTATATAGAATTTATAGTATTTTGGGCAGCCCCGGTGGCCCAGTGGTTTAGCACCGCCTTCAGCCTGGGGTGTGATCCTGGGGCCCCAAGATCAAGTCCCACGTCAGGCTCCCTGAATGGAGCCTGCTTCTCCCTCTGCCTGTCTCTGCCTCTCTCTCTCTCTCTGTGTCTGTCATGAATAAATAAATAAAATCTTTAAAAAAATAATTTATAATATTTTGTATATAATTTGGAAGTCTGATTATTCTTTCCTTTGTCTAAGCAAACCTATTTATTAAAAACTCTTTTTAAGTATTTTTTCTAGTTACTTAAATATTCAGACATATTATTATACTAATAATCTTCCTATCACTGAATATCTGGGATATTTTCAGTTGCTGATTATTTATAACAATATTCTATAAGCATTTTCTATAAGCCTAATTGTTTCATTAAGATATATTACTATAGGGGATCCCTGGGTGGTGCAGCGGTTTGGCGCCTGCCTTTGGCCCAGGGCACAATCCTGGAGACCCGGGATCGAATCCCACGTCGGGCTCCCGGTGCATGGAGCCTGCTTCTCCCTCTGCCTGTGTCTCTGCCTCTCTCTCTCTCTCTCTGTGACTATCATAAATAAATAAAAAAAAAATTAAAAAAAAGATATATTACTATATATGGAAGGAAGGACAAGGTAATGGGCTGTGAACATTTTAAAGCTTTTATTGAATACTGTGCAATACTTTCCAAAAATGATTAAATCAAATGTGACTCTTACTAGAAGGATGTGAGAATGCTCTCACATTCCGTCTTTTGCATTGAACCTTATAATTTCTGATAGGTAATAATTACTCAATCAACCTTGCCAGTATTTTTTAAAAAGTATTCCCCTATGTCCTCTTCTTTACCTGTAAGAATACAAATTTGATTAAATACTGAGGTTTGAAAGTATTGCATAATGGGCTTTTTTCATAGTGATCTATAGTCTCTTTTCATTAGTAAGGTTTGACATACACCCTAGTGATATAATCACCAGATGCATATAATTGTTTTCACAACACAATATGTGAATAAATCGTCAGTCTTTTTCACTTTTTAAATTTTATGTGACTGGGTTCAGTTTGAATAGTTCTGCATCTCTCTTTTAAGGTTGAGTTTCCTAGATCATGTTCTGGGTGAGTTGGTAATCACCGCCTATGGTAAAGTGGTCTGATGGGATCCTTAGTGACTAATTACTATTAGTATGAACATATGTGCTCCCAAGACTTTCAACAACTTCTAGTGATGAGAAGACCTATTGCATATTTATAATAAGCTACTAGAACCATCAATCATGTGATCTTTGAAATCTTGACAAAGTCTCAATTCTCCTGGAAAGTTTGTCAAAGGGCATCTCGAGGAAATGCTATAGGTTCATGAATATTTATAAATACTGTTGTAAATTTGGCAACATCCTCAGGCTTTTTGCCTTAACCTTTTAAATGTGATGTACTGTATGAACTAAATTATGATATGAATGACTAGGAAAACTGATCAGGTGATATAAGTGGTGTGACATTTCCTCAAGTCTAATATATTATATTACATATGTATTACTCTTTCAACATAGTTCCTGCTTTGCCAAAATTTGCACCTTACACTCTCTAATTTGAAAGAGCTACATTAGTATTACACTCCAAAACCGTGTTAGGGATTAGTTTGCCTATAATCTTATTTTGAAGAATGTGTAGCTGATGTTTTGCATGCTGATGTACAGTGAACATTTGTATTTGGAGTTACTACTTTAATATGTGGTTCATTGAATATATTACATTTGCCAAACATTGGCTTCCTCATAGCCTCTGCTCTAGGTGCTATGATTACTACTCTATCAAAGCCTGATCCTGACTCCACCGTCATGAAGGTTCTAATTAAGAGAGCAAAGAATTTGATAACCTGTGATGACCCCTACAAAAAAGGAAGTACAGAGTGGGACAAATCACATACAAGGGAAGCAAAGTCTAATTTGAAGGAAGAAAAAGTAGCATTGATCCTGAGGTTGGGAGGAAGCATAAGAATAAGCTAAATGATTTGTAGAGAAAACCATAGAGTAAGAAAGCATGATATATTATAAGGACTAGAGATAAGACCACTATGACTGGAGCATACAGTGAATAGTAAACCTAGAAACATAGACTGATGCTGTGTTATAGAGGGTCATATAAGCCTTGTCAAACATTTTGAACTTAACCTCAGAAGATGTAATTGAAGACTTTTAAGCAGAAGAATGATGAAAAAAATACTTGTATTTTTAAAATATCACACTGGGTGCAGTGAAGAAAAAGAACTGGAACCAAGCATGAATAAAGGTACAGAGAAATCTAGTAGAGGTAGCAGTGGCAGGCAGGGTATGTTACCATAGTACAGTGACTGATCTAATGTGTAAACAGAGGTAAATTCAAAAATAAACTATTTTGAGAGATAGTCTGGAGAGAACATTAACAGAATTTACTTCTAATTCTATTTGGAGCTGAAGAAGTGTATTTAATTTGAGTTGGTGGATATCAGTGCAAGTATTAAGGTTAAGATTAGAATTGGGGCATTTTGAAGGGCTTGTGGAACATGAAAGTGAAGAAGGATTTAGGCAACTGAATAGAGAGGTCTCAAGTGCAAAAGATAGTGCTGGGCTAGAAAATAGGATTTGGGCATCATTAGAATATAGATGATGAAGCTATTAAAGTGGACAAGAATATCTATGGAAGAAATTTAAGGGAAAAAAATCTCTCATAAATAAAACTGCAAATTCAAATATGTGGCAAAGAGAGCTGACCTTAAAATTTCCCTCAGCTCGACCAAATTTTAGATAGGCTTCTTCCTGTCTCTAGACCCCTGACTTCCTCTGGAGCATTTGCTTTAGAATTTCTCCTTGGCTGCTTTGAGATGCAAATTTTTATAGATTCCAATATAATTAATATTCAGTGTTATATTAGTTTCAGGTGCACAATAAAGTGACTTAACTGTTCTATCCATTACTTCGTGCTTATCAAGATAAGTGTACTCTTAATCCCCTTTGCCTATTTTACCAGACAGGAGATGGAAGAATACCCATCTCCTCTCTGGTAACCACCATTTTGTTCTCTATGTTTAAGAGTCTGTTTTTTTGTTTTGTTGTTGTTGTTGTTGTTGTTGTTGTTTTGAGTCTGGTTTTGTTTGTTTCTTTCTTTTTCTTAAATTTCATCACATGGTATTTGTCTTTCCCTGACTATTTCACTTAGCATTATGCTCTCTAGATCCATCCATATTGTTGCAAATGGCCAAGTTTCATTCCTTTTATGGCTGAGTAATATTCTGGGATGTAAATATTTTTAAAAGCCTCTTGTCATTTGCACAGTTAAGTATTATCTTTCTCAAAGATGGAGGAATCATTGTTTGAAATGTGATAATCAAGGAAGATAGTAGCTCCATCTCCCAATTTCTGTTGGAAGGCAGGGACCTAACTTTGGAGAACACTTAGCTCCAAGTTATACAATATTTTCTGTCATGAAGTCATGAGAAAATTTCCTTTCCTGTTGGTAAAGCCAATTAACAAACCCAGATGGTCTATGATCTCCCATTCACCTCAGCTCTTAAAAACTCTACCTCCTGCCTTTTGTATCAAAGCTGTGTTCAGATTGAGTTTGGGCCTTTCTTATGTATTGAAATAGTATTAAATAGAGTCTGTTGCCTGTTTAACTGTAAAACAGACTGAGAATGATCAGCACTATACTTAGGAAGAAAACCATGACATTATAGTATTATGGAAGTCAAGGAAAAATAATGAGTCAAGAAAAAAATTATGCCCATCACTGTCAAAAACTGCTGATATTAAATTAAACATATGCAAACATACTGAAATCACAAAGTATAGAGTGTGTGGATGGAAAGCAGCTTGGAGTGGGTTGAAGAAAAAGTAGGAATTAAATAAATGAAGACTATCAGGGTAGACAAGAAGAAAAATCTTTTTTTTTTAAATAAAAAAAATTAAACTGACCTTTATTTTCTCTCCAGAGTCAAGTTAGAGTTGAAGCATTTGGAACAGAATGTAATGTTTTATCAATAACACTTTCTCTTTGCCTTACTTGTTATTTATTTATTATGTTTCAAGTTTTTATTTAAATTCTAGTTAACATACAGTGCAGTATTAGTTTTAGGAGTAGAATTCAGTGATTCATCACTTACTTACAACACCCAGTGCTCATCACAGCAAGTGTCCTCCTTAACCTATTTAACCCAGCCTATTCAGCCTATTTAACCCATCACCTATTTAACCCAGCCCCCACCAGTCCCCTTCTGCAACCTCAGTTTGTTCTTTATAGCTTAGAGTCTTTCAGGTTTGTCTACCTCTCTTTTTTTCCCCCTTCCCTTATGTTCTTCTGTCTTGTTTCCTAAATTCTACATGTGAGTGAAATCATATGGTATTTGTCTTTCTCTGACTAACTTATTTTGCTTACATAATACACTCTAGCTCCATCCATGTCATTGCAAATGGCAAGATTTCATTCTTTCTGATGGCAGAGCAATATTCTGTTATGTGTATATACCACTTCTTCTTTGCCCATTCATCAGTCAATGGACATTAGGGCTCTTTCCCTAATTTGGTAATTGTTGATAATGCCGTTTGGGCTCCTTCTAGAATTTGGCAATCGTGGATAATATTGTTATAAATATCGAAATGCATGTGCCCCCTCGAATCAGCATTTTTGTATCCTTTGGATAAATACCTAGTAGTACAATTGCTGGATCATAGGACAGTTTTATTTTTAAATTTTTGAGGAACCTCCCTACTGTTTTCCAGAGTGGCTGCACCAGTTTGCATTCTCACCAACAGTGTAAGAGGGTTCCCCCTTTTCTGCATTTGCCAACATCTGTTGTTTTATGTGCTAATTTTAGCCATTCTGACAGGTGTGAAATGGTACCTCATTATAGTTCTGATTTTTATTTCCCTGATGATAAATGATGTCGAGCATCTTTTCATGTGTCTGTTAGCCAATTGAGATACACAGTCTCTCTCTCTCTCTCTCTCTCTCTCTCTCTCTCTCTTTTTAATGTATGTGAAGCTTGACTTCAGAACCCTGATATCAAGACCTGGTATCAAGAACCGGATACTTAACTGACTGAGCCACCTAGGCACCCTGAGATACAAAGTCTCTTAATCTGATTTCTTTATTTAATTACCATGTATTTGTTCAATTCAGAAACCCCATTGAAGAAATTAATTTCTACTACACACCATTTTTATGACATAACTATTTTAAGAATTCCTTTAAGAAATTTCACAATTACATTGTTGACTTCATTTATGAATGTAATGACCCATAATGTTGTTATTGTACTGAGAAGTGTTCTTTTAATAATTGTCCAAGTTCATAAGTATTTTGTTCTATGTGAACCTGAAGGCTATGAGAAATCTTATTATCACAAGTATTTGGGCTACAGCTTATCTGAAGCCTATCATGATTCTGTTCGGGTCATTTATTTTGTTCCCTTAAATGAGTTGAAAACTTCTTAGAACATCATATTTGGAAGCTAGTTTACTGACATAACTTCCATCCATATGTCCTCACTCAGCCATTTCATGCCATGGCTCTGCTCAAAATCTCAGATGGAAATAGCATTTCACGTTTATTATTGGTATTTCAGAATGAACTTCTATGATCTGATTTTTACTGAAATTAAACAGGGTTTTATCCATTTTTATTGGGACAGAATGCTGTAATCAGAAGCTATAAATATCCAATAAGTGAATAGGCAATAAAATGGTAATAGGTACTATCATTTATGAAACTTAAAGTCTCTGTACTGATATAATGCAAATCAGAGAATTGTACAATTATATGGATCCACAAGGAAAGAGTGTCCTCTGCACATGGTCTTGTTCATGTTCTTCTAATAGAAGCCCAATAAGGTTTTATTCTCTTGGAATTTCATTTCATTTGAAGGATAATAGTCAATTTTATGAGTTCATGAGGGTTATAATTTTGATAGTGAGAAGGTGTAAACAACATTGGAAAAGAAATTCTAAGGCATCTTGATGATAAAGGTCCATTTTGATGCCAAGCTCAACAATTGTGCTAGACAGTCCCAGTGCTCTGGGAAAATATATAACTGCAGTTTGCAATGATGGCTCTAATTCCAGGACAAATAAAAGTAAAAGTGAGCCTCTCTTTTCCAATACATAGTTCCTTTTGGCAGCAAAGCCAGAGCGAAGAATTGACGATGCAACACAGAAAGCAAATTGTGTGATTTACTGCACACGCTGACCTGACCATGATCAAGTAATAACCAGCAGTCTCCAGAAGTTCATTCAACTGCTCTCTTACATACAACTCAAATTCTTCTCTAGCATCAATTCGTTCTTTGCCAATAGCACAACCTAAAGCAAGTTCCTTTCCAGTTCTGGCCCCAAGGTTGAGCTCCCAAGCTTCTATTACTGTTTATTTCATTTACATGAGATTTTCCTCATGATAATGCTATTAGCTTGAAGGTTCTATTGCCAGGATCATAGGGAGTGGTGTTCACCCAATTTCAGTCCTTTTATTTTTTTATTTTTTATTTTTTAAAGATTTTATTTATTCATGAGAGAGACAGAGAGACAGAGAGAGAGAGAGAGAGAGAGAGAAAGAGAGGCAGAGACACAGGCAGAGGGAGAAGCAGGCTCCATGCAGGGAGCCCGATGTGGGACTGGATCCCAGGACTCTAGGATCATGCCCTGAGCCCATGGCAGGCACTAAACTGGTGAGCCACCCAGGGATTCCCTCAATCCTTTTATTTTTAAGGGCGGGGTTGCAGAGGGAGAAGAGAGATCATCTTAAGCAGGCTCCATGCCTAGCACGGAGCCCAACGTGTGGCTTGATCTCATAACCCTGAGATCATGACCTGAGCTGAAACCAAGAGTCAGATGCTTAACTGAATGAGTGACTCAGGCGCCCCTCCCCCAATTTTAGTCTTGTTAGAGACCTTGAACCTATCAATCAGGTACCTCTGCCTCTTCTACTTGATGATCAATAAAAGTCCAGGTTATTTTTATCCTTGCTTTTCCATCTCCTTAACATTGGTGCTCCCTGTGTAATTTTTCTTGAATTTCCTACCTTAATTCAAAAAGATAAAAACCGGGATCCCTGGGTGGCGCAGCGGTTTGGCGCCTGCCTTTGTCCCGGAGCGCGATCCTGGAGACCCGGGATCGAATCCCACGTCGGGCTCCCGGTGCATGGAGCCTGCTTCTCCCTCTGCCTGTGTCTCTGCCTCTCTTTCTCTCTCTGTGACTATCATAAGTAAATAAAAGTTGAAAAAAAAAAAAAAGATAAAAACCTCCCCTCTATCCATATGGTTATCGTAACTCCATTCTCTTTGGGGCTCATGTTCCATAAAAGATTCAGAGTGAACTTTGGTTATCTTAAGTTTACCACATAATTTTATTTATTTTTAAAAGTAAATGTTTTGTTTCACTTTCACTATGTAATAGAAGTCCCCTTTAATCAAGCCTATCTCCCAACATTTGTCATGTCTCTTTCTAAATAATTGCCATCTCCCTAAAGCCACCACACTTATTATTTCATCATTTAGTATTTAATCTTTTTCTTCTTTTGTTTTTTCTTAGTCCTTTATAATAAATTACACTAACAAAAGATGATTATTGAATTATTGGAACCAGTCTTAATACCACCAGTCTTAATACCCTTCACTTCTACTTTTTTAGGCCCACAGACATTCTCTTTGCTTCAGGACTTGAAGAGACCTGTGTTTTCCATGATCGCAAAACCATAAGTACTGTCTCTTTTGCTTCAATTCTCAGCACACACTGTTTCAGATTTCCCAGACGTGCAGCCTGGGATATAGCAAGCTTTCCATCATGCCTCCAGGCATGGTTTCCAGCAATTCCAGTAGTATTTAATTGAACTGGTATTCTCAAGGTTTGAACACCCTGAATTTCCTTTCTTTCCTTCTTTCCTTCACTCTCTTGGGACTGTACATCTCACCAATTGTCAGTAAACTGAGTCAGGCTCTGTTTCAAAGACTTCATCATCACTTTCATTGTAACTCTTTGTATCATGCTGCTGTTAGATAGACTTTCAGTCTCAATTTCTAAAGATTGCTATCCTCTTAACTGGATTATAGTGCTGCATCTAGGAGTGATAACATTTTATTACCTTAGAGAATTTTGACCAATTTCATTTTAATCTAAGTACTTTTAGTCCAAAGACTGGCATTTTTACCAAACACTGTCATTTCCACACATTGCTACTCATTTTTTTCACTGCTTTTGGAGTAAACACCAATATATTACATGATTTCCCCTTATGCCATAACCACAATATTTTTTCCACTAGTGCCACTCTAATTCACCTTGTAGACTAAAAGTCTTCTATGGTGCATTTGTATGGTTCATCTTTTTGGGTAAAACTAGAAGAGTTTCTCAGGACCTCTTCTTTACTTCCCAACAGAAATTTTAGAAATTTTTCTTTTCCTCCAAATGAACTTAAAGCATAATTACACAATCTTTTTTTTTTATAATTACACAATCTTGATATAGCACAGAGTCACATCACACCTTGTATAACCTTGTCTTCAAACACAGTCTATTTTTCCAAAATTGGGGCCTCTATATCCTGATAGAATCCTAAGTGACAACCAAAAGCACTATCTCACACTGACATAAGTGGGATTTCCAAAGTTTGGCAGTCTGAGTAACCAAAGATGCCAAAGTAATCTGATACTTAAAAAAACAAAACAAAACAGAGAAATGCCAAAAAGACTAACCATTCCTCTTTAACATTTTACACAAATCTTTTTACTTATTTTATCTCCTTTTAGAAAACATGAGCCTATGTCTAAATTTTCAACGTTATGTTTGTGAAATTTCAGTAAAATATTCACTTTTTATTGATCAAGACATTTACATATGCATGTCAATTACTATTTATAATAATTTGTAATATAGTACCCCTTTTGACATCATTATATTTTCATGAATTTTTCAAAAGTCTCCACTTATCAACTGTTGTTGTTTCCCTTTTTGATGCACAAATCATCCATATTTGTCTACTAGCAGAGCTGTCCTCAAGCTAGATTATTTGTCCACTGTAGTAATATCAAGTAATACCTAAGAACATTTCTTGTTTTCTTCAAACAATACATCTCAAGTTTAATATATTTATTATTTTCTTTGCTGGCTCTAGAATGCAGAATCAGCTCCTCTCTGGATACCAAGAATGCTTATCGATAAGCAGAAGAAAGAGTGAGGAGAGGATAGAAGATTCAACCTTTTTTGATGATAAAATAGGAATTTTTCCTTTTTTTAAAATAAAACATAGAACTATGTTGGTAGTTAAATTTATTCCTTCTGTTTCTAAATTTCATATTTTACTTAATTTGAGTTTTGAGTTGTCCATTTTTTTTGGTTTAGGCCTTTTTCGTCCAGCAATCCTAAAAGTGAGTACAAATTATGCAGTTCTGGAAGGACCCTTTTTACCACTAGTGCACCAATCACCTAAAAAGTAAAATAATCCCTCAAATACTAGAGAATTGTATCAAAAACACAGACCCAATACATTAATAAGATAGTGACTAAAGATTAAAAAAATGTTGTTTTTCGAAGTTTGGCTTAAAATCTTCTAGTCTTTTTTGTTTGGACTCTACTCATGGCGTTTATGTTTGTAGATAGCTGCTTTATTAGTGCCACTTATGTTTTTACTGCATGTGCTTATATATAAAGTAAAAACATATATATATATAAATTTATTTATTTATTTATTTATTTATGTTTGATTTGCCAACATATAGTGTAACACCCAGTGCTCATCCCATCAAGTGTCCTCCTCAGTGCCCATCACCCAGTCACCCCATCCCCTGCCCACCTCCCCTTCCACTACCCCTTGTTGATTTCCCAGAGTTAGGAGTCTCTCATGTGCATGTGCTTTTAAATCATTGATTACAGTTTCACAGAGGCCCCTATATGTTTGTGCTATCATGGTATTGCTCTACTTCAATTCCCCAAACTAATCAAATGATTCAATAACACTCACCAGAATTAATACCCAGAATTATCAAAGTCAGATATAGAAACACGAATGTGAATGCTACAGCTCAGAAAAGTAGTATATATTAGCTTCTGTAAATCCCTGTCACTTCCTTAATTCTAACCAGTATTTTGCAATGCAAGAACTTTCTTAAGACAGATAATAGGTAAGAATGTAGACAGATGGATGATAGTTAGATGATATATGATAGATAGATGATAGATAGATAGATAGATAGATAGATAGATAGATAATAGATGAATAATGACTAACAACTTCAGATTTACTCTGTCTGCAGTGTACCTTCTCTACTTCTTGTAGCTCAGATTACAGGCAGAGTCATAGTTCACAGAGTGGCAGCTTTTTTTCTCTTGTTCCTGGTAGCAACGATATGATAAAGTCACTCTGTGTTTTTTTCTTAATAATCCACTTTCTCCCTTCTATTCTACCTCTCCCATGGAACAATCACAATAAGGAATAAGGAATATATAGGGCTATATCTTTTTAGTGTCTCAACATATGAGCTTAAAAGGTAATTCAGATTCTAATTGGATATCAACTGAAAGCAATATTATTCAAATAAAAATATTCTACTTCTCTCAGTCTTTATTTTTAAACTCATCATAAGAAATTGGATATATTAAGTACTTCATTAAATTTAAATTCTTTAAGTTTACCTGAATGCAAGTATCAGGTTACAGTTCCATACTCACAATGCACAGTATATACAAATGTTGGCATCTTTTCTAGTTCCCTCGATACACATCCAAATTTTATGGATGAGATTTTGAAGCCTCTTGTTGAAAATTTATCTGCAATGGCAAGAGAAGTGACTGCACTCATCCACAATGCTTGCCACTACAATTACACCTCATGGAGACATAGAAAGACAATGTTTACCCCTGTAAAACTGAAGAAACACCTGCAAACATAGATGAGGATGAAGGTCAAGAGCACCATAGAGCACCTGGTGTAGGGAGTATTTTTAATCATTCATCTCTTGGAAAAGAAACAATGTTAAATCCCTCTCTCAATTGAACTAACTCATTATAGGCAAATTCTTGCCGAGTTTCTGTTGTGGGATTTCCTAATCACTCCAACGTAAGCTATTTATCCTAGTGAAATAAACTCCTTTCCTGAACCATGTTTTTTTTTTTTTTTTCTTTTTTTCATGTGAGCTACTAGCATTAATGCATTCCTGTGTCATGAATAAAAATGGCCACTGGACAAATGTGTTAAATTTCATTTTGCCTGAGAGGAACAGTCTGTATATCTCCTCCCACCCTGTATTTCTATTTTACTCTGATATCCCCTTATCTTCACAAAGAAAATGTTTAATCTTGGAGGTGTAGAAAATACAATATTATATACAATTGAAAGTTAGGTCAGATTATCACTAAATGGTCAATTCAAAGGTATTAATATATCATATATTTTTTAGTACCTCATTCTTCTTCTAGTTCCATAGGAGAACTTCAAAGGTCCTCTATTTTTTTCTAATGGGACTAGAATTTACACGATGTTAAAACATAAAATATTATATAACAGTTTTCAAAGATTTAGGAGGTATTCTGAAAATATTAGTCTAGGAAAAATACATTGTAACCAGGAGAATTTCAAGATTACAAATCATTTGTATTTGTGGGCATATAGTTCATAAAAGAAAAATTGCATTTGTAACGAAATGAGTTATTACTCAGCTTGAGGCAAAATAGACAGTTGATACTTTTGTCCCATGCTGGCTTAGGATTTTAGAAAATTCTAAACAACAACCACCAAACTTCCATGTTATAATTCAAACTAACATCATATATTTTTACATGTAGTTCCATGGGGCTGTTTCTGTGGTAGTGCTAAGATGGCCCCAAGTGTCTTTGATTGTTTTTGAGTGTCTACCCTGGCCCAGGAGCTTAAGGCTCATGTGATCCTGCATGTGTTGCAGCTAGATAGTACTAACCTTGCCTATTAATAATGTGATGGACTAGCAAACATCAGCTCAATATTTCTGCATAACTGCAAAATCTTTTCAAAACACTACTGGTGTCAGGTGAGTAGGGGAGAAACCCTGTTTACTCTTAAATTCCTTGGGTTGTTATGGTGAATCTTAAAGATGGGACTGGATGGGGTTAAGAAATGACCAGTGGGTGGACAATTGCAGGATGGCATTTCCAGCATTTCTTCAGTCCACTCATGAGGGAATTACAGGAATCTTTTCATTATGTTTATTCTGTGTTCAAGTAAAAACACCCACAACTATGGATTCTGTCCCTTGGTGATATTTCGTGTTCTCATATTTCTGTAAGTTTTTTTTTTTTTTTTTTAAGCTGCGTCATTCTAGATTCTTGGGACAAAGCAGAATTATAGGGGAACATATCTACTTGAACAATTTTTCTCTTCCTTTCCCCTTTTCCCTTCATTTCATACTGTGTCTGTCCTCTAAGAAACACTCTAGCGGCAGAAATGCAAAATCTCTATCCAGCAACTTCAATATTTAATAGCAAGACAACAATAAACCAATTAGGTTAAAAAAATCTCCTATTTCTTCTTTGGATCTTTTTTGTTTCATTGCTTCAAAACTGTAAGAGGGAAAGAATTAATATTTGTCATTTGACATTTGTTTGACTAATTTTACCAGATGAAAATACAAAAGCAAAGGGAAGAAAAAAAAAAACTCTTTTTGGCTGTTTCTAACTATTGCAGTGGACAGAAATATTTATAGAGTAATATTTAGGAGTTAGTAGATATAATAAAATGGTATCTTATAAATACCTAATACTGGGCATCCTTTCAGTGTTAGCAAAATCTGTGGCTTCTCCTGCTAGCTAGTACGGGAAGAAAATCAAGTGAGGAACATTTGTCATTTTTCTAGCCACAACTTTGTGTTCTTGCTCAATCAATGAAGATTGAAAAGCAGAATAAGGGGTGCCTGGGTGGCTGTCTCTGTTAAGCATCTGCCTTCAGCTCAGATCATGATCTCAGACTCCTGGGATGGAGCACTGCATCAGGCTTTCTGCTCAATAGGAAGTCTACTTTTCCCTCTGCCCCTTTCCTTACTTGTGCTCACTCTCTCTCCCAGTCAAATAAATAAATTTTAAAAAAGAAGCAGAGTAAAATTCTCAGGGAGCATCTTTGATGAAAACTAATGCCTGTAGCACATACACATATATCCACACACATCATAAATAGAATCATATAAAGAAAAAAAAATAAGAGGTGACTTCTGACAGGAAAACATAACCCATTTGTTTGCACAGTAGTTGTTTCCTATTCTATTCATCTTACATGCCAGAACCCGTATTTCCTATGATTTATCTATGATGGTATGAAGATATCCTAGCCATCATCAATGCTTTCCCATAGGCAGGCATCTGGGTGGCTCAGTCATTTAACTGATTGACTCTTGATTTCTGCTTAGGTCATAATCTCAGGGTTGTGAAATCCAGCCCCTAGTGGGGCTCAGGCTCAGTGCTCAGCAGGGTGTCTACTTGAGATTTTGTCACTCACCTTCTGCCCCTCTCCCAGTTTGTGTGTCCTCCTTCTAAAATACATCAATAGATCATTATTTATTTGACCTTCACATAGGCAACTGTCATCAAAATTATGTTTACTAAGGCTTTAAAAAAAGATTTATATAACAGGACAAGTATAAATTTTCAATAAATGTGGGCATGAAATGTTTGAGGTTTTCTTGAATTTTTGTTACACCAAGAAATGTCTTATTATTAAACCAAGTCAGAATATATCCAATCTAATCTGAAAAACTATACAAGTCTTTGATATCCAAGAATAATGAAAGAAAGAGTAAATTTCCTAACACTCAATGAACGGCTAATAATGGAAAATATTTCCTTTTAAAACAATCTTATGGATAAACACAAGAGTGTCACTGAAAAGGTTTACATATTTTTCATATGAAATTAGTGACAAAAAAAAAGAAATTAGTGACATCTCCTCTTAGAGCAAAGCAAAATCATGTTAAAGCTTGAATACTACTCAAGAGTCATCTGTCCATAATATTAGCAATTTGGTAGCATTTTAATGTAATCAATGTGAATATGACATATACTTTTATATAATTTCTACTTTTGTTCTGCATAAATGAACTGGTCTATTATTGTACAGGGCCACTTAGTTTGAGTTCTGCTATGATGATTTATCTTTGACTTATGAAATAAGATGTTTGCATACTCTGTATTTTTTTCTCTTCATTCAACTAACTGTACATATACTACATATTTTGAATGCATCATTTTATTAAATCAGTTAATTTACTTATAAGAGGTTATGCATCAAATCTGAGCAAAGTCCTCAGTACATGTACCACAGTCTTCTTTTAGTTGGAGGGCTATTATATTGGAAATAAACTGGCACATAGAAGGAGCAAACACTCCCAAACTCCTTTTATCTCAATTCCTCCTACTGTGAAAGCTAGAGCTCCACACTTTTCCCGTTTTCTGTACCTCCTAGGGTGATGGTGACACTCGGTTCAGAATGATGAAATTTCATGAAAAGCTTGCTGCAAAGCTGCTTTCTTGATGAAAAGACAAAACAAAACTAATGTCTAAACTAAAGGAGGGTTAAAAAAAAAAACCCTCCTTTCTGCCTCAAAAGAAGTATGAGATCTGGAGCTGATGTAGCCTTCCTGTAACCATCAATACAAAAAAAGGTTTAAAAATGTCAACATATTGAGGATAAAGGAGCAGAAATAAAGGGGAAATAGTAGGTCTTTGATGGGATCTTGGTCTTGCTGAGTATAAACCAATCATCTCTTGCTAGAATTTGTTACACGGAGAAAGGAAACTCTTTTTACAATTAATATACTGTTACTTTGATTTTCTATTCTTTGAAAATGATTATTTGAATCATATTTCACGTGTATTTGCTAAATTTTGAATTAAAGTAGTTATAGTATTATATTTGTCTATGGGTAATAAAAAAAACCCAAATAGCAGAGGTTTAAACAGTTAGACATTTATTCCTATCTTGTGCCAAATGTTGAATGTAAATGGTCCATGCCAGATATGCTAGGCTAAAATGTTATGAGTCTGTACATCTTTTATATTGATGAGTCTGTAGCCTACATCTCAGTATCATTTCATGTTCAAGGAGGATTATTTCAGCCCATATAGTGTATCGCCCTTTCAACCATAAGGAATGAGAAAAAAGGCAGGGATATAGTGCATCCAATTCTTCAGGGCATGGAAGCCCACCTGCTTACATCTTGTTCACTACAGCTTAGTTATATGAACATATCTAACTAAAAGCAAGTCTGACAAATGTGCTCACTTATAAATTCTGTTACCAAAGAAAAGGGAGATTAATATCTGAGGGTCAGATATGGTCACTATTCCTGCCCTCTTTTTTGGCCTCCTGAATATTCATGTTCACTATTTTTCTTACATACAGAAAATTTCATCTTCTTCCCAAAAGTGAGAAATCCTAAGTTCTCCTCTAGCTTCTGCAGCCAGTTCAACCATCAGAGACAGCTGGGTGCCCCTGTTTTGTTTTGTTTTGTTTTGTTTTATGCAACCTGTTCAAACCCTCATATCTCTTAATGTGTGGTACAGTCTTCTCCATGAGGTGTACATAGACAGTGGTGAAATACAGGTAGAAAACCACAGTTAAAAACTTATAGCCATAACAAGGCCATAGCAACAATATTAGGCAGGGATAATGAATAGCCTTGCCTCTGACACTGGATAAATTCCTGTCCTAGCACCTCTGGCAATCCTGGTTTGATTCTCTAGGAATAATCCACATTTCATTGTTTTCTGAGCACCTTCTGTATTCCTAGAGTGGTTCTTCATTATTTTTTTGTTCTTCAGAGCCACATCTATGGTGATCATCAGAAAATATGTACTTTGAGGGGATTGCAGAGATTTAAGAGCTCACCTTCTGTTCGTTTGGATTTCTGGGTCCTGAAATAGCTGTTGGATAGAAATTTTTTTTTAATTTTTGTTTATTTATGATAGTCACACACACAGAGAGAGAGGCAGAGACACAGGCAGAGGGAGAAGCAGGCTCCATGCACCGGGAGCCCGACGTGGGATTTGATCCCGGATCTCCAGGATCACGCCCTGGGCCAAAGGCAGGCGCTAAACCACTGCGCCACCCAGGGATACCAGAAAATTTACTGACTTTTGTAGTCCAGTATGTCTCTTGTTTTCTATAGCAATATAATCTATTCAACAGCTTTCTGAGCTTCTTGTTTCTAATTAATTCCATATCTATATTCCCTTAGCAGAGTATCTTGTTTAAACCTAGTTTCTAACCTTGAAGTCTGTAGTGTTTTTGTAAAGAACTTTACCCATCTTCAATCCTCTCAGTACTGGTTCTCTTGACACTATATGAAATAATGTCGTAGAAAGGGAAAATAGCACTTTTGGCAGAAATCTGCCATTAGGCTTGCAAACTTTGTGGGGAAGAGCATTGGTATTACTTCTTGTTAAGTCTGCCATTTTGAAGTTACTAACTGGTCCAGTGTTTGGTTCAAAAGCAGTTGGCTTTTTTAATTATTCAAGGTTGCAGTGGATCTTCCTATCAGTTTCCATTCCTGGCCAAGACCGAAAGTGCTTCCTATATAGCACACCTGATCCCTTTCCTACCCACTCTGTGGTTCTGGATAACTTGACCTAAGTTCATCCTTTTCAGAATTTTTTTTTTTTTTGAAAGCAGTAACATTTTCTGAAACAGTAGGAATACCATTATCTCTGGGATAGCAAATTATCTGGCTTCAAAATTGCAATAGATAACATTTGGCTAAAAGTTTTCCATGGCATGAAAGGATAATAAGCAACTCTGCCTTCATAATCTGAGTCTTTGCTACAATACTTATTAAACATTCCCACAGGGATCCCTGGGTGGCTCAGCGGTTTGGCACCTGCCTTTGGCCCAGGGTGTGGTCCTGGAGTCCCGGGATCGAGTCCCAGGTCAGGCTCCCTGCATGGAGCCTTGCTTCTCCTTCTGCCTGTGTCTCTGCCTCTCTCTGTGTGTCTATCATGAATAAATAAATAAATAAATCTTTTAAAAAAATGTATTTAAAAATAAATAAATAAATAAATAAATAAATAAATAAACATTCCCACTAAGCCTACATTTATAAATTCTAAAATTATGAGTCCTAATTTCAGTCAACAAAATCTTTATCAGTCTAAAAATCAACCAAAATGATACTGACTTAAACAATTTAAAAGTTTCCTCCCATTAATCCAAAGGCCCAGAGGTCAACATGAAAGGATTGGAATGGCAGTTGGGAAGAGTTCTACTCACTCTTCATGGCTCAGACTCCTCCATCTCTAGGGAATGGCTATGTTGTCATGGTTCAAGATGGTAGTATTTGCATTCTAGGCAACAAGATGAAGAAAACAACCTAGGACAGGGATAAAGTGTGCACAGAATTGTCTTTCATAGAGGGTACTCTAGACACTGCCAAACCAACTTCTAGTTATATCTCACTGGCCAAGATTTAGTTAGTTGCAAGAGTCTGGGAATATAACCTATATTCTGAGCAGTATTAATCCCAAAAAGAATGCTTAAAAATGTGGGGGGAATAATATTATTCAAAGAATTCAAGAAACAAGGAAAGAATAATATTAGGGAAAAATAGTCATTTTTATCATATCATTCTATCATTGTTTTTCTTTCTTTAACACACCATTGGGGTATTGTGTATTCAAGCATCATAGTTGGGGATTGATGAAGATGGAAATGGTACCAAATTACTTAGTTGCTAGTCAGAGAAACAGGGCCAAAGGAACAAGTGCTTTCTGAGAATTGGCAATATTATGGTGTGAAAAGCCATTTCTATATTCCTTAATATATTCTGAAAATATGCAATGCGTAAGCTATGTTCTAGCTTTATTGAGCCAGTGTTCCACTCTATCCAGATTGAAAACAACCTTATCATCAGCATTTGGCAGTAAAATTCTAGCAAATGTTACAATAAATTCAAGGAACTATACCTTAGTTTGTTTTTTCTCATATACCCCTTCCTTTTTTTCTGGTGTCTAGGAACCAACAGTAACATTTTGTCTTTTTTTTTTTAATGCTTAACAATCCTCTTCACCTTCCATGAAACTGGGTGAAGACAGATAATTTATTCCTCTTCACTTGGATAATTTTTTATTAAATATTCTATTCAAGAAAATGTTTATTTTAAAAAAAGTTATTTATTTACGAGAGAGAGACGGACAGAGACAGAGAGAGAGAGAGAGAGAGAGAGAGAGAAAGGAGTAGCAGAGGGACAGGGAGAAAGAATCTCAAGCAGATTCCCTGTTGAGCATGGAGCCAGACATGGGGCTTGATCTCAAGGCCCTGAGATCATGACCTAGGACAAAATCAAGAGTTGGATGCTTAACTGACTGACCCTCCCATGTGCCCCTCCCAAAAATATTTCTAATCCAGCGTTAAGCTAGTTTCTTAATGTAAAGTTAGGTAAATTCTAAAAAAATATAGGACCTCAAGATTGGGTCTTCAAGTTTCAATATCTCCTAGTGCAGCAAGGATAAGACAATTTTAAAGACTATACAAGAAATCCCAAATGTTTTTCAGAAGTGTTTGGATTTGGCCCCAATCAGAAATGAAGTAGCACTGGATCAGAAATATATCAACTTCAGAAAAGATTGCATTCCATTATGAAAAAAGATTTGTTCCTCTTATAGATACTCATTATAGTGTAAAAGACATTTTAATAACATCTATCATGCACTATCAGTTTTTTAAGAAACTTCAAGCTATTGATGTACATCTCAGTGTATATCAAAAGAGTCTTCCTCTGTGTGGTTGCTAAGAAACTGATGCTTCAGAGTCAGAAAATTTTACCTTCGTTTCAATGTATTGTCTAACAAAAATGAATATTTGGACTAATAAAAATAGGGGGAAAATCATCAAAATGAGGAAATAGGAGTTTTCTGCCATTTTTGTCCCAAAGAACACCAATTTTTGACAATTACTCATGAATGAAAACATCTTTGTGAAAGTCCAGGAAACCAAAAAGCAGCTCAAAATTGGAACAAAACCAACCTGAGACTGGACACTCCGAAGAGGGTAAGAAAACAGTTCTATTTTACCTATGCCATTTCTCCCCCAAGGCTTGCATAGGTCAGTGCCAAAGGAGACCTTTTTTGACTTTTGATTTCTCCCATGGAGAAAGTGAAAGCATGTGAGTGGGTACCTAGCTTCCTCAGCTATCTAATCCTAATGCTTCCAAAGAGACCTACTTCTTTCTTATCCCATCTAAAATACTAAGGAATGCTGCACAACTGTGGGGCAGGGAGTACCTGGGAGAACAGTAGTCAGGGCTCTCAGAGGGCATCAAAAGGACATAGAACCCACTAACCACTTTGGGAACTCCATCAGGAAGCCTGCCTATGAGTTGCCTCATCTATGGATCCCCCCAGCTGGTCCAAGGGCATCCCTAATGCTCCATATGCCTTACCCACACACATGCACACACCACTGCATGGCCATCTCACTATATTTACCTCCCATGGTGGTGAGAGCATGCCTTTGCAAATAGCTAGTGAGCCCATGTAGAAAGTAGCCCAACTGTGCAAGATTGGAAGAAAGTATACAATTGTATTTGGGCATTTAGCCTCACCCAGCTTGACAAGTCAAAGAACAGGATACCATCAAAGGAACAAAAAATTTTTTCCCAAATTATTTCCCAAAGAAATACAGATTTGTGATTTTTTTCAATAAAGAATAATGCTTTAAGAAAGCTCAGTGGTGGGACACCTGGGTGGGTCAATGTTGAGCATCTGCCTTCGGCTCAGGACATGATCCGGGGGTCTGGGATCGAGTCTTCTGCCTATATTTCTCTCTGCCTCTCTTTCCACTTCTCTCATGAATAAGACTTTTTTAAAGTCTTAAAAAAAGAAAGCTCAATGAACTATAAGAAAGCATAGAAAAAAAACTGATTTGATGAAATCAGGAAAAGACAACACAAAAAAGATGAGAAGTTTAACAGATATTAGAAATATATTTTAAACCCCCAGAAATTCTGGAGTTAAAAAAATACTATGATTGAAATTTAAAAAATGCAAGATGGAGACTGGATCAAGAAGAACAAGAAATCTGTGAAGTAGAAGACAACTTATTTGAATCTATACAGTCAGAGGAGAACAAAAACAAAAGGAATGAAGAAAAGTGGGGAAAGCCTCCATGAGCAATAGGATAGAACTAAAGGAAACAATGTACATATTATTTGAGTCTCAAAGGAGAAGAAAAAGAGAAAAAGGATGCAAGCTCATTTAAAGAATGGCTTAAAACTTCAGAAATCTAGAAAGAGATTTGAACATTCAAGTTCATGAGCTTATAGTCCACCCCACCCAATTTCTACCCAAAAAGGTCTTTTCTAAGACTTATAATAAATATGTCTGAAATCAAAGACAGAATTTTTAAAGCAGCAAGAAAAAAAATTGTCATATGTAAGGGAATCCCCACAAGGCTCTCATTGGATTCTCAGCAAAGATATGATACATTTAAAGTGTCAAAGGAAAAAGAAGTTGTCTTTCAGAAATGGAGAGATAGAGACTTTCTCAAACAAACAAAAGCTCAAAAAATTCATCACCAGTAAGTGTGCCTTAGTGCCTTATAAGAAATGCTAAACGAGTTCTTCAGGCTGATGCAAAAAGATGTTAATTAGTGAAAAGAAAACATGAAAATATAAAACACAATGGTAAAGTAAATATTTGGTCAAATTCACAATAATACTGTAATACTGTGGTGTATTGCTCACTTGACTCTATTATAAAGTTAAAGGATAAGAACATTAATAATAACTATTGTTACAAAAATATTTTAATGGATACACAATATAAAAAGATGTAAACTGTGACATCAAACACATAAAATATTTGAAAGAAGATAAAACTTTGTGTGCAAAGTTAGGTTACAATAATCACAAGAGAAAAATTACATTAGACAACATAAAAGACAAAATAAGGGAAGCAAAGCATATCACTATGGAAACTCATCAATTCATCAAGGAAGCCAGCAAGAGAGGAAGACATGAACTCCCTTTCAGAAAATAACTAATAAGATGGCATTAGTAAGTTTTTATCTATCCACAAATACACTTTAAATATAAAGGGTCCAAATTATCCAATCAAAAAGTTTAGAGTGGCTGAGTAGATTTAAAAAAATAGGTACAACTATATGCTAATTACAATTACACCTCAGCTTTAAGGACACACATCGACTGAAAGTGAGAGGATGAGAAAAGATATGCCATGCAAATGAAAACTGAAAGAGAACAGGGGTAGTTATCTCAGATAAAATATTTAAGTAAAGAACTGTAATAAGAAAAAAAGAGGATCATTATAAAATGATCAATAGCTTAATTCATCAAGAAGATTTAAGAATTGTAAATATATATAGGGCAGCCCTGGTGGCTCAGTGGTTTAGGGCCACCTTCAGCCCAGGGCCTGATCCTGGAGACCCAGGATCAAGTCCCATGTTGGGCTCCTGCATGGAGCCTGCTTCTGCCTCTCTCTCTCTCTCTCTCTTTCTCTGTTTCTCTGTATCTCTCATTAATAAATTAAAAAAAATCTTTAAAAAATAGAATTGTATATGTGTGTGTGTGTGTGTGTGTGTGCATTAGAGCACCAAAATATATTATTAAGCAGATTGGTACAGCTACTACTGCCATTGGTAAAACCACTATGGAAAATGCATAGAGGATCCTCAAAAAGTTAAAATTAGAACTATGATATGACCCATCAATTTTATTTCTGGGTATATATCCTAAGGAAATTAAATAACTCTCTCAAAGAGATATCTGCATCTTCATGTTCATTGCAGCATTATTTAAAATAACCAAGACATGAAAACAATTGAAGTGTTCATTGATGGATGAATGGATAAAGATGAATGGATAATGGATATATATCATATTTATTTTATATATTACTATATATAGTAAATAATATAACATATATATTATTTAGGAATAAAAATGACAAAAATCCTGCCATTTGTGAAAACATGTTAGGACCTAGATGATATCATGCAATGTAAAATAAGACAGATAAAGACAAATACTGCATGATTTCACTTACATGTGAAATATAAAAGAGATGAACTCATAGAAACATAAAATGGTGGTTGCCAAAGCTGGAGGTTTGGTGAAATGGGTGTTATCCATTAAAGACTACTAATTTCCATTTATAAGATGAATATGTTCTGGACGTTTAATGTACAGCAGTGTCTATAAGTAACAATATTGTATTATATGCTTAAAGCTGCTAAAAAGAAGATATCAAAGGTTCTCACACAAAAAAGAAAATTGTGTGAGGTAATGTATGTGTTAACTAACCTTATTCAACTAATCATTTTACAACATATATGTGTATGAAATCATCATGTACATCTTAACTTACACATAAATCTCAAAGAAGCTGGTAAAATTATTGAAAAAAACAAAAGAGGAAAAATAACTTTAAAATATGTACTTGTTTAAATTATATATGTATGTATCTATGTATTTGTCCATATGTATATATGAATATATAAGTGTGTCCTCTCAAATAGAAATTTAGGAAAGTTTAAGTGCATTAATAATTGATAAGTACATTTTATAGTAAAATATATCATGTATATTGCAAACAGGAATGTTGATTTTAAATAGAAAATATCACTCATATATCTAGGCAGAAACAGGTTCATTTAAAGCAACATTCTTGTAGAAAATGTCACTGTCTATTTTGCCCATTTTATGCATAAAAATTTGTGACATTCAGGAAAAAACATAGAAGAGATAGCCATCATAATACATTTTTAAAAGCATAGAATACTAGTCGTTAAAAATACTCAGAAAAAGAAAAATAATTTCTTGGCTAAATATTTTAATGTATTACCCCTTTTAGAGATCTTCAGTACACTTTAGCAATTTAGAAGACCAGAAATTCCCCAAATTTCTTTACAAGCTGTCTTTTTTTTTTTTTTTTCAATACTAATTACATCCCTCTGAAAAAGTTCTGCCAAATGTTTTTGGAGAAATGCTGATCTAAGACAATATATAAGATGGTCATTTACTCAGTACTTTTTAAAGATGAAATGCTTAGTTTATAAGAACTCATTTCACATTCTTCAGAAAGAACTACATCATAAGTGATGTTCTGACTTAAAATAACTTTTAAACTTTTTCTGATTTTATCCTCATAAAATAACTGGTCATGGTAACAAAATCAAAAATAAATAAGTGGGACTACAGTAAACTCAAACCTTCTGCACAGCAAAGGAAGCCATCAACTAAATAAAAAGGCAACATACTGAATGGGAGAAAATATTAGCAACTCATACTTCTGATAAGGAATTAAATATGCAAAAAGTATAAAGAACACATACAACTCTATAGCAAAAACCAATCAAATTAAAAAATGGGCAGAGGAGCTAAATAGACATTCTTTCCAAAGAAGACATACAGATAGTCAATAGACACTTGAAAAGACCAATATCACTAGTAATCAGGGAAATGCAAATCAAAACAACATTGAATACCACCTCACACCTATCAAAATGGCTGTTATCAAAAAGACATGAAATAAAAAGTTTTGGTGAGAATGTGGAGAAAAAGGAATCATTGTGCACTGTTGGTAGAAATGTAATTGGTGCCGCCACTATGAAAACTGTATGGAATTTCCTCCAAAAATAGCATCACCATATGATCCACCAATTCCACTTCTGGATACTTATTCAAAGAAAATGAAAACACCGCCATCTCAAAAAGATATAAGCACCCCCATGCTCACTCCAGCATTATTTATAATAGCCAAGATATGAAAACAATCTAAGTGTTCATCAATAGATGAATGGATAAGGAGGATATAGAGCATACATATATGTAATGGAATACTGTTCAGCCATAAAAAAGAATAACCACTTGCCACTTGCGACAATATGGATAAAATTTGAGTACATTATGCTAAGTGAAATGTCAGACAAAAAAAAAAAGACAAATATCATATAACCTCATTTACATATGGAATTAAAGAAAAAAGCTCACAGATACAAAGAACAAATTAATGGTTGCTAGAGTTGGCAGTTAGAGGTGGGTGGAATGGGTGAAAAGAGTCAAAAGACTTAAACTTCAAATTATAAAATAAATAAGTCATGGAGATATAATGTACAGAATGGAAACTATAGTTAATAATACTGTATTACATTTTTGAAAGTTGTTAAGAGAGTAGATTGAAAGTTTTTAGCACAAGAAAACAAATTCTGTATCTTTGTATTGTGATACATGATGACTAGATTTATTGTTGTCATCATTTTGCAATATATACAAACATAGGTTCATGTTGTACACCTGAAAATTATATAATGTTGTAGGTCAATTATTTCTCAATGAAAAAACACATGTAAAACATAATTCCTAAAAAAGAAGATATTTAGAAATCACTCATTTGTTTTAAATGCCAAAAGACACATTTTAATTGTAGCCTATAACATGAATCTTCTAAGAAATTTTGGGAATGCTATTTTGAATATATTGTATAACACCCAGTTCAGCACTTTCTCTTACAGCCTGAAATAAAAATTAAACACCAATAGTGTAGATGACACTATGGTAGACACTGGAAATTTTGATCAGCCCTGCTAAACATAATACCATTGAAGGAGGCCCAAACTACTCAAGAAAATAATTTCAGTTTTCTTAAGCTCCCTTTCCTTAGCTGTGTAGTAGGACTAGTAGTTCCTACTTTATAAAATTTTTGTTATGCTCATCTGACAATGTCTAAAAGAGTGCTTTGGAAACTGCAAGGAATTATGGAAATATAAGATATGATTATTACCCTCCTTTTGGGTCAGTTTTAATATGGAAATTGTGTTTAGTTTAATGGAGTAGTATGGGATTTGGGGCTAATTTGTGGGCATCAGGATATCTGTTATGTATAATTTAAGTTTAGTTCAATGGCAATGTCTTGGGCATGATATTTCTCTTAGAAGTAATGAAGCAAAAAAAAAAAAAAAAGAAGTAATGAAGCAAACACCTTAACTAGCGACCAACTAAACAAACAAGAAATGAATTACTGGTCGGTAAATTTATCCAGATAAAGCTAAAAGAATAATGTCTCCTTGATCAAGACTTTGCATCTACTCCATAGCTATTTCTAACCATCTTTCGTCTTCCACAGTGTTCTTGTGACATGTTGATTGACATGACAATGTGACAACGTAAGGGAATTACTTGAGGGTGAAAATGGAAAAATTCCTGACCAAAAAAGTTAAAAGGAACTGGATAAATGATAGTTAGAGAATAGGGTATTATTTGGATAGTTTTATTTAAAGTTTTTTATTAAATCTGTCTTTTTGAGATTGATGCCATTTACAATCACCATGTTTGACTAAACAGTCACTTTTATTACTTTGCATGCAATATGAGCCTTCCAAAGGATTATTTTATTTTATTTATTTTAAAAAGGTTTTATTTATTTATTCATAGGAGACACAGAGAGAGAGGTAGAGACACAGGCAGAAGGAGAAGCAGGCTCGACCAGGGGAGCCTGGTGTGGGACTGGATCCCAGGATTCTGGGACCATGCCCTGAACTGAAGGCAGACGCTCAACCGCTGAACCATCCAGGGGTCCCTTCCAGAGGATCATTTTAGTTTAATTCTTTGGTTTACAAAGAACATAATCTCAACTATGCCAAGTGTTGAACCATTTATTGTTAGTGTACATATTTGCAGGAACCCTAGAAAGAAAACTGAGAATCTGGAAGAGCAAAAAATGTAATTAAGGAAGACACATAGGATTAAAAGTAGAGGTAGGCTACAGGAAGAACATAAATTTAAGTAGACAACTGTGCATGATATTCATGTTAGATCTCTACCTTTTATATGACTCAACTATACCCTTCAGATCTGTTTCATTCATTTTCAGTTTCAGTAGTACTTTTCATTCTCTACTGGGTTATCCCCTTCTGTCTTCCTCTGTTCTGTGTCCTATAAGCTGGCCTTCAAGGGCCTGCATCACCAGATTTCTGTTTGGGTTCAGCAAGGGGAGGCACCAGTAGGAGATATGAGGATAGAGGGAAAAAGAAAATGAATTATTTCTTTCCCAAGTTCTTGTCTTACACACTTTGCTTCTCAAAGCTGTTGTTTTTATCCATGATCTCTGAAGCTCCCCATAGGATCTTTCTACCCTCTAAGCCTCCAGCCCTCACCCATCTTCAGTATTATGACTTTTTCTCTTGCCACTTTTAGTCCTAATTGTAACAGTGGCTTCCTGGAGTGTCCATTCCTTGGGATCCTCTGTATCTCTTGAGTTGAGTTGAGTTGAATTATGTTCAGAACTCTGATTCTGATTAGAACTGTCAGAACTCTGATTGATGCAACTCTAAAATTTAGGTTAGTATTAGATTGTATCCTTGGGTTACATGAAATTAAGAACATTAATTTAAATCTATCTAATTTTGCAAGATTTTATATTTTAACCATATTATGCTTCTTGCATCCTGCTTCATGTTGTGGAGTAAAAGATATATACAAACAAAAGAGGGAAATTATGTCTCTCTTTCATCCAGAAGTATCAAGAAAAGTGAATACTTAAGAACATTTAGAAACCAATCAGTACAATGGTTCTTATTGTAAGTGCAATTGAAACTCAGAAAAATCATCATGGGATAGAGAACTAAAAGAAAATATTGGAACAGCTTTAAACTACAAATAATAAGTAAGCCTGAAAGAGGAAGATTTGAGAAGCTGGAAGGAAGGTGAAATAATTGGTATGACAGAAATTTAATTGCAGCACCTGAGACAAGAACTACTAAGAAAAAGAAAGAGAAAAGAAAGAAAGAGAGGAGAGAAAGAAAATAAAAGAAAGAAAAAAAGAAAGAAAAAAGAAAAATAAAGAAAAAGAAAGAAAGAAAGAAGAAAGAAAGAAAGAAAGAAAGAAAGAAAGAAAGAAAGAAAGAAAGAAGAAAGGAAAGAAGAAAGAAAGAAAGAAAGAAAGAAGAAAAAGAAAGAAAGAAAGAAAGAAAGAAAGAAAGAAAGAAAGAAAGAAAGAAAAGAAAGAAGAAAGAAAGAAAGAGGAAAAGAGGGAGGAAAAAAGAAAGAAAGAAATTAGCCAGAGGGAAGGAAAATTAGTCACCTATAACCTGGATTTGTCTATGGTAAGATTTGCATTTTTAAGCAAGTTTATGTCCTTAATTCATAATGATGAGAGTAATTTCAAATGATAGTCTAGATCCTCCATACAATCCCATTCTGTCTCTGTTCTGTATCCTGTTTTCTATATTCTCAATTATTTCTACGCCAGCTATTCTATAGTTCCTGGATGAGTCACGGCAACTTTCTGTTCCCATGTCTGTATTCCCATCTTTTCCCTTCTCCTAAATTGGAATAAATTTTTGGTCTTCTCTGACCAGGAAACCTGGGCTAATTATTTATCCCACCTGGGCTAATTATTTATCCCTTTCCTGCTTTACTCTGAATTTTGCCTTGCAGGGTTACCTAGAGTATAGTTCTTGAACTTCTCTGACCTCTGATTTCCAGGTATGTTTAGTGAATGAGAGAAACTGCTAGAGATTTAAAAAAAAAGCCGTGGATAGAGTGGTGAGACATAGCTCCTTCCTCCTCCTGGTCTGTTATTTACCTAAGGCAGAACTCCTAGGCTCTGGAGTAAAGATCATATATGAACTCATCCTGGCAACACTGCACCCATGGCTACTGCTCTCTCTGGGGAATGTTCCCTTTCCTTGCCACTTCAGGACTAGAAATGAGAATGGCTTCCTACTTTACCTATTTCGCCATTCCTTTCTCTTAAACTCCAGCCTTAAGCACTGTAAACCTTAACTATTGAACTCTCTTTAACCCAATAAGTATACCTCTTGTTTCTTATTGCAACTCTGATTGATAGGGAAATGATGGGCAATTTTCAAAGTCAAACTTAAATTTGCCTCTTCTTTATAAGAATTACATTGAACAACCATTTTTATAGTGATTACCTACTCTGTGAACCATAAACGTTGACTTTTATATGGTAAATTCAACATTTAATCAGGTATGATCTTACAAAATAATCTTGAATTTTTTTCTTTAGTATTAACCCTTATGTTATTATTAATCTTTTTTGCATGTTTGTCCCTCTGTTTTAAGATCCCCGAGAGAGGTTAATATTTTATTTATTATATAAATATTTCTTGACTGTTTGAATCATTGTATAATAGTGGACACTACATACACTACATACATTTTTAATGTAAGGAGTTTTGACATGGTACATTATATTGCCTCACACAGTTCTTCTCCAGATACTTTCACCATTTCCAAGAAAATCTGTGTAGTGCATGGACACCTAACTTGATGATTAATTCAATTTAAGACCCAAGTTGACATTTTTCTCTGCTGAATTTACTAAAATCATTAACTTTTGATTTAGGTGATTGCCCATATATACCAGTTCAGGAAAACCTTTAATGAAAAGGTAAAAAAGATATCTAATGAAATGTCAGATCCACCAACTTCTACTTTATTTTTCATAAGTGATAAAGACTCCAAAATAAATAAAATAAACAAATACAAAGTAGAACATTAAGGAAGTGAACTCGTTGGCATATATGGGTAGTAAATACTAATTAATGGAGTATCATATGTGCATACGGAGTGGTAATTGTGAAATCAGACAGCTAGAATTCAGAATAGTGGCTAGCTGTATAACTTTGAGAAAGACTCTTGATCTTGACAGCTCTGACCTGTTTTCTCCTTCGACTGATGGAGTCATTAGAACCTACTTTGAAGAGGTGTGGTAAAAAGTAAGTGCAGTGATTTGGGTCACTTACAGTAGCCAGTGCTTGCCTGCTGGTATATGAACACAGTAAAGCACAACTATTTTATGCTGTATATACCATTTTTGAAAATTCCAGGTTAAGTTACAAAACAAAGGACACAAAAACAATATACAAATGTAAAACGTGTACTTACTTGAAATAAATATTTGAACATGATATCCCACATATCTACACGAAGTATCTTTCATTAAGGGAGCATTGTTTAGTTTGACTTTTTCATTCATGAAAAGTATTAAATTATTGTTAGAACAACTTTCAACCTACAATACTATACTTCTGTAAACTATATGGCCCAACAGCTTGTTAAAACAGGCAAGTGATTAGAATGTAGTATATGTGATTTAGTGTTATGTCCAAAGATCCATTCAAGTTAAACTATTTTTATATATTGTTTAAACGTATCACTGATTATTTTAAAATTCTATTCTATTTATTTTCGAGGAACACTAATATAGTTTTTATTTGCCACAGTGAGGCATTTCTGCTATGCACCAGATTTCTCCAAACCTTTCTGTTCCCATAATTTTTATTTCTCAACTTCTTTTTTTATATTGGCTCAAAATTCTTGTCTACTATGACATTACCCTCTAATGATTCTGTGTGATTCTGTTTATAACTCTGCTCAAAGTCTCTCAGAACTTTTGTATTTGAGCTATATTAAGTTCATATTGTAATATTTTGTTTTACAAAACCATAGAGATGAACTTTACCCTATTTTTTGGTATTGAACTAAAATATTCTGATAGTATGCTGAATATGCAGTATCAGTGTATGTAATATAGTATGAATTGACTAAAATGTTAATTTATTTACCTTTACAAATTGAAATAAGGTCATTTTGTTTTGGAAATGAAAGACTAGCTCATCACAATGACTGCATTTTTAAGTGTATTAAAAAATGTGTGAGCAGATGCCAAATATATACACCCAACTATAAAAACATCTAAAAATGCATGTGTAAAGTTTAAAAATTGACTATTTATACCCAGTATTGTTTTCTTCTCAATAATACTAATCGTGTATATGTCCCCATCATATGTCACATATATGTGATCTATACTTATCCACATAGACATAGTTTTACATATATAGGCATAGATTTACATATATTTTTCAAACTTTACCACCAAATTCCTAGCCTACTCTCTAAGAGATTTATATATTTTTTAAGGTAAATCATATTATTTTTTTTACTAATTTCCTTTTCTTGTCCAAAATATAGTCATTCCTCAATGGTGGTTTATTCTTATCTTTAACTTCCTTTACTCAACTTCATTCCTTCTTCCTCTTTCTCTGCTGCACAGACTCCCTTCTAGCCATGTTTGTCACATAGCAACACTATATCATTCAGATTTCATTTCCTTACTGTAACTATTTGTCAAAACCCTCCAGTGCCTGGGCTCCTAAACTTTGAATCATTATGCAAGGTCAAAGCTGTCATGTAGTTTCTGACTGTCACGTCCGTAGAAGGGACCCAAATTTAAGTTGTCTCCCACTACTGCATGCAGGGCATGCTGTACCTTATCATCCTGTTTTCTTTCCGTCTTTGAAATTATTTTATTTTTTTTATTTTATATATTTTGAGTATATAAAATTTGCCCTGTTAGAGTTTATGCATACTCAGCACTTAACAAAACATAGATCCCTTAATAACAAGTACTTGTTGAGTATGTGCTATAAATTTTCATAAATTGACCCTTTAAACCATTAACTTAGTTATTAATCCAAAACAAATCACCTTGTAATCAGAATCATATAAAGTACACAGTTAAATTTTTATTAGGGATGTGATACATGTGAAAGGAAAAGGATCAATAATTCATAATATTGAGAATCTCCTATATCCCAAACATCTAGATTTCTTATCATCCATCTTTTAATTATACAACTACCTAGGAGAAAATAATTACTATTTCTATTTTGTAGACCTAGATTCTGAGATTCATGTAAATTAAATAACTTGTTTATCTTTTCATCAAAAGTAGTTAGGCGACCCAGATGTGATCTCATCTGTTCTACTACAATGACAAGCTATCTCATGAATACTATGAGATTTTTTTTTTAAGACTTATATATTTATTTATTCAGAGAGAGAGAGAGAGAGAGGCAGAGACACAGGCAGAGGGAGAAGCAGGCTCTATGCAGGGAGCCGACGTGGGACTCCATCCTGGGTCTCCAGGATCACACCCCGGGCTGCAGGCGGCGCTAAAACGCTGCGCCACCAGGGCTGCCCTCTCTCATGAATACTATGAGATTCTTAAAGTTTTTATTTTTAATAAAGACTACTTGCAATTTTTCTTCACTTTCCAGTATATTGTTATAAATTATGCAGACAATAAAATGCTCATTGAAAATGAAAGCCAAAGTACCAAATTTGGTCTTAAGGTTTTCCAATAATTAAATTTCTAATTCTCTCTTCATCTTGTACCCTATGCTTTGGCTGTATTGGCCTCTCACTTTCTCAAGCACTTTAAATATGTCCACATTCCATTGCCTTTACTTGACATTTCTGATGTTTAGAATGTTTGTCTATAGATATTGCACATCTGTCCCCTTTCATTATTGAAGTCCTCACTCCAGTGTATCTCCTCAGCGTGCCCTTCCTTTTTCCCTCAACAAAACAAGTCCCTCCTCAGCCATCTTTTCTGTGGAATTCAAAAGGAAGTCCACCATTTAGTGCTAGTCCAAGAGCTGTGTATATCCAGGCAATAACAAGATGAGTACAGAAACTACAGAATATGTGCTAAGCAAATTTTATAGCAGTTTGATATTGCTATATATCAATATTCGGTTGTATTCGGTAAAAGTGGTCTGTAATTGTTTGGAGGAAAACCCAAAATATAGAGAATTTGAGAAGTACTGATGTATCACATTAACTATTTGTATGCTATTGAGAGCACTTATTGATACTTAGATTTGTTTATTTACTTTTAATTTAATTTAAATTTTTTCCCTTCTAACTAAAATTTAAGCTGTTTGAGACTATAGATTTGGGAAACTTCCTTACACAATTATATCAATGCCTAGAACAGTGTTTAAGTGCTCAAAGGGCTCAACGTACATATGTAAAAAGGCCATGTAATTAATATATTCTTGATTTTTAACTTAATTTTGGCAGACACCATTATAATAAGTCATGTAATTTGTGGAATTCTCTAATAGAAAAAGTTGACAAATAGATTTGTTTATAAAATGCTAAAGAAAGTAGGTGCCAAAAAAAAAGAAAGAAAGAAAAGAAAGAAAGAAAGAAAGAAAGAAAGAAAGAAAGAAAGAAAGAAGAAAGAAAGGAAGGAAGGAAGGAAGGAAGGAAGGAAGGAAGGAAGGAAGGAAGGAAGAAGGAAAGAAAGAAAGTAGGTGCATTGTCAAAAAATTATGAGAGGTTAGGGGATATCATACCAATATATCCAAATTCACTGGAATTCACTTATATCTTTGGAGATTACTTGTAAAAAAATACAGACCCACTTCAATTTTTTAAATTAAATTTGATTTATAGCGTTTAAATATAATTGGCCATGTAGAAGCTGTTGGTGTTGACTGGAGAGTCAACATGATGCCATTTCATTCCAAAGAGTAATCAATTATTGAATAAGTACAAGCTATTTTCTTCTCCATTAATGTAGATAGTTGAGAAGTGACTATATTTTAGTTTCATTTAAAATGTGTTTTCCTTCATGAATAAATCCATTTAAAGTTCATTAACCTATGATGCCCATGACCCTCCATGCATCTTTTTTTCCCCAAAATTCATTCAATTAGCAACTTTTTAGCAACTTCATTAAAAGTTGTTGGAGTTTTCAATACTGTTATATGTTATTTCTATTTTTTTAATATTAACAATCTTATACATCTAAATATTTATCTGTCTGGTTCTCAAGTTCATAGAACTATCTTTAATAACTTTACTAATTAAAGTCTTAAAGCGGGCAGCCCAGGTAGCTCAGCGGCTCAGTGCTGCCTTCAGCCCAGGGCCTGATCCTGGAAACTGAGGGTCGAGTCCCACCAGTCTCCCTGCATGGAGCCTCCTTCTCCCTCTGCCTGTGTCTCTGCCTCTCTCTCTCTCTCTCTTTCTCTGTGTGTCTCTCTCATGAATAAATAAATAAAATCTTAAAAAAATAAAATAAATAAAGTCTTAAAGCATTACATAATTGAATGAAATAGGGAAATTTTCTCCAGTTCAATCATATTGTAATAAGTCAAATAATACTGTCACTCCTCAAAATTGAGATTTTTAAAATATCAGCCTTTCTGAGGCATGATTTGTATCCAAAAATTCAACAATTTTAGATGTACAATTAGGTGAATTCTGGCAAATATATGTAGTCATGTAATGGCTATCACAATCACGATATACAAACCACAATTAATCAAGAATTTACTCATGCCCCTTGTCAGTTAATTATTCCCCTAGTATTGAGCCCTTGACAATAACTATTGTCTCGGACACAATACTTTTGTCTCTTCTAAAACTTCATCAAAAAGTATCTTATAGTATCTTGTCTTTTTTTTCTGGCCTTTTACTTTGCTTTTGAGATATACCTATGCTGTTGAATGTATCATTACTTTATATTGCTGAGTAATACACCATTGTATGATTATTATTTTTAAAATATTTTATTTATTTATTCCTGAGAGACACAGATAGGCAGAGACATAGAGAAGGGGATAAGCAGGCTCCTCACAGGGATCCTGATGTGGGACTCTATTCCTGAACTGGGATCACACCCTGAGCTGAGCCACCCAGGCATCCCCATTGTATGATTACTTTACAATCTCTTTGTCTATTTTTCAGTTTATGGACTTCTAGGTTGTTTCCAGTTTTTAACCAGTATTTAGAAAACTGCAATGAAGATTCGAGTAAAATATTTTATATAACTATAACTATATATTTTAATTTCTCTCTTGTAAATACCTAGGAGTGGATATTATGGGTTGTATGCTAAGTTTATGTCTAACTTTATAATAAATTTCTATTTGTATAAAATTAGGTTATCTATACGTGTTTGATAGGCCTAAGCCATACAACCTTCTCAGTCTGGTAGTGACACTGTGGCATGATTTTTAAAAATTAAATCAATTTCTTTCTTTTCCTTTCTTTTTTTTTTTTTTTTTTTTTTTTTTTTTAGAGAGAGAGAGAGAAAGAGAGCATAAGTGGGGATGGGGAAAGAAGGGAGAGACAGAAAGAAAAGCTTAACCAGGCTCCATACCCAATGCAGAGCCCAATGCATGGCTTCATCTCATGACTCTGAGAACATTACCTGAGCCGAAATTAAGAGTCAGATACTTAATCGATGGTTGAGAAACCCAGGCACCCCAACTAAATAAATTTCTTAATGACAATTAAGAATTTCTGGAGTTTTTTTGTTGAGGCAGTTTGGGCAGTTTATAATTCCAGACAGTTATTTTTTCATATAAAATTTTAAACGTTTTATCATAGAGTTATTCATAGTATTCTTTTATAAGTTTTAATCTGTTATAGGTAGACTCATATCTCCCTTTTCCAATTTTGTTTTCTTTTCTCTTAATTAATTTTGCCCAAGCTGTCTGTATATTTTTTTTCAAAGAGCCAATATGTTGCTAGTCTATTATTCCTCCTTAAATCTTCTAAGTTTTTATATATTTAATATTTATAATTCAGTTATTTTTACGTTTCTCTTTTTAGTTTTATTACTTGTTCATTATCTAAATTCCTACATGGAATGCTTAGCTCACTATTCATCAGCTGCTCAGATTTTCTTGAAAAGTAAATCTACTTCACTTCTGTCTATTGCTTAAAATGTATGCCATTTTTTTGATATATAACAGTATTTTAAATTTTTTCATTTGTTAACATTTTGATTATTTGATTCTAAATTGCATTAAAAACAAAAAAAACAGTATCTGTATAATACTATATTTTTGAAATTCATTGAATTTTTTTGCAACCAAATATAAGATGTTGTGTGCATATACAACAGATATATAAGATACATATAGACATATATATACATATATATGTATGTGTGTGCATATATATATTTTATTTATTTATAATGTAATATTACTCAGCCTTAAGAATGAACTAGAGGGTATTAAGCTAAATGAAATACATCAGAGAAAGACCATTACCATATTATCTCACTTATATGTGAAACTAAAAAGAAAACCAAATGAACAAAGAAATAAACAAATTGACAAAAACCTTACTTGGATTTTTTTAAAGCTTACTTTTGTTATTGGTTTTTTTTTTTTTTTTTTTTTTTTAATGATAGTCACAGAGAGAGAGAGAGAGAGAGGCAGAGACATAGGCAGAGAGGCAGAGGGAGAAGCAGGCTCCATGCACCGGGAGCCCGACGTTGGATTGGATCCCGCGTCTCCAGGATCGCGCCCTGGGCCAAAGGTAGAGGCCAAACCGCTGCGCCACCCAGGGATCCCGTTATTGGATATTTAAGATTTTACATATTCATTAATTGTTCTTGCTAAGCTATGCATTTAAAATATGTTTATTGGGATCCCTGGGTGGCGCAGCGGTTTAGCGCCTGCCTTTGGCCCAGGGCGCGATCCTGGAGACCCGGGATCGAGTCCCACGTGGGGCTCCCGGTGCATGGAGCCTGCTTCTCCCTCTGCCTGTGTCTCTGCCTCTCTCTCTCTCTCTCTCTCTCTCACTGTGTGCCTATCATAAATAAATAAAAAAAATAATAAAAAAATAATAAAAAAATAAAATATGTTTATTATATATTGTCCAACATAATTATTGTTTTTCTGGCAGAAAATTTTTTAGGACACTTAATACCCATATTCCTCTAAGTTGTGTTCTCAATTCATTTCTCATTGTAGCAAGATAGAGTCAAAATACAAAGAATTTCTGAACATATCTGTATAATATCCTTAAATGACTTCCCCTTGTCCTTGTTGATCCTTACCATACCATATAGAATGCTGCACTATGGGACCACACTGCTTATTTTCAAGCTTCAACTTCTGTCAATCTTAAATTACACTTTTTTTCCCAATTGTTTTCTTTTACACTGCTTTTCCCTCCTTCAAGATTTCATCACCTTCATTAGAAAGCTATCCCATACTGTCCATAGGTTAAGTCACTTCCCTAAGTACTTCCATAATACCTGGCACCTTTCCCAACTTAGCACATTTTTTCTTTTAACATTCTTTTCTTGTTTGTGTTATTAGATTACATTATTTGAGCAAATATTGACCAGATTTATTTACTGTTGTATCTCTAGAGCTTGATCCAATATCCTATAGACACTTATTAAATGGATGTGACAGATCTCATAATGAATCAACATTCGGCATTTGGTTAGATTTATGCTGAAATTATCTTTCCTGTGCATAAAAAGACGGAGCATCTAGGTGGCTCAGTTAAGTGTCTGCCTTCAGCTCAAATCATGATACCAGGGTCCCGGAATGGAACTCCACATTGGGTTCCCTGAGCAGCAGGGAGTCTGCTTCTTCTTCTACCTCTACCCCGCCCCTGGATTGTGCTCTCTCTGCTTACTCCCTTTCTCTATCAAATAAATAAATGAAATCTTTTTCTTTTTAAATCCACTGAGAGGATATCTAGCTGCTTTAAAGTCCAAATGTTCTCTGATATTTTAGAAACTTTCTTTTAGTTGAAACATTTGAAAGTACCAGATAAAAATGTCTTCATTTTATCTATCATATAGGTTTTTGTATGTATGTGGAATTGTATGATTTTAATTTTATGTACATATATGAAGTTCAAAATTCAAAACATGTGAGATGGAATATGATGAAAAATCTTCATTCCATGTTTGTCTTTAGACACTTAATTACTCTTCTCCAGAGGGGTGCTTTTACCCATAACTCATGAATCCATCAAAAAACAATCAATGTACATACAACCATATAAGTCATTATACCGATATAGATATAAATGTAATGGCATTCCAAAAATTCTGTTGTTTTGCATTTAATATATCTTCAAGATCATTCCATATCAGGCTCAGCACATGTAGAGCTCTCTCATTATCTTCCCCTACTCATTATTATTCCATTCTATAGACATACTAGAATTTACTTAGTTGTTCTCTTATCGATGGACACTTAGATTTTTCCCATTGTTTTCAGTTTATATGCATATGACAGTAACTATCTCTGTATATTTATTTCACACATATGCAACTATTCCTGTTAAATAAATCTCAAAAGATGAATTACTGGGTCAAAGGGAATGTCCACTTTATTATTAATAGATATTGCCTAATAGCACTCTGTAAAAGTTTTATTAATATACATTCCCACAGCAATGTAGGAGTGTCTATTTCCTCACATCTTCTCCTACTCAGTGCATTATCAAACGTGTGTATGGCCATACTACCTTGAACACTCTCAATCTTGTCTATCATATAGTTCTATTATGATGTGTATGTGAGACCTCAAGTCTTCCAAGAAGCAGATGTCAATAAAGAATGATATGTAAGAAATTTATTGGAGGAAATATCTATGAAGCACAAAGAAGAGAGAGAGATCTACAGTAGGAGGGAAGTCTTCAGACCACAAATTGACCCTGGGGAGTTCTGGACTGTAAATAAGGCAACATAATGGCTACAGCTCATTGTTTTGCTAAGAGTGAAAAGCCAGATACCCAGTCACTAGAGATAAAGATAGAGCTTCTCCAGTCCAGCTGTAAATTAAATCTTGCACACTTTTCTAATCCCATATTCCATGAGAATAACCCTCTGCACAATACTGTAATCTATGGAGTACTTGATATTCTGTGAATATACCAGTCAGGTATCTTAGACATTTCCTTGCCACTTACCTGATAATTTCTAGCTATTGGAGCACTTCCATTATAGATATTTATACCTGTATGTGTATTTCCCACTGGGCTATGATCTCTGTTTTAAAGGCAGGGTCCAATCTTACTCATTTAGTAGATGTTCAATCACTGGAGTTAATTACTCATTTGAAAACAGAAATTATCAAGAAAGTTTTTTTTTTTTTTCATTTAGGCAGCAATGTAAGTCATTTCACTTTAGAAGCATGATCTACTATTTAGACACTAAAAGATTTAAAAGTAAACACATATTTTAGTCTCTAGTTTTTAAGTGCCCACATTGCATTTTTTGAAAGAGCCTGGTAAATATACCTAATCAGAATATTCCACTCTCTTATCCTCAGCATTTAATCTCCTGAAATTGGAGCTAATGCTACTGAAATCTATTTTAACCATCAGATGCAGCTTCACAAAGTTTAATGAGTTGGAGAGAATGTAAAAGCAAAAGTGGCAATTGGTGACAATTTTCTGAATGAGAGGAGGAAAGTTCTTTAGCAGCTCAAGTGTTGTGCATATAATTATTGTCTTTAACATGGTTTTGAAGGTACTTTTTGTGATTTAAGTCCAAGACAAGTGCACAATCTTTTTCTAGATTAATACAAGTAGGCTGGCAGATGTACTAAGAGGATTGTTGCTGCTCCATTTGAACTGTTGCCATCTCCTTTGGACTTAATTAATAATCACTGTCTCTTGATCTGCTGATATCAAAGCAGCCAAGTACAGCATGCATGGTGCCATAGGTGATTTTGTTTTCTATTCAAGAATAAACAAAATATTAACAATTTATTTTATTTACATTTTAAAAGAAGCATTTGATAATGTAGGAGAAGCAGCAATATAGGTCTTTGAAAAAAAAAGCAATGCAAATATCCATTGTCCAAACTACATTTTTATAAATTTTAAAATATGTGGAATAAAGAAAAATTAGTTCCATGGAGACTTGAAAGTAGTGCAGTTACAGGGGTTAGAGTATATGGATTATTATTATTTGGGGCTCTATTTATGTAAATTTTGATATTATTCACTCTATCTTTAATACCTGAAGTGCTATTGAAATCACTTTCAAATCAATATGTCATTGTGGTATGAGTTACTTTTGGTACCTTAAAGAAAATGGATTATCTTGTCCTTTTACCTATTCTATGTGTTGCTTTGGGGGAAATAATATGTTTCATGATGCAGAAAGTTTTTCTCTTAATTTACTTCTCTATCCCTGAATTTAATAGTGCTGATACATTGTAGGTACTAAATAATTACTCTTTTAATAGATTCAATCAACAACTTTTGTGGGTTAAGAATTTAGAAACAGCTTTACTTGGTGTCTTAGTCCATTTGGGTTGTTGTAACAGAATTGCCATAGACAAGGGGACTTATTAGCAACCTTTGTAACCAATCTCAGAAGTCACATAGTTTCAGTTATGCCATGCTATATTTATAGAAAAAACATCACAAAATCCAGCCCACCTTGAAAGAAAGAGGACATACATAGACCTCATAATTCACTGGGAGAAATATGAAAGAAATTTTCACACACTTTTTAATACTACTACAGAAGATTAAAGTAAAGTATATAAAGATGTCTTGGGCATAATTAGAATCTACCATTCATTTGCCATTTAATAACTAATTGAATTAAATGAACAATTGTCCATTTTTTAAAGGGCCTGAGTTCATTTATTAATGAGTGTCCAGTCAAAATAATAAAAGTAATCCAATGACTTATCTATGGTAAACGTAAAGTATAAACTCATGTAGTATTTTTGAAAGGGATAAGTGTAGCAATTTTCTTATAATTATTAGCTTATATGTGTGATTGGATATTTTATATTCAAGTTCAGGTTTGAACAAACAGTAGTTTCAAAAGTACATCACACCAATCAAATGGCACTTAAAAAAAAAAAAAGAAAAAGAAGAAATCTATCAGGCTATTGTTTTGTGTCTGCAAGATCCCTGAATTCCCTGATTCTTATATAGCCTGCTCATATTACTTAGGGGAATAGAGAGCCACTATATACCTTAATTCAAATAATGTGATTACCAACAAATAGAATTACTGATAAAGCTTGATTCTAGTAACTTCAATCTCAATAAAAATGTAGGCTGGAAAATTAATGCTAAGGTTAAAGAGGGTTGTTTCTAAGTGACTGATTACCTTTCACTTTTCAAATTAGTAAGAATTATGTGCAAAAGTTCTTGTCCAAGCCAATTTCTTCTAGCACTTTTTGGTTTAAGTCCCAAAACAGCTGTTATGTTGGACTTAAACAAACTACCTTACTAACCAAGTAACTAACTAAAACCTCCTAGAGCTGCCCTGTCTCAAAACAGTCTTGTCTTAAAACCTTCGGACATAGGCCATCCTTCAAGGATAGCCTTGAAAACATACTCCAAAAAGTCACTTGCTGTTTGGATTGACATGTTCTATCACACAAACCATCACAAGGAGGAAATAATCATCACTGAAGTCAAACGCCTAGGGCTGCTTTTTATATGAGTTGCTGGTACACTAGAAATAATGCATACAGAAGGAGCAGAAACTGCATTTTTTTCTTTAAGATAAAAAAAGAAACAAATGGCAGGAAAGTAATTTGATATTAAATCAAGATGACAGTGTTGTATTAACTCCTCTTGTTGAACCTGTCAATGCACTGAGAAGTAGGTGATTACATGAAAGAAGCCTTTGCAAACTGAAAGAACAGGAACAGACAATAATAATTTGGGATACACTACAGCATAGGGAGAGATGGTAGAGTCTGCATCTTAGTTTTCACGTGAAAGACTGAATGGTGTTGATAGGGATAAAAAGAGGCTAAGAATCTATTTCCTTATTTCTGAAATCCTAGAGAAGCACCCATACACCCAATAGCTTGATTCTGATTCTATTAAATACTTAATGTTTATATTTTCCTCAAAGATTGCCTAAAGATACACTGGTGAAGGAATTAAAAAAAATCTGAATAAAGAATTACATATGAACATTAGAATTAAAACTGAATTAAAAATGACAAGTCGGGCAGCCCGGGTGGCTCAGCGGTTTAGCACTGCCTTCAGCCCAGGGCATGGTCCTGGAGACCTGGGATCGAGTTCCGCGTCGGGCTCCCTGTGTGGAGCCTGCTTCTCCCTCTGCCTGTGTCTCTGCATCTCTGTCTCTCTCTGTCTCTCATGAATAAATAAATAAAATCTTTAAAAATAAAAAAAATAAAAATGACAAGTCAGTTCAATAAAATCTGGTTACTTAGCATTATTTACAAAGAACATATTTTTTGTGTGTATAGAGATGGATACTCAACACTTTTGGTATTATGGAGGAAGACTAGATTGAAATGAGTATCTATGCATTTTCAAAAACAAGAAACTGAAGTTTTATGGAACACTCAAGAAAAGTAGGCAATTTCTGGCCAAACTTTATATGTTGGCTGTTTCAAGAAATAATGGGGGGAAAAGTCCTCAATTACCAGTGCTTTTCTTACTTTGCATGAAAGAGTTAGCAGTGGACAATCAGAAGGAATAAAGAACCCCAAGTAAATCTTCCTATGAATATGCTAACACAATGACTCCCATTCTGCACCAGACCTCCTGGTTAAAGTGCTAATATTTAGTAACAGAATAATACCAGATTTCATATCTATGAAATGTTTTCAGCAAGATATACCAAATATTATTAGATAATTTATTTATAAGTAGGCCTGGAATTTTGGTTGACCTAGTTAAGTAAGCTGTGTAATTAATGAATTATATATAAGGAATGCTCCAAAATCAAAAAAAGCAATACAAACAACACCTCTGCACATATTGCACACAAAGAAACGCATCTCTTAAACCTGAAAGCAAAATACCCTGCATCTGGAACAAATATATATATATTTGTATTTTTAAGAATTGCATTTACTGGTCTTAGAGTTCTCTAAGAAAAGAATGTTCCTCTTGATCCAAATGATTGCTGGTATCTTTTGAATCACAGTAAAGTTAGTAAGATCTATGATTATTGTGAATCTGATTTACAAATAAACCACTTGTCCATAATATATAAAGAGATAAACATGTATCCAGCATTATAACTCTTGAACTAAGCTTAATCTGTTGCGCATGGCGTTGATTTCAGCAAAGATAGGAAGAGAATCTGCACAGAGTTGTTTTGTGAACAAACCATGAAACCAATTGTCAACTTAGAATACAAGTCTTATTTCTAAAAATTGTTCTCAAATTGTAGTAATTAATATTTTGACATAACACTAACTTACACTGAAATATTATTTTATAAAATTGTCAGTATCTCAATAGTTTTTATATTTTTCTTCTTATAATATTTAATGCATTAATGGAATATTAATTAAAGTTTTGAAGGACTATTAACCAGAAGGGGAGAAAAAAGTCAACATAAGAAGAAGCAATAGATTAGTATCTCCGGTAAAAACAATAGTATATTTAGATCACTATTAAAAAATATGTATGTTGTCTTTTAGACTTCATTCTTTCAGGTAAAAAATGATTTAATGAAGATAAAATAAATGATCCAATGGAAGCTTTAGGCAATCCATAAAAATATGGGCTACTAACATTGTTTACTCTTTTTAGATTCCATTATTATATCTCATTCCCCTCAAATTGTATGGATTTTAACATAGAATCATACTAGAAGGTAAATTAAAACAAAACACTAAAACAATTCAATCCACTTAAATTTAAATGATTTTTTCCCTTTTTTTTTTTTTTTGTATTACAGTCTATTTACTGAACCCTCTGGGGATAGAACTGTAAACAGTTTCAATATAGTACTTGCAATCAAAGGTCTTATGGTCAAGTGGAGCATATATAATAAAAATAAAAACTGATACTGCAAATATATGTTTGTGGGTATATACATATATGTTAATTAGATGCTATAGAAGGGAATAGGGCTTTATGCAAAAGAGTGAAATGTATATTCCATTTACTTTATTTAATGTTTTCAGGGAAAATCCTCTGAAAGTGTAATATACAAGTTAAGATTTGAAATACAAGTAGAAGCCTTGCTTTTTTTATTCAATTTTGAGTTGCTCTCTCTGTACATGAAGATTAACAATGTAGTAGCTTACAAAATCATTAAAAAATATATCCAAAGGATTTGAATAAAATATAAATAAAATAAAATGTTTCTTTTATAAAATAAAATATATTGTTGAGAAGCCAAGTAGATCTTTATGCATTAATTTTCATAGGTTGAAGTGTTTCAAGAAATACTGGATTGAAAGTTTGTCTAGAGTAGGGACTATATCTTTTTTTCCCCCCCTCTGGCACAGGCTCAGTGCTAATTCTCAATATGGAATCACAGAGGGCATTTCTAACAATAGAACTAATCAGCAAGTCCTCATTAATACCCTGCACTAATAAAATTTTTGCATGTTATTTTAAATATAGTTGACATTTTTCCACCTTTGATGAATATAATCATTGAAGTAGCAATAGCTACTTCACTGTTTGAGAAAGTTAAGCATATTTTTTAATTATATTAGCTCTTTTGAGTATGCTATTTTAATAGTCTCCTGTTCAGTACAACCATTCCCATCCCAAGAGCAATCAAAATGATTTAGTCACTAAAGACTGTATTGCCTAATAGAAAAAATTGTTTAAATAAAATCTTCTACTCCCCCCAAAATATAAAGTAACAATTTTTGAGGTGAAATAGGACTACCTCTTACTGAAGAATTTCTACTAGTAATATAAACTGGTTCCAATATCCAAATCTAAATTTGGTAATATATAACAAATTGGCATGCTTTAACAAAAGCTTACATATCTAAAAATAATTGCAAATAGTACCTAATTCTGTTCTACACAATTAAATTTTATTATGATATGTCAAAGAAAATATTTAGTGGAAAATGAAGTCCAATAGTTAATTGGTAATGTTAAGCTAATGTATTTTAATCACATGCACACACAAAGAATGGCACTTTTGGTATTTTTCTGGGGACCTAAATGAAAAGCTACAAAGTGGACAAAACATGTAAGTTAGGGGAAATTTCTAAGAATCTTTAGTTATTTATTTAAATCTAAATAACATAACGATTTATCTTCGGCCCTTTACTAAGGAGACACTTGGAAAAAAAATATGCATACAAATATATACATAAATGCAAATAATGTATGTTGAAATTATCTCAAGGTTGCTGAAGGGTTAAATGAGATAACTTCTAAAAAATGTCTCACATCATTTCAAATTTTTGAATTGTTTAAAAAATGAGCTCCCTACCCAATAAAACTTTTAACGTGTAATTCACCGCCTTTTCCCTTTTGTCTTCTAAAGAACACTCTGGTTGGCTACTAAATCTGCGTTATTAGGTTTACAGTTGATGTGATGTATTTTTTTTTTTTTTTAAGATTTTGTTTTATTCATGAGAGACACAGAGAGAGAGTCAGAGACACAGGCAGAGGGAGAAACAGGCTCCATGCAGGGAGCCCGACTTGGGACTCCATCCCAGGTCTCCAGGATCACGCCCTGAGCTGAAGGTGGCACTAAACCACGGAGCCATCCAGGGCTGCCCTGATGTAATGTATTTTATTGTTGATAGTAAAGAAGAAAGTAAGAAGAAATCTGAAAAAGTTAAATTAATTTGTATAAAAAGAGTTGGATGTGCTACTGATAGAAAAGTTTAATATCAGGGCATAAAAAGCCAGAGGATGATAGAGTTTAGGAAAACATCCTGTCGGGCTGGATATGATAGAATAGCTGATATGATTAGTGGGACTCGGAAGGCAGAAATGTTTAAGAAATCGAGGAAAATGCTAAATTGCACAAACGGAAATAGAAAGTAGACATACCTTTCCTACTTCTCCTAGTAAGTAAAACCAAAATCTCTAGGTATTATATAATAAAATGAACATAAAAAGACCCTGAAAAATGGACAAAAAAGGCAGGCTGGCTAGAGATCTTAAGACCCAAGGAACAATACAAAGATGTATTATTTGTTTCTTGCTTTATGTGCTCCAGACTGGGTTCTAGAGAAATTAGTAACTGGAAACACCAATGGATGCAGACACAAAAAGCCACAGGAAAATCCTGCTCCTTCTAATGAATGAAATGGAAAAGGGTAGTCCAGCAAAACAGAAAACTTTTAGACAATAACTACTCTACTCTGGGCAAACACCACAGGAGGAACAGTGGCCCTACCATTATCCCCACCAGCCAGGCCCAGCCAGTTCTGAATATCCTGACTCAGTGCACTTGTATGACCTTAAGTCATTGAAACGTTGCCATCAGAAGCCTGTAACCAAAAGCATGTGTCACAGTCCTTTCCCTCAGGGCTATGAGACATTCCATTTTTGTTAAAGATAAAGCCCACTGGCCTGAAATTGCAAGAGCCTTCAGGGAAGCAACAGAGCAAAACAAAAAATTATCTGTAGGTTTCAGAACACTTAATTTGGTGAACATTAGATATCTGTGACTTGTTCCTACACCGTAGATGGACTTTTGGTAACTGGAGAAAGGGCGCTGATACTCATCCCAAAGAGACATAGGGAGTAGAAAGTAAATCAGAGTGGATATTGATCCTCCAGATTGCTATCTTGAATGACATTTCTTTCTTATGCACACTTCTACTGACAATAGACAATGAAAACAGCAGACTCCCAAGGTCTTCTCATGCTTGAATTTAGGAGAATAGACTATTCTTAATTTGACAGAATTTGGAGAGAAAATTGTAGCAATTGTCGCACATGCTTAGACATAACAATGAACAAAGGGCTAGGGGTTATTTGAGAGCTATTTTTCCATTTTGCAGACACTATAAAACTGTCCCTTCTCTTCACTATCCAAAAAAGGAAACAACAATCACAATTGCCTACTCAGTCCCTGAAGCCAGTGACTATATATTCTTTCCTTCCTCCAGCACACTGTAGCTTGTCAACTCTCTTTATTGGTTATAATCTATGAATTGGTTTTACAATGCTGCACCATTTTCAGTGGTGATAGGAAGTAATGATATATTTTAGGACTCTGAATTCTTTTTTTAGCATATCATAACTAAAGTGTATGTTTGCCTGATTTTATATATCTATGGACATATAGATAGACATATGCTGACACACATACATACATATGCATTTACATATATATTTATTTACTTATTTTTTTTGTGTGAACAGGTTGCTTTAGTGAAAAATTGTACATTTTCTTCATTTAAGTATTTTCACGTTTGGTAAATTCACCTAAATAGAAAGTCAGCTAACATATTGTGCAAGGAAAGCCAGTTGCCAAGGTGTCTTTAATAAAAGATAAGTCTGGGGGTGCCTGGGTGGCTCAGTTGGTTAAGTGTTTGCCTTTGGCTCAGGTCATGATCTCATGGTTCTGGGATAGAGAGAGCACTGTGTCAGGCTCCTTGCTCAGTGGGGAGTCTGCTTCTCCCTCTGCCACTTGCCCTGCTCTCACTCTCTCTCTTTCTCTCTCTCTCATAAATAAATAAATAAATAAATAAATAAATAAATAAATAAATAATCGATCTTTAAAATAAGATGAATCTGTAATTTAATAAGTTTTTGTGTAAGGGAAGGTCACTAATAAGACGATCATCCATGGACATAGGGAATTGGAGGCTCTCTATCCACTCCTCAGTTCTTGAAATGTACATCCCATTTGCCATCCCTGCTCCCAGAAGCTGCCCCAAATATATAGTCTTGAATAGAAATATGGTGTGGAAGGCTATTTCAATGGTATATATTGCTGAAGACAGTTAAGGCGATAATATAATCTTTTTGAGATTTACTGGTCTTGCAACTGCCAAAGCCAAGGCTTTTTAGTGAGTTCTTTTGCTTATTAAACTGCCACCTACCAATCTGAAGTGATCTGCCTGTTTCTTTGGTCTCTCTCTGCCTTCTGTGAAGGGAGCCAATTTCCAATTATACCCAGGAGGGTCTTGAGCCAGTTTGAGAAACACCACTTTGATATAGCCCTTCAATGAACACAGTGGATGAAACAATGATCAATTCAAATTAATTATGTTTTCTTTAAATTATAGAATATCTCATAAGATTGTATTGGTATATGCAAATCCTAGGAGATGAATCATAATTTATAGTATTTCAACAGAGTTTTTCCTGACTTGGAACAATTAATTTCAAAAGAATGTTGGCAGTAAAAGTAATATACTATTCTGTGATATAAATGCAAAATATATTGATAAATATCAATGACAATTATGGATCGATCAGGAAAAAGTACATCAAATAAGACTTTCTTGTTTAAAAATATGGTTTGAAATCATAGCAACCAGAATATATGGAACAGACTACTTTAAAATTCTTACAGGTTTGCAAATCTTGGACCTCATAGCTAGAAAGTTTTGGATGGAAAGTGTGGGTAAGTGAGAACTCTATCATTGCCTTTGTGTTATTCAGTGTATTATTGTCCACAGAATTGGGCAGTCAGACATCCATATAGTTATGTGGGACCCATGGTCTTTGAAACAAACAGCCTAGTTCAATTAAATTCTGAAACTTCAGGGGTTGGGATCTAGAATTTAGATTTTCATCACTTGGGATCCCTAGGTGGCGCAGCGGTTTGGCACCTGCCTTTGGCCCAGGGCGTGATCCTGGAGACCCGGGATCGAATCCCACATCGGGCTCCCGGTGTATGGAGCCTGCTTCTCCCTCTGCCTGTGTCTCTGCGCCTCTCTCTCTCTCTCTGTGACTATTATAAATAAAAAAAAAAAAAAAAAAAAAAATCTTTAGATTTTCATCACTTGATCTAAGCAGGAGCATTAAGCTAGACCCTGGGGCCAGCTGACAGCAGTGAGTATTTAAGAGGAGTTTGGAGCAAATTAAAGACAATTATTTTTCAGCAATGAAATAAATAATAATAATTGAACAATAATTTGAAATTTTACTGCAACTGAACATGTTTTAATAGTTCTAACAATTCGTTTGAATAATCCTAATGAACTTCCAGTGGGTCAGCAGCCCATTATGTTTGTAATAATGTGATATATTGAAATTTTAAGAAACTTCCAACAGTTGTGGTCCTAGGTCACTCTGGGTGGCATGAGCCTCAAATATTTGAACAGAAGATTTTAGAGAGTAGAGTACGTTTTAGCTTATAAATGTGAGATAAATGCACATAGTCTCACCAGAGGGTAAAATTGGTAATAAAATAGGAAACTCCAGAAATAAAGGTAGTCCTTATGGATTAAATGTGTTTTTCACCTTATTGGCCTGAGCACTGAATTAGTTGGAAAGGCAAAAAAGTTTATTTCTCAGACATGTACACGTCCATTGAGAGTTGGCCTCATCTTTTTCTCCACATTAACTTTATCTGGAGCCCTTGGCTAACTGAAAACTATCTATATGAAATTCAGGTGGAAGAAAAGGAGATAAATGTCAAGATATGTCCTGGATCTTAAATCTTCTCCTTTGAAAGAACACTAATCACTTCCACATATACTTCACTGGATAAAACATATTTCATGACAAGTGAGGGTAAAGATGAGTACATATTTACATTTTTTCTCTTTATCTTGTGTTAAATTGAAATGAATTGAGATCATAACTTTTCTCACAAATATATGTTTCACCTTGATACAAATAGAACATGTTACATTTGCAAACTTCTTGTCATAAATCCCATTTTTAACTACTGTTTGAGAAAAAGATGGTTTAATATTGCTACCAAAGAATAAAAAGTTGCCTGCTACATATACTTCACATGGAGTAAAGGAATTATGATTGGATCTATTTCTTACTTTTTTTCTGTCTGAAGATAGACGGTAGGGTATGTTGGGAACAGCCCTGCCTTTAAGCAGGTGAACCTGCAGGCAAAACTATTACTGTCTCACTCAGGGTTCTGTTTCTGGTCAGACCTGAAAAGGACTGAAATCTCACAAGCAGAGGGATAAAAACAGCATGATCAATGTTGAATATACAGAGAAATAGATAGATGAGCAAGTTTTTAGGATTAATAAATACAAGCAACTTTTTTAAAGTGGAGAACAAAGGGCAATAGAAGAAACTTGGTTTTTAGGAAGGTGATATCCTAAGCTTTTCATCTCATTGCTTATTTTTATTTTAAAGATTTTATTTTTATTTATTCATGAAAGACACAGAGAGAGAGGCAGAGACATAGGAAGAGGGAGAAGCAGACTCCCTGAGGGAAGCCTGATGTAGAACTTGATCCCAGAACCCCGGGATCATGACCTGAGCCAAAGGCAGATGCTCAACCACCGAGCCACCCAGGTGTCCCTCATTGTTTATTTTTAAATAAATCAAATAATAATGCATAGTTTAGAAAAAAGATATATTCTTGGTTTTGGTATTTAGATATCCAGAGAATCTTTAAGTTTCAAATTATCAAGGCTTCTTCCATTGAATTAGGTCTAGGAAAGCTAGGAAGAATGATTTCTTTGCCCATGACAAGTCAATGACCTCTTGGCCGCTAAAAGATTCTCTACAGTTGGAATCTTTGAGAAAACTGCAGAAGCACAGAAATCCCTGGCAGGTTGCAGTGTAGCAGACATATACAGAGAATATATGATTTTTTTTTCTTGCTCTTTCTGCAGGGCAGAGAGTAAAAGAAAAAAACAACACTTTTTTTTTTTCAGAATGGCATACTTTTATCAGTATATGCCTATGTGCACATTTCCTTTCCCAATTTAACAGGATTTTGATGTGACCTTTTGATCTAGAGCCCTCTTATAATACCAGGGACCCTTTCTTTGAGTATTTGTTTAATCTTTGCATTCTTTGAGCTCTTAGGTCTACATGTAAATATCCTTCAAGTCTCTTTTCTTTTCTAATATTTGTATTGCAGTTTGTTTATTGTTTTCCTTGTTTATTTTGTTTATTATATTTCCTGCCCTTGGTTTTCAGGTCATTATTATTTATGAGTCTCAAAAACAACTTTCCTTCCTTTAAGTCATATATTCAATATGTTTTTTCAAAATGATTTTAAGTTTTATAATGTATATGGTTAAGCAGATGCATAAGCAGATGATCTCCTGACAAAATTATATTACTGTCTCATTCATGGAGTTTACTTCTGGTCAGACATGGTCATGGAGAGAGAGAGAGAGAGAGACAGAGAGAGAGAAATAGAGATAGTGATGAATATATACAGTGATGTACTTGGATTTTTTATTTCACTTGCTTAGTAGTTTGAGTTATATCTAAGAACAGATCCATGATACACTTTTTGGGAATATAGTAGTAGAAGAGAGGAATGAGGATTTACTTGAATAATGAAAAAGCTGGAAAAATGAAGATCCAGGAAGATACTCAAGAGAATCAGATAATCTGTAGCAGGAAATTCAGAGAGGCAAACAATTAGGAACTCAGCCTGAAGCATCTAAGCAGGGTCTTTCTACATCTGTGGCACTGAAGTGGACGATGGTCAACTGTGTATTAAGAAGCTGCTGCGAATAATGATTGCAACTTTTTTTAGAATAATGAATCTTCCTTCCATTCCACTTTTGCATTCTCTCTCAAACCTTCAAACTGACTGCTATTTTGCTCCGTTTGCAGATTTGAGGCTCAAATCTGTTAACTGATATGCTCTTAAATGACAGGAATTATGCAATTCCTAAAAGACAAAGAGCATCCTAGACCTTTAGAATCATATTGTAAGGGGAGGTTGTTATCTGGAGAAAGTAATTGTTTTCTTTACTAGATTTCACATTCACCTAGCTTCTATTTTAGTAACTAATTTAACTTTCTCTTTGCCAGTGAATATATCAGTCTCCTGAGATGGCCTTGGTAGCTCAGTGGTTGAGCGTTGCACTTAGCCCAGGGCTTGATCCCGGGTTGGAGGATACAGTCCCACATCGGGCTCCCTGCATGGATCCTGCTTCTCCTTCTGCCTATGTCTCTGCCTCTCTCTCTCTCTCTCTGTGTCTCTCATGAATAAATAAATAAAATCTTAAAAAAAAAAATCAGTCTCTATTTTCTTTGCCAGATCTACACAGAGCTGAATTCTTTGCTTGTTTCCACATCAGTGCTGGGGTCCATTCCTGGGCTCCAGTGTAGCACTTCTGTGGACTGGCAAACTCACGAAGAAGGAAGCAGTACCCCAGGCCTCCCTCTGGGGATGAAACAAGCTATGGCCTAATTCTTATCCAGTCAGCTTATATTCACCAGAACTGCTTGACTCAGGGACAATTTACGTTTGGAAATTGGAAGGGAAGTACACAACAGTCATGTCTATTAGTCTATAGTCTAAGATTAGCTCCTGAAATATGATTTTTTTCTTGGGGAAGTATTTTTTAAGTGGAATATCGTTAATTAATAACCTTCTAAAGAACTCTTAGGTATACGATATATCTACAGGGAAACTAATAAATTCAAAAATATTCTATCATGCACATGCTGATTACATATTTAGAGGGTGTTTTTAAAAAATATAGAGCATTCTCTCTAAATGATAGGAATAATTGCTAATTATTTCTAAGAAATATGTGGGTTGAAAAGAATGTATTTTATTATAAATTAGACTATTAAATACAAGACTCAAATATACATTTTGAAGAAATTATAGGGTGATCATACATATTTTATTGTGCATTTTAAGAAAATAAAACATAAAATCAAAACATGCTTTATATTGTTTTTATTATGCTTTAATTTGAAAACTTTTTTTTATCTGTGAAAAATATCATAGTTTATTCTTTCATTCTCCAGTGTGAAATTCTTATAGTATTAGTAGAATGATCTTGGCTCCACATCTATTGAATGCCTTAGTAGAATTATGTTATAGAGCAAATATTATAGTAATAATGAAAAAAAAAGCACAATTGAAATACTATAAAATTCCTTTCCTAAGATTTTGCTCAGGAATGAAGGGTTAAGAAATAGTTTTCAAAATAATTGCACTGATACTGCTTTTACCTTGCAAATGACTAATATGTGCAGTAAAGTTTTCTAAATGATGGCTAATGAAATGTTCGAACTATTAAAAGCCTGCAAATCTTATATGCTTCCCACTAGAGAAATTTAGTGACAAGTTGTCTGTTGAATTAGCTTGTTCAGTGAACAAATCTGAAATGCAACAATTATGCAAAAGCAATACAGTACATACAGTGACATTTTCATAAACAAGTACCTACTGTGACAAAATTTTTCTATTATTATTTTTGATGTTTCAGAGTCAATCAACCTGGAACACTCAATTTCGTAAGGTTAAGTTTTGCTTGACTTCCTTTCTCATAATTGTACCAACTTGACTCTACAATAGTCATAGGGGAACAGCTTATGCCTTGGAGCTTGTTCTTAATTGTAACTAACATCTTTTTCAAACAAGCAAGACAATGTCTTTTCATCTTTCTATTAAATTACTGTAGACATGGAACTCTCTAGGCCCCTTGAGCTAGTAGAATATGATAAGTGGAATTCTGTCTATGCAATTTGGATGATGAGGTGTGGTTTCTAGCTCTTGAAGAGCTAAAAGCTATGTGACTTTAAGCACATCAAGTAATAACTTTTTTTAAATTTTATTTATTTATTCATGAGAGACACAGAGAGAGAGAGAGGCAGAGACATAGGCAGAGGGAGAAGCAGGCTCCCTGTGTGGAGCCCGATGTGGGACTTGATCCCAGGACCCTGGGATCACACCCTGAGCCAAAGGCAGGCGCTCAACCACGGAGCCACCCAGGCGTCCCTCAGGTAATATCTTTGAGGATCAACTATATATAATGTGTCATTTATCAGATTTTAGTTGATGAAGAGGAATCAGGTGGAAGGAGTTGCTGAAAAGGACACTGCTTTGGGGTAATGTGAAAAGTAGAGAAACTTAGAAACCTAAGGTCCTTCCCTAACATCACCACTAAATAGCTTTAAACTGGAAGCAAATCACTTCCTGGTTTTGTTTCTAAATTCTTTATAGTAAACTAAAGGGCTTAGATGATCACTTCAAATCCTATTCTTCTAACAATTCTAAATATAGTGCAGGTCATGAATTAGTTAGGCATACAGATACAGATCATATTTAACTAGAGAATGTGCACAGATTCTGGTATGTAGGAGAGTTCCTCGCTGTCCATGATAAGACACTAGTGCTGTAGGGCTGATTAGAGCAGCTGAGTGTCACAAATATCCCATCAGAAATCATTCCTCTTCCATGCTGATTAGGTTCTAGTTGCACGGTTACCAAAGAGACCGTAGCTCCAGCAGGAGCACATAGATGGTATGCCAATTCTGACAGTTACTCACTCTGAGAATCAGAATTCCCAATGCTTTCCCTCTGACAATTGAGTTGAAATGCTTTCTCTTTAGATCGAAGAATTTTCTAGCTACTCTATTGTGTAAGTACCAGCAGGGATTCATGTTGGGTGGAATACAGGTAGACTCTAATTATCCTCAGACTTGAAGGGCCAAGAGTTGAACTGACAAGATACTATGTGTTAAATATGTCTCACAATATATTATAATGAGTTTCTTTGAATTCAAAGCACAATTAAAATTTTATTTTTATAAGGAGCATAAAAATAGAAAACTACTCTTTCTTCTTAAAAAAATTTAATCTATTTATTTGAGAGAGTAAGAGAGAGAATGAGCAAGAGAGTGCACAAGTGGGGTGGGGGCAGAGAGGGAGAAGCTGACTCGTGACTGAGCAGGGAGCTCAGTGTAGGGCTCAATACCAGGACTGGTTTCATAACCTGAGAGGAAGGCAGAGGCTTAAGCACCTGAGCCACCCAGATGCCCCCAAAACTACTCTTTCTTAAGTGCATCTTTTAATAACAACTTTATTGAAGTATAATCTACATACCATAAATTATTATTATTATTCTGTATTTATTTATTTTAGAGATAGAGAGAAAGAGAGAGAGCATGAGTGGTAGTGGGGAAAGGGGGAAAGGGAGAGAGAGAATCTTAAGCAGGTACCACACTCAGGGCAGAGCCAAATTTGGGGCTCAATCTCAGGATCCTAAGATCATGACCTGAGCAGAAATCAAGAGTCAGTTGCCTAATCAATGGAGCCACCCAGGTGCTCCAAAATTCACTCTTTTTAAATGTGCCATTCATGCTATACTCACAGAGATGTGCAAAAATCACTGTAATCTGATTTTAAAACATTTTCATAACTCTAAAAAGAACTCCATACCCATTTTTCATCAACCTTGTTCCCTTCTCCTCACCCCATATCAAGACTAAACTACTTCTGTCTCTATGGATTTAGTTTTCTGGAAATTTCATATAAACAGAATCATAAAATATGTGACCTTTTGTAACTGGATTTTTTTACTTAGCATGTTTTCAAGGTTCATCCATATTGGAGCATATATAGTTTACGATGGAATCGTTTTCCATTTTATTACATATTACATTTTATTTATTCATTCATCAGTTGATGAACATTTGGTTTGTTTCATATTTGGCTACTATAAAAAAAAAAAAAAGATACTGAAGTGCCTGGGTGGCTCAGTTTGTTGGCTGTCTGCCTTTGTCTCCAGGCATGATCTCAGGGCCCTAGGATCAAGCCCCATGGAAGACTCCCTGCTCAGTGGGGAGTCTGCTTTTCCCTCTCCCTCTGCTCCTCCCCTTTTCTGCTCAGGCTCTCTCCTTCCCTTCTTCTCTCTCTCAAATGAATAAGTAAAATATTTTTTAAAAATGATACCATGGCATTCATTCATAAGTTTTTGTGTGGACATATTTTCAATTATTTTGTGTATATATACCTAGGAGTGGAATTTCTGGGTCATATAATACCTCCGTGTTTTCCAAAGCTCCTGCAACATTTTGTATTTCTACCAGCATTCTGTGAGAGTTCCAATTTCTCTATATCATTCTCAACAGTTGCTACTGTCCTTTTCTACTTCATCCATCCTCATGGGTATTTTGTTGTGTTTTTGATTATTTGAATTTGAACATCATTTTTGTTGTTGCTGAGCATCTTTTAATGTGATTATTGGTCATGTGTGTTTCTTCTTCATATAAATGTTGGTTCAGATGCTTTGTCCATTTTTTTATTGTTGGATTATTTGTCTTTTTATTGTTCAACATTTGGAAGTCTTTTTTATATTGTGAACTCAAGTCCTTTATACCATCTATGATTTTCTAATGTTTTCTTTCTTTCTATGTATTGTCCCTTCAGTTTCTTGATCATGTCCTTTGGAATCTAAAAGTTATTTTATTTTGATGAAGATAATCTTATCTTTTTACTTTCTTCTGTTGGTTGTGCTTTTGGTGTCATATGTAAGAAATTATGGCCTAATCTAAAGGCCATGAATTTACTGCACTGTTTTCTTCCTTTTTTTAAAAGATTTTATTTATTTATTCCTGAGAGACACATAGAAAGAGGAAGACACAAGCAGAGGAAGAAGCAAGCTTCTCACAGGAAGCCTGATGTGGGAATCGATCCCAGGACCCCAGGATAATGCCCTGAGCTGAAGGAAGATGCCCAATCTTTGAGCCACCTAGGCACCCCTACTGCATTGTTTTCTGCTAAGGGTTTCATAATTTGAGCTCTTCTCAGGTGTATTATGAAGACACTCCTTGCTCTAATTACTCAAATTAGGTTTTTCTGATTTTTTTAACAATTTATTGAATCTCTCCTCATCTTAAAACCCACTGATTTTCATACCTATTTTCTGTTTTTTCATAGTGAGACCTTTCCTTTAATTTACCTCCTCTTCTGTATTTTTTTTCTTTTCACAAAATTTTCTCTGGTGATTCAAGAATGGCTTTTCTATTCTCTAAGTAACTTCAAATAAGTCAGTTGTCCTAAGTAATTATATATTGCTTTATTTAAAAATTTTATTTAAAAAATTTATTTAAAAATTTGAGTCAAATCCAGCTATACTTAAAACAATTTATTTCATTCTGGTTGGCATAACACTTCATAAATTATTATGAAAATAATTTAAGGTTTAAAAATCCTATGCCTGTTTTATTGTAAGGGGATGCTTACAAAGATGATGCAGAAAATAGTCATCCTTTTATTTTTTTAATTCTTTTTTTTCAGATTTATGTATTTATTCATGAGAGAGAGAGGAGAGAGAGAGAAAGGCAGAGACACAGGCAGAGGGAGAAGCAGGCTCCATGCCGGGAACCCAGCGCAGGACTCAATCCCGGGTCTCCAGGATCGCGCCCTGGGCCAAAGGCAGGCGCCAAACCACTGAGCCACCCAGGGATCCCCCTGTTTTTTTAATTCTTAAAAAATGTTTTATTTATTTATTTCAGAGAGACAGGGAGAGAGAGAGAGAGAGAAAGAGCACATAAGCAGACAGGATGAAGCAGGCTCCCTTCTGAGCAAGGAACCTTACACAGGGGTTGATTCCAGGACCCTGGGGTCATGACCTGAGCCAAAGGCAGATGCTGAACTGACTGAATGACCCAGGTGCCTCAATAAGTCATCCTTTTAGGAATAATATTTAAATGCACTTGTAACTATCAAATAGAGATATTAGGCTGGTGAAGATATTATCACTTAATTTTAAACCTCCCTTTTTCTACTCCCTCTGAATTTTCTGCATTCTCTGATCTTTTTTATTATGTCTATAGTTGTGCTTTTTTAGAATATTATATCATTGGAATCATACAGTATATGACTTCATTCAGTTAGCAATATGTATTTAAGATTCATCCATGCATTTTAGTGACTTGATAACTCATTTTTTAAATATCACCTAGTAATTTTCCACTGTACAAAGGTATTACAATTTGTTTATCTGTTCATATATTAAGGAGTTATTTTTTGCTTCCAGTTTTTTACAATTATGACTAAAGCTGCTATAAACATTCATGTGCAGGATTCTGTATGGTGCCACAAGTTGTCAAATCAATGGTGCAAATATCTAGGGGTTCTGTTGCCAAATTGCATGGAAAGACAATGTTTCGTTTTATAAGAAACTGCCAAACTGTTTTCCAAATGCCTGTACACTTTTACATTACATGCAATAAAAAAGGTTCTGTTGCTCTGTATACTTAAATACAACTGGTATTATTGTCTCCTCTGAGTTTTTTTAATTTTAGGCATTCTAATAAGTTTATCAGAGTATCTTATTTTAATTTACATTTCTCCAATTACAAATAATGTTGAACAACTGTTAATATGCTTATTTGCTATCTGTATATCTTCTTTGGTGAAGTGTCTGTTCAAATATTTTGCTCATTTTTTAACCGTGTTGTTTGCTTTCTTGGTGAGTTTTATCACTTCTTAGTGTATTTTAATACAAGTCACTTATCAGATATGTTTTTGCACATTTTTCCTACGTTGATAGCTTGGATTTTCAATCTCTCAAAAGTGACTTTTTGAGACATGTTTTTAATTTTAATAAAGTCCAATTTATGATTTTTTTCATAAATCATGTTTTTAATATTGTATCTAAAAACATGATAAAACTCAAAGTCACATAAATTTTCTTTTTTTTTAAATAAAAGATTCTATTTATTTATTCATGAGAGACAGAGAGAGAGAGAGAGACAGAGAGAGAGAAACAAGAAGAGGAAGAAGCAGGCTCCATGCAGGGAGCCTGACGTGGGACTCGATCCTGGGTCTCCAGGATCAGGCCCTGGACTGAAGGCAGCGCTAAACCGCTGAGCTGCCAGGGTTACCCCCATAAATTTTCTTCTATGTTTTCTTCCAATAGTTTTATAGTGTTCTGTTTCACATGTATGCCTATGGCTCATATGTTAATTTTTGTGAATTTGTGTACAATTTTTTTTTGTATATGATTGTCCAATTTCACTGTTTGTTGAAAAGATTCTCTTTTTTTGTTGAATTGCCTTTGTTTCTTTTAAAAGTTCAGTTGTGTGGGTCTATTTCTGGGGTCTCTACTCTGTTCCATCAATCAATATGTCTATTATTTCTCCAATATCACATTGTATTGATCAATGTAGATTTATAGTAGGTCTTGAAGTCAAGTAATGTCAGTCCTTCAATCTCTTTTTTTTTCTTCAATGTTTGTGAGCTATCCTGGGTTTTCTGTTGTTCTATATAAACTCTAGAATCAGTTAGCTAGTATCTACAGAAGAGTTTGCAGAGAATTTATTGGAATTTCTTTCAATCTACAGATCAAACTGGGAAGAATTGGCATGTTAAAAATATTAGATCTTCCAATCCATGAACACACACTATCTGTCCATTTATTTAGATCTTCGTGATTTCTCTAATGAATCTTATAGTTTTTGCATATAGATCCTCTGCATATTTGGTTAGATTTATAATTGTTCATTTCACTTTCTCGGTGCTATTATAATTCTAATCATTCATTCTAGTCATTATTATAATTCTAATCATTGTAATCATTTTATTTTCTGGGTGCTATTGTAATTTTAAAATATTTTAATTTATTTATTACTGTTATATAGGAAAGTAATTAACTTTTGTATGTTATCCTGTACCCTACAACTTTGCTATACATAGTTTTATGAGTGTTATATTCACTTTTAAATTCCAGAAGTTAAAAAAAATAATAATAAATAAATAAATAAATAAATAAATTCCAGAAGTTTTTTTATTATATTCTTTTTTTTTCTGCATAGAAACATCTGTGAAGAAAGACTTATTTTTCTTCCCAATGTATACCTATTTTATATATATTTGTCTTTATACATGAGCAAGACTTCCACTACAATATTGAATAGGAGTAGTAAGAATAGGCATCCTGGTCTTGCTCCTAATTTTAAGGATTAAAGTTGTTAAAGTTGTTAAAGAAAATGATAAAAACTTGCCAATGTTGGCAAGACTTACTGATAACACTCATATTTGGTTCATTCTTTCTGGAGAGCAGACTTGTACCATATAACAAAAGCTAAAATGGTTCATATTTTTGCTAGGTAAATTTTACTGTATGAAGTGGAAACAATTCAGAAGGGATTTTATTAGAAATATAATATATTCATAGATACAAAGATATTATTGTTTGTAATATCCTAAGATCAAAACAACAGCATAGAAACATCTTTGCATCTTGTGGTAAGCAATGGTATTCCATAAGCACTAAAGTCCAAGGGAAAAAATCAGTTATGTTATTTATTCACACTGAAATGTATAGATCATTATATCAACTTGGAATGATATCTATATTGTCTCATGGCTAGAAGGTTTTCAAAATGCCTTGAATTAATATACAGCTGCATAATAAGAGTGCTTGACATTGGAATATGTACTTGAATACTGTTAATTTTATTTTCCTAAGATCTATTCTGAAAATACAGTTCCGCTCTGGTACCAGTTACCACAGAAAACAATGGAATGGTCACCTTGTGATGTCATTTGATGAGGGTCACTCAGGTATATAGCACATGTAATTTGCTAAAATCAACTTAAATACATGCTGTGAATTAAGATGTGATATAAATTGCAAAGATGATATTTTAACAGCTTTAATTATACCTCCTTTCTAACAAGCTTCCTGCAAAGTAATAATAAAGTACTAAAGCAACAAAGATTGTCTTCTGATAAATCTAAATAGACAAGAACTTGGCACCTGAAACAGATGGCTTTTGCCTCCTTCCCCTATGCCCTTGAGCAGAAGAGGTGCATTGGTCTGCTAATCTTTATTCAAAAGGAAGGTAAGAAGTGTTATTCCAGAGCTTGTGTAGATAAAACAATATTTCTGCCTTTTGAATTATGTGCTGTATGCTTCTTCCTTATGACATGAAACATAGGGTGAAAGAACAATAACAATATAAAAGTGGAAGACAGGTAATGGTCAGATCGCATGTCCCTCTTAAGTTGAATTCTTTAACACTTGTCAGCATAGATATGAGAAAATTGACATGTTCATTTATAACACATTAACATCTGTTGGCACATTCTGCAGGAAAATTAAAACCAGTATGAGAAACTAAATGATTATATGTGACAATGTAGAAAATATTTGTCTGCTTTAGTCATTGTCTTTTGAAGTTGTATTTATGTTGTTGTGTTGAAGTAAAAGATCAAAGGAGTGGTCTTTTTTATAGGGACTATATTTGAAATACAATATACTATATATTTATAGGGACTATATTTGAGATACAAATAATTTATGATTTGAATTATGCAATAAGATGACTAAACTCAAAGACCCCAGGGCCTTTCATCCAAATGACCAGAATCCTGAGAGACCTGTCTTAATTGCACTATTCCCATTTTCATAGACATTCTAATGGTATTGAAATCACACACTGTCATTTCTGCTCATACAATCCACTCTTAGAATTGAGCTAGAAGGACTGCCATCTTATGTTTTAGGAATGTCACAGAAATGATGCAATTGTTTTTATTCTTAGAACTACTCCAAATAAAACACACTTTACATGACAAAGTTTTAGATGACAGGCAATGTCAATGCAAGCAACATGGTTATAGTTATACTATGGACCTATTTGATTCCATTGGTTGGTTTTGATTTCTGAATTTTTGTCATCATAGACAACTATTATCAGCAAAAGTAGATAAACATACATGTATATGTTCACATGTAAAACATGGAGAAAACAGACCGAGACTGAGTTCAGCATGTTATTTTTTTTTTCAGCATGTTATTTTGATATATTACTTAATAACATTCTGATAACTTCTTTTACTCAATGTGTTATGGCTATTCCAACAGAATTCTTTGACAGTCATTCATTTAGACACATTTTTGAAAATGATCTGCAACTTCTGGAATTAAATTTATCAAAATAGCTGGAAAACTATTTGACAGCAACAAGAAGAGTGCTTGGCATGTTCTGTTGTGGATAAATGATGGATATAAAAATAATAAGATTTTTTTTATAAGGAGCCATCAGGGTAAGAATTTTATACTCCAGTAAAATTCTGTGAAAATATTTTCATTGTTTTCAGAAATTGAGTAATTAAATTGAATATCCTTTCAGCAAGAGATCATCTAACTTCTTAAAATAAGCGCAAGTCTCCAAGCTCTCCTGAATTATAACAAATGAAATATATTAATTTTGGGGTTTAGAAGTTCATGACCTAGCTGAAATGAAGGGACTTACTTTGAATTTGGTATTCTAGAAAACAAAATACATTCATCAACACACAGCAAATCACTGACTTTCAATTATATGTGTATTGAGTATGCTCCTTAATGAATATTTTTAAAATAATTTTAAAAGCATGTCTCTATTATTTTACTTATAATCATACAGTTTTTATAAACTCCAGAGTTCCTGACTGAGCTATATGTCCATATATATTTACATATAATATATATTTATATATATCAATACATTATATATTTATAGTTATTCATAGTCTCTAGAGCAATAACTCATTCAGTTGAAATAATCCTCATAAACAAGCTAAGAACTGATCTAAACATCAAAAGTAGCTCTGAGTCTGTGCCCTCTCACACTTACCTCTCTCTCCCTATAAACACATACACACACACACACTCACACACTCACACACACACAGAAAATCATCATAACAGCCTTTAAGAGTAAGTACTATTATCATCCCATTTTATAGATAAGAAAACCAAAGCTCAGAACTATTAAGTAACATGACCAATGTCAAGAAAATATTGTACTAATAAATAAACAATCTTTTCAATCTAGGTTGTCCAACTCCAAGACATGGCTATAAATTCATTATACTATTTGGAAAATTTTTCTTTACTTCATAAGGAGGAGTATTGTGCAGATTTTCCAAATAATTTGAGGTCGCTATTAAAGATGTTTGAAAGCCACCAATAATGCATTAGTGAGTTAGATGAGAAATAAAATGGTGACATTCTCCTAGTTCTGTTGTCCAAATCTTATTAAAATTTACATATTTTATGTCTATAACAATAACTATGCCACATGGCAACTGTTATTATGCACTGTAATTACATTACTTTTGAAAACTTATAAACAATGGGAGAGATTTGAATCAAGGTAAGTGACTGAATCTTTATTCAACAAGAAAATTATAAGATGACTAGACAGTCTCCATATTTATGAATACTTGTATGCTAAAACATATTTCTACTTTTAATAGTATGTTACAAATAGAATTGTAACAGAAGGTTAATATGCCCTACTTTTCAATGAGGATGTGAGTTGCTTTGTGTAGGGAAATATGCTGAATTCCTCTGTATACATCCTGTGTTTTGCACAGTACCTGGACTAAAATGGAATAAATACAGTTCTCAGGTTTGCTTCGGCTTAGGGATCTAAGACTTCTTTTTGACTTCTACACTCTATATTCTACAATAGTGGAATTAATTAAACTTCTTTTCCTGATTTCTAATTTATATTTTATTAATAATAAATGTTAATAATGGTATTAAAGTTAATAGTGATTAAAATAACAGCAATTTATTGAGTTTACTAGAGCAAATATTTATTTATTAAATACTCTTTATATATCATCTCATTTATATATTCTGATAGCCTGGCAAAATACTTACTATCATTGTGAGAATTCACAATTGAGAAGCCCAAGAACTGCCTAGACTCACACAGCTAATACATTATGGAACTGTTTTTTTCAAATGCCATTCTATTCATCATTTTCCTTGTAAACTCATTCACTATGGATAGTGTTTACCAACTGAAGGTTTCAAATTGGTGTTCAATTAAGTTTATGTTTTTAAAATGTATTGCAGCATTGTTTTTGATGCTTATTTTGTGTGTGTATAAATAAAATGTTATTCAAATATTTTGTTGTAGAAAGGAAGAGGACATGGAAGACAAAGATGACTTCTGCATTTGTCACAAGTCATCAGTAATAGTCTGAATGAATTTATCACTATTGATTTGTTACTAAGTTGTTTTTTTTTTAAGATTTTATTCATTCATGAGAAATACAGAGAGAGGCAGAGACATAGGCAGAGGGAGAAGCAGGGTCCCTGTGGGGAGCCCAATGTGGAACTCGATCCCAGGACCCCAGAACCACGACCCAAGCCAAAGGCAGATGCTCAACCACTGAGCCACCCAGGTGCCCTGATTAGTTACTAACTTGTACACAGCTTATTACAGTGATCATTTTGACTTAAATAATTTTAAAATATACTTCCTAGTTTTCAAGGGTCATTTAATTTATACCCATGGTAACTACTGATAGCAAATTAAATTGATAAAAAATAAATAGAAATATTTTAAAATTAAATAAATACAGCCATACATTAAAGATGGGCGGATAGCCAACCTCCATAAACTTACAGAAAGCTTGATTTAGGTTTCCTAAAAAAGCCAAATATGATATAAGGATTGAGTAAAAGTAATTTATTTTGGGGATGATCCCAGAAACACTAGTATGGAAATAGGCATATATGATTCTCTTGTTATTACTAAGAGATAACGGCATTGAAAATAGATGCATAGGGCAGCCAGGGTGTCTTACCAGTTTAGCGCCGCCTTCAGCCCAGGGCGTGATCCTGGAGACCCCAGGATCGAGTCCCACCTCGAGCTACCTGCCATAAGCCTGCTTCTCTCTCTGTCTGTGTCTCTGCCTCTCTTTCTCTCTGTGTCTCTCACGAATAAATAAATAAAATCATAAAAAAATAAATAAACAAAAATAGATGCGTAATAAATGCTGGCTCTCATTGATAATGTAATGTCAAGTTTTCTCATGGATTGGGAGGGAACAGAACACACTGAGTTGAAATTAACCCTCTCTTTCACTTTGGTCTTGTGATATCTGTCTCTTCTCTTGTAGGACATTCATAATGTTTTGCCTTCTATCTATATTTCAGAGTTCATTCAATTAAATGTTTAATAACTTAACTGAAATAAATATATTAGACAGTGAAATAAATTATTTTAAGAAGAATGGGACAGTAAATATTAGAGTTCCCTCAGATTAGCAAAAAATATATAATAAATTAAACATTTGGATTTCTTTCATGCTCTTAGAATTAATACTTTCTTTGGAGTGGAAAGAGTACTGAAAACACTTGTAATCGTTATCTCATAATGCTTAAGTCTGTCTCACTGTATTCTAGTCTTACTCTCTTAGAAGATTAAATAAGCAATGAAATCTGGGCAAAATTGGAAGATTTAAGCAATAAGATCATTGTAGCCAAGAGAATGTCCAATTTTCAGTATCTTGATCATGCAGCTAATTTTCGGTGTGTTAATGTCTGTTATAAACTCAGTTATATTTCCTCTCTAATTTGCTATTGCCCCCCCTCTCCTCTCTTCAATTCTTATTCTGTAAAGAATTATTTATTGTCTATACTTTCTTCAGAAAATATGGCATTATTCATTTTATTAGTAAAACTCTTTTGTTTCTCCTCTGGACCCTAGAAAACTCTCTAGGAGTCCTTACTATTTTATTTATATTTCTCAAGTCACATCATCTCAACTAGATGTTCTTTATCTGTACTTCTGTTATTTGTTTTTTGATTTTCATAATATTGGTCTCATGTTTAATCTCTTTTTCCTGTCTACACATCCCCTTAAAAAACTTTCGGAAAAACCGTTTTACTATTTGATACCCCAGTTTTTAATATTTCCATTGAAAAAAAATTAACCATGCCCCTTTAACCATGGGTATGACATAGGTATAACCATAACACTTTAACCATGCCCCACATGGGTATGACACAGGGTGTTTGGTGTATGAATTCTTATCCTTTGGAAATTCTCCATCTTATTTCCATAGTTTTGGACGTTTGTTTGCTTTTCATGTAGACAGTTGCATCTCAGTTTTTATACAAATTTAAGAACATACAAGATATGTGAGTTTTTATTGGTCTCAGGAGCTTCATTACTAAAATGGACATTGAAATGGCAAAATCTATGTAATATCCCAGGAACAGCACCTGGCATAGAGTGAATACAGTGGGGATAACAAAGGGCTAGATAAAGTACATGAAAATCAGTGACTTAATACAGTTAGAAAAGTGTTATTAATCAGATAATTCCACTGGTTTTAATTTATCCTACTAAATTACTTAACATTAAGATGAAATATTCAGCAGCCAATTATATGTTGAAAGCCAATGTATAAATTTTCTTTCATTTTCTTTCCTCCTCCCTTTTAATTCTATACAAATTTCAGCACTTCTGTTGAATGCATACGTTTCCTTACTTGTACTCTAAAACCAATTTTGAATTCTGTATTCTGATTGTTTACAACATCTAGCTTGCTTTTGTTTTTTTTTCATATTTTTCATAGTTTAATGTGATTTTCTGAAAAAGAGGAATGAAATGATTGAGATCAATGTGATTTTTTATATTTTATTTTTATTATTATTTGTTTATGTTTCAAGTTTTTATTTAAATTTTAGTTAACATACAGTGTAATGTTCATTTCTGGAGTAAACTTAGTGATTTACAGTATCTACTTTCCTTTTGATTTTTCACCTTATGTTTCCATCTAACTTCATTATCTTTTTAAAGACTGTTAAAATTAAAACATTGTTTATTATATGTGTTTATACATGTCTCTCTATATATAAAGTTTATGATAGAAGTTACTTCCTTTCGAGTATATATTTGTTTTGTGATTCCGAACATTCATACATATTATATTTTACTATTCAAAATACTAATAATTCATTTTCAAATATAAATCTCAGAATTATTAAAATATATACTTTTTATACTTAAAAACATGGTATACTTCCAAACTTTGTAATTTTCTTTCCTACTATTTTATGCTGACACTTTAATTAGTTTGCTTTTTTCATTTCATTTCATTTTTTCATTTATTTCACTTGTGTTTCCTTTATTTCATATGGCAGTTTTATTTTGTAAACTTTTCAGAGTTAAGGGGTTGACTGATTTTTGTTTTAACAGGTCTTACTCATTTTTTTCTTCCCTTTTATCCTGTGTTCTCATGTCTGCTCAGAAAATAATAATAACTATGGTGGAGCTACTATATTTGAGTGTATTATGAATTATATAATGTGCTTAATCTGTGAGTTCATCCATGGTAGGTCTAATAGAGTCAATTTAGTGAAAATTAGTACTCTTGGCACTTTCCACACATTATTTTATTTTATTGTGAAAGTGACATCATTATCCCCATTTAAAAATATTAGGAACTTGAAGATCCTTTTAAAGTTTAAAGGTTTCCCAGTATCAAATAGTAAGCAAGAGATATAACGGGCTTTTTAGCTGTCTGCCTCATTCTAAAGATTATCATATTTCCTGGCACTCCATACTCTCCTTTTAATTTTGCTCTTGCATATGGCAGTGATTTTCTAACATTCCTATTCAGTGTCTAAGACACTGTTATCCATATTTACTGATGTTTATTAACAATGCTCCATGTAAATGTTTTAAAAATTTTGTCCATAATATCAATGACAGTGCACATATCATTAAAGTAAAATATTTCAACTCCCACTTTTTTGACACCATAGTACTCTACACTTGTCTTAATTTTGAATTATTCCTTCCTCAGAGTATTTTTTAAAAGAACATTCTTGTTCACATGTCATTTCATTCCTAAATAAAACAGAAAACGTAGTAGACTTCTCCTGTTCTATAATCTGCACACATCCTCTATAGTCTTTAGTTCTCTTCCTTTTTGTCTCTAGAATCAATTTTGCTGTTCCTCTGAAGGTTCACAAGATTCCCTGCCAGGATCTGTTGACTGTAAACATGGCCCTGGGGCTCATTCCAGTAAACCTCTCCGCATGTCTCATGCATCAAAAGCCCACAGTGACTTTCTGCCTTTTACAAGGGCTTCTTCACTAGTTGCTACTTTTTTTCAAGTTTTTTATTTTTCTTTCCTTCTGTCTTCCCTTTATTCCCATGCATGAAAAGAAAAAAAAAAAAAAAGATACTAGCACAGGGCACCTGGGTTGCTCAGTCAGTTAAGCATCTGCCTTTGACTCACGTAATCATCCCAGGACCCTTGGACAGAGCCCTGCCCTTCTCTCTCTCTCTCTCTCTCTCTCCCTCTGCCTGCTGCTCCCCCTGCTTCTGCTCTCTCTCTGTCAAATAAATAAAATCTTAAATTTAAAAAAAGAAGTACTAGCACAGATTATTTTCTGTCATTCTTTCCCTTCTTAAATTCTTATATTTTCTTCTCTCCAATCCACCTCAAACTTTGGTTTCCCGTCTTTGTTTAACGTTTTCAACTTAGCTGATATCATGGTACAAAAAGTGAGAATCATCTTCTGAATGATTTTAGATTAATTCTATAAAAAATTTATATTCATTTTTATTTAGTTTCATTTAGCATGCCCTTAGTTTTATTGTGTGTCCTGCCAAAGACACACACATAAGTAACAGTTCATAAAAATAGTATGGATCATAGTATTTGGGATAACTTTTATTACAGATCATGGTGCTGGGAATATCTCTTTAGTGAACTAAGCATACTCTCAATGTAGACCTGTACTCTTAATCATGTTCGTGCTCAGTGTGCCTGGTGAAGTTGCAAAGCCCACAGACATTTCTGTTGAATAAACAATGCATGAGTGAATAAAAAGAAAAAAAAAATCAAACATAAGTTTACATCTCATAAATGAACCCACTGCAAAGCTATAGGCTAATACTAGTCATTTTATCATCCTACTCTGTCTTGGGAAAAACTGAGATTATTTTGCTATAATTCTACTTCATCACGTGATATAATTGTTTTAGATAATTCTATATACCCAGATAGATAAAGTATCATATAAAAAATTGCTAAGCTTTTAAGTAAATATAAATCTCCCTGTCACTATTACAGATAGAATTCTGGCTATTATTCACCATTATTTTATTTTTTATATGTATAATCTATACAGCAGTGATTGGTAAAAATCCATAGATATGAGAATATTATAATACATTGCAAATACTGGAAAGTTGGAAATGACACCAAAATAGGAAACTAGAGATAGACGTTGAGATTTTTGTTTCTAAGTCAATGTGCTGTAAAAAGAAAAGTAGCAATAAATAAAATAATATAAATAAAAATATTTTTGTTTTATAAGTTTATTTTGATTATTATAATTTACAATATACAGAAAGCTATGGAAGGTAGTCTGTTTTTATTTATGTATTGATTTTTAAAGATTTTATTTATTTATTTATTTGAGATTGACAGCGAGAGAGAGAGAGGTGTGGGCATGTGAGCTGAGGAAGGAGCAGAGGGTAAGAGAGAGAGCAAATTTCAAGCACACTCCACACCCAGCACAGAGCCTGATACAGGGCTAGATCTTACTATCTTGAGATGATGAACTGAGCTGAAACCAAAAGTCAGATGCTTATCTGCCCTAGCCACCCAGGCACCCTATTTGTTATTTAAATAAGCCACCCCCCCACCACCACCACCACCATACATACAAACCTTTTGGGTTTATTATTATTATTTTTTTAAGTAGGCTCCACACCCAATGTGCAGCCTCAACTCAGGACCCCAAGACCAAGAGTCACATGCTCTACCGACTGGACCAGTTAGGCGGCCCACATACAAATCTTTTTTTTTTTTTTTCTTCCAAAGATTTTATTTATTTATTCATGAGAGACATAGAGAAGATGAGACAGAGGCAGAGGCAGAAGCAGGTTCCATGTAGGGAGCCCGATGTGGGACGTGATCTTGGAACTCTGGGATCATGTTCTGAGTTCAACCATTGAACAACTCAGGCATCCCCACATACAAATCTTTTACATCAGCTTTATATTAACATGATGCCTAGAACACTCACAATTAGAAGCTTGTTTATGACCAGGTTTTATGTTTTAGCCTCCCAATTTAATCCTTCAGTAGCTTCTTCTTTGTCTTCTCTCATCAAACTACTTTAAGTTTGAACTCTTCTTTGATTGACTAAAATTATAAATTGTATATTCATCCTAAAAATTACATTGTAAAATTCATTTAAATGATCAAAATATTTACAGTTCCTTTCAATTATTTGTATTCAAAAAATAAAAGAGAAGAAAAGGAAATAACACTTACCTAGTGTTTTCTTGCAAAATAAGCTCTTTCATGTTAGAAGATGTGGACACTAAAACTATAGTAAGAGAAGTTCACTATAATGATTTAAGTAATAACATAAAATATAGGCCACAGTTCAAAGAGCATAGCTTCAATGAGAGCAGAGTCAGTATTTCCTATTCATCTGTAATGAGAGAACATGGATTGTTCTCTGGCTCCTGATGTAGGCTGTTTTATTGGCCTAGGCATGCCTTGCTTCCTTCTTTAGTACTCTGCCATTATAAGTGGTTGAACTGTTTTCTATTTCTGTTTCTTAGTCTTCTACTGCCATTGACTCACTCTAGTTTGTACTCCCCACAAGACAATGTGGTTGATTGATGTTCTAAATATTCACTGTCACAACTGACCATGTCCCTTCTGTGGATTTCTCAGTAGAAAAATTGCACATATCAGCTCTCTTGACCACATTATGCTATACCACTTGTTTGGTCAATGTAGTGTGAGTAGAAGTATAATGTATCACTCTGAAGCAGATACTACTTTAAGTCAGAAGATTGTTCAATGTGTCTGTTCTCCCCCACCCCCCACTGCCAAGAGATTGGTAATGTTCAAATAGAGGATTTTCTAACAATCTATCTCCCAAACTGAAAATAAAATGGAGCAAAGCAGAAGTCAACCACAGTGGACATATACCATGAGCAAAAAATTCTTTATTGTTATTTTATGATACTGAGATATTGGGATGATTAGATATTACAGAGTAGGACACTGAGATGTTGGGGTGATTAGCCATCATAGAATAATGCAGTCTATCATAATAAAGAAATCATGAGATCAGTTGCTTTGTCATTAATATAAGGAATTTATCTTGGATGGAACTATTTGTCATACCAATCTATGGGTTGATAGCCTATATATAGATTGGTTACATTTTAGTCACTTAACTAACCCTATTTAGTTAGCCATGGCCATCAGAGGAGATTCAGAAAGCAACATAGATGATGATGTAGTCATAAATAGTATCTCTGAGGTGAGCTTTGGGCATGGCACAGGTGACTTAAGAAAGTCACCTAAATGGGAAGCCAACTCACCTGTTCAATATAGACTTAGAAATACAAGCAATGCTTTGAAAATATACAAGTACATTCTAGAGAAAAGTGAATTCACGTATTTAGATATAGACACATTGCCAGAAAAAGTTTTTTTTTTAATTTAGAAAATAAATCCCTTCTTAATTCTAACATATCAATATATTAAATGCCATTGTGATATAATTTTAAATTTTGTGCAATACATTTTAAACTATAGAGATTATATTTATAATGAAATACTCTCTATTGTCCTTTGTGAAATAAAATGTCATTGGAAGTATTTTCAATATGAACTTTATTCAAAGTTGCTACTATTATGCTACACTAAAACATCTTTAAAATGTACTATTATATAGAACTGTAGGAAAGAAAAATCACTAATGACTTCTTGAAAATATCCACTTAATGTGCTTATAAATTTTCATTCACTCAGTCATTTGTTCATGCCTTCATTTGTTCAGTGAATGTTTACTGAGAATTATGCACCAAGGAACAATGTTAATTCTATGAAAAGCATCAGTAATAAAACACACCTGTCCATATGCTCCCTCAGCACAGTTGTCATTCAACTAATAAGCATAAGCCTTAGTATTCCATAACTCCTATGTGCATTCCACTAGTCCTTTTCATTTTAATAAAAACTTTCAATCAAAGAAGCCAAAATTAAAAAGCCAAAGACTAGATTTGAAGTATTCCAACCAAAAAATGAAATAATTTTGTGATGTGATACTATTGTTGACTATCACTACAAAGGTAATCATATTACAATATATAAATATAAATGTGTTAAATCTACATGCTACATACCTAAAGGTATACAATGTTATATAGCAATATATTTTAATACAGAAAATAAGTGTGTTAAAAATAAGTGTGATAAACACAGATTTTTCACTAGAAAGAATAACAGTAGAGTATTGAATAATATAAATTAAAGTAATGGAGGATCTTTAAAAATTTAAAAGAGATAGAAAAAAGATTAAATATAATAATAAGCAAATGTAATAGAGTAAGGTAGTACAGAATCTGAGGTCAGTTTTTTGTCAGAAAAGGGAAACTCAAAGTTCTTTATTTTGGATATGGAATAGTTTTTTAAAATGGTGAGTTCAAGAGGTGACTAGACCTGAATCAGAATCAAAGTAAGCCTTGACTTAGTGAGATAAAATTAATTATGCTTATCCCAAGCTTATTTTTCATAAATTAATATTTCCCTTGATAACAGAATCAGATTGCAACTCTTGGAACTAAGAAAGAAAAGCTCAGCATTTTGTTATATTGAACCATATCACTGGCATTCCGAATATGATAAGACTAACAATCTATCAGATTTAACACTATAACTTGTCTACATTTGGCAGGCATATATGCGCTCTGTTATATTGTTTTCTCACTGAACACTTAACTCTTGTTCTAAAGGAGCAACTCAGCATATCTTTCCAGCAACCTAATACAATTGGATTTTGATGGATATTTGAGTGGAAAAGATAACTTGGGACAACATTCTTGTCTGACAAACCTTGTCATCAACTATTTATAAGTGGCAAGGTTAAAAAACCACTGTTCCTATGGAGAGATGACACCAGTGCTATTTCATTAGTTCCCATTTTATTTTTTCTCCCACCTGATTGATTACGGAGAATGTATTCTGCAATAAACATAGTATCTTTTGTTATATTTATTATGCAAACATGACTATTTTGTCTAGAAAATGTACTCTAATACAATAATGTAAAATAATAATCTATTTAAATAATATTTTAAAGAAATATTTCATTAGAAAAAATGAAGTGCAAGCATCTAGATCATATGTTAAATAGCTAACAGAGTAAAAAAAATTGAAGTGCTTGCCTAAAACTTTACACATAATTACTTTATTTTAGTCAATTTGAACTACAAAAATAAAAGTTCATGTTGGATTTAATGTGAACTAATTTTATTTAATATATCCAGTAATTTTAGAAAGCCTAAATTTAGCTAATGTTGCCTATAGTTAGGTACACTGTTTAAATACTTTTACAAATGATTCTTTTAGGTATTAGATTCAGCAAATTATTTCTCCTTTCCTTTGGAGGAATTACAGCTGTAATTTGCTTTATTTTATACTTGAATTAAGTCAGTGGTTTAGAATACAGATATCTGTCTTGTTTTTGTTTGTCTCTAGATAGGGAGAGAGAAGGAGTGCATGTGTAGGGGGAGGGCCAGAGAGAGATAGGGAGAAAGACAATCTTTAGCAGGTTATAGACCCAGTGTGGTGCCCTACATGGGCCGATCTTATGATCCTGAGATTGTGACCTGAGCCAAAATCAAGAATTGGATACTTAACCAACTGAGGCATCCCAGGCATCCCAGTCCTTTTAATTATAGAAGTCTGTATCTTGAGGGAGGTAAACTGTTGCCTGATTAATCTGAGATATTACAAGTCTACCCACATGGATGCATAAACTCCAGGATCCTGGCTACCCCTCCAACTTGAGAAATTAATTTTTGCCTTCTTTAGTTCTCTCTGTCATCCTAATTAATGTTCTCTTTAAAGCTTCTATTATGCAGTATTGTATAGCCATTAGTATTGTCCTATAATGTTCCTTTGTTTCATCTTTAAAAAAATTCACACTTGCCCTCAACAAAGTCAGTTCAGAGGGAATATACCTCAACATAATAAAGTCCATATATGAAAAACCCACAGAGAGTATCATCTTAAATGAGGGGAAATTGTCCACTCTTACCACTTTTATTCAACTAGGACTGGAAGTCCTAGCCAAGGCAGTCAGACAACTAAAAGAAATAAAAGGCATCCAAATTAGCAAGGAAGTAGTAAAAATTTCACTATTTGCAGATGACATGAGACTATATATAGAGATCCCAAAAAGACTATACCAAAAACACTGCTAGAGCTAATAAATAAATTCAGTACAGTTACAGGATAAAAAAAATCAATGTACAGAAGTCTATTGCATTTCTAGACACCAATAATGGAGCAGCAAAAAGAAATTAAAGAATTAATCCCATTTACAATTGCACCAAAGAAATAAGACCCCTGGAATAAAACTAACCAAAGAGGTTAAAGACCTATACTCTGAAAATTATAAAAAACTGACAAAAGAAACTGAAGATGACACAAAGAAATGGAACGGCATTTCATGCTCACGGATTGGAAGAACAAATATTGTTAAAATGTCTATAGTACCCAAAGTATTCTACACATCTAATGCAATCCTTATCAAAATCTGAACAGCATTTTTCACAGAGCTAGAACAATCCTAAAATTTGTATGGAAACACAAGAGACCCAAATAGACAAAGCAATATTAAAAAAGAAAAGCAATGCTGGAGGCATTTCCATTATAGGCTTCAAGTTATATTATAAAGTTGCAGTTATTAAAACTGTATGGTAATGGCACAAAATAGACACATAGATCAGTGTGTCTAGAAATCAACATCCCAGAAATAAAGTCACAATTATATTGTCGATTAATCTTGGACAAAGCAGGAAAGAGTATCCAATGGGAAAAAAAAAGTCTCTTCAACAAATGGTGTGGGGAAAACTGGACAGCAATATGCAAAACAATGAAACTGGGCCACTTTCTTACACCATACATACATAAAAATAAATTCAAACATGGATGAAAAACCTAAATGTGAGACCCAAAACCGTAAAATCCTGGAGGAGAACAGAGGCAGCAGCCTCTTTGACATCAGCGGTAGCAACTTCTTTCTAGATATGTCTCTAGAGGCAAGGGAAACAAAAGGAAACAAAAATTGGGATGTCAAAATAAAAAGCTTCTACACAGCAAAGGAAACAACAAAACTAAAGCAACAAAACTAAAAGGCAACATATAGAATGAAAGAAGATATTTGCAAATGATATATCCAATAAAGGGTTAGTATACAGAATACATAAAGAACTTATAAAATTCAACACCTAAAACTGAATAATCCAATTAAAAATGGGCAGAAGACATGAATAGACATTTTTCCAAAAGAAGACATACAGATGGCTAACAGACATGGAAAGATGCTCAATCACTTATCATGAGGGAAATGCAAATCAAAACTAAAATGAAAGAACACCTCAAACCTGTCACAGTGGCTAAAATAGCAACACAAGGAACAACAGATGTTAGCAAGGATGCGGTGAAAGGGGAACCCTCTTGAGTGCAAGAGTGTTGAGTGTTGAGTGTTCACGGGAATGAAAACTGGTGCAGCCACTCTGTAAAACAGTTTTGAGGTTCCTTTTTAAAAAAGTTAAAAATAGAACTATCCCATAGTCCAGCAGCTGCTTTACTAGATATTTACCCAGTGAATACAACAATATTAATTCAAAGGAATACATGCACCTGGATATTTATTGTAGCATTATTTACCTGAGCTAAATTATGGGAACAGCCCAAGTGTCCATTGATAGACAAATGGATAAAAAAGAGTGAGTTATAGGTATAGACAGATATAGATGTATATAGATATATATAGATGTATACGGATGTATATCTATATCTATCTATAACTGTATTTCTTTTTTTATTTTAAGATTTTATTTACTTATGAGAGAGAGAGGCAAAGACATAGGCAGAGGAGAAGCAGGCTCTCTACAGGAATCTGATGCGAAACTCAATACCAAAGCCTGGGATTATGCCCTTCATCAAAGTCAGATGCTCAACCGCTGAGCCACCCAGGCATCCTTATATATGTATCGCCAATGGAATATTACTCAGCCATAAAAAAGAATGAAATCCTGCCATTTATAATGACATGAATGAAGCTAAAGAGTATTATGCTAAGCAAAATAAGTCAGTCAGAGAAAGACAAAGATTTTGCTAATATGTGGAATTTAAGAAACAAAACAAACTAGCAAAGAGAAAAACAGGAGGGAGAGAGAGGCAAACCAAGAAACAGATTCGACTATAAAGAACAAGTTGATGGTCACCAGAGGGATGATGGATGGAGGGATAGGTTAAATAGGTGTTGGAGATTAAGGAGCACACTTGTTGTGATGTGCACTGTGTGATGTGTGGGAGTGTTGAATCACTACATTGTATACCTAAAACTAATATTACACTGTATGTTAATTAACTTGAATTAAAAACTTAATTCATTGGTTAACTTTTGCTTCCAGTCTTAAGGTATAAAGACATCTCTTAAGATAAAGGGGTTCATTGCTGTGTGTTTTAATACAATTTGGGAAACTGTGCTAAACAACTTTGGTTCCCACTTCTAACTTATCAATAAGTGGAAGGGTATAAAGCCCATTTTAATGACAATCCTGAATTAAATTTTTAATTTTCCTCCTCTATAATTAAATATTTCATGCTTTTATTAAATAAAACATCTCTAAATAGGTCATTTCTCTGTAGGTACTTTTAGAAACATAATAAGCTGCACTTGTGATAGCTATGCTTGAAATAGAAAAAAAAAAAAAAAAAAGGCCTAAATTGTGATAACTCTTACAAAGAAGAATGGAAAATTAAGGTGAAATTATTAGAGAGAACAGATGTTTGACATAATAAAAATCTGAATTATAAAGCTCTGTACCACCCTGTTCAATTACTTTGAAACACATATAATAATCTGTGTCACAGACTAATTAAGTGAATCCTGACTGGTTATACTGAAGAGCTAAGGATCATTTACATTTTGGATAGGCAAAGTTTCATAGTTAAAAAGAGTAGGTAAATATGTCTTCTTTATTTTTGTTTATATTATCAATGTACAATACACTTTGAAAGCTGATGTTGTTAAGGCAAATAATTCATCTGTGAATTAAACTAAGTAGAATAAATAACAGAGTCTAATCTATATATTTTAAGACACTGAGGTATTTGGGGAGCTATTTTGTTTTTAAAATAATCCAAATTAAAAGACAAAGATATATTAGGGATAGTGTGTCATGTTTTTCAGCTGTGAGAAACAAAAAGCTTTAAAAAAAAAACTTGGAGAATAATGGAAATATTATCACTTATAGCAGGACATTGAAAAGAAGGGCAAGTACCAAATATAGTAAAACTGGGCCCTAGCTCTGTTTCTCAGTGATTCTCTATTTCACCTTGTTTATCATGCCAATCTTGCCCCCAAACTCATTGTTTTCATGCTCTCAAGACGACTGTTACCAGAACCTGGGGCTACTGGCTCTCTTTTTCATATCTCGTGTGAAAGAGAGGAGGCTGCTTTAATAGCTATGAGATGAATATTTATTTTTCCATTTGGATCAGGACAAAACAAGGTATCTACTTACCTTTAATTAGTAACATTCATGTTGGGAATACTCTATTCTATGTCCAAATTCACCTTGGCCTATTTCTACATTAATTACAGACAAATGTGATTATTTAGACTGATCAAGACCCACTTCTGGATTGGAGAATGCATTTAGCTTCTTCTGATTTACAAGGTCTTTGTAGGGGAAGAATGGTCAACTGCCAACATTGAATTTCTTTCAGAAAGAAGAAGAAACTAAATGCTGGGTTAACAACCGATACTATCTACTACAGAGGGGATTTTATATCTTTATATTAAAGAAAATATTGAATAAAGTGCCTCAGATGGAACTAAGCAGATTTCTTAAGTTTCTGACATTTACAATAATTATAATGTGTTGCCAGGGATATTTAAAATTTTATTTTTTTCAACATATATATTTTTTTACTATTTAATATGTGCTGGGCAATCATAGATAATGGCAATATAGTGATAAACAAGATAACTTAGCACAAGTAGATTAGAGGAGAAGTAAAAATATCCACAACAAAATAATATAGTATGTTCTACACCAACCTATGACACAAACCTTCTCCTGTAAACTACTGCAGTGAGTATACTCATATTATCTTGTGTTCCTGTTCCACTTGATCATCACTGGTGATGTAGTTACCTTGGGTGAGTACCTGACCTGGATAGGGATACAAATTTACCCCATTTCCTCTTAGCTTTGCCTGATAGCCTACTACATCTACCTCAGGATATTAACTAATTGGATTTGAAAGTGAATATTTGTGCGCTTAAACTTAAAAAAAATGTGTCCAGTTATATTGACAAGAAAATAAAAATAAGCCTTTGTGAAATTAGAAAAGAAAAACAAAATTGGAAAAAATATATGTAAGGGTGAACCACAAACATAAGACTATCAGAATTTTGATACCATCTGCTTTCATAGGTAGTTTTTCCTGAACCCCAGACTCATTGTGATCCTCAAGCCACACTAATATCATTTTAATTAATTTTTGCTTAAACTGCCGTTAGCCCAACTTCTGTAACTTGTGATGAATTGACTCCCAAATAATGTAGGCCATGTAACCAAATAATTATTGTTATATTTATTACGTATTTCAGGCTTTTCACGCAGACTATGAGGTATTATGTGGGAAAGTTCATTTAAGATATATCTCTGGGAAAATCAGTGCCTTAGTTGGGTACTCCCAATCTGTATCTATTAATTAATCACAAAGGCTACACTCAGATAAGTAACCATTACAAGTTCTTCAATTAAGTGTCCCATATAACTTTGCTAAATCTGAAAGAAAATAAATTTCAAAACATACCTGGACCTTAGTTCAGGATAAATAAAAGTGAACCTATATTTAAATATGGTATGTGTATTTGCATTTGACATGACACTATACATAGAAAATCCTAAAGATTCCACCAGAAAATATGTGAGAATAAGTGAATTCAATGAAACTCCTGAATACAAAATTAATACCCAGAAATTGATGGTATTTCTATGCATTAATAACAAAGTAGCAGCAAGAGAGATTAAGAAAAAAAATTCCATTTACAATTGCATCAAAAAGAATAAAATACCTTGGAATAAACGTAACCAGTGAGGTGAAACACCTGTACTCTGAAAACTATGAAACACTGATGAAAGAAATTGAAGATGGCACAAACAAATGGAAAGATATTCTGTGCGCATGGCTGAGAAGAATTAGTATTGTTAAAATAGTCACACTATCTAAAGCAATCTACACAGATTGCTACAGAGCATTACAGTCTCTACCAAAATAGCAACAACATTTTCACAGAACTAGAACAAATAATACCAAAATTGTATAGGACCACAAAAGATCCAAAGAATAGCTAAAGAAATCTTGAGAAGGAAGATCAAACCTGGAGGCATCAATTCCAGATTTCAAGATGTGCTATGAAACTATAACAATTAAAACAGTATGGTACTGGCACAAAAACAAATAGATCAACAGAGCAGGATAGCGAACCCAGAAATAAGGTTGTACTTATATGGTCAATTAATCTAAGACGAAGTAAGAATATACAATGGGGAAAAGGCAGTCTCTTCTATAAACAAAAGGAAATCTGAACAGCTACATATAAAAGAACAAAACTGGACCACTTTCTAACACCAAACACAAAAATAAACTCACCATGGGCTAAACATCTAATGGGAGAAGTGAAACTATAAATATCCTAGAAGGGAACACAGGCAGGAATTCCTCTGGCATTAGCCTTAGCAACATTCTTCTGGATGTATCTCTTGAGGTAAGGGAAACAAAAACAAAAACAAAAACAAAAACAAAAAACTATTGGGACTGTATCAAAATAAAAAGCTTTAACACAGTGAGGGAAACCATCAACAAAACAAGAAGGGAACCTTCTGAATGGAAAAAGATATTCACAAATGATGTATCTGATAATGAGCTTATATCCAAAATATATCTAAAAAAACCTTATACAACTCGACAACTCAACACCAGAAAATCAAGCATCCAATTTAAAAATGGGCAGAGGACCTGAATAGGTATTTTTTTTCAAAGAAGACATACAGATGGCCAACAGACACAAGAAAAGATGTTCAGTATCACTAATCATCAGGGAAATGCAAACTAAAACCACAGTGAGATATTTCACCTTACCTCTGTTGGAATGGCCAGAATTAAAAACAGCAACAACAACAGCAACAACAACAACAACAAAAAGACAAGTGTTGCAGAGGTTGTACAGAAAAATAAACACTCATGCTGTGTTGATGGGAATGTAAATTGGTACAGCCACTGTGGAAAAAGGGCAGAAGTTTCTTAAAAAACTAAAAATACAAATTCTATATTATTCAATAATTCCACTACTGAGTGTTTAACTAAAAAAAGCAAAAACACTAATTCGAAATATATATGCACTCCTATGTTTATTGGAAGATATGGGAGCAACTCAAGTGTCTGTTGATAGAAAATGGATAAAGATGTGCCACACACACATATATACACATGTTGAAATATTACACAGCCATAAAAAGGATTAAATTGTGCCGTATACAACATGAATGGACCTAGGTAGTATTATGCTAAATGAACTCAGTCAGTCTGAAAAATTATAACCATATGATTTTACTCATATCTGGAATCCAAAAACAAAACAAAAGAACAAAAAAACAGAATCAGATTTACAAATACAGAGAACAAATTGATGGTTGCCAGGGGGAGTGAGTTGCAGGATCAGCAAAATGAGTGGAGGGGAGTGAGATACAGCCTTCCTGTCATGTAATGAAGAAGCCACAGGAAGACAAGGCACAGCATAGAGAATATAGTTAATGGTATTTTAATAGTATTTTATGGTGAGATTTGGTAGCTACACTTGTGGTGTGGACTGCATAACACGTAAAGAAGTTGAATCACTATGCTGTACACCTGAAACTTATGTAAATTGTGTGCCAACTATAACTCAAATAAAAAAAGATTTAAAAATTCAGAGATCTATTTTTCCAAGTTTTTGTTACTCCTTTAGGTAATTATTAACACAGCTAACACAATATTTATAGCTCCTTACCTCTATTCACATGATAGAATTTCACTTCCCAGTTCCCTTACACGTGGGCAAGTTTATTGACCAGGGATTTGAAAGTAAAAGGACACACACACACACTTCTTGGCCTAGTACCCTTCCAATTTCTGCATAGGCACCAACAATACTTGGGATGGCGGCTCCCCAATCAACATATATCCCCGAGAAAAGGTGATATGCTAAGCTGTGAGCTTGTTTGTTAAAATTAAGTAACTGAGTCTTTCCCAACTTGATTGTGAAAATTTAGAGAACATTTTAATAGCCAATAAGTCATATGTTTTACTGAATTTTACCCCATTTTGAAGAGACAAGCAGCGTTTTCATTTTTAGATGACTACTTGCAACATAGATGGACACATTAATTTATACCTGTATAATGCTTAACATCACTTCACTGGAAACATTCAGCTAAAATCCCCATGTGTGTTTTGAAAAGGCTTCATCTCTGATTGATGTGTACAATTGATTTTTGTTTAAGTGCATTTAACATTTGAGAAGCCATTCATCAATGGAACAAACAGCACAATGAAAGATCAGTCCTCAAAAAAAAAAAAAAAAAAAAAGAAAGATCAGTCCTCTAAGTCTCATGTAGCAAGGGAGAAAATAAACTCAATTGTGAAAAACTTCAGTGAGGCAGAATAAACTAAAGTTCATCTTCCATCTGGATCTATCATTCAATATTGTATTTTTATCTTCTGGATAAAAAGAAGAGAAGGAAATTCACACTATTACACAGGTGTTATTTGTTAAATATTACCTTACACAATGAAGGTTTCCTATTCAAGAGGATTTGAAACATTGTTAATTCAAAGAAAAACAGGATTAATTATATTAACTTTGCAGTAAGAATATGCTTGCTGACTTTTCAGATATATTCCAAAAAATAACTTAAAAATTGGGCTAACCAAATGGAAGTTTATCATTGGTTTTGACTACTTATCTGTTAAAAACATACATAAGATCACATTTGCTCATTTTTCAAACATTATACATCTTTTTTTCCCTATCTCTTGTGTTCTGCAAAATTAAAGGCATCCTACTATGACCTTTTTAGTATTCTGTAATTTGATTCGCTTGCCATGCCCAACTTTTCCTGTTTACCACCCCGGGAACCTGTGATTGGAACAGACAACCAGTCAAAATGGAGAATATTGAAAAGGTCAAAACAGTTGTATTTACTGTACAACTTTTCCAGGACAAGAAGGAATATTTACATTTTCAAATATGCTGCAGATGACAAAGTGTCAAAAGAAATAAAAGTGGGCAAGATTGTTTTCAGCCTACGATAACAAACATAAAAGGAAAGAGACCCAAGAAGGTGTTACAATTAATAGTAATCCCTGTGTATATTATTTTGGTTATTTTTTTAAAATGGCCTTCATGTTGATATGTCGAAAGTAACTGACATTTGAGAATTACAAGACAAAAAAAATGCCTTAATTTTATAATTTTCTGACAATTCATGGGATAACACATGCTTTCAAGGTATACTAGAGCTAAAATAAGTGTTCTCCAATTCAATTGAAAAAATAAATAAGTAGTAGAGAGCTGAGCAATCCATTAATGCATAAATTTTCAGAGTGGAAAATTATGGTACGGTTAATATATGTGTAACTAGCCAGTTTTCTGATAAGGATTTACAACATTTTGGATTTCTGCTTGTTAAGTGAAGCTAACATGCTTTCTATGAACATCTTTTAAAAATACATTTAATTTGCCCGAGTGCACTTTATATGCTTTCAAATCTTAGAAACTCAGAATAGACTATCACAATCTAGTATTTAATGGAGGATATGCATTCATCCTCTTAGTAAGCAAGGTTTTAGTGTTTAGTGTTCCTATCACTATTTGACTGTTTTTGCAAAGATGTGGAAAATAACCAACTTTGGTCTTGTTAAGAGTAAGACAAGTTAAAAAAAGAAAGAGACATAAACTGATAAAAAGTAGCACAGAAAATATAGGGTATATCATCAGAACATCAGTTTGCTTTTTGAAGGCTATGGATTTTAGTGAGAACTTGAAGAAAAGATATAGCATTAATGAAGTTACAATAAAAATAGATGTCAGGAGTTTCAAACTTGAATGGAAAGAAAAATTGAATGGAAGAAGAACAAAAATTGGGAATAGTGGAAATTATCTTCAGAAGGTACATGGACTATTTTCAATAATAACCTCCGATTTAGAAAAAATAGTCATTGGGTATGATTATTAAAAAGAAAATCTCATAATAGAGCATTATCAGGGAAGAAGCTATGATATTTCATTACCTGAAACACATGGGTAAGATTAAATGTAGGTCATACTCTTATGGTTCTAAGGGGAAAACTTAAATGCAATCGGAGTTCTACTACGGAAACAAAACAGGATGACAAGAAGTTCGTGGGAGGAATGTTGTCCTATAATTAGACAGTTGTGAGAAAATGGCACGTTGTATTCATTTTTACAGAATTTTCAAGAAGGGAACTATCCATATTAAACATAAGGTTACTACAGAAAGGTAAAGATTAGAAATGAAAATATAATGCAACACAGCCAAAATTGCTATGGGCATAGAATCTTCACTGTTTGTTCACAGACAATGAAGCTAATTGAATTTAATGCACAAGAACAAAATTAAGAAAAGCCTCTAGAATGCATGGGAAATGAACCATATAAAAAATAGAGACACAGTAACAAATTTAAGGTAATTCACCTGGAACCATCTATTCATGATCAGCATTTCAACAAAGGAAAGATTATAAGAATAAAGCAGTGATCAAAAGTAAAATAGAAGAAAAATTTTAGGTATACAGAAAGAAATCAAAACATATAAATCAAACAACAACCAAAAGCAAATCTGAAATTTCACAAAGTACTGTATAGCCAAAATAATTGTAAGGATATTATTATGATTTTGAAAAGTATCAAAGCAAGGAGAAGAGAAATTCATACAAGGCCAAAATTAAACGGATATCAGTTGAGAAGTTTGAAGAGAAAATTTTCAAAATGTTATTCCCAGTAAAAGCTTTTATAAATTATAAGGTTAATAAAGAAATACAATCAATAAATATATAACCAAGACCTTACTGCTTATTAAATATAAGTTTCTACATATCACCAATAGACTGTTTAAATTAAAGATGTTGATATAGAAAAAGTTGGTAATTAAAGGAAAAAAAACCCTACTCTACAGAAATGAAGCAATTGTAATTGTTAATAGCAATTATGTTTTTGCAATGGGGGCTCCCCTACTGGAGTGCGGTCTTTTTATTATAGGAACTAAATTTTGCTTTTCATAATAGCAAATTTTTAACAGAGTATCCGTCAAAATATTTGTAGATGCTTAAAAATGTATAGATAATTGAAATGCAATAGAAAAATAAATGCTGATATTATACCCAAATACTTCTTAAACTATTTTGATTAAATTAATGAATAGAACAAATGGGGGGCATTAAGAGTTCAGAAAAAGATGTTACGCCTCCCATCACCAACTAAAGGCAGATTAAAAGCACTAAATTTACATATTTAAAAGGGATGAAGGAATTACTTTTTATGGTTTGGTTCCAAATAATTTAAAACGTTTTGTTAAAAACAATGAACAGAAAAATTTGGCAAAGTTTACCAATAAAGGGCTGCCTGGATGGCTCAGTGAGTTGAGCAGCTGGCTCTTGGTTTTGGCTCAGGTCATGATCTCAGGGCTGTGCTGGGCTCCTTACTCAGTGTGGAATCTGCTCATCCCTCTCCCTCTGTTCCTCTCTGTGCTCGCACTCTCTCTCTCAATCAAATAAATAAATGAATAAAATCTTAAAAACAATGTATTGGTACTTAGTTTATATAAGAGAAAGTGCAAAATATTTTAATAAGCATATATGTTTAAACTTGCTGAAATATAAATAATTGCAGGTTTAAAAAGATACATTAAAATAATAACTCAAGTAAGATGAGGTATGTGTCCTAGAAGCAATGGTGGAAAATAAAAATTGAAAGAAACAAAACATCACAATAATTTCTAGAGAATATGTTAGAAAATTACAAATTTGACCTCTTATACAAGTTTAAATCTCTTGATTAAAAATCTGATTTTATCCTAAACCATTTCAATTTTCTTAGTTTTTAGTCTTGTTATTAAAATGTATGCTAAGCTGTAAACTTGTAATAAATCCTTCCTAAACTGATAAAACTCTGAAGTTTTTCTCCATAGTTCACAAAGTCTTAAAATGATGACCCATACACTTAAAAAATTACCAACTGCATTAATGATAATAATGCATACGAATCATTCTTGGGCATTAATCTTCTACTCTTTTTTTTTAATCTTTTTTTTTAATCTTCTACTCTTGAGTGCAAACATTTTCTGCAGAGGCCAGCCTTGAATTCATGAGATTAACAGCAGGAAAGCACAGAAACTTTGCCTTTGTGAAGATTCACGAAAAAGATAGTGAAAATTTGTCTGCCTTTGGGGAAGCAGTTGTCCACCCTTACCTTCTGAACTCAACTTAGCAATATGATTTAAGGAAAACCTGCAACCAATGCTACTTTTCCCCGAGGTACTGAAGCCAATGTCCTGACTTGAGGAATTGCTTGGTGAAACTTAAAGAAACACACACACAACAAAAATTTTAAAAAATATAAAACACTCCTTCTAGTGCCTGAAACTTTTTTCCCCTAGAGGGAATCTATACACTACTTGAACTCATCTGGTCTGAGATAGACAAGAGTAATGTTTAGCTATTTCTCTACACTGTTATGAGAATCGTCAATACCTACTGAGGAGTGTGATTTCCCAGACTCAAAATGAGAACACCATTGAGGAGTAAAAGACAATTCTTCAAAAAATAATGAGGAAATATTAAATGTAGATGTATCTACATCTATTTTGCAAGGAGAAAAACCATTTTTATTTCACATTCTACAAAGACAGAAGAGATGGAAATAAATTGCAAAAGCATTAAAGAAGATCCATTCAAATGGACATACATGCCATATTCATGAAAAAGAGAATGTATTGAAATTGTCTCTAAATTAATCTATAGTCTGAAAATAATTTTAAAGTGCATATGAACTCAGAAATGCCCAGAAATAGGGGAAAGTCCTCTGAATGAGAATAATAGAAGGTGGGAATTTTATCTGTAAGATATCAGGTTCCATAATAACTGATACGGTATATTTCCAAAATGATATAGACTAAATGATCAAGGAAACAGTGAGCTTAGAAACAGATACCTGTATAGAAGAAATATTAATTCATAATAGACCTAGCAAGCTAGACCAGAGAGAAAAGGAACAAATTTACAATAAGTAAATGTAAAATATAATTATCTACATAAAAAATGAAATGGATCCACTGCTTTCATATACAAAACAAATACATTCCAGACAGGTTAAGGAATTAAATATTAAAAACAAAAATTAAAAAAAAACATATTGGTGAATGTCTTTCTGACAGTACAAATAAATTTTTAAAACAATATAGAAACATCATTTACCTTAAAAATTGGTAAATGTGCTTACATTAAAAAGTAATCGAAGACACCTTAAGATGAGTAAAATGAAAATTTTTGACCTAGGAGAAAACATATAATTGAAATTAAAAATTCTATGGATGGGTTTAATAATGCATAAAATAGTTGAAAAGACAATTCACCATCTACAAGGTAAATCTGATAAAATAAAATATTAAGTATGGAGACAGGGAAAGAGTGTGAGTGAGACCAAAGTAACTTTTGAAGAAAAAAATCCTTAATACTAAAGAATCCTGAGAACTCATAAAAGATAACTGCAAATAGGGGTACCTGAGTGGCTCTATCAGCTAAACGTCTGACTCAGCTCAGGTCATGATTTCAGGGTCCTGGGATCCAGTCCAGCCAGGGAATCAGCTTGTCCCTCTCCCTCTGCTCCTCCCTGTACCTACCCATGCTTGCACATGTGCTCACTCTCTTTCTCATGAAATAAATAAAATCTTTAAAAATAAAATGAGGGGCAGCCCGGGTAGCTCAGCGGTTTAGTGCCGCCTTCAGTCCAGGGCCTGATCCTGAGGACACTGGATCGAGTCCCACATCAGATTCCTTGCATGGAGCCTGCTTCTCCCTCTGCCTGATTCTCTGCCATTCTCTCTCTCTCTCTCTCTCTCTCTCTCTCTGTCTCTCACGAATAAATAGAAAATATTTTAAGAAATAAATAAAATAAAAAAAATAAATAAATAAAATGATACATGCAAAGAAACCATTGTTAAACATATCAGTAAAACTACTTGAAACCAAAAGCAAAGAGAAAAATTATAAGGAAAAGTACAAAGCTATTATAATTTGCAAAGGAATTAAAATCAGAATGATAATGAACTCAACAGAATAATAGGAGGCCAAAAGAAAATGAAAAAATATCATCAGATGCTAAAAGCAATATTTGTCAACCATGAATTCTGTATCTTTCATAAATAACTTTCAAGAATAAGGGTGAAGTAAAGACATTTTCAGGGGGAGAAAAAGGAGAGGGACTTCACAAATATTGACTGCATAAATCAACAGCCATCCAACAACAGCAACAAATCCAAGAACAATAATAATATCTTGTCATATTTAAAAGTATATTGAATCAAAATGCATAACAAAAATACCAAATAATTTATGAGGGTGTTAACTGGAGTTGACAATGACATGATCCTTTTATTTTCTGGAAAGAGCAAAGAATTCCTATTTCTATTAGACTTTGAGAGTTAAGAAAGGATTCATATTGTTATCAGTAATTATTGATTGAATAAATGAATAATCTTATGTGTAACAAATTATCCCCAAACTTAACAAACATACAGTATCTCAAACAGTTCCTGAGAGGTCAGAATCCATAAGTGGCCCATCTGGCATGTTCTCGATCTGGGTCTCTCATGCTTCAGTCAAGATGACTGGCTGGGCTGTATCATCTTAAAAGATAACTGGGGCTAGGATTTTCAATTTCCAAGACAGCTACTTATGAAGTTGTGCTGCAGATCACAGGACCTGTCATCGGTCTGCTTGGATGTCCTCAAGACATATAGACCATCTACCATAGGTAAAGAAATGCAGTAGAAAGAGTAAGAAGTGTGAAGCTTTATATATCTGAAACTTGGGCATCAGTCACAATCATTTCTACTACATTCTATTGGTTAAAAGTTCCCTCCATACTGAAGGGGAGCAGTATTCACTTTTGAAGGTGAAGAATCACCAAAGAACATGTGGAGATATTATATTTTATTATTTTATAAATTTTATTTATTTGAGAAAGAGTCAGTGTGAGAAAGAGAGGTGAGAGAAAGCATGAGTTGAGGGGAGGAGCAGAAGGAGAGAGAGAAGCAGGCTCCTTGCTAATCAGGAAGCCAGACTTGGGGTTCCATACTAGGACACTGGAATCATGACCTGAGCCGAAGGCAGACTCCGAACCCACTGAGCCACCCAGGCTCCCCTTATGAACATATTTTAAAATCACACCAGCCTGCTAGAAGGTCCACTAAGGTTATCTACAGACATAGATAAAGCAAAAATGTCATTCAGTAAGCAATGAATGAATGAATTCTGAATGAATCATTGAGATGGTCCAAAACTTACAATAGTAAGGTCAAAACACAAATAGTTTGTCAAGCTGGCATATATTACTCTTCTGCAGAGCACACAACCCCTATTAAGACAAATGAAAATCATATCAACCTCCACCCCATGTAATAGATTTTCTGGATTTTTTTTTTTTTTTTTACACAAGGACAAATTGGATTGATTATTGATTAAAATAAGCTCCTTGTAAGCATATTTAGGTTCCTGTTCTATGTTTCCTATTAGTCCCCCACCTGCTCTATTTATAAAACAAAAAATATCCTTTTAAAACTTATATATTCTTGGGGCCCCCCAGTCAGTTAAGCCTCTGACTCTTGATCTCAGTTCAGGTCTTGATCTCAGGCTCATGAGTTCGAGCCCCACATTGGGCTCCATGCCCGGTGTGGAGTTTACTTTAAAAAAAGGAAAAGAAAATTACATGTTATTCTGTAGTAAAAATAGTTTTTTTAATCACCATTACTATTGCAGATATGTATGTTTATAATAACATTCACAATAGGTACATTGTGTGCACTTTTTTCTTGAACATAACATGGGACAAGAGAAGGAAAATGCAGTAACTTTGTTAGGATTGTATTTTAATAACTTGAGCTAAAGGATTTTCTATATTTTGTGCACAGAATAGAATTGATTTATGAGTAAGGATGAAAATATGTTCATCTTTTATTCCTCAAATACTCCTGTTCTAACAAAATGTCAATTTAAATTGATTGGTTAGCTAGAGCAGCACACTTGCATACAACCCAGGAAATGCCATGTTCACCCTAAAGCTTAAAAAACTAACATTTTGGTAATTTCAAATGCACATGCCCAAGGTTTAAATGAGTAGTTTTTTATACTTGACATGTATTTTTATTATACTGTTAGTTTAAATGACAACATAGACTTCCTTGATTTAGCTACTAATAATCATTTTGTCTGAAGTTCTTTTATAAGCAATTTTTATTTACAGATTGACATTTACTGTGAGTTACAAAAGATCAAATGTTGTTAAAATGGATAGGTAAACTTGTAATCAGAAATTGTATATAGTTATTTTTACCACATTGTTAGGCTTCATGAAACAGGTAAACCACATTTTTTTTCAATGTAATAATTGAATATATTGGTTGGATTTCAGAAAAGAATATATCAGTATAATTTGTATGAATATTAATTTTAGTTTTTTTAAATTAAAATATAGTTCAAAAATAGTTGTGTTTACATGAAAGAATCTGTAGTCAAGTAAAAACAACACACTGACAGATCCTAAAATGCTTGCATTTTATCACTTTTCGGCCTTTTGGCTATGATCAAGTCTAAAATGCTTGCATTTCAATAAAATAACGCTCATTTTAAGTTCCATAGGATCAAATAAGATTCCATATGCATACTCCTGATGATCAATGGTCAATGCATGTGAGGAATGAGTAGCAATGATGACATCTATTTTAATGCTATTATTTTCTTAATGTATCACATTACTCATGAAGTTAAATTTACTTGTTTATATCATGTTACTGATAGAAAACTGGTAGTCCATATTTGAATTGAGGTTTTTTTTTTAATTGCTATAAAAATAGAACGTCAGTTACTTTGTTAGTTATGGCTTATTCCTCTACTCTTTTTATTGTTTTACTCACCACTGATGTGTTAGTATCTGAACACTAAGCATTTAAATGACTTATTTTTATTGAAGTTACCAACAGTAGAAAATGACCAACATATATCTTTCAAGGCTATGCATAGTACATATAATTCATATTCATATTAATGAATGTTATTCTATCATAGTGATGTTCACGCCTGCCCTGCAATGAAATATGGGCACTTGTTAAACAAGCTAGTAAATAAGCACCTATTGCTCATATAATGTTTGAGAAAAGCATGTCTTCTCTTCACAATGATACTCATCATAAAATTGTATTAATCTAGGATTGTTTTTGGCCTTCAGTTCTAAGAGGTCACAAGTGGTCAAAAGACTTTGCAATCTAAAGGATCATTTCTGAGTTCCATCTCACCTCAAAAGTATCTTCAGACCCTCTGCATTTCACTTCTGCCATTACTTTGCAGTCTGAAAGTAATGAGAGTTTTATGCCATTTTTTAAAAACCATTTAAGTAAAACCAATTTTAAAATTCCCCATGAGTCTACCAACTTCCCTAGATCATTTTAACTATTCTTAAATCTTGTACTGAAATTTGGATGATTCTATTTAGTGTGTTGAATGACTAAGAGTCGCATTTGAAAGTATGTTACCCAGTTTGTCATGGTATCTGACCATTTGATACTTTTCAGACTAGCTGAAATTGTTCTATTTTATTTTAAGACACTCCTAGAATTGATAGGTAATCTTCACCCATGTATAAACATACTATACTTTGGGTTTACTATTCTTTGTCAACAGGGTTTAATTCTATTTTGAAAGTTGCAGTTTAGACTAAATCGAGCTTGAAAACTATACAATTAGAATTCAAGTTGGGGGCAGGGTAGCATAATTGTCCCAAAAGCACACAAAGGGAAGTCTAGTTTAAAATCTGGTACCAGGGATCCCTGGGTGGCTCAGCGGTTCAGCACCTGCCTTCAGCCCAGGGCATGATCCTGGAGGCCCAGGATCGAGTCCCATGTCAGGCTCTCTGCATGGAGCCTGCTTCTCCCTCTGCCTGTGTCTCTGCCTCTCTCTTGCTCTGTGTCTCATGAATAAGTAAATAAAATCTTTAAAAAAACATAAAATCTGGTACCAAAACATCTATTTTGGAGTCATATAGATCTGAATTATAACATAGTGTAAAAAATCCTTTTATTCTTAAAATATTGTTGTTACATAGTAAAATTAAGAGCAGATGCACTATATGCTAAAGTTCATTATTCACCATTACAATATCCATATGTGGTGCTGAAATGAGAAATGTTTTTTGTTATCCACAACATTTAATATTATTAAAACAAATGACGTATTTAACCTTCCCTCAACGAATCCTGACTGCTTAGCTCTGTCAAGGAAGTTGCTGTGCTCCTCTGTTCCACTCCTCAGGCATCTACTCTGTAGAACAGGTTGCCTTTGTTACTGGTTTTCCCTAAAAGCCATTTGATGTTTTTTTTTTTTTCTTTTTCTCTGCATTTTATCAATGATTTTTGTTTTTGTTTGAGGAAAGGATTCTTGTTTGCTTGTTTTTTAACTTGTATTTTCAGCTCCATTCTTTTGTCTTTTGTGATTTATTGAAGACATTGATGTGGAAATTTATAGTATTTGATAAGTTATGTGTTAGCATTTGAACTTCACAATACTAGCAAATTGCATGAAAATTCTTCCTATCTGTTTATATTGCTCTTTCTCCCCTTTTATGGACAGATTTAAGAAGGCTAATCATTATTCATAAAATGTATGTTTACAAGAGATGATTTCATGTTGCATTTTTGGTACAATTTATGTCATGATCTATTATAGATCTTTTTGTTATGCAAAGTAAAACTAAAGATGAAATATCCAGGAGAATATTAGCTGTCTTGTTTGAGATAGAAGATGAAACAAAATTTTTGTCTGAGAAAGGGAGAAATTGTTATTATTTTGGAATTATTTTATTCTATCATTTTGGAACACTGACCTCTGCCAAAATTTTTCATATGCCTGTTGTTATCTGAAACATACTGCCGTTTCTACAGTCCCCGGATCTCTAAGACTCTTTATGTTCACCTCTTGTGTAATTGAAATTTGTTTTATTTTCAGATGCTCCGTCTCTTATCTACAGTTTAAGTTCCAGTTGGGGTTCTAACTTGTTGGAAACCTAAGTCCAAGGTGATATTCAGAAGAAAACACTGTCACTGTCTGTTTTCTAAGGGGCAAATTCTCTTTGCATGGCTTGCTCAGACCTACAAACATATAAAATGCAAAGTTTTAAGCTCAGGAATTCTGTATTTGTATGTATGACTGTTAGTGTCTCTGCCTCAGTCTTAAAACACTCATTTAGACACATAAACACACACAGGAAATCAATATTTGTGAGGATTCACCTATTTGTATTTTTGCTGATGAAGCTACTGAATTTAACTTCTTAACAAGGTTGTTCTTTCAAACTGATATATCTATGACTTATGTTGATTTTTTAGATAAATATTAATCTCTTTGCAACAATTTTTTCTACTCTCCTACATTGTTTTCATACCACTCAGTTGTCAAATTAAAATGTTAAAATTTCCTTTATTGAGTAATTGACTAAATCAAATCACTACTGAAAAATTAATTCTACAAACTTCTTAAACTACCACCTTCTTATGTATGGTGTCTTGACAAACTGTCTTACTGATCTTTTTTTATTTCTTCAGAAAGTTACATATATTGGAGGAAATATTCTCAGAGATAAACTTTTAAAAATATGTATTAAATTTTCTGTTGATATGAATTTCTATAGCTGTTTATCTTAGAATGCTTAACCGTCTTTGTCTCCATAACCCCACCTTTCCAACAGTATTACTGTTATCTCTTTTCTTCTCTAAAATCCATAGCTGCAAAAAATTAATTAATTAATTAAAATGAAATCCATAGCTGCTTTTTAGTTCAAACACACATATATTTTTCTGATTTAATTTTCATTTTTTAATTTTCAGACACAAGCAGAACAAGGATTAAATACATTCTGATGTTTTTCTTCATATTCCCATGTAATTTTCTCAGACTGATACTGTTTTTGTTTTATATATTACAAACTGCTAGAATATGAAGAATCCATGGGCCCTTACATGCCCACATATACTTTGCCTTCCTCTGTTCTTCCAATATCACCATTTCACAACTTTTATTTCAATCCATATTTAATATTGTGGTAAGCAGAAACCTACATTGGTTACCATGACCTTTAGCCCCTGGTAATATGCCCTGTATAATCCCTTTCCCTTGTGTGTGGGAGGGACCTGTGACTTACTTTCGAAGCATGCAATATGGGAGAGGCGATGGGCTGCTCCTCTCTTGACTGTATTACCTTGTAAGAGTCTTACATTAGCAGAGTAGAGAAAGAAACCTTCCTGCTTGCCTCAAAGAAGCCATTGGACATAGGGTGAACTCCTGTGGTGAGGGCAACAGGGGAGTGAATTTAGATGACCCCTAGAAGCTGAAGGATCCACCAGCCAATGTCCAGCCAAAGGCCAATGGCCAATATGAAGCAAGGGTTGTGAGTCATATAACCACAAAGAACTGAATCTTGTCAACAACTGCATAAATTTGAAAAGGACTCCTGATCTACTAAACTATAAAATAAATGTGTGTGCTTTTAAGCTGCTTAATTTGGTGATAATTTATGTGGCAACAGGAAACTAAAACAAATATTTACACTATTGTGACTAAAAATAGAAGTTACAGCTAATCGTTGATTGCATTATATTCTAGATTTCCTTTCTTATATAATTGTTTTTTTGAAATTAATGATTAATGTTTTTCTATTATGCTTAGTTACTCATGTACCCATGATTAATTATCAAAAAAATCTCTCTAGATGCATAACCCCTCCCTCAGAATAATGAAACACCTATATCTGGAGGACACCCTCCTACAAATCCTCTTTTTATGTTCCAAATGTGAGCAGATTCCCTTTAGACTGACTTAATGAACAAATGCCATTCTAGCATCTTCCTTTCATATCAACCTGAAGTTTCCTTGTCCTCTCTTTTTTGGTGGTTTTTCTGTTTCTTGTTTCTTATGTCTTCTATTTCTTTGTTTTCTTTTTTTGCTTGGAGAAGGGAGATCCTCCAGTAGTTTCCCAAGGAAACATAGGAGGGAGATGCCTTTTGTAGTACAACCCCATCTCTTCAGATATGCCTGGTGACATCCAGTTAGAGTAGCTCTGATTCACTTTCTTTAGAATTAATCCACTCTTTTCTTTCAGAAGGTACAAGTACTCACTTACATGAGATGATTAAAAAAGGAATCTGAATCTTCCTGCTTTCAGTATATGTTCACTTCCATCTTCAAAATTTCCTGTGGCTACCAATTTCTGAGTCTTTCAAGAATTTGGTCAGTTGGGTTGTTACTGGTATTTTTTGTGCTTTAGACTTGATCTTCCATTAAAAGCAAATTCTTTAAATTGGTTACCACGATTTTCTTGGATGTAATCCTTGTTGGTTTTCAAAGCCAGGTATTTTGGAAGCTCATCTCTCCTGTGCAGGTTGTAGGGGTCTGTGTGCCTGATATGAAGTACAGACTACTCACTTCTCAGGAAAAAAATTCTCTACTTTTGAGATCCCTTCTGATTTTGGGGTGGATTTGTTTTTGTTTTTTTGTTTTGGTTTGGTGTGGGGTGGGTTTTTTTGGTGAGACTCTGTTTCTGCTTCTCCCACCTGTTCTGTTGCTGTCTTTGGTGTGAAGGCTGTGTTCATCTAGTTTTCAGAAGAGATTATTCCACATGTAATTGTAAATTTACTGTGTCCATGGGAGGAAGTTAAGTTCAGGATCTTCCTACATTGCCTTCTTGAATTCATTCCGCCTATGTGGTGTATTCTTAATTATTTTGTTCTGAGAATGGAACAAGACTTTCAAACCGCACACATCATCTATTTGCCTAAATCATGTGTGATATATATGTTTCTATATTCTAGAAATATGTGTATATCAGCAATGCCATTAATCAAGGAATTAATGGGAAGAAATAGCACAATGCTTCATTTTGTTGTATTAATGTAGTGACGATGTAGCATCTTTGATTCAATTCCTTATTTTAATGGAATTGTGGTTATTCTCCAGCTTGAGATTTCAAAACTGTCTTCAAATTCACAATAAGTCACTAGTTGATGATGCCAGCTACCTTTATTATACTATTCAGAATAAAATATTGCTACAAGAGCTAGCCTATTAATACAGAACACATTACCTAAAGCTTGGGTAATTTGGGCTCAGGAGTTCTTTGTCATCTTTACAGTCTAGTGTTGCATTCACTGAAATAACACATTAAATTTGTATGTTCTTAAGCACCTGGCTTAATTGAAACTCAGGGCAATGATAGCACAATAACTGGCCTGAATAATAAACTATAGACAATCACTGTGCAGTGAAAGGTGTCAAAGACATGCTTTTATGGACTCAAAGGCACTAACAGGGCCTTTTATTTGATTCAAAGGTGGGGGCAGAATTGAAACTTAGTTCCCAATATTAAACTGCAGATTGATAGTGTGGTAGTCTGATTTTTGAATTTTCAATTAACATAGATGTGCTTTAATTACTCATCAAAGGAAAACATGATTAAGCTATTATGTTTTTGTTTCTTAAAATGCCACATCAAATTTGATTAAAAAAAAAAAAAAGAAAAGGGGCCATGGAGACATATTTAAAACAGAAGAATTGGTGGAAATAATACAAATAATCCAAAGCACAAGGATGATTTAAATCTCTTAATTATGAGTTTATAAGTGAAATTAGAAACAAGAAGCAAATGATTCAGGGCATTATTAAGAATCTAGGAACTCTAAGTCTTTTATTTAAAAGAAGATCTGCTCTTGGCAAAGATTCCCTGGATGGCTCTAAATTTACATTGAAAATAAATCCAAACACTGTCATTACCTGTAATAATTGGTACTAGTGTGATTTTAGAATTCTTCATCAAGCTCTAATTGGGCTCTAGTTTCAAATCAATGGTATTCCAATTTAACAGAAATACAGACGTGTTGTTTCCTCATCAAGTTGGAGTGTTTTTTAAGGTAAGATTACACAATACCAGAATTATTGTCTATGCTGATGTGTTCATAATTTGTTTGATGTTCTCAGATGGATGACTATTTTCATAAGAAGGAAACAATTTTAGTATTATGCCAAAGCTTGCTATTAGGGCTTATAAAATAAATCAATACTTTGATACCACAAAGCATTGAATTACAAATTCATATTATCAAAATTTGAAATTTTAAAATAAACAGAAAATGTCATTGAATTTAATAAATTTAGGCTCCTTGTTACCTTTCCCTTTCAACTAAAAATCTGTATTTTAAAATGTTATACCCTGCATTAGTCAGTGTTCACCAGAGAAACAGAACCAATAGGATATGAATAGAGAGAGCTTTAGAGATTAAGAGGAGATTCAGCATAAGAATTGGTTCACAAGATTTTGGAGACCAAGAAGTCCCATGATCTGTAATCTGCAAATTGGAAAATCCGGAAAGCTGGTGGGTTAATTCAGTCCAAGGTATGAAGGCCTGAGAATCTAGGGACTGATGGTGTAGGCCTGGTTTGAATCTGAAAGCCCAAGAACCAGGAGTGTCAACTTCCGAATGCAAGAAAAGACAGATATTTCAGCTCAAGTGAAGATCAGATTCACCCTAACTCTTTTTGTTCTATTCTTTAATTGAATTGAATAGTGCCCACCTGCACTGGTAGGGTGACTTTCTTTACTCCGTCTTCTTCAAATGCTAATCTCTTCCTGTGACATCTTCACAGACATACTCAGAAATAATGTTTTACCAGTTATCTGGGTACCCCTTAGTCCGGCCAAATTAACACATAAAATTAACCATCACATACCTGATATTATAATCCTATAAAAAAGATACCAGTGGATCCCTGGGTGGCTCAACAGTTTAGCACCTGCCTTCAGCCCAGGGCATGATCCTGGAGGCCCAGGGCGTGATCCTGGAGTCTCAGGATCAAGTCCCACGTCGGGCTCTCTGCATGGAGTCTGCTTATCCCTCTGCCTATGTCTCTGCCTCTCTCTCTCTCTCTGTCTCTCATGAATAAATAAATAAAATCTTAAAAAATATATCATAACTTTTGATACTATTGTTTTTGTGTTTGTTTTTGAAAGGAATCAAACAAAACACATTAAGGTGATTTTAAATATCTTCATTTAAGGAGTGCAGAGATAAGTGATAAGATCCACAATAGAGAGATATCATAGACTAGAACAAATGGCAAGAAATTTAGAAATATCAGTCTTACAATAGGTATTTGAACTTCAGATGCAAATAAAAGAAACACAAGTACAATTGGATTAAACGCCAATAAAATTGTGGGTAAAATAAGTAAGAGGCAAGAGAAGTACAGTGAGGTGTTTTTTTTTTTTTCCTTGTTTGTAAGATAAAAGATTGAGACCAATTATATTTAAATTTTATTCTAGCATTTATTTCATTTTTTTAAAAGATTTTATTTATTTATTCATGACAGACATACAGAGAGAGGCAGAGACATAGGCAGAGGGAGAAGCAGGCTCCCTGCAAAGAGCCTGATGTGGGACTCGATCCCAGGACCCCGGGATCATGACCTGAGCCAAAGGCAGATGTTCAACCTCTGAGCCACCCAGGTGCCCTGGTGCCCATTTACATTTAAAATGTAATTCTGAAAAAAAAAAAAAAATAAAATAAAATAAAATGTAATTCTGTGATCTGCTTTAGGGAACCAAAATATACAACTACCCTGAAATTTATCTTTGATTTTCTATTTTTATTTTTAGAAAATAAACTGCAAATTTTAAAAGCAAATACTTAAATAATTTCAAGGAAACAAATCAAACAAAATTTAATTGTAAAAAATTATATGTATTAAACACAAACTCTACAATGAATTTTTTTGATTATGAAAGTTGTCAACTTTTAAAAATAGAAAGCCAATTAGGAAATCAGAAGAGTATACTTTAAAACTTATGTTTCAATAGATGAAATAAGGTAAAAATCATTGATTTTAGAATTAGGTAAATAAAGGCATAAATCCCAATTCTGCCAGATTTTAGCTGAATTGTTTAGGCTAGTGGGCAGAAATGCAATTAACCTATTTTATGCAAGAATGCGGAATTAAAGAAACCCTGGAGTACATCTGGGTCTAAGCATAGTCAGATCTCAGGAACACAAATAATATAGTTAGGAAGAGTGAACATATAATCCATTATTAAGACCTGCTTCAGGATGTGAGGTGATTCCTAAAATTAATTTAAAAAGCATTAATTGATTTGCAACAAATGAAAAAGTCCCAGGTCAAATTAGAATATAAGGTCACTCTATTCTGAGGCACATGTTCACTTTCTCTTTTTTTTCTTATCTGAATGTCCCGAGAGGTTGGGCTTTAATGTTTAAAGATACTTTTGGAATATTAGGTAGGATTGCTTCCAGCAGTCCTAGCTTCATAGCTTTTTAATTTAGCAGTCCCTGTGGGAAGATGGCTTTTCTATTCCATTATCTGCATATTAGTTCCAGAAAATACTTTGTTCTTCTTGATTTTTATGTCTATGAAACCAATCTATGTTATCAGGTGATAAAATAATACAGCTATTTCAGTTTAGGCATTTGATCATATTAGTAAAATGGGAAAACCTTATTGACAACCCTTTTTGGAATCAGGAATAAGGAAGAGTAACTCCCTCTAAATAAGGCTGATGGCAAAAAAAGTAACAGATGTGGTATAATAATTTCATGCCTTAAGCTTATTAATTAAACCCTCTTAAGCCATGACTTTTAATTGGAAACTGAAAAATAATGTATTATCAAATAATTGCTGTAAGGTTTAAGTTACCTAGTACACTGCCTGAGAAATAGTGAATAGTCATAACATTTTAATTAATTTAACCCTTTCTCTATAGAATGTAAATAACCACAAATGAAATAATCTGAAATGTCAGAAGATAGCTAAGAATTATTGGTACAATTAATGCCAAAGAAAAGAGTGTCTAGAGAAAGACATGTAAATGAGAGTAGAGACAGCAAACATTTATGTTGTATTTTAAAAGGAAATGGACATTTAGAAGTGCAAAATATAACCATAAATAAAACCCAATGCATAGAGTGCATTACATGTGATGATATGCATCCTAATGTACTGATGATTTCATTAGTGAAATCTATGAAACATTTAAGGAAGAAACCAGCCCTATTAAATGTTAAATTATTTGAGTAAATGAAGGAGTTAAAAGCACTTTCAAATCTATTTTATGAGGAAATCATAACCTGATAGCAAAACCTTGACAAAGGTATTATGAGAAAAGAAAATTATAGAGTAGTTTCAATAGAAGAAGTTGAGAAAAAGCTAAGGAAGCTATCCCTAGAACAGTTTAAGCCCATGGCAATCAAAGCCTATGTTTGTTATCTTACAATAAGTATAAATTAGACCTCCTTTTACTGTAAAAAGAAGTTTCAATTTGGATAATAAGTGTTCACTCTAGTTACTTCTACAAGACCAATAATGTAGATGATTTCACAATGGAATTATAGTGATATTTTGATGAGTAAGCAATTCTAGTGGCTTTGTAGATAATCAACTGTAGTGTAGGATGTGATTAAATATTATATGTATTTCACCTTAATGGTGTAAGAATGAAAATTTTAATAAAATTTATTCATCCAGAAAAAAGTATAGTTTGATCCATATTTGACATTATATACCAAGATCAAATACTTGAATTTTTAAATAATAAATCCATAATAGTAAAAAAAAAAGGAGTAAATTCTTTGATGTGAAAATAAGACTTCTCTTCAATACTGCTTCCAAATTCACAAAAACTATTGATAAACTTAATTTTAGAAAAATAAAAAACTTACATGCCAATATTTCAACATGCAAAGTGAAAACACAAATGGAAATTTGAAAAAAGTTATATACATCACTCGTCACAAAATCTCACATCATTTGTCTATTAAGAGCTACTAGAAATCTGTAAGAAAAAGACCAGAAACCAATGAAAATATGGGTAAAGGATAGGTGAAATGGATGATTTCATAGTAAAACAATTACAAATGACTCCAACTATTTCCAAACATAATCAGCTTCGATCACAAAAAATGTAATAAAACTGACTGAAATATGAATTTTAACCCATCTGACCTGCAAAAAGCTTAATTAATAATACCTTTCTTAACAAGATATGAGATAAAGTATTCAGAGATTTTAGGTAGAAGCTTGAAAACTCCCTCTGCAATATCCTTTTCCACTATCCAATATCCTCCACTCCACCCCTTTGATAAGGGATCCCAAGAGCAACCCCAATAAGAATCCTAAACTCTTTGAACTCCATCTTGGTGTCTGCTTCTCAGAGAACCCTGAGATATCCAATTACTTATGAAATAATGTATGCATGTGGTTATTAAAAACAACTTCCCCCAATAATAAATATTTAAAAATAGATAAATGTAATTATTGAGGAGTTGGTTAAATTGATCATAATACATGCACACAATTTTAATATATGCATCTTAAAATAGGAAGTTTTCTATACACTTATGTGAAAACATTTCCATAATATGTATATAAATGTATATATATATTTCAAATATATATATCAAAGAACAACTATATATATATATATATATCAAAGAACTTTGAAATATACATATCAAAGAACAGTGTACATAGAGAACTGTCTTCAGTGTGGAAAAGGATTGTTTCTTTCTTCATAAGGAAGTACTACTAAGATATGCAAGGAACTACAAACAGTGGCTAATTTTGTAAAGTATTAGCAGAGATCTGTAGAATTAGGGACAGGGAAAGAAGAAAGAATTTCCAGCATTTATGATTTATACTATTAAGTTTGGGACACAGTTTTTCAAAGAAATTTATCTGTCTGTCATCTATCTATTATTACACTCTTCTCAGAATCTACCTCTAAAAAGTACTTTTAATGAAACCTTTTAATTTGGTTCCCTTGATTCCTTCTATAGCTTTCTAGAATAAAATCCTTTAAGATGGTCTGTTATTTCTCATGACATCAATTTTGTCTATAAAAAAATGAGCCTTTTATCCTTTGCAGTGGAAGTGCAAACAGCAATGACTACACTGATTTCCTCATAAACTCTCTTAAGCCAGCCTCCTTATCTCCTCCAGATTAAGTGTCATGCACCAGTATCCATGAGTCATATACTGAAGAATCATCAGTTAAATTTCCCCCAAGAAATCCCTTATTGAACTCTACTTGAGTATCACACATGAGCCAGCAATTGCCCCATTTAATACATATCCAACCAGGGAATATGATGTTAGTCTTCCCTTCTGTCAAGCATGCACATTGTCCAAATGTGGTTCTCTGGATGAGAGGAGCCATCTCTTTCATCTTTCCCAAAGGGAAGAGATCAAAAACTCAATAGCATGGTCAAGTTCACTAATGTATACTCATTATTTCCTTTCTTATATTTTTAAATTTCTCTGTTCTTTTTCTAACTTTTTGCCTTTATATTTTTAACAAATATGTTCATCTATAAAGTTTCCTCTAATAATGTCTTTAACTGCTCTGTAACCATTGATACATAGTATTTTCATTATCACTCAACTTATATTTTCTAATTAACATCACAATTTTTTTCTTTAATACATTAATTATTTTGAAGTGTGCTGCTTATGTTCCAAACTTATGTAGATTTTTTTAGTGATTTTTAAATTTTATTTTTAACTTGGGTTATAGAACATATTCTAAATCATTGCAATAATTTGAAATGTTTTGAGAGGTTTTTATGGCTCAACATATAATTCATTTTAGTAAATGTTTTTCTCTGTACTTGAACACGAGTTCTTATTGTAAACATTTATTTTTTATTGTTTTTTGCCTGCATGCTCTATCTTTTGATAGTTGATATCTGACTCAGTTTCTGCTCCAATCATGATCTCAGGGTCCTGGTGTGGAGTCCTCCTTTGGGCTTCATACTCAGCAGGGAATTTGCTTCTCCCTCTCCCTCTGTCCTTCTCCCTGCTCATGTACTCTCTATCTCTAAAATAAATAAAATAAAATAAAATAAAATAAAATAAAATAAAATAAAATAAAATAAACTTAAAATAGATATCTTACTAAATCATGAGTTTGAGCCTATGTTACTAAATCTATGCAAATTTAGCTCTTTTATTTTCTTAGTGGACTAAGCTTTTATCATTATGCAAGGTAAATTTTCTAATGCATCTTCCTTTAAAATCTTCTTGGACTAAAAGTATAGTTATAGATTATACCAGGTTAGTTTTGGTTGACTTTTACATATTTTCTCTTTATTAGTTTTATTTATTTATTTATTTATTTATTTATTTATTTATTTATTTATATCTTTCTACATCCTTATATTTAAATTGTGTCTCTTGTAAAAATGTACATTGTTTTATTAAACCTAATATCTTCTCATTGGAACACTAATTTCATTTACATTTTATGTAATTACTAACATATTTGTGCTCAAATCGGGAATGTTCTTATTTTCTTTTTACCTCCTCTCTTCATTTATTTTTTTCTTCTCTCATTGTTCTGATTACTTACTGCTGTGTGACATACTTCCTACAAAAGTTAATGGTTTAAAGAACAACCATTTTAGGGGCACCTGGGTGGCTCTTTTGGTTAAGCATCCAGCTCTTCATTTCAGCTCAGGTTATGATCTCAGGGTCCTGGGATCCAGACCTGCATTGGACTCCCTGCTCGGTAGAGTCCACATACCCCTCCCTCTGTCCTCTCTCTCTCAAATGAATGAATAAATCTTAAAAAAAAAAAAAATATTACCTCTTATGGTGGGTGTTCTGTTCTTTGGGCTTAGTGAGTGGTTTTCCTGTTTTTTGTTTGTTTATTTGTTTTGTGATGTCACCTGAAACACTGGAGGCTACAGTCATCTGAGGATTTGTCTGGCCTGGAATATCCCAGATAATTCACTCACAGGGCTGCCACTAGAGGTGTGAGTTTATTTTGGAGTGTGAGCTGAGACTTTCAATGATAGCACCTTCATTTTCCTTACCTGGTCTCTCTGTGGCTTGGAGATTGCAGTAAGGTGGTTAGGTTCCAAAAGGGAAAATCATAGGTATGCGATTCAAGAATACAGAAGTAAGAGATAAAAGTCCTTTTGAGGTCTGAATTGAAATTTCCAGACTCTTAACTCTTGTTAAATTCTATTAGTTACAGCAATGACAGAAGTAGCCTAGATTCTAGGGCAAAAGGAATAACCTCCACCTCTCAATGTAAGGAGCACTGAGGGGAAGAACTGCTAGAAGTCATTTATGGAGATTACTCACCACACTTGTCTTCTGAATTAACTGTTTTTTATTATATCATTTCCCTTTATTATCATGATAGGTATATGTCATTTTACTAGCCTTTTAGTATTCTAGGATGACAATTATTTTTTGAACAATTAAGGATATCATTATCCTGTCTTCTGACATCCACTGCTTCTGTTGAAAATTCTTACATTTTGTTGTTCCTTGAAGATAGTATTTTTTAATCTCTAGTTGCTTTTAAGTGCAGAAGTATATAATTTTTGCTGTTTGCTTGTCAATTTTATTATGATTTTACTAGTTCTTATTTTTTTAAATACTCACTATTTATATGACTTAGGGTTTATAGTGCTTCTTTAATAAGTACCTTAATTCATTTCTCAATTTTTTTTAAATCCTGAAAAATTCACTCTTGAAAATTGAATTTCTGCTCCATTTTCTCTCTCCTCCTTTTCTGAGACTATAGTTATACATATGTATGCCTTTTGATTATATCCCTGATCAATGGTTTTGTTATGACCTCTCCTTCCATTTATTTTTGTTTCAATTGTTTCCATTCCACTGTAAAACCCATTCATTGAATTCTTGATTCCAGGTAGTTATTCTAATTTTAGTTCCAGAAGTTTCATTTGATCTCTTTTAACAGTTTGACTTCTCTGCTGAATTTCTCTACTTCATTCATTTTTAATTCCATGAACATATTAAGCATTGCTTTTTTTTTTTTTAAGATTTATTTATTTATTTATTTGTGTGAGAAAGATAGAAAGAGCATGAGCAGAGGGACGGGCAAAGGGAAAGGGAGAGAATCCTAAAACAGACTCCCTGCTAAGCAGGAAGCTCCATGTGGGTCTCAATCTCAGAAGCCTGAGATCATGATCTGAGCCAAAATTAATAGTTGGAGACTCAACCAATTGAGCCATCCAGGCACCCCAAGTATTGCTATTTTGAATTTGGTGCCTGATAAATCTATTGTCTGGATATCCTATGACTGTTCCTACTGTGCATTTTCTAGCTTGCTCTTTCTTTCTTTCTTTTTCTTTCTTTCTTTTTCTTTCTTTCTTTCTTTCTTTCTTTCTTTCTTTCTTTCTTTCTTTCGTTCTTTCTTCTTTCTTTCTTTTTTTTGTCAGATGTTTTTATTTCAAAATTACAGCAATACTTTGAGGTTCTATGTATGTCATATTTCCCTGGGGACAATTTAGTTTCACTTTTGTTAAAAAGCACTAATAGTCCAGATCATCTTTTCCTACTCAGTGATGGAGGTTATTTGAAGCCCTTCAGCCCTGTAAGGGCCAATGTGTGTCTGGTGCATCTATCCTTCAACTCCTATGTGAAAGTGGTGGTTTTATCAAGGTTTCTTTTTATTAGGCTTTAAGGGTTTTGTTGTTGTTCTGGTTCGTTTTGTTTCTTCCCTCTTTGAATCCTAGATTATATTGGATTTGCTTGGTTTGTCTCTGTGTGCCTTACATTTTGGAATGGGCAAAGTATTTCAAAATGAAACATAGTACCAAATACTAGACTTGTCCCTCTAGAATTTGTTTGTTCTTCAGTTCCAACTCTAAAATTATCACTTACTTGGTATTACCGATACTTTTAGAAATATTTTTAATTCATTCCTCAGTTTTTCAAGTTGTTTTTCATTGAGGAGTTGGCCCCAAACACCCTACTCTTATGATATGAATTGTGATTGCCCCATAGTGCTCTTATGCATCTTATCTAAATGTCTTTCCTTTTGCTTTAAATAATCTTTAAAGTACCATATAATGCCAGAGTCAGGAGATGGGAAAGGTTGCAGTTTTCCCACCTCTTGGCAAGGAGATATCCTTTTTATTTTATTTTTTTTAAGATTTATTTATTTAGAGAGAGAGAGAGCCACATGCACATGTGCACATGTTCAGGGGGCGGAGGGAGAGGGATAAAGAGAATCTCAAGCAGACACCCCACAGAACACAGAATCAGACACAGGGCTCTATCTCCTGACCCCCATGAGATCATGACCTGAGCCAGACACTCAGTTGACTGTGCCACCCAGGTGCTCCAAGAAGACATTCTTTTTTAAAAAACTGTGTTTCCTATTTATGCTTTTCCCTCACATGTGTGGTCTCAGGCAAAACTTAAAATTAAGATAAAAATTATCACCACGATCTTATTAAAATTATAATACAAAGCAGTTCACTATTTATTGCTTGTTTCCACATAATTTTCCTCTGATTTCTTTGATTATCCTTTAATAATATAAAGCAGGGGATGGCAGGTCCCCTATATAACACATTTCATAAGAAAATATTTTCATCACAATAGGAAGCATAACACTATTAAAAATACGAACATAAATATGTTGTGTAACTACCTCTGCACTCTTATCCCTTAAGCAAGTATTACAAATGATAAAAGATGGCTCTTATCTTCAAAAATCAGAAATAATAACATTAGTAATATTTCTTGTTCATAATTATTAAATAATTATAAATATCTTAGAGCACAAACTATCTTCAAGAGTAATGATTCTCTTTGATACACACACACACACACACACAAAAAACAAAATTAAACAATCAAGAAAATGAATGAATAAATACAATGTTATCAAGTCTTTATTTGTGCTAACCAAAATGTTAAGCTCCTTGCATCCATTATCTGATAGAACTCTCAGAACCATGAGTTTGGCAGCAAAGATGAGGAAGCAGGTTCAGAGAGGTTAAGAAATTTGCTCCAGGTTACATAAATACTTAAGTACAGAGGAAATATTGAAATTCAAATATGACTCTAAGAAAGTTTCTCTTAAGCACTTTCTTTATTAACTTTCAGTTGAACATCATAACCTGAAAGTAAATGACCTAATAGTGAAGGGAAGATGGTTGCATCTGAATGGAAGCTAAAAGGACAACTGTTGAGGGAGGGAGAGTACGAGGAAGGGTTAAGGGAAAAAATGAAAGTGTCTGAGTCCTGGGAGAAGTTCATATGCAGAATGGCTGTAGTCTCTAATGAGTCACTGCTTCTACCCTGTAGCCTTGCTGTTTGAAATATATAGAGGCTTACAGGACCTGAATGCATTGTAGATCACACTCCTTTAAAATGGATGGGTTGATACAACATAGTAATGGCTCTGTTTACATTGTTTGTGACAGGCGGTACCCTGGAGAATGAGAGACAGTCATTTTACCTCAGATCTAAGATTACTTTTCAATAAAAATTAAAGACTCAGAATTAGTTTGGGCGACAACAACCATTAAAGTAAATCCTATGTGTGAAATGCTATCAGTTTCTGAAATTGCAAAAAATTAAATAGATATAAAGGGAATAAAGAAATGAAGTTAACATGGTAAGAATTCAGCAAAATTGCAAAAGCCTTTGCAATTCAGAAATGCATGAAACAAATATATTTGATTATGTTGGAATATGTGATAAAATGTCTCATAATTTGTGTATGTTGTTTCTTTTTGAATAGTCTCAGAATTCAGTAACACAAATTATAAACTTAATTACAAAAAACTATCACAAATTATAAAGGCAAGTTTGTAGAGCAAAATAGTTTATATAAATGTACATATATACACATAGTCAAATATGATTGTGTATAAAATATACATTTATGCATATACATATGTGTGATAATTAAGCATTATTTTTTCACATATATAACTCAGTTTAATGCACTTGAAAATTAATTGGATTTTGGTCCTTTATTTGATACTCTTTGTAATGTCTATTATTCTCAGATTATGCCTGATGTGATATAAATTATATATATTATGCTTTATAATATATGTTATGCTTTCATTTCTGCTTTATTATTTATATTCTCAAAGTCAGAAAAATATTCAAACTAAGGCACAACAGAAAGTAAACCAATGAATTTGTGCTAAATATTTACCCACACAGATTCCTCAAGGAATAGTTACCAAAGCATGTTACAAAAACAATCTGCTAAGTAGGGAACACTGCTCTTTGCCTATGATTTGTAATTACTACTTGTTTAAAATTATAATTTACACCTTTTCATACTGCTAAAAACGAAAGGGAACAAAACAGAGGAAGGAAATAAAGACAAGAGAGAGTCAGACAAAGAATGAGAAAGACACCTGGGTGATTCCGCGATTTTTTAGGATATTATTTGATGCCTCAAATGACTAATAATGAGATCTTTTTCATATATGCATTTGTATTCTGTATGCCATATTTGATAAAATACCCATTCACATTCTTGCTCAGTTTTTTTTCTTTTAAGTGAAACTTGAAAATTCTTTATATTTTTTAGTATAAGTCCTTTATCAGATATGTGATTTGCAAATACATCTTTCAGTTTATATCTTGCTTCTTCTTTGGAAGTGTCTTTGGAAAGCACAATTTTTTATTTGCTAAAGTTGAATTTATTGATTTTTTCATTTTGGATTTGTATGTTTGGGATCATGCTTAAAAAGTCTTTGCCTAACTCAAAGTCACACATAATCTCTCTGTTTTCTTCTTTGTCTCTTATAGTTTTATATTTTAGTCTATGATATGTTGTGATTCATATATTTTTACATAAAAACATCCATTTATTCCAGGACCATTACTTGAGAACTCTATTCATTCCTGTAATTTTGTCTAAAGTAAACTGACTACATTGGTCTGGGTCTACTTCTGGGCATCTAGTCTACTTTATGGTTTATGTGTCTAACTTTTCATCAACAGGACACTCTAAATGTATTACTATAGCTTTTTACAAAAAAAAATGTTTTGTGTCTTGTGTATCCTTTTTATCGCCATATGTTTTAGAATAAGCTGTTGAAATCTCCAAAATTTAACATATTAACATATTGATTGTTCTAATCCATGTAAATGGACAGTCTCTTCATTTACTTAGCTCTTCTTTGATCTCATTCATTGAGTTTTTATTTTTCTCTTCTTTTTTCAGTGTACCATATAACATCTAAGTAAATGTAATTTTTATTTAGAAAACAAGGCCATTTTTATTGAGATAATTATAAAATCACATGCATTTGTAAGAAGTAACTTAGAGAGACTTCCCCAATGGTAATATTTTGTTAAATTATAATACAAAGTCACAATCAGCATATTGACAGTGATAAAACCTACAGATCTTGTTCATATTTTCCCAGTTTTACTAGAACTCATTTGTGTGTGTGTGTGCATATTTAGTTTTGTCATTACTTGTATATGTTTTTCAAGAGTCACTGTGATCAAGATTCTCAACAGTTCTCACCAGAAGAGTCTTTGTGTTGCACTTTTATAACCATATCCACACCTCACTTGTTCTCCATTTTAAAAATATTTTAAAAGGTTGTTATTTCAAAATACTATTGAAATGGAAATACAGATCAAAACCACAATGAGATACTACCTCACACCAGTGAGAATGGTGAAAATTAACAAGAGAGGAAACAACAAATGTTGGAGAGGATGTGGAGAAAGAGGAACGCTCTTGCACTGTAGGTAGGAATGTGAACTGGTACAGCCACTCTGGAAAACTTTGTGGAGGTTCCTCAAAGAGTTAAAAATAGAGCTACCCTATGACCCAGCAATTGTACTACTTGGGATTTACCCCAAGATATAGATGCAGTGAAATGGCAGGACACCTGCACCCTGGTTTTTATAGCAGCAATGTCCACAATAGCCAAACTGTGGAAGGAGCCTCGGAGCCCATCTGGAGATGAATGGATAAAGAAGCTGTGGTCTATATACACAATGGACTATTACTCAGCCATTAGAAACAATGAATATGGGCAGCCCCGATGGTGCAGTGGTCTAGCGCCGCTTGCAGCCCGGGGTGTGATCCTGGGGACCCGGGATCGAGTCCCACATCGGGCTTCCTGCATGGAGCCTGCTTCTCCCTCTGCCTGTCTCTCTCTCTCTCTCTCTCTGAATAAATCAAGTTAAAAAAAAGAAAAAAAGAAACGACGAATACCCACCATTTGCTTTGATGTGGATGGAGCTGGAGAGTATTATGCTGAGTGAAGTAAGTCAAGTCAATCGCAGAAGGACAAGCATTATATGGAAAAACATTATATGGTTCATTCATTTGGGAAATATAGAAAATAGTGAAAGGGAATAAAGGGGAAAGGAGAGAAAATGAGCGGGAAATATCAGTGAGGGTGACAGAACATGAGAGACTCCTAACTCTGGGAAACAAACAAGGGGTAGTGGAAGGGGAGGTGGGCGGGGGCTGGGGTGACGGGATGACTGGGTGATGGGCACTGAGGGGGCACTGGATGGGATGGGCACTGGGTGATATGCTATATGTTGGCAAATCAAACTCCAATAAAAAATATACATAAAAAAAAGAAATGGAATTGCAGAGTATGTAAACTATTGGGATTGGTTCTTATTACTTAGCGTAATTCTTTGCACATTTGTTCAAGTCTTGTATATAATAATCATTCATTACTTTTCATTACTGAAAAGTATTTCACATTATGTATGAACCACAGTTTGCTTACCCACTTACTAATTGAAGGACATTTGGTCTGTCTTCAGCTTTTGGCTATTACAATAAGGCTGCTATGAACACTTTTATAATTATTTTCTGTGAATATACTTATTTTTGGGGAAAAATGCCAAGGAATATAATTTCTGGGTAATATGAAAGATGCTTATTTTCTTTTAAGGAAAGTGTCCATCTAGTGGTGCTCCCTGACCACCTAGGTGTCTTTGAGCAGGGGAAGGGCATCTTAGACCTAGAAAGACAAAGAAGTTTCCTTCGTTGGAATGTCTGTTGTGGTGGGGTTCCTTTGTCACTATCTCCTGGTCTCTCTGATATCTCTGAACCAGGGAAGAGTGTGTCAGGATCATGTGGGCAAGGAGGTTTCCTGGGTGTTTTGCTTATTATGGCAGGGTCCTCCTTGCTGGTGTTGCCAGTCACTCATGTCTCCTGGAGGACTAGGGAAGTCACAAACCAAAGGAGACAAAAAGGCTGCTTAGATGACGTAGTCTGTTTCGTCAGCATCCCTCTTGTTAGTGCTAAGTTCTCCTGAATTTTTTCCTAGGAAGTAGAGTCTTTGATTCATTATGAAAGAAGAGTACCTCTCATGGTGCTTATTACTAGTGTGGTTTCTCATTAAACACCTTGCCTGCAGTGCCAGTTTGCCTGGTGTTTTTAGAGACTCTTGTATGATCTGAACAAAGAATGAATTTCCTTGGGCTACCTTTTGATGGTAACTTGGGGCAGGAAGTATCACCACATCTGGGGCAACTTTTTCTCTTGGGTTGGGGGTGTAAGACATCCTGCCACTGTGTTGTTCCTCTAGTTCCAGCAATCCAAATAAACTTATGATCTTACCATCCTTTGGAATTTTATCTCCCTGTTTCTTATATTATTTTCAGGTTTTATAGCAGGAAGTGGGTCTCCATCATCTCATCCAAATGGTAATTATAGCATATATTTCCTTATATTTAGGCTTAAACAGTTCACTTTTTGTTGATAATGTAAATTATGATTTTTATCTTGAAATTCAGTTGCTAATCTGTAGTATATATAAATTTGACTGACTATTGTATCTTGTACTGATACCTGAGACAATGCAAAACTCACTCACTGGTTCTGAAAGCTTTCTGACAAATTCTTTCGAATTTCTGTATAGACATTTCAGTCTCCTATGAATAGAGGTTTTAATTTTTATATGCATATTAATTATTTTTCTTGCCACATTTTACTCTCGAGGACTTTCAGGACTTTGAAGAACAGCAGTGGTTAGAGGAGTCATCCTTTCCTTAGTTTATACTTTAGGGAAAAAACATTGAATATTTTATAATTCATTGTGATGTTAGCTGTAGAATTTTAGTCCTTTATCAAGTGAAGTATGATCCTTTTTATTTCTAGTTTTCTGAAAAAGAAATCTTTTAAAATTTTAAATGGAGGTGAAAATTTGGCAATTGCTTTTTCTGCATATATTGAGTAGATCATAAAGTTTGTTTTCTTTAGTTTATTATGTGAAATATATTAATTGACTTAGAATTTGGACATGACCAGTATAAAAAAGGATTCTGTTTTGTAATATTTTGCTAATTATTTTTGTATCCATATGCATGAGAGATATTAGTCTATAGTTTTCTTTTCCAGTCATGTCTTTGTATGGTTTTGGAATCAGGGAAAGTCTGGTTTCAGTGAATTGGGAAATGGCTCCACCTTTCCATTATCTGGAAGACATCTGTAGAAGTAGTATTTCAGGGGATTGTTGGGTGGCTCAGTGGTTTAGCGCCTGCCTTTGGCCCAGGGCGGGATCCTGGAGTCTCAGGATCGAGTCCCACATCAGGCTCCTTGCATGGAGCCTGCTTCTCCCTCCTTCTGTGTCTCTGCCTCTCTCTCTTTCTATGTCTATCATAAATAAATAAATAAGTCTTTTAAAAAAATATAAGTAGTATTTCATTCTTAAGTGTTAGACATTTAAGCCCAAATATTTCACTTTTTTTTTTTTGTTAGAAGTCTTTTAACTTTAAATTCAATTTGTTTGAGAAATTGTTGATATTTGCTAATATATTGATTATTTCAAAGAAACAACTTTTGGTTTTATTGGATCCCTCTAATTTTTTTTTCTGTTTTCAATGTTATCAATTTTTGATATATTTTTTAAAATTAATAGACTTTACTTTAGAGAATAGTATTAGGTCTACAGAATACAGGAGATTGCACAGAGTTTCCATATACCCTTCATGCACACAGTGATTCTATTATTAGCATCTTACATGTGGTAAACTTCTTACAGTTGTTAAACCAATATTGATACATTATTAATAACTTAAACCCATTGTTTACATTAGTTAACTCTTTGAGTTATAAAATCCTGACAAATGCATAATATCAGGTATCCATCATTAAAATATAGAATAGTTTTACCACCTTAAAAGTCCCATGTTTCTCCAATTTATGCTCCTTCCAACTCCCTTACCATAATCCCTAGCAACCACTGATGTTTTTATTATTCTATGCCTATTTGATTTAATTATTCTATTGCTTTTTCAAGAATGTCCTATATTTGGAATCATATAGTATGTAGCCCTTTCAGTCTGGCTTCTTCCATATAACAATAGCCATTTAAGGTTTTCCCATGTCTTTTCATGACTCATTTCTTTTTACTGATGAATAATATTCTATAGTTTGTTTATCCATTCACCTAATGAAGGATATTTTGATTGCTTCTAAATTTTGGCAATTATGAATATAGCTGCTACAAACAATCATGTGCAGTTTTTGTGCGAATATAAGTTTTCAGCTGATCTCGGTAAATACGTAGGAGTATAATCCATGGATATGTGGTAAGACTGTGGTTAGTTTTGTGAGAATACCAAACTGTTTTCCAAAGTGGCTCTATCATTTTGAATTCCTACCAGAAATAAATGGATATCTGTTGTTTCATATCCCCAGTGGTATATGTTATTTTTAGTTTTTTTTGAATTTTAGTCATTTTACTGGTGTATCACATTATTTTAATTTGCTATTCCCTAATGACATAGGCTGTTTAGTACCTTTTCAAATATGTATTCTCTAGCTGCATATCTTCTTGAGTGAATGTTAAGATCTTTGGCCCACTTTTAAATTGGTCTGTTTTCTTATTATTCATTTTTAAGTTGTCTTTGTATATTTTTGACATAAGTCCTTTATCATATATGTGCTTTACCCCGGTCATTTTCTCCCAGTCTGTGGTTTGGCTTTTCATTCTCCTGACAGTGTCTTTCACAGAACAGGAGGTTTTAGTTTTAATAAAGGCCAACATCAGTTTTTTCTTTTATGGATCATATTTGTGCATTCAAAAATGAATGAGAAACCTAAGATCGCTTAGATTTTCTGCTATGGCATTTTCTAGAAATTTTATAGTTTTGTGCTTTACACGTAGGTCTACTATATATTTTGAGTTGATTTTTGGTGAAGTGTAAGGTATATATGTAGATATATTTATTTACTTTGCATGTGGATATTAAGCTTTGTTGAAATAATGATCATTTGTCCTTTGGAGTGCTTTCGCTCCTTTGTCAAAAATTAAATGACTTGTTTGTGTCATCTATGTCTGAGCTCTGTATTCTGTTCTGTTCTATCTGTATTTTGTTCTAATTTGTTTTATATGTCTTTTCTTTTACTATGAATCCCATATTTATTGCTCTTTTACTTTGTTTGCTTTGTCTATAATCTTTTCTTCTTTCTCACAATTCTTAAGGTGAAATTTTATATTACTTCTTTCTCACAATTCTTAAGGTGAAATCTTATTACAAATATATATTTTTACTTTAATACAAGTATTTTAAAGCTATAAATTTCATCTAAATTTTTTTATTTTATTTTTTTTTAAAGATTTTATTTATTTATTCATGAGAGACACAGAGAGAGAGAGGCAGAGGGAGAAGCAGGTTCCATGAGGGGAGCCCAATGTGAGACGTGATCCCTGGTCTCCAGAATCAGGCTCAGCTTTGAATGAAAAATTCTACAATGCATTTATAGCTTACTTTGAAAAGTTGTATGACAGAGACTGTGAGATCCATGTTGGCAATGTTTCACTTTTTTTCTAAGGACTTTATGGTTTTGTACATTCATGTGAAATGGATTAGAAAAAGTACTAGAACAGAAATTGTAAATCTAAGATTATTTTTCAAAAATATGATCAAGTTAAGAGAACAATATATTTTGTACCTCACAGTAACTATAATTTTTTTATTATTACTTAAGACTGTCCATAAAATTCAGGGGACTGAGTTTTCATTGGGGATCAAAAGAGAATATCCTTACTAAATATATTTTAAGGGTACAATGAAATAGACAAAATTATTCTGCCTGAATTTTGTCTATTCGAAATAAGATAAATATGTATTTATTTTTGTCCATTACACTCCTGGATATACTGAATTACAAAGCATATATTTAAAAATATATATAGAATATTAATTCTGGTTGGAATGTCATCATCAACTTGTCCATCTTCTATTTGGCCATATGAAAATATTCTATAATTACATAACCTAAGTTTTAGTGGAATGAAGTAACTTAAAGACTATGGAGTGTGTCTCTGGATTTTAGTTTTTCAAATACCATAAGAATTCACATTGTGGTAGCACCTGGATCAGCAGTGAGCTCTAACAGACTCACACATAAAATTGCTTTAATTTGCCACCTTACATATTAATAGAGGTCTAGTCAGCGGGTGTTATTTCATAGAATTATATATCTTGCAGTCAATTCATTATTAGGAATGTCTAATTTAGAATTCTTATGGTAGCTTGACTTTGTTCTAGGCTGTTACTCTTTGCTATTTCACTGTCTTTAATTATTCCTCCCCCTGCATGTATTGAAATGGAATACCTCAAGGATAATGTGATGGCAACATAGAGCAGCATTGTTTTCCCTTATAATGGATCTTGGGAAGGATACTGTTAGACCACTAGGCAAAATAGAAAGGTGGATTTAATTTGCATCAAATAAATATATTAAAGTTAAGTGAATCAAAAACGATGCAAATGAGCCAAAGATGCAAATTCATTATTAACATCTAGTTAAGAATGTTTAGAAATTTGTTTTATCTCTAAGTATTCAAACTCATCACTCCTACAGAAAGAAATGTGGCAATCTCTTTTCCAGCAGGACCTGTGTCCTGTCAAAACATTGTTAGTTTGCATATAAGGTCAGAATGTAAAACACATGTCAAGGTCATTGTCTCTTGCTCCTTGGTGTAATATAACAAACTGTAAGCATTTTATTTTCCTACCTCATCTTTCCTAGACAAAATAACAGCATTCCTTGGTTTTTGTGATTTAAGTAAAAGGGAAAAATACGAAAGATTATTGCTTTGAGGAAAAGTCCTTTAAAAAATAAACTAAATAAAATTTTCCCTTATAAATTTCAATGTGAGTTATTGATTTTTATATTAGATATCAGTGAAAAATGGTTCATGTGTTGAATATTTACTACATTTTGAAACTACTGAAATTTTTTGCAAGCATCATATTCATAGGCTAATGATCTCTCCTCTTTCCAACAAAATGTGTTAGGTATTTTATTTATTTATTTATTTATTTATTTTTAAAATATTTTATTTAAATTCAATTTGCCAACATATAGTATAACACCCAGGGCTCGTCTCATCATGTACCCCCTTAATGTCCATTACCTAGTTACTCAAACCAGCCACCCATCTCCCCTTATGCAACCCTTTGTTTCCCAGAGTTAGGAGTCTCTCATGGTTCATCTTCCTCTCTAATTTTTCCCCACTCAGTTTCCCTCTTTTCCCTTATGGTCCCTTTCACTATTTCTTATAGTCCACATATGAGTGAAACCATATGATAACTGTCTTTCTCCGATTGACTTATTTCACTCAGCATAATACCCTTCAGTTGTGTTAGGTAATTTAAATTACCAATTCTGCAACAATCAAAAGTCATGGAATTAGCAACACTACTTTGACTTGAAGACTGTATGAGCTGAAACTAAATGATCCAGTACTGAATTCACAGATTTTAAAATTGACAACACAGGAAATAACAGACGTTGGTGAGGATGTGGAAAATGGGGAACTCTCATATACATTGGTGGAAATGCAAACTGGTGCAGCCACTCTGGAAAACAGTATGTAGGTTCCTCAAAAAGTACCTTCATTTACCTCCAGTGTTAATTTATAGTTTGTTTGTGATATCACTTTGTAACAAAAATATATAAATTTACTTTCATGCATTTTTATTAAATAGATATCAAACAAAGCAGATATCACTTGGAAAAAAAAAAAGCTATTTCTTTGCCACACTGATAGAACCAGAAGTCATTTCTAAAGGATTTTTTCTGTCTATTCTTAACCATGCTCACAGCTCTCCCTAGCATTAGTTTTCTTTTCTTTTTTTAAGGTTTCACTATTTGTTTATTTAAGAGAGAGAGAGGGAGAGAGGGAGAGAACACACATGTGCATGAGTTGGGGAAGGGGGGAGAGGGACAGAATATTCAAGCAGACTCCCTGCTGAGCATGGAGCCTGTGTGGGGCTTGATTCCAGGACCCTGAGATCCTGACCTTACCCAAAACCTACAGCTGGATGCCTAACCAACTGAGCCACCCAGGAGCCCCACTAGCATTAGTTTCCTAAAATGCATATCAAATCATCACTGTTCTACTTAAAACAACAGGTAACAGAAACATATATTATGGTCTATAGTTTGCTGCATCCTGACTGTCCAGTCATTTGATTTTTTTTTCAGTCATGATATGGGGTATAATACATACACACATACATATGTACATTTATAATCTTCTGTATACGTGGCCTCTTAATCTTTCATTATAAGGCAAATCCAAAACTTTTTATTAGATGTTCAGTGTAACAGACACAGCTACTGGTCATTTAATATTTATTTTCCTTTTCTTCTATAATAATAGAGTGTTAATATTTAGTTGGATCCAGAGACATCCTGGATAAAAATTGAATTTCCTTGATGGTCTTGCACTTTAAGGTTCCAGATCTGGTTTAGATACCAATTATGAACTACCATGAATTTTGAAACATAGAAAGGAAGAGGCCTTTTACCTCCTCCTTCTGTATGCTTTTTTTGAGGTTTAAATTTTTTCTGTGGCAACAGAAACAGAAGTCTTATTAGCTAGTCAGTGGTTTTATAAGCTTCATAGGAGTAAAATACACATGTAATTCCATCCCTCCTTTCTTAATTTAACTCCAACAGGCTCAGAAGAGAGTCAATAGTCTTGGTTCCAGTGACACTTCCTGATTCTCCACCTTTATATCTAACCAGTATTTTAAATGTGTTCTTACCAAAAATAGACTGTTGTCATAATCATCTTCAACTTAAACCTATCAGATTACACTCAGCTTTCTAAGTGCTCTGGGTTAATGGAAATCAATATTTTCATAACAGATCTTTTTAACATTCTCTTAATTACCCTCAAATGAATTTAATAGGCAATGTAACTTATGTATACAATTCCAATAAGAGTCAATATAATGGCATAAATATAATCTAAAGAAGATAGAAGATAAAATTATTTCATGACAGATATATAATTGTTAATATGTAAATGCTCAAGCACAACAGAACTAAAAGATAAATTATAGGCATAGCAATGGTCTTTGTGAATATAGCAGCCATAAACATAAAGTGATATAAATATGTTGTAATAGCTATTCAAATACTATGTGCTACATTGACCTCAGTGACACAGTTTTCTAAAATGCTGAACAATTTTTTATCAAATTAGAAATTTATTATTTCTAAAGATTTTATTTATTTATTTGAGAGACAAAGTGTAGAGAGAAAGAGCATGAGCAGGGATAAGAGTTGAGCATAATGAGAGGGAGAAACAGGCTCCCCACTGAGCAAGAAGCCCAATGCAATGTGAGTCTCAACTCCAAGACCCTGGAATCATGACCTGAGCTGAAGGCAGATGCTTAACTGACTGAGCCTTCCAAGTGCCCCAAATTAGAAATTTACACAGTAATTTCCCTTTGGCTTACATGTTAGTTGCATTCTTGGAAAACTCAAACCATGTAAAAAATTAAAATACATAAGAATTATTTGAATTCATGTGAAATTTCAGCTAAGCATATAGTCTTGGATAAATACAAATAAAATTTTATTTTCCTGAATGTACAGTAAAATATTCACAAATCACATGGCAACTGCAGAATATTCTTTATGTGTAGAATATTTGTCACCTTTGGCTGCCAATCAAAAAATATCAATAATATCCTGCAAGTTTTACTAACATAATACCAGTATATTTCTAAAATGCTGTGTAGGAGGTGATTCTATTCATATAGACAGACAGACAGACACACACACATACACACACACACACTCCCTGCCTTAAGAACTACTTCCCAAGATTCTTACTTCTGCTCTTTCTTCACTCTAAATACTGTTTACTCACTTCTCAAAGGACAAACTACAACATATGCTTCAAGCTTTTGAAGACATTCGACAAGCTCTGAAAGTAAAACAGATTCCTCCTCTGATGTTCTACAAATACGTAACATATCCCATTGCATTATAGTTATTTATACACTGGTTTTCTTTCATTTATTGTCATATCATCAGCTCTTCCAGAGATACAGGTTTGTAAAAAAAAATCTGTGTTAATATCTGATTCATCTTTCTGGTCTCTGCATCCTGAATAACCTGATATGGAGCATATGTTCTTTGCCAAATGAATGAATCTGAATCTCCCACATTTTTGCCCTTGTTTTAATTCTGCTTCTCTCTTTCCCATACATCCTAGTAACAACTGAATTTTCATAGAAGATAAATCTATGCCTAAAAGTTCATACTTTAAAATTGTTAAGTTAAACGAGTTTGGATGGGCAATTATTACTAGTTTACTAAGATGATAACCTAAACCTACTAATCTGTGTTCCTCAGGTAGGAAAAGTCAATTATTGAACTCTTCTGTATTAGTTTCAATTATCAGGGCTTTATTGTAAAATTTTTAAAAATCACTGTAGTATATTCTAAAAAAATTTAATTAGGAAAATTTATTTGATTATCCAAATACAAGAAAGAATGAATCTAATTCACATTAACACAATTGCTTTTTATTATGTATTAATGACTTAAAAATCATAACATATATAATAGCTGGCATTTACACTGAAAGAAATATTCTTTTAGTATTATTCTCAATTAAGTATGCTAATTAATAAAAAATAGCTGAGTAGAAGAATCTGAAATACTACTTTAAACTTTATATGAATTATATTTCATCTGAAAGCCCCCAGATCTTATAAATCACAATTTGCTCATCTAGAAAGAAGAGTTCTATTGATACTACTGTAATTCTTTATAATTAATTTCTCCACTTTATTCTTTATGATCACTTTCATTAAGCTTTTAAAAATGAATCAGGCAGAAATATAAAGGAAGCATGTCCATTACACTGTACCCATTGTATATTTACCAAGGGCAGAAGGGTAACTTGAATCTCCCTAGAAATTTGGACATCATTATGGCCTACAACTACTTTTGAATTTTGTTTAAGTGCTTTAGAAAATGGATATCTGGGGAATCCCTGGGTGGCTCAATGGTTTAGCACCTGCCTTCGGCCCAGGGTGTGATCCTGGGATCCCAGGATCAAGTCCCATGTCGGGCTCCTTGCATGGAGCCTGCTTCTCCCTCTGCCTGTGTCTCTGCCTCTCTCTCTCTCTCTTTCTCCCCCCCATGAATAAATAAATAAAATCTTAAAAAAAAAAAGGAAAATGGATATCTCTGCAATTGCCTTAAGTGTTGTGCCTTAAGTGTTGTGAAAAAAACACTATGTTGAGTTAGATTTATCCTATTTTAAATTCTGGCTTTGCCATTTATTAAGTGTATAGCTTTGGACAAACAATTTAAATTCTTGGAAACTTGGTTTTGTCATTTGGGGAAAAAAAGAAAAAGAAAAGAGAGATGATAAAATTTAATTCAGAAGAGAGCAGTGTTACTAAATGAGATAATGTAAAATGCAAAGATTATGCTCAGTATGTACTAAGATTTGCAAATCATGATCACTTTCAAGGATCTAATCAACTTCTGGTTAAATTTTAACATATTTATAGTTCCAAAGGTTTAGAAGTGACAACCCACAACTGGGAGTTAAATTCATAAATGAGATTATTCAGATTCTAATTGTAATACACTAACCCTAAAGCATGTTGCTGAACTTGACTTTTAAAGCCTATTAGGATCAGACTTCTAGTTGAAAAGGGTAACTAATCTGATGCCAAAAACTTCTAAGTTTTAACTTGACTTATGTACTTAGGATCCATGCTTTCCTCCAGGGCAGTGTGATTTAATGGGATGACAGTGGTCTAGACCTTAGCATGCACTGGTATTAGCAATTGCTCTGGTGCTTTCTAGTCCTGGGGCCAACCACAGACAAGTCACTTGTGCTCTATGGAATTCAATACTATTTTATGTATAATGCAATAAAAATTTCTCTTGGTCCCAACTTTTATAAAGTATAATTGGAATTGTGAATATGAAGTACCAAAGGGACAGATAATACTACTCATTTTAGAAAATATTTTGACAATTATGCTTCAATTGGAACATTTCATTGATAAAATGAAAAAAAAAAAACATTAAACAACGAAGCCCCTAAAATTCCACACATTTACTGAGCCTCAGTCAAATCTTATCGACCGACAGCTCTTGAAAACATTCAAAAGGAAAATTAAATCAATCATCTGAGGAAAGCTAGTAGAGGAACACTTTGGAAATACTGTGAGTTTGGTTCCAGACTGAAATAAAATGAGTATCACAATAAAGTGGGTCAAATGCATTTTTTATTTCCTAGTGCATATAAAAGTTATCTTAATACTATAGTTTATCAAGTATGTGTTAGCATTACGACTAAAAAAATGTACATGCCAAAAAAAAAAAAAATGTACATGCCTCAGCTGAAAACTTTATTGCTAAAAAATACTAACAACCATTTGAGCTTTGTTGAGTTGTATTCACTGAACATGGGTCACCAATCATGAAAAAGTTCAAAATATTGTGAGAATTATCAAAATGTGACACAGAGACCCAAAGTGAGCAAATGCTGTTGGAAAAATGGTGCTGATAGACTTGCTTTCATGCAGAGCTGTCATAAACCTTCAGTTTGTAAAAAAAAAAACAAAAAACAGGGGACGCCTGGGTGGCTCAGGGGTTGAGCATCTGCCTTTAACTCAGGTTGTGATCCCCGGGTCCTGGAATCCAGTCCTGCATTGGCCTCCCTGTAGGGAGCCTGCTTCTCCCTCTACCTATGTCGCTGCCTCTCTCTCTGTGCCTCTCATGAACAAGTAAATAAAATCTTCAAAACAAAACAACAGTATCTGCAAAGAGCAATAATGTGAAGCACAATAAAATGATGTATGCTTGTACAATATATTTTGAACTCAATAATTCTTAATAGAAAAAGATTCCCTTAGTTAACTGTCAGGATTTCTTTTTCTTCCTTTGCTGGTATTCACTGATGTATACTTATACCTCAGAAATTTTCTTATGTAGACAAGTATCATTTTGAAGTTAGGATACTATTAATAGCTACTAGTTCTTTAGTTTCTTTAAATTTCTATTTTCTTATAAAATGTTTATTGATTATCTATTAAGAGTAAAAGGAGAGGTATCATAAAAACAAAAAACAAAAAGAAACCCACAAAAACCTGAGTTGGTCACGGCCCCAGCACCATTTTAGTGGAACACACTGAATGCTATCATATATTTAGAATATTGATCTTAAATTCTTTCAATTAACATATGCATGAGCATTTTGTATAATACTACACATCTTATAATTAATCAAGTGTTCACAATTGCCTGGTACTTATTCTTTGCTTTGTCTTGACCAAACTTTGGTCAAGCTTCTCCTCTCTGCAAGCCCTTGGACTCTGGCTTGCCCTCTAACCTGAGCAAGCACTAAAATGTAGACCATGCTGCCCTTATCAGTTTATCCTGAGAATAAAACAACCAGAAACCACAGTGAGAAACATTTCCCATCAAACTGCACTCATCTTGCTATTATTCAGTCTCTTGATTCCCCAACTTTTCTTGAAAAGTTTTTGTTGAGCATTGCTTACCCTTCCTTATAAAATAGCTATACCATCATGATTTATACTTTACAAGAAACTTATTAATGCTGAATAAAATTTAATTTTTAGGAAGAATACGCTAGTTTTTAGGTATTTAGACTTGATGATTCTAAACTTAAAAAAAATCTATTTGATAACAACACTTTAAGGTATGCATCGGGGATGAGACTCTCAGTGACACAAGTTGTTCTTTTTCAGAAAATTTCACATTTAAAAAAATACTGTTGCTTGACACTTGAGTATATTTACAGTTCTTTTTCAGTGATTGACTTTCAGAAAATTCTCTTGTAAAACAATTTAAATGCTACAAATTCCTGTTATAGACATTGCAGGAGAAAAAGCATGACAAAGCAATGTGGGCTGGAAAAACTTAAACAAAATCAATAGTAAATAAGGGAAGTGAATAATTTCCTTGTATTTTTAACAAGCAAATCTGTACTTAAGGACATTTAGATATACTGAACTTATTATCTGAGTCCTATCTCATTGCATTAGATAATGAAAAGGCCAGCTGTAGAATAAAGGACCAGTAAATATGTCACAGAGCACAAAGCTTGACCTGAAAGAAGTGCTCTCTCTATTCAGCAAGTCTCAGTTTGAGGAGAAAAAAAAAGTTTCCTATGGACAGGGTATAATTAGGAGAAAATGACCTTGACAGTTATACTGCTTTTAAAACAGCAACTTGGTAAATCATTGTGGGCATGAATGTCAATTTAAGATTGATGTTTAGAATAAAACTCTGAAATGCAATATATAAACGAGAATTTTGTCTTCTGGAATGTATAGCAAATCTTAGCCCTGAAATTCACTTTTTATCCTCTCATGCTGAGAAAGCACATAACAGATTTTATAAGAATGAGCATATGAGTCTATTGAAAAACTAATCTAAAAATCTCCATTTCAGAAGAAATTCTGCTTTTTTTAGAAAAATGAGTATCCTTGATTATAAATTTTATATCACAGAGATTAGTACTCTGAAAATTATTATGTATTTCACTTTTTATGTTCATTAATATTTTATAATGTGCTTAAAACTTCACCCTTTCTAAGTAGTGAATCTTCTTCAAATGCAACGATTTCAAAAACACATTTTCATTTTTAAGCCAGTATTTTTGAAAACTAAAAATGAAAGTTCATGTCTAAAACCGTAATACTGGGGATCCCTGGGTGGCGCAGCGGTTTGGCGCCTGCCTTTGGCCCAGGGCGCGATCCTGGAGACCCGGGATCGAGTCCCACGTCGGGCTCCCGGTGAATGGAGCCTGCTTCTCCCTCTGCCTGTGTCTCTGCCTCTCTCTCTCTCTCTCTCTCTCTCTCTCTCTCTCTGTGACCATCATAAATAAAAATAAAAATAAAATAAAATAAAACTATCAGGTGAGAGGATCCCTGGGTGGCGCAGCGGTTTGGCGCCTGTCTTTGGCCCAGGGTGCGATCCTGGAGACCCGGGATCGAATCCCATGTCGGGCTCCCGGTGCATGGAGCCTGCTTCTCCCTCTGCCTGTGTCTCTGCCTCTCTCTCTCTCTCTCTGTGACTATCATAAATAAATAAAAATTTTAAAAAAAATTAAAAAAATAAATAAAAAATAAAACTGTAATACTTTCTTAGAAATCATAGACTTCATCTTACATTATTGGTATAACATATGCATTATAGGGAGCTATGTTGAAAGTATTTCTCATATCACATAAACTCTCCCAATTCAGTTAGTGTCAGGAAACAATTTTTACTGAAACTGAAATCCTCAAGCTCTGGTGACTAGATCAGGATCTCTGTTATCTCTAGGAAGACTAACATAAATCTAAATATGAGTAATTTCTGGGATCCCTGGGTGGCTCAGCAGTTTAGCACCTGCCTTCAGCCCAGTGTGTGATCCCAGAGACCCAGGATCAAGTCCCATATCGGGCTCCCTGCATGAAGCCTGCTCCTCTCACTGCCTGTGTCTCTGCCTCTCTCTCTCTCTGTGTCTCTCATGAATAAATAAATAAAATCTTTTAAAAAAAACATAAATATGAGTAATTTCTACCTACATTAGATGTTTTGTGATTTAAAACAAATTTGACCCTGGAACATGACAAATTTAATATATACATTGGTATTACGAAGAAGTAGGAAACAATCCTGTGGTGGGTACATATTAGAGTATGATTAAGAAAATGGTCTGATAGTGTAGCAAAGTGGAAGTTAAGAAAAAAATCTAATCTGTGAGTCAGAAAACATGAATTTTAATCTGATAAACCAAAAACGTTGTATGACTGAGAAAGTTACCAACTTTCCATAGGAATGCTCTGAGAATCACTGAAAGCAATGAATGTGGAAGCTGTCTAAAAACAAAGATATTGGAAAGGTAAAGCATTGTCAGCATTTGATAGTCTTCATAAAATTAATTATTGAATGATGATTTTTGTGAAGAAAGGTCCTTACTGCACTCTAATAATTTCACTTCAATTACAAAGCTAGAGGAAGTCATTATGAAGGTACAGAGGATCCTACATATAATTTTCCATAGAATTTGATGTCAGCAGCTCTATTCATGCCCAGGTTTAGAAGGAGTAGACAGATAATTCATTTGTACTTGGGAAATAGATCACAGATTTGAGATAGAAAATTTTGTCTTATGAAATGGACTCATTAAACAAGAAACAATACTTTTAAAAAAAGATTTTATCTATTGACTTAACAATACAGAGAGAAAGCACAAGCAGAGGGAGCAGGAGAGGGAGAAGCAAGTTCCTCGCTGAGCAGGGAGTCTGATGTAGGGCTCAATACCAAGACCCCAGGGTCACGACCCAGGCAAAGTCAGATGTTTAACCAACTGAGCCACCCAGGTGCCCCAACAAACAATACTTTTTAATGAAGTAATGAATAATTAACTAATAGTACCAAAATAAAAGTGAACAATCATGTGTTCAGCTTGGTGAATATGCACAAATGAACCTAACAATGTAATCACTGTATACATCAAGAAATAAAACATTCTCATCAAATCTAAAAGACCCTTTGTGGCCTCTCATAGTCACTGTTGACTCTTCTGACACAAGGTAATTACTATTTTGAATACTAAATTCTGGATTAGAATCACACAGTATGCACTCTTTGGACTCTTTCAACTCAACATTCTATGTATGAGATACATTCATGTGGAGAATTTATTTAACTGATGAGTAGTGGTCCACAGTTATAGTATAATATAGTTCAATCACTTTTATTGGTGGATGCTTTGAATGTAGCACAATTTATCTATTAGATAACTTGTTTCTGATTTAGAGTTATTATGAATAACGGTACTATGAATATCCTTGTATCTACTTATATTTTGATGTACATATATAACATATATAGGTTTCATTCGGGAAAATAACTATGAATACTAGATTATGCAAAAATTAAGTTTTAATAGATTTTCCCAGACTTTTCCAAGTGACTCTACCAACTTACATTGTTGCCATCATTGTTATAATTATAGTTTCTTTCTAAAGATTAAAAAAAGAAGAAAAATCAAAGAAAGGAGAAGCAAGGAGATAGAAAAAATTAAAAAATAATGAACTAGGAAAATGAAAAAGTAATTATAACCATAGCTGAGAATAAAATTAATTTAAAAAATCATGTAGAACAATTTTATGCAAATAAGATTGAATACTTAGATGAAATAAACACATTCAAATTGATAACTGTACTGTGATTATGTAAGCAGATGTCTTTATTTTTAGGACATATGGATTGATGTACTTAGAGGAATTGAAAAATTATATATTTAACTTAACTTTTAAATGGCAGATGATGAAGCAATTTGGGAAAATATTAGCCATGGGGGTGTCGGTAATGGCTATATGAGCTCCTTTGCAGTATTATTACAAAGTTTACAAACTGTAAACTTGTAATTATTTTCATCTAGAAATTTTAGAAAATTTTCATATAATCTGTCACATTAGTATTGAAAAAATTCAAGAAAGCCAGGATAAAAGAATTTTATACAATCCAAGTTCATTCATGATTTAAAACTCTTAGCAAAATAAGAGTAGAAGGGAAGAACTTCAGCCTGAAAAAAAGAGCATTTTCCAAAAAATCATTTTTTAAAAAGATTTATTTATTTATTTTAGAGAGAGAGAAAGAGAGAAAGCATGAGCAGGAGGAGCAGAGGAAGAGGAAAGGGAAATCATAAGCAGACTTCGTGCTGAATGTGAAGCCTGATGCAGGGCTCAATCTCATAATCCTGAGATCACAACCTGAGCTGAAACCAAGAGTCAGACACAACTGACTGCATGACCCTGGAACCCACAAAAATTCTAGAAAGATTCTAATTTTACATCAATTTTACTGAGTTTTAATTTTCATAAAGTGATAAATTTTCACTTAAAGAGTTTTTAGTAAATTTACCAGGTATATTTACTCATGTAACCACAGCAACCATCAAAATATAAACCATTTTCAGCACCTCAAATGATTCCCTTGTGCCTGTTCCCAGCAATTACAATATTATCATCCAATTTTACATTACTACTAGCAGAGTTTTAGGTCTCCACATCTAGCCAATAACTGAGAGGTGTCTATTAAGGAACTGCTGGAACTTAGGCAAGAATGGCTGAATCTGAGGCTTTCTTTCCAGGGCATCTTCCCTAATCCTCTGCATAGTTGGCACAGTCATTCAACCAGGGTATGTTTGGTCTGATAAAAATCAGCACCCTTGCTATCAGAATGAATGGAACTGATTTGAAGTAGAGGATGCAAGCTCATGCTTCTTAGTGGTATCTATATAATTATCAAGTTCATAAAGAAAATGAACAGAGAAAACTCCCAGGTCCACTGACTAAAGCTAAGTTGGCACATATGCAGATCAGTCAGAAATTTAATGATGAGAATCTGTATATGAGAAAGATAAACTCTCCAAATCTCCCTGGATGACTGAAAAACCACACGTATTCACAGGAGAAACAAAAGAGAGCCCAGAAAAAAAAGTAAAAGCTCAAGCTAACATGAAGAATGGCTGTACTTTGTACTCCTGTCCCCAACATGGATCTATCTGCAGACAGTGAAAGCCATATTGGGATCAAGTCTTGAGGCATTACCTATGTCCAGATTATTGGCTGACTACTAAGCCATGAAGGTATAGGGGGATCCCCTATGAAATCAGGATAAAAAATAAGAACAAAAGAAACAAATGTGAACAGACATATCAACTACTGCACATTCAAAAGGATAAAGTGATTCCAGAGAGTAAGTCTAGAATAGTCAGGAAAAATTAAAAATTAGGATCTGGAAAAATATTCATATTAAACAAAGGATAACAAGTCTCTCTCCCTCTCTCTCTCTCTCTCTCTCTCTCTCTCTCTCTCTCACACACACACACACACACACACAGACTCAGGAAAGGGTGACCCATAATTAGAAAAAAGAATTCATTACTAATTAACTCTGAGTGTGCCCCATGTTGTTTTTAGCAAACAATGATATCAAAGAAGACAATTAGAGATAACTAAATTTAATGGAAAAGATAAATATTATCACGATGCCAAAAATGAAATAATCTCAATAAAGATATAGAAATTATTTAAAAATGTATATCATGTGTGGAATTTAAGAAAAAAGCAGATGAACATAGGGGATGGGAATGAAAAATAAAATAAGTTAAAAATAGAGAGGGAGGCAAGCTTAACTCTTATCTCTAAGAAACAAACAGCTTGCTGGGGGAATGGGGTCTCTGGGTGATGGGCAATAAGAAGGTCACTTGAAGTAATGAGCACTAGGTGTATTATACAACTGATGAATCATTAAATTCTACCTCTGAAACCAATAATACAGTATATATTAATTACTCTGAATTTGAAAAAACATTTTTTAAGAAAGAATTCTCTCAAAAATTTCATAAATAGAGAATACTACACTGGGCAGTATAACAGATGCCTATTTCCTACTAACTAGATTAACATCTAAACATTAACATATTGGCATATCTGCTTAAGTTTTTTCTTTTAAATAAATAAAACACTACAGATTTATTTTTTTTAAATAACAGTGTACATAGAAATTCTGTACTTGAAAACGACAACAAATAAAATAAAAAATTTACTACCTAGGGTCAACCACAGATATGAGATGGCATAAGAAGGAATTAGTGACTGGTCAATAGAAACACACCTGAACTAAAGAACATAAAGAAAAATTATTAAAGACAAGTAAAGGAAAATGTACTGACAGAAAAACCAGTCAATCAAGACTTTTATAAAAAAGCAGTGCAATTTTTAAAAATGATGAAAGAATAGAGACATTCTCAGAAAAAAAATAAACTGAAAGAATTCATTGCAAGAAGTCCTACCAAACAAGAAATACTAAAGGTAGTCCTATAGACAAAGGTAAATAGGAAAGATGCTAAATGATAAGCACAGAAAGAAATGGAAAACATCTGAAATAACAACTATTTGTATAAATGTGAAAGATTGTATTTTTTCTTTCTTCTTGCTTCCTTTAAACTCAGAAGATTTTGTGAATTACTATAATATTGTATTTATATATGTATACTTGTTTTTATTCTACATGTAATTTATGACATATTATATATATTGCCCTGAGGATGGAGCTGTGTTCAAGTAAAGTTGTTTTGTTTTACTGGAATTAAACTAATATTGCCTTGAACTTAATAGTGATAACTTGAGATAAATATTTGTAGCTCTAGAGTAACTACTAAAAATAAATTCACAGAAGAATTGAAATGGTGCCCTAAACTGTACTTAACACAAGAGAAGTCAGAATCACAAGATATATTTAATTACTGTGACTGAGAGTTTGCTATTGGCTTATACTTGGCAGAGGCCAATAATATTGCTAGACATCATCCAACACAGAGCAGCCTCCCAATTGCACAATAGTGTAGCCCAAGATGGTGGTAATGCGAAGTTTGAAACCCACCATGCTCAAGTAAGATTTATTCTAAGACCTAATTTTGATTTAACATCTTAAAACTAAACTCTAATGTTGGCTAAGAGTGTTAGGGGTTACGAAGCTGCTGTACTTCCTCAAAACTAAAACTATCTATTGTGTCTATACATAGTGAGTTTGCATAATACAGATTAATGAGACCTCAAGGCAACTAGATCATTCCATGTCACACAGTAGTTTATATGCAGATGAGAGTTTATCTTTGCCAAGTCCTTTTAATTAGATATTTTTGTTTCCTAAAATGGGGTATATCATTAAACTGGCTTTTGAAAAATGTAGAGGCTCTGGTATTTCAAAGCAATGAACACTGTGACACCCAACATTGCTTTTAACAATTTGTGACCTTTTGTCATTTCATTCTGTCTCCTTGTAACTACTGGGAGATGGGCCTAACGTTCACAGATGCCAAGTACTTCATTTAGCATGAAAGAAAATTGGTAGGAAGGGAGTAAAAGTTCAAGCTAAAATAACTCATCTGTGAACCCAAGTTTCTCAAGGAGGCTCATCCCCATGGCAACGAGAGATCACAGTCTCCCTTGTGTGGAGCATTACTGAGTAGAGAGGAATGAGGTGTGTGGGAGAGCAAGTCCCAGAGCAGTGATCTTGTAGCAAGTTACTTCTACTCTCATCATGGTGGGGGCTAGTCCACCTACTACTTACCTTTTTACCTGACGAGAACTTTAGATATTAACTGGTGACCATCAATGACTGATCTCAATTTACTCTTCAGCAGGTTTTCTCAAACTCTTTGTACATTGTGGTATCTCATGCCAGGTTCTACAGACTAAATGTTTATCCCTTCCCCCAATTCATATGTTGAAATCCTCATCCCCTGTGATGGTATTAGGAGACAGGGCCTTTAGGAGGTGATTAGTCATGAAGGGTAAAGTCTCATAAATGGGATTAGTGCCCTTATAAAAGAGACCCCACAGAACTCTCTTACCCCTTCCACTATGTGAAGACACAGCCAGAAGATGGCCATCTGCAAACCAGAGTACTAGTCTTCACCAAGAACCTGGCTATGCTGACACCTTGATCTTGCATTTCCAGAACTGAGGGAAATAAATCTTTGTTGTTTATAAGCTTCCCTGTCTATGGTATTTTGTTATAGCAGCCCAAACTGACTCAGACACTAGGTTAATAGTTTCTAGCTGTTTTCAGAAAATATGAGAACCTCTCATCACCACCAAGCATTTTCTCAGACCTCCACACAACAAGAGCTATACTTCACTACCTGATGGTTAAGAAAACATGACAAATGGTAACTGAATCTCATGGCAAATAGCTCAGGGGTAGAGTTACCTATTGAAATGATCATATATCTGTTCTTTATTAACAGGAATATTAAGAGGATTACTCCTGTTAATATTCATGTTTGATTTTCAATATTATACCATCCTTATATTCCTGTGATACAGCTAACTTAGTCCAATGGTAATTGCTACTTAGTAAAAAAATTTAAAAATTCGAAAGATAAATGATAGATGAAATGGATTAAGTTCTCTTACAAATGAACTTAAAGGTACTGAAATTCAGTCAGAATATTTCATATGTACTTGATTCTATTTGCTGAAGTTTTATGGAGAATTTTTGCATCTATGTTCATGAGGATAATTGGTCTACAGATTCATTTTCTTATAATACATTTGTCTAGTATTGGTATAAGGGTAATTATGGCTTCATAAAATGATCCAAAGAGATTCATTTCAGATTTCTCAAAATAGCTTCCAACTTTCTCGTAATTTGTCTTATAAATTCAAGCCACCTCAATCTCCCTAAACTCCAATTTTTTCAACTCCATAAGACCATGCTAATACTTAGAATCTGCCTTTCTGCATTGGAGTCCTGTACTGTTTTGGGGCTCACTTCCATTGATTCCTTCTTTCAGAGATCATACTTCTGCAGAGTCTGGTTTGCAATGTCTCAAAACAATTGTTTTATATATTTTGTGCAAGGTCTTAGTTGTTTACAGAAGGAAAGTAAGTATAGTCACAGATATCTGTCATGGTCTGAAGTGGAAGTCTGGTAAAATAGTTGATATTGCTATTAATACTTTTTATTTGTGCAGTTGAGAAATGTATTTTTGTGCTTTAGTTTTTATTGTTTGGAAGTTTTGTATGATGACTGTAGCAAATGTCCATTCCCCTTATTTTTTACAGCTTAGCATACATTAATCATCTTCAGCTTTCAACATCCACATTTCTTTATTTAAAGGTATTCTTTATTTAAAGATATTCTTTCTCTATATCTTAGGTGGCATTAACCAGTGATCCCACCCACTTGAGACCTAAAGGAAAGACTCATGGGGGTTGGTATAAAAGTACCTCCACCTCAGCTCTATTGTCTCTCTGGTAGTAGACCTCTGAGTTATGTGTTACTTCTCTCTACTTTTTCTGTCTGATTTCTTCACTTCCTTGCCTCTGTTAAATAGAATCATCTCCTAAATAGACTATTTAAACAAATAAATACCACTCATCTCAGGGTCTGATTCTGAGCGATTCCAGATAAATAAATGACAAATTAGAAAATTTTACTTGTTTTCCCAGAATGCAAACAAATTCAAGTTCAGTATAAAAACTGACATGACAATTTGTGCTTTGTTATACTCATACTTAAAATTGGACTAATGGTAATTGCTACTTACTAAAAAAAATAAATTAAAAAGGTCAATGATAGATATAATGATGAATTAAGTCCTCTTATAAATACATTTAATCTATTTAAAATTAATCATCCACATACCATTACTGAATGTAAATGATGAATATTACATACAAAAATTTGTTTAATTTTTTCCTTTGTGGAAATTTTGGTGTGTGATGACATAATTTTTTAAAATGGAATTATCTGACCAAACTTCACTCATGATGGTACAAGGAAAAAAGTTGTATTAGGGAATACATTATTCTAAAATTAGAAAACAGTTTGGGCATGTTTAATTTAAAAAAAAATCTTATTTGTTTGTTTGAGAAAGAGACAGAGATAGAGCATGAGTTAGGGGAGGGGCAAAGAGAATAGAGGGACAAGCAGACTCTATGTGGAGCTGAGTGTGGAACCTGTCACAGGGCTCAATTCCAGAATCCCAGATCATGACCCCAGCATAAGCCAGATGCTCAACTGACTGAGCCAGCCAGGCACTTTGGGGCATGTTTAATTTTTAAACGGATCACAGAAAAGTGTGGACTATTTAGAAAGATGACTTTTAAATTTTCATATTGTACCCTGATTTTGCAGGGTGGCCCCTGACATTCATTCATTCATTCATTCAGTTGCTTATGCATTTATTTCATAACTATTTTTTGAAAGATTACTAATACTCTGGTCTTAGAATAGTCTTGGAGATCTAACAGTAAGTAAGAATGACATAATTACTGACTTTTCACAGATGAGTCCTGGTATTTTAAAAAAGGATAGATATAGAAGCAAATGGAAGAGCACCTAATTCAGGTAGACAAAGCTTGATCAAAAATTGTATTTTATCAGATATGGGGGATTTCTCAAATTAGCCTGGCTACTGGAGTTTATATACAGCAGAAGGAAGGTTCAGGCAGGGAAAACATCAACTTCAAAATGTAACAGAGATTTATGGAAATGGAAAAAAAAAAGTTTCTGTGACTGTAGCATGGACTGAGTATATTCTTAGAGGAAAGTTGGAGGAAAGGAGCACAGAGTAAGATAGAAGGAACTGGGATGATAAGATATGAGACATTTTCAGAAAATATGATCAGTTGCATAAGACAGTAAAAGGGAGGCACATCATCAAGGATGACATCCACTGTTCTAGCTTGAAAACTACATGAATTAGAGGTATCACCTAAGGTGAACTATAAGTCGAACTTAAAGGACAAAATTTTATTTAGAACATGGTGTCTTTGAGGACCTTTTGATTAACTGGTCACAGAAAACTAGACATATATAAGTCTAAATGAAACAAGAGATATCTGAGAAGAACATAAAAACTTGGGATCATCATCATTTACATAGGAAATACAACCATGGAAATAGATTCAGTTCACTAGAAGGAAATACTAGAGAGGAAGAAAAAACCTTAAATGCCTGTATTTTGGGGCATTATAAATTGGTTATTGTTCTAAGATATCATAATTATTAGCTGTGAGATGTAAATCGTGTCACTTGTTAGAGCTTCAAATTAATCATCTGTAAAATATAGGGTCTAAGCTATATAATAGAACACATAGCTCCAAAATTCAATGAATCAAGACTCTTTCTTCCTGTTTGTTTTTAGTCATTATTGCAGTTGATCAACATAAAAGTTAGACAAATATTCTTAGTGCCTTGTCTTCACCTGAACTAGGAATTTCATATACCTAATGTCATATATATTAAAATAATATTGCATTTATGCCTGAGGGATACTGATATAAATTCATTACCATTACCAATAACTAGTATTCAAATTAGTCTGACATTTTTCAAAAGTGGTAAAAGGAATGTGCACTTAACAATCACCTGCTTTATGTTGGACACTGTCAATGGAACATTGAAGACAACATTTACTTATTGGAAGGATTGGTCAATAGTAGAGACTTTCAAAGCTTTTCAATTTAAATCTTTATTATTTGTCTTTTCTTAGATGTAGCATTTGAGGTTTATAAAAATAGGAACATAAGTGATAAGCATATATAATACATTCCCCAAATGTATGCCATATTATTCTCACTAGAAATAATTGTTATTGACTCTAGTTAGTTAGCAGTGGTAAGGGTTAAATTTTTGAGCTGGTCAGAGGGATGAAGCCCTGGTAATCAACTTTCAGACCCATTGCTTTCTCAAGTGTTATGTTCTCTGAAGAGAACCAAAGAAAACTCTATACTATTCACAAAGTTTAGTTGCTTTTGTAAATGCCATCTGCTTCATCTGTTCAGAAAAATCACTTTCATTATATTTCAAGTCCAAAGTCTCATTTCTTTGTCTGTGACACTTTTTTTTCCTATCCAGTGAAAGAATCCACACCAATTTTATGGCGTTTTCCTCCTCTTCTCCTTTATAGAATTTTTCATTTTGCCCTGTGGAAAGCAGTACAAGAATTACTGGTCAATTGACAATTCATTCAATTTTACAAGGCACATTTCATTTCTACTTTTACGATTTCAAAGAGTTTTCTTGGGGGAGGGGAACCTACTTCTATTCACAATCAGGATGGCTTTGTTTGAGTTAAAAAATTCCACCCCATGAAATATCTTTACTGAGAGGTAATGAATAGTGTTAGTAATGTAGAATAGGCTCGAGAAGCAAGGAAATGATTAAAATTTCCAGTAATCAATAGGCAAATTTTACTTTAGACAAATGACTATTACTAAATTGGTGATTCACCATGTCTCTTAGCATATTACAGCTTTTGTAGGAAAATTAATTGCAAAAATGGATTTCTTCTATCTCAAACTTCACAGTTGTCTGTTTAATGGATGGTTATGAATGATATTAAGGTGAGAGAGACCAGTGAGAGATATATATATCACTATACATCAATATCAATATCTATATAACATTTTGACAAAGGTAACCATATAATAATTTCTGTAATTTTAAAGTAAATAATACTAAAAATACACATACACACAAATAAAATAATAGAGCATGATTAGAGCATGATTTCCAAAGTAGACGATTATTATTTATTTTGGTTTCCTCTTCCTACTTTGACATGCTGTTGTGAAGACATTAAATAGGTGTGTAATAGACATGTGCTATTGACATAATGAAAAAGAATATGAGTGTTCTATAGACTGACCCACCACAACTAAGAAGAGAGATAGAAAGCAAGTTACTAAGGGAACTAGCTGTTGCATGTCTAATAACAATTTATGCTTTGTGTGACTTCATAGATATGTGTGTATATTGTTCCTATAAATCCTTAAAAATGTTGCAAATTTCAAATTGCCTCTGGGGTAGAATTATAAACATAACTTTATAATCTATAGAACTTATTTTTAAAAGATTTCAATCATTTATTTACTTATTTAGAGAGAGAGAGAGAGAGAGGGAGAAAGAGGATCTCCTAAGTCTCCCTGGAGTATGGAGCCCATCTTGGGGCTTGATCCTATAACCCTGAGATCACCACTCAAACTGAATCAAGAGTCAGACACTCATCCAACTAAGCCACCCAGGCTCCTCTAATCTATAGAATTTATAGATCATAAACAAAAAAGATGCAAACTTAAATATTATAATAGGATGATAATAATAAATAAGGCTACATAAGTAGTATTTTTATTTTGGTAGTAGAAAAAGGAGACTACTAGATTATACATTATCCATATTACTAGGCATGAAATTTGCATATTGCAAACTCATCTATATATTTTACTGTTTCAGAAGTAGCGATGGAGTTAAGCATGGAAAAGGAGATTTAGTGTTGTTTTATGCTAAAATAGTCTGCCTGCCACAGTCCCTTGGTGTAACAGTGATAATAAAATACATCAAAATAGGAAAGCCTTTAAAAATGAAAAAAAAAAAAAAAAGAACACTACATTTTGCAAGAGTTCTCACATCTCTTAAGGCAACAACTGTCAGTTGACTCTTATTTTACTCTTTTTGAATTTTTCTATTATGGTGGTATTTTTAAAAAAGGAAATTTATAAAATGAATTAAAAGAATCTTCCAGTGAAGAGATCCAACAAGTAAAAATAATTACTGTAATAACCTTTTAAAGAATGTTGTTTCGTCAGAGAAGTCTTTCCTATCAAAAATTTCTATATAAAGGAAATACACATATAGAGCAGGAAAAATATACATTTGAAAAATTAAAGAAACAAATACTATTCAGGAAGAAGAGCTACATTGAAAAGAAAACTAATAAAATGCATGAAATACAGGCAAATATAAGGCAATGTTTTGGATAGCAGAAACATTTTGACAAGTTAGAGATGAACTATGAAAATCATTTTTCGCACAACAGTTTTTTTTTTTCATTTCACAGTACTGATAGACCCAAATTGGTATTATTCCATCTACATTTTCTTTCTCCTGCCTAGACATTCTTGTTTTATTTTTTCCTCTCTTCCCCTATGATTCTGTTTTGTTTATCAAATTCCACATGAGTGTGATCAATATGATAATTGCCTTCCTTTGATTGACTTATTTTGCTTAGCATAATACCATCAAGTTCCATCCATGTCATTGCAAATGGCAGGATTCTTTTTTTTTTTTTTTTTTCTTTTTGATAGCTAAGAAGCACCACATCTTTATCCATTATCTGTCATTGGACATATATGCTCTTTCCACAGTTTGGCTATTGTGGACATTGCTGCTATAAACATTGGGGTAGAGGTGCCCCTTTAGATTACTACATTTATATCTTTAGGGTACTCAGTAGTGCAATTGCTGAGTCATAGGGTAGCTCTATTTTCAACTTTTTGAGGAACCTCCACACTGTTTTCCAGAGTGGCTGCACCAGCTTGCATTCCCACCAACAGTTTAAGAGTGTTCCCCTTTCTCTGCATCCTCACCAATATCTGTTGTTTCTTGTTAATTTTCACCATTCTGACTGGTGTGAAGTGGCATCTCATTGTGGTTTTGATTTGTATTTTCCTGATGCCCAGTGGGCATTTCTTCATGTGTCTGTTGACCATTTGTATATCTTCTTTGGAGAAATGTCTGCTCATGCCTCTGCCCATTTCTTGATTGGATTATTCGTTGTTATGGTGTTGAGTTTGATACGTTCCTAATAGATTTGGATATAAGCCCTATATATGATAAGACATTTGCAGATATATTCTTCTATATTGTCAGTTGTCTTTTGGTTTTGTTGACTGTTTCCTTTGCTGTGCAAAAGCTTTTTATCTTGATGAAGTCTTAATAATTCATTTTTGCCTTTGTTTTCCTTGCCTTTGGAGGGATGTCTAGTAAGAAGTTGCTGCGGTGAAGGTCGCAGAGGTTGCTGCCTGTGTTCTCCTCTAAGGATTTTGATGGATTCCTGCCTCACATTTAGTTCTTTCATCCGTTTTGAGTCTATTTTTGTGTACAGTGTAAGGAAATGGTTCAATTTCATTCTCCTGCATGTTGATGTTTGGTGTTCCCAACACCGCTTGTTGAAGAAAGAGACTGTCTTTTTTCTGTTGGATATTCTTTCCTGCTTTGTCAAAGAATGTTGACTATAGGGTTGAGGGTCTATTTCTGGGTTCTCTATTCTGTTCCACTAATCTACCTGTCTGTTTTTGTGCCAGTCCCATACTGTCTTGATGATTACAGCTTTGTAATAAAGCTTAAAATCTGGAATTGTGATACCACCAGCTTTGGCTTTCTTTTTCAACATCCCTTTGGCTATTAGGTGTCTTTTCTGGTTCCATACAAATTTTAGTATTATTTGTTCCAGGTCTATGAAATTAGCTGATGGTTTTTGATAGGGTTTGCATTGAATGTATAAATTGCTCTAGGTATCATAAACATTCGAATAATATTTGTTCTCCCAATCCATGAGCATGAAACTTTTTTCCTTTTATTTGTGTCTTCAATTTCTTTCATGAATGTTCTAGTTTCTTGGGTATAGATACTTTTCTTTTTTGTTTTGGTTTATTCCTAGGTATGTTAAGGTTTTTGGTGCAATTATAAATGGGATTGAGTCCTTAATTTCTCTTTCTTCTGTCTCGTTGTTCGTGTGTAAGAATGCAACTGATTTCTGTGCCTTGATTTTATACCCTGCCACTTTGCTGAATTCATATGAGTTCCAGCAATTTTGGGGTGGAGTCTTTTGGGTCTTCCACATACAACATCGTGTAATCTGTGAAAAATGAAAATTTGACTTCTTTGCTAATTCAGATGCTTTATTTCTTTTTGTTGTCTGATTGCCAAAGCTAGGACTTCCAGTATTATGTTGAACAAGAGAGTTGATAGTGGGCATCCCTGCTACGTCCTCAACCTTAGGGAAAAAGCTCTCAGTTCCTCCCCATTGAGAATGATATTTACTGTGGGCTTCTCATATATTTTTTTATGATATTGAGGTATGTTCCCTGTATCCCTACACTGTGAGGAGTTTTAATCAAGAAAAGATGCTGTATTTTCTCAAATGTTTTTTCTGCACCTATTGGGAAGGTCATATGGTTCTTGTTCTTTCTTTTATTAATGTAGTATATCACATTGATTTGCAAATGTTGAACCACCCTTGCAGCCCAGGAATAAATACCACTTGTTTGTGGTGAATAATCCTTTTAATGTATTGTTGGACCCTACTGACTAGTATCTTGGTGAGAATTTCTGCATTCAGGTTCATCAGAGATATTGGTCTTTTCTCCATTTTGCTGGAGTCTGTATGATTTGGGGATCAAGATAGTGCTGGCCTCATAGAAAGAGTTTGGAAGTTTTCTTTCTACTTCTGTTTTTTTTTGTCTTATTTGTTTTGTTTTGTTTTTTGTGTTTTTGTGTGTGTGTGTGTGTGTGTGTGTGTGTGTGTGTGTGTTTTGAAACAGATTCAGAAGAACTGGTATTAATTCTTTAAATATTTGGTAGAATTCTCCTGGGAAGCCATCTGGCTCTGGACTCCTGTTTACTGGGAGATTTTTGTTTACTACTTCAATTTCCTTGCTAGTTATAAGTCTGTTCAAATTTTCTATTTCTTACTGTTTCAGTTTTGGTAGTTTATACATCTTTAGGAATTCATCCATTTCTTCCTGATTGCCCATTTTGTTGGCATATAGTTGCTCGTAATATGTTCTTAATTGTTTGTATTTCTTTTGTGTTGGTTGTGGTTTCCTCTTTCATTCATGATTTTATTTGAGTCTTTTTTCTTTTTGATAAGTCTGGCTAAGGGTTTACTAACCTTGTTAATCCTATCAAAGAAGCAGCTCCTAGTTTCATTGATCTGTTCTACTGTTCTTTTGTATTCTCTTTCATTGATTTCTGCTCTAATCCCTAATATTTTTCTTCTCCTGCTATGCTTAGGCTTTATTTGCTGTTCTTTCTTTCTCTAACTCCTTTAGGTATAAGGTTAGTTTGTATATTTGAGATCTTTCTTGTTTCTTGAGAGAGGCTTGTGTTGCTATATACAGCCCTCTTATGAATGCCTTTGCTACAACCCAAAGGTTTTGAACAGTTGTGTTTTCATTTTCATTTGTTTGCATGAATTTTTAAAATTCTTTAAGTTCCTGGTTGACCCAGTCATTCTTTAGTAGGATGCTCTTTAGCCTCCATGTATTTTAATATCTTTCCAAATTTTCTCTTGTGATTGAGTTCCATTTTTGAAACATTATGGTCCAAAAAAATTCAGGGTTTGAATCTACCTAATCTTTTGGTAGCAGTTGACACCTCATTTGGGACCTAGTATATGATCTATTCTGGAGAATGTTTCATGTGCACCTGAGAAGAATGTGTATTCTGTTGCTTAAGTATGGAATGCTCTGAATATATCTGTGAAGTTCATCTAGTCCAGTGTGTTATTTCAAAACCTCGTTTCCTTCTTATCTTCTGCTTAGATGATCCATCCATTCGAGTGAGTGGGGTGTAAAAGTCCTCTACTATTATATTTTTATGGATATGTTTCTTTAATTTTGTTATTAATTGGCTTATATAATTGGCTGCTCCCAAGTTAGGAGCAGCAATATTTATAATTGTTAGATCTTGTTGGATAGACCCTCTAATTATGATATAGTGTCTTTTCTCATTTCTTATTACAGTCTTTGGTTTAAAATCTAATTTTTCTGATATAAAGATTGCCACCTCCAGCTTTTTTTTTTGATGTCTATTAGCATGATAAATGGTTTTACACACCTCACCTTCAATCTGTAGGTCATTTTGGGTCAAAAATGAGTCCCTTACAGACAGCATATCAATGGGCCTTGCTTTTATATCCAATCTGATATCCTTTGCCTTTTGACTGGAGCATTTAGCCCATTTACTTTCAGAGTAACTACTAAAAGATTTGAATTTAGTGACAGTATGTTACCTGCAAAGTCAGTGTTTCTGTATATTGTCTCTATTCCTTTCTGGTCTATGTTACTTTTGGGCTTGCTCTTTGCATAAAGGATCCCTTTTAATATTTCTTGCAGGCCTAGTTTAGTGATCACAAATTATTTTAGTTTCTCTTTGTCCTGGAAGCTTTTTATCTCTCCTTCTATTTTGAATGACATCTTAGCTGGATAGTATTCTTGGTTGCGTATTTTTCTCATTTAGCACTCTGAATATATCATGCCAGTCCTTTCTGGCCTGCCAGGTCCCTGTGGACAGATTTGCTGCCAGTCTAATATTTGTATTCTTATAGGTTATGAACCTCCTATTCTGAGCTCCTTTAAGGATTTTCTCTTTGTCTCTGAGATTCACAAGTTTCACTATTATATGTGGGGTGTTGACCTATTTTTATTATTTTGAGGGGCGGATTCTCTGTGCCTCTTGGACTTGAATGCATATTTCCTTCCTCAGATTAAGGAAGTTCTCTGCTATAATTTGCTCCAATATACCTTCCATCCCTCTCTCTCTTTCCTCTTCTTCTGAGATCCCAATTATTCTAATATTGTTTTGCTTTATGGTATCAACTCTCAGATTCTCCCCTGGTGATCAGTAGTTGGTTATCTCCCTTTTTCTCAGTTTCTTTATTCTCTATCCTCTTGTCTTCTATGTGTCTAATTCTCTCTTCTGACTCATTATCCTAGCAATTAGAGCCTCTATATTTAATTGGATCTCATTAAATGTCTTTTTTACTTCAACTTGATTAGATTCTGGTTCTTTCATTTCTCCAGAAAGAGATACTCAAGTATTTTCTATGTTTTTTTTTCAAGCTCAGCTAGTATCTTTATAATTGTTATTCTGAACTCTAGTTCCAAGATCTTACTTATATCCATTCTGATTATGACCACCTGGTGGTCATACTGCCTCTTGTTCTATTTTTTGAGGTTTTTCCATCTTGTCATTCTGTCCAGAGAAGAATAGATGACTGAGAGGACAAAATACTAAAATGGCAACAATGACCCCAGGAAAATATACACTAAACCAACCAGAAGACACTTGAAACCGAAAAAAAAAAAAAAAAAAAAAAAAAAAGTAAAAATTTAAAAAAAGAGAGAGAGAATATAATCAGATAGGTAAACAGAACAGAGCAATACACTATATCCTCAGTGTATTTTGGTCGATTTGTTAGAAGAAAATACATCTCAATGTTGTAAAGAAAGAAAAACATATACATACACAAGAATAACATTAAATACATTTGAAAGGATAGAATGTAAAGATGAAAATTTTAAAAAGATTTAAAAAAAAAAAAAGGATATCATTATATAGGTGAAGAAAACAGAGCCATACACTAGATTTTGGGTGTATTTTGATCTGTATGTTAGAAGAAACTGCATCCCAAAATTGTAAAGAAAGAAAATTTATGTATACACAAAAATTAAATTACAATGAGAGGAGAGAATGTAACTGTAAAAATGCAAATTAAAAAAGATTTTTAAAAAGATATGATAAAATAAGAAATTGGTTGAAAAAGGAAAAAAATGAAAATGGAAAATAAAGAATTATGGGGAAAACACCATGAATTCTATATACTTTATTCCCTGAGCGCTGGAGCTCTGCAGTTCTCTAGATTCAGTAAACTTGGTCTTGGCTGGATGTCCTTGCTGATCTTCCGGCGGCAGTGGGGGTGGGGGGGGCGGGGGGACCTGTTGCATTGATTCTCAAGTGTCTTCACTGGGGTGGAGCTGCATGGCCCTTGCCAGGGGGGCCAGGCTAAGTAAGTGGATCCGGATTGCTTATGTGGCTTATGTTCCCTGAAGGCTTTCCATACCACTTTAGAGGATGAGTGAAAAGGGTGGCCTCCCAATCTCCAGCCCTGGAGCTGGGAGCTCAGGGCCCCACTCCTCAGTGCACCCTTAGGGAAGAGCAATAACTCATGTCTTCCCTGGTCTCCTTCTGCACTCCTTCCTCACCCAGCCCATGAGGGAGCGTTTCTATCTCAGGTAGGAGACCTCATTTCAAGTCTCTAAACACTGCAGACTCCTATGTCCCACTCCCAGGCCAAGGAAGGAGGATCTCACAATTTCTGCCCTTTGTTGGGTCCCTGCCAGAGAGCAGTCTGGTTCAAGGTTTATGGCAACCTGAGCTGAGAGTCGACTCCTGGGCTCGCTGATTGCAGCTGGCTTCCCCACTCCGATGCCCAGGTGCTCTGCTACACTCAGGCACCCCTGGTCTTCCTGTGACCCTGAGGATCCTGAGACCACACCATCCCACCTAGGATTCCACCCCTCTTTGCCACTTGATCGTCTTTCAGGCAGGGACATCCCTCACCAGAGCAGTCTTCCACAAGTTCCCACTTGGTGCTCCACTGCTGTCACTTTCCAGTAACCAACTGCTGGAGGCTCTCTCCCACCCCTGTGGTCTATCTTCCCATATAACCTTGGATTCACTTCTCTACATCTCCTACCTGGCAGAAAGTGGTCGCTTTTCTATTTGTAGAGTTTCAGCTACTCTTCTTAGATCTCCGGTTGAGTTAGCCTCTGTTGAGAATGATTTAATAGCTATTTAGTGAATTCCTGGAACCAGATGAAACTAAGGTCTTACTCCTCTGCCATCTTGGACTCTCTTTGGATGATCATTAAAAACATCACTTGAGTGCAAGAAACCCGTTGCAAAATGTTCCCTTTGTTTATATTATTTATAAAGAGATCCACACTCATAATATGTGATGCACAGTTTATATGTATACTTATATATACAGTAACGTTGCAAAAACAGATGGCCAGCCTGTGACAGAGCGGTTCTATATCAGGTGATGAGACCTGTTTCAAGTCTCCAAACCCTGCAGATTTCTGCAGCTCTCACCCACACTACTCCTCCTGAGGAAGGAAGGAAGGAGGGTTTCATAGTTCTGCAGCTCACTGGGCCCCTGCTGGAAAAGCAGTCGTGCAATCTGAATTTATTAGATGTATGGGATTAGATGTATGGGATTCAAACATTTAAACATTAAATTAAACATTTAAAGCAACATCTTTAGATGTTAAACTATGGGAAACTTTTTAGAACGTTATGAGTGACTTCAAGCCAGGTTATAGGAAGTTTCCAGTGAGGCACCACCAACCAGATGGTATAGTACAAAGAATAAATTTTTGCATCAGGGAACTTCCACATAAAGAATAATGCACACCTAAAATAAACATCGAATGGTTATTATATAACACTCTGTTCTTTTGCAACACTAACAAATGAGTTGTGAAACTAAAAATGGAAACAGTTCTACATTTGCTTTGGTGTCCTGATTAAAGTGTTGTCAGATGTGTGAAGCCATAGATTCTGTGAGGACCAAAATAATCTTGCACCTTTTCTTTCTGCACTTGATAGGGAAACTCACACATTGACATTTTAGCATGGTAGCTCAGCAGTGAGATTTGCAGGTATTGTGAGATATCAGAAAACTTAGCAATTATTTAGATGATTGATTCCTGGTGTGCTTTCCATTACTTGGAACTGACTCTCCTCATTGCAAGCATATTAGCTATTCATACTCACAAGACATTCAAAATGAATGTTTGAAATAACCTCCTCTAATGATGGCATTAAAATAAGGACAGCAACAGTAAAAGTTTCCCCTTCATCTTTTCTTTTGCTGTTTTTGGTGAGTTTTCTCTCAAATCTCAGTACCAGCATTGATTAATACAGGACACATACATAGGATACATTAATGGGAACAGATAAATGTTTATCTCAAGTCATAGTTGCATTTTATTTTATACAAGTATATGATATTTTCAGAGTCAAATTTTAAATAGTATTAACAGTTTAGAGAATAACTGTACTTGAGGATGATTTATTTTTTTCATCCATCCCTATTCAATTTCCTCTGCTACATGCTCTGATATATTTGTTCTCCAAGAAAGCTCATCAGCTATTTCCCCAAAATGAATTACTTAATAAAGGGAGTTAAACTTTCCACTGAAAATTCCATTTTATACTTCAATATTTTTGTTCTCTTGATTCAAGAAGGACTTGTCATTGGCCCTTGAAAGTCTAGTTTTGACTTTATATTCTGTAAGAACTTTTCTTAAAAACTCATATCTTGGGGTGCCTGGTGGCTTAGTTGGTTAAGCACCTGACTCTCAATTTTGGCTCAGATCATGATCTCAGGGTCTAGAGACCAAGCCCTGAATAGGGCTCCCTGCCCTCCTGCTTAAAATTCTCTCTCCCTCTGCTCCCCCGGCCTCCCCCCATATGTGCATGCTCTCTTTCCCCAAACAAACAAACTTGAAACCTAATGTTATTTCTGACATAGTAATATGTGTCAATGGATACATGATAATTTTTTTTTTACTGAATGATAACTGGCTGTGAAACAACTGTCCAGACACCTTAACACATTTAACCCTGTGTGGTATTTTTGGGAGTCTCAAATGTGTCTTCAATAGCATCCAAAGAAAGCCATTTTAGAAGATGACTTTCACATATGAAACCATCTCTTGATCTCTATGTCTCTCTTTCCCAATTATAGCACAAAGTAAAATACATGTAAACACTCTTTTCCACCAGGGTTACCAATATTCCATCAGAAAGACTTTTCCCTATGAGCTAAAGTGTTCACATTTCTATAAACTTAAAAAAGAAAAAACTGCCACCCGGATAAAGCAAAGTAATATGATGTAACTATTTGTGGTCAGATATGTGGACTTAGATTTTAGCTCTGTTATCCCCTAGTCACCTGACATGATCCTTTATTTTATTTTATTTTTTTAATTTTTATTTTATTTATGATAGTCACAGAGAGAGAGAGAGAGAGAGAGGCAGAGACACAGGCAGAGGGAGAAGCAGGCTCCATGCACCGGGAGCCCGACATGGGATTCGATCCCGGGTCTCCAGGATTGCGCCCTGGGCCAAAGGCAGGCACCAAACCGCTGCGCCACCCAGGGATCCCTGATCCTTTATTTTAAAATGTGGGAATTACTGCCTCCTGATAGAGGGTTGTGTGAACATTATAAATAATGATAACACACTGTCCCAGTCAAGGGCCCAGAAGAACAGATGTTAATTAGTGTGCATCTTGAAAACACTTGAAACTAGGAGAGTAGATGGAATTTCACAAGAAAAATACATTAGAGGGGTAGGCTTTACAGGAGGTAAAATAAAATAGGCTTACAGGAGGTCTTTGAGAGGCATTTGATGAACAATTAGGAGGATGGAAGTTACTGAAGATATTGAAAAAGAACAATACAAGAGGTAGAAAAGGAATCAAGAGAGAAATATATTTTATAGGTCAAGTATTTAAAAAACCAAAAAGAAAAGAAGCAAACTGTGTAATTTTTCATGCAGAGACAAAATGGCAGGGAGCATGTGAAGAGGTCACTGGATTTGGAGATTACGCAATTGATTATTTCTTAAATATTTTAGCAGAATGCAGGGAACAAGAAGAGGGTGACAAGAGAAATGATACTGGAAAAGAGATGAATGAGGAAAAGTTGAGACTGTAAAAAGTATAAAAACTGAAAAGTTCTATATTAAAAATGGAAAAGAGGAAAAGGGAAATATTTATAGAGCATGTATTTATATACATACTGATACCGATATGGGCATTGGGGATGCAGTAAGACAAACAAACAAACAAATAAACAAAAAATGAGTCACAAATCCTGACCTAATGTGAATTTTAAAAGAATTCAAGGAGAGATAAAGGAGTAGGGGTAACAAGAAGAGATACTAATCTTGGACCTAGGATAGAGTCTTTTGTATTTAAAGCAAATACAACAAATGTAAAGGTGAATGAAAGAGTTGAAGGTGGGAAGAGATGAAACCTGAGGGAAATCATACATATTATTCTCATTTCTCCAGATATGGACACCAAATTTTTGTTGACATGGATGAGCTAGCTTTGTAAAAGGAATAAAGCTTGAAACAACTATGACTAAAATGCTCAAAAGAATGGAATAAAATATCTTCTAAATTAGGTTTTCTGCAATGCTGTTTCTGAGAAGCAAGCAAGCTACTGAATCAGTGCAACCTTAGGATGCTCAGTAAATGCTCCAACTGGATTTTATCACCACTTCTTCTACTCCCTAAAAGCTGTTAATTTAGGAGGAGATAAGAAACTGATGATATATTCTTTTAAATGCTTTATTTGATGGTTTGGTGCTTGCTTTTGATATTTTAAATAATTGTCCTGAAAGTCAGGAGATATCCAGAGAATGCAATCATAAAAACCAAAAATGTAAAAGTGTTGCCATAGTTTATCTAACTTTGAAAATGTTGCTTATCGAACTAAGAGGTAAGCTTTTGGCTCATAGGAGTGTATATTATCTGAACTAAATACTTCGGCAACTAAGCAGTTCTCTGAATCCTATCCAAACCTTTTCAGAAGCCTGCCTTCTTCCATGGGTAAAATGGGTTGTATGCATCCTAGAGTACCATCACTATTTACCTGAAATGTGTAGTATTTTAATAAAACTAAATCTTGCTCTGTGATGCTCAATCTTTGTTTTTAACATGAAATTCTGCTTTATTCAAAATGGTTTCAGAAACTATAACATATTATCTAAGATTTGATTTAAGCCTCTATTGCAAATATAATTTTCTTGTACTATAATCTTTATACAATTAATCATAACTGAAATTCCTACATTGTATAATGCCCTTAAAGTCAATATTGTTTGTTGCTTTCTTATAATCCCTCTAGAAAAATCTGTATAATAAAAATCCACTTGTCCTCACAATAAAAAGTATTTTAAGATAGAGCAAATACTTAGAATTTGTGCAATAATTCAGTACAATAGTATAAAAGAGTTATACTGCAATACGTCAGTCGTTATTGGGTTATATTACTCTGAAACATCTGATGAGGAAGGGAAATGTATCTAACTTTAGTCAACGTTTAAATGCTATAAATAAAACTAATTACAAAATCTTCTAAATATGCACAATGTGAGAGTACTTAATGCCACTGAACTGTATTATTAAAAATAATTAAAATGGTAAATATGTATCCATACATATTTGCATAATAAAAATCTAAACACAAGAATGTACGTTTAATTTATATTGATTTGCAGAGATGTAGCAGATGTTGTTGACAAGGTAAACTGAGTACTGTTATAGTTTCTAAGATCTTTTAAATGTAGTGCTCTTAGTTATTCATTATTATTTGGCCTCTACTTTTCTCACATTGTGCCCTTGCTGTAAGAGTTGCCTTGTTACCTACATTGGATTCAAGCTACATGTGATCAAAAATTATGAGTATGATGAGCATTAATGTTGATGTCATAAGTGAGCCAACAAATTTATTCAGGAATGTTTTGACATATATAATGATATCAATTATATAATATCAGTTTTAACTTAAAAATTGTAAAATACTCAGAGTAAGAAAAAGATGAAAAATTAATTTCAAATTGGTAATAAGTCTATGTACATGTATGCCTAATGAAAATAAATCTTTAATTCCTATTATGTACTGTAAATATATAATAAATAAAAAATGTGAGATCACATCTTTGAAGTATCAGGCATGATGAAATATAGACCTAGTATAATCCTTTTTGAATAAGCATTTTTATATATACTATGTGTCGATAGAAATAATGACATCCCTACAATATATGTTTTCTTAATTTTAACAATACATAAACAAATTTTATAAATATCAATACATTTAAAATTTTTGGCTGAGATGGGAAATTAAGCTTAGGGATTGGTATCTAAAATTTTCAGACACATAATACGTACATAAATATAGTGAATGAATGAAGAATAGACCTACTCAGGTTGATTTTTAAGTATGAATATTAAAATATTACCTTATAATCTAAATTCTTCATACTAATTTTAAAAGCAGGAGGCTTTATTTTATCTTTGCATCGTGGAAGGATTCTTTTTTACCTGAATACATTTCATTTTTCCTTTAAAGTACATATTCAAGGCAAAATTTAACTTTGTAAGATAACTTTCAAACTTAATTCTTTTCAAAAACTGAATACTTTGAAACAGACAAAAAATCTGATTAAGGTAGTAGTATAATCATACAGAATAGAGTTTCTCCTGTACTGGTGAAGTGCGATTTAAGGGCAAGGATATATTAGCACACACATTTGTGTGCACATGTGCACGCACGTGTGTGTATGTGTTTGTATGTTTGTATTCTGACAGATTCAAGGATTACAGAGTATCAGAATCACAGATCATTCTCTGCATTCAGGGCAGCTGAGAATGCATTATGCTCCAGGTACCAGGCATTCTCTTGCTGTGGGATTGGGTCTGTGCAGGGGCAGCTTAATGTGGCTTCTCCACTAGGATGTGTGGCTTATGAAATGGTAGGACTCAGGAGGTGGAGACTTGCTCAGCAATGTCATATCTGCCTTCTCTCTAATCCTGAACTTAATGAAGGATTATAAAATTTGTACTTTTAGGCAGGACTTGTCTGGGGTAAACAAGAGCTTTTAAATGCAAAAGACTTTGAAATTATTATTTTTAAAATTAGTCGCATCCTATAGGCCTCTATGGAGCTGAATAAACATACTGGGTAGCAAGTCTCCTGCTAGCCTTCAGACAGTCATGGTAAATATGTATCTCATCTCTCTTTAGGTCTCATCAGAAAGTGAACAACTTAACCAAATACATACACACAAACACACACAACACACAACAAATCTGTTCATCTATTATGTAAACATTTATTTTCTTCTTAATACTTATCTTTCTCACATGCCCTATATTAAATTTCCAGCATTGTTTTCTAAATATCAAAATATTTGGAAACTGAGGAAATAAGGGAAAGATCAGTAAAGTGGTAGTAAGAAGCTTTTACAAAGATTTAGATAGCTTTTATATTTCCAATGCAAATCATATATTTTATATTACTTGTTGAATGAAATGCACTTTTCCATAAAATAGTATTATCTTCCTCATTTTTCATTCAATTCACTTTTATGTTTATTTTTTCCTTTTAAAAATATTTTATTTATTTATTCATGAGAGAATGCAGAGAGGCAGAGACATAGGCAGAGGGAGAAGCAGACTCCCTGCAGAGAGCCCAATGCGGAACTGGATCGCAGGACCCTAGGATCATGCCCTGAGCTGAAGGCAGATGTTCAACCACTGAGCCACCCAGGCATCCCTATTTTTTTTCTCCTTTTTAAATAGGTGTGGCAATAACAAAATAATATGAGATTTACCCACTTAACAATGTTTAAGTATACAATACAGTATTATTAAGTATAGGCACATTGTAGATCTCTGGATCTCTGGAACTTATTCATCTTGTATAATTGAAATCTAATACCCGTTTAACAGCAACTCACATTACACCCTTGCCCCAGGCTCTGGCAACTGCAACTTCCATCTACTTTTTGCCTATATCAGTTTAATAAATTATTTATTTATTTATTTATTTATTTATTTATTTATTTATTTATGATAGTCACACACACACACAGAGAGAGAGAGAGAGAGAGAGAGAGAGGCAGAGACACAGGCAGAGGGAGAAGCAGGCTCCATGCACCAGGAGCCCGACGTGGGATTCGATCCCGGGTCCTCAGGATCGCGCCCCGGGCCAAAGGCAGGTGCCAAACTGCTGCGCTACCCCGGGATCCCTATCAGTTTAATTATTTTAGATTCTTCTTAAGTGGAATCATGAAGTATTCATCCTCTGTGACTGGCTCATTTCACTAACCATAATATTCTTTGGTTCTTCCAGTTTTTAAAAGAATAAATAGTCTTTCATTGTTTGTATATATTGCATTTTCTTTATTCACCCACCTTTTTCTTTCTTTCTTTCTTTCTTTCTTTCTTCTTCTTCTTCTTCTTTCTTTCCTTCCTTCCTTCCTTCCTTCCTTCCTTCCTTCCTTCCTACCTTTCTTTCTTTCTTTCTTTCTTTCTTTCTTTCTTTCTTTCTTTCTTTCTTTCTTTTTCTTTCTTCTTTCTTTCTTTCTTTCTTTCTTTCTTTCTTTCTTTCCTTTTTTAGTTATTTTTAGTTTTAAAAAAACAAAACAAACAAAACAAAACAAAACAAAACAAACAAACAAACAAAAAAAACAGACTTTTCCAAGGGTGACAAAGTGAACCGAAGGTCAGACGGAAGGAAGCAGGGTGTGTGGGCTGCTCAAAGCTCTTGCTCCAAAATCTGGAGGCGAGGAAAGAAGGTCCTCCCAAGAATTCAAGGGTGACTGGACAGCAGAGGGATGACTTTGATGACTTTGGTCACTGGATCAGTCTAAGTCGGCTCTAAGGTGATTTCCACCTGCCAGATGGTTTACATGATTAACATTATCACTCTTAGGGGCTATTACATTAAGGAATGATGTAGGAAGCCAAGAGAGTGGCTTATTCAGTTGGATTCTGAATAACAATCAGGAAATAGTCTTTATCTGGTGCAACCATAATTTCATTTTCCATGGAGCGAATTTGAAGAAAGGTAAGGTTATTCTGGGGGTCAATTTCACGCAGGGTGCTCCGGGCCTTCAATATGAAGTTGTGCATGAGGTTTAGCATACTGTGTGGTGGTGGGATTGTCCATGGTGCTCTTGATGGGAATGCCTTCTGTGTTCACCACAATGATGCCCTGTATTCCCTTCTGGCTCTGAAGTCACTTCAGTGTCTCTTGCACCTCTGCCATTTCCAAATGATCCATTAGCTCTGGGACACGGGCACTCAGTCCAGCTATCCACCCATCTGTTGATTGACATTTAGTTGTTTCCATATCTTGATTATTGTGAAAATGCCTCAATTAAAATGGAAATGCAGATGTCTTTTTGAGATCCTGATTTCAACTCTTTTGGATAAATACCCACAAATGGAGTGGGACTGCAGATCATATGGTACCTTATTTTTAATTTTTTGAGGAATCCCCCATACTGTTTACCATAATGACTGTACCATTTTATATTCCCATCAACAGTACTGATGTATTCCAATTTCTCCACATCCTCACCAACACTTGTTATCTCTTCCTTTTTTGATAATACTATCCTAATAGTCATGAGGTGATACCTCCTAACAGCTTTAATTTGAGTCAACCTAATGATTAATGAGATTTAATATCTTTTCATATATCTGTAGACCTGAAAGTATAAAACTCCCAGAAGAAAACATAGGGTAAAAGCTTTATGATTTTGCTCTTGGCAATGATTTTTTGGTTGTGACACAAAAAACACAAGTGACAAAAGCAAACAAAACAAAATCTAACCCTCAATAAAAAAATGAGCTAAGGACTTGAATAGACTCTTCTACATAGAAAACATGCAAATGGCCACCAGGTATGTTAAGCTTATTTTAGAGTCAGTATAATCCCATATGCTATTGTCTCTAGGCAAGGAGATCCTCTCTCACCTCTTCCACTTAACATTGTGCTGGATGTAATAATTACTGCAACAGAAAAAAAGAAATAAAAGACATACATACAGATTTCACAGGAAAAAAAATAGAACTGTCCTTATTCAGAGATGATACAATTATCAATGCAGAAAATTCTAAAGAAAACAAAACCAAACAAAAACAAAGACCTTTTAGAACTAATAAATGAGTTCAGTAAAATTGCAGGATACAAGATTAATATGTGGAAAACTGTAAAACACTGATGAAAGAAATTTAAAAATATATATTGAAATAAGTAGGGATATGTGCTGAACATATAAATGGAAGACTCCATATTTTCAAGATGTCAACTATCTCAAATTAAGTTTATATATTCAACACAATATCAAAGTTACAAGAAATTTTTGTTAATATCAACAAACTAATTGTAAATCTGTATGGAAAGGCAAAGATATTATAACAGCCAAACAATACTTTAATAAAAAGTCAGAGGAATCATATTACCCAAATTGAAGACTCACTATAAAGCTACAGTACTCAAAACAATATGGTATTAGAATTAGACATAATAGGTACAATAGACAGCCTAGAAAGATACAAATGTAGTCAACTAATTTTTGACAAATTGGGATGTATCCAATGTAAAAGGGTTATCTTTTCTTAATATATGATGCTGCCAGCACAACTGGACACTCATATACAAAAGATTTTAAAAAATAAAATGAATAAAAGAGAATGGAAGAGAATAGACTGAAATAAGATAAAGCAAAATTAAAGGGAAGTGGGATACATAATTTATACCTTTCATAAAAATGAACTCAAAATAAGTCATATACCTCAATGTAGATTCCAAAATTATAAAACCTTGAGGAGAAAACACCGGAGAAAATCTTCATGACCTTTATTTTAGCAAGCTTTTAGATGTAACACTGAGAGCGTAACCCATGATGAAGAAAAATGATAAATTGAACTTTATAAAAATTAAATTAAAAACATCTCTTCTGTGAAACATACCCTAAGAAATGAGAAGACATACCAAAGACTGAGAGAAAATACTTTAGTATTAATACACATGTATGCTATAAATTCAGTGAAAGGGGTTTAAGAAACAAAGAGCCAACATGAATAATTTTGGAAAACATTGTTTTGACTGGAAATCATAACTGTATATAACCAATTACTGCTCTATAATCTACCTAACTTAATTCATAGCTTCAGTGCCATTTCTGGAAATAAAAATTTCCCTTTCCCAATACATCATTACATTAAGCATATTAAGAATATAATCAGTGATGTAATTACTAGCACATAATTATGTTTTGACAAAAAGATAGTCCCATAACATATATCCATAGTTCTACCTCCCTTATCTCTATACATTTATTTATCATCTATATATCTGCTTATACTTGTATCATTCATCAGTATCCATTATAAATGGTAACACTCAGTTTAAAATTTCAAAGAAATATTTTCTTTCTGAAAACTTTGAAACGCATGGCCTTTCTGAACGTTTTACTTGGGGATAATTTTTCAAGTAAATATGACCAAGTACAAACTTCTGATTAAAAGTATGTTTAAGGTTAAATTAATAAAACAGCTCTAAATTAATAAAACAACTCTAAAACTCAGGAAGTATTCATTTCTTTTTCACTAATAAGTTGCAAAATTTAAGCAATCTTCTTAAAACATGGGCTAGGAGTGTCAAATCTAAATATCTAAATCATACACATTTAAATAAAATACTTGTGTCTTATCAATATAGCCTATAAAATGAGAAATTCAACTGATGTTTACCTACATATGTAATATTTTCAGGGTGCTAGTATTATGTAATATTTGAAAATATTTTTCTCTCATGCAGAAAGCTATAATGTAATACATCTCTTTGATGTATTAAACTTTAATTTAGATAGTGAAAAAATTGAAATAATCATATTACTGTTATTTGTTTCAGAAATTATTCTCTTTTTTAAAGGTAAAGCTTTAATTTGTGCTTTAGATTTTTCTTCCTTTTGCATAAAGGATAGGCTTAAATTTATTTTTAAAATGTTTCTACAAATAAGTAGAAAAAACTTTCATTAATTGGATTGATATATTTTGGGGGGCGGAGGAGGGAATAGACTTTTTTTTCAAGGAGCTCAGACTGTTACTATAACTTCAATACACATTTAAAAAAATCAGTTTCATTTATATGTAAAATAGGACAGCCTTTCTCCTGTCTTTTGCCAATCAGTGTTTTTTCCACTCAAGCAAACCTGTATTTATTCTGTAAGAAAATATCTATTCATGTGAAAAAAATCTAGCTCTTCCAATTTTCTTTTAATTTGCATTGGTATCTTGGAGTTATTCTGAAATCTATTTTTCTTCCCCACTAAAAATGTCATTTTTCTTCACGCTGCTTGAGTTGTAACTTTAGAAGCATGACGTACACAGAGCAAGAAGGTGAAAAAAAATATTTCTTTTGTCTATAAATTTAAGTTCAGAAGCAAAAGGACATATCAGCAAAGCAAAAGGATAAGCCTTGATAGAGAAAGAAGAAATAGAAAGAAGTGGAAGGGAAGAATATTACTACATGCTCCATTAAAAGAGAAACTAAGGATTATCTGAAGCCTGAAATTCTAATCTAGGTTCAATTTTCTTGAAGCATTTCTCATCTTTAATTCACTGTGAGAGAACAAGCAACATAATATTAAATTCCATGCTGGAAACCATGATATACAATATTAGTATATCGAATATACTCATTCAAATTGCATTAGTAGTTACTACTGCCTAGGAAAAACGGGCATATTTCTGCACTAATAACAGATGAGAGTAGGGACTAACAGCAAATAAAACTTCATTATCATCTGCTTTTATTTAAAATCAAATTCAGGTCTCTTTCCTAGTTGCAGATTGTTGTTAGAAAAGAAAGAACCTGAAATTATTTGTTTTATAATTGTGCTTCTATTCACATTCATGTTTTATATATAAGATTTATAACCACAAGGTTAACTTTGGACAATAAATATGCACAATGAGTTTCTCTGCTCTGCAGTAGCAAAAACTATATTGAGAGAGAAAGGTGGAAGAAAGTAAGGAGACAGGGTGGAGGGGAGAGAGAGAGGAGGGGGAATCCAAAGATAAACCAGAAATATCAAAAATTTGTATATATAAAACATAGTCACTCTGAAAATGCATTAATTCACCAAATGTTTATTGAAAATCTTGCCATAAAAGAGTTAGTTTGTGAAAAGTCAAAAGTCTCTGTTCCCCAATCTCACCACTACTTTCCCAGCAACCTTCCCCAGCATGTAGATTGAGATACAAATTTAAACAATGTGGTAGGGACACCTGGGTGGCTCAGTGGCTGAGCATCTGCCTTTGGTTCAGGTATGATCCTGGGATCCAGACCTGTATCAGATTCCCAGCTGGCTGTCTGCTTCTGTCTCTGCCTCTCTCTCAGTGTCTCTCATGAATAAATATAAATAAATTTTTAACAAAAACAAACAACAATGTGGCAGTTATTTAGGTTTGGTTAAATGTCAGGGGATGAGGACACAGTGCCAAAAAATTTTTCTGCTTTTAAAGATGATAATACATTAAAAAATTACTTTTGGTCATATTTTGAACAATTGGCTGAATTAGTAAATCTTTTCACTTTTCATGACATCTGGGAATTATTTTATTTTTCATGTCTCTTTCATGTATTTTTAAATTTTGGTAAAATATACATAGCATAAAATTTACATTTTTAAACTTTTTAAGTGTACAGCTCAGTAGATTTAAATACATTCATACTATTGTGCAACCAATCTCTGTAACTCTTAACATCTTGTGAAACAGCTCTGTAACTATCAATTACATAATAACACTCTATTCTTTCCTCCTTCCAGCCCCTGGCAACCACCGTTCTACATTCTGTCTCCATAAATTTGACCACGTTAGGTGCCTCATATATGTGAAATCATACAGTATTGCTCCTTTTCCACCGATCTATTTAACTTAGCCTAATATCCTAAATGTTCATCCATATTGTAGCATGTGCCTGATTTATTTACCTTCCTTTTAAGGCTAAATAATAGTACACTCTACGTATATTTCACTTTTTGTCTATTTATTGATAGACACTTGGATTGCTTACACCTTTTGGTTTCTGACTATAATGCAATGAACACGGGTGTACACATATCTGTTCAAGTCCCTACTTTCAATTCTTTTCCCAAAAGTAGAATAGCTGAATCATAAGATAATTTACATTTAATTTCTTTGGAACTGCCAAATTGCTCTTCATAGCAACTGCACCGCTTTCCATTTGGACTAGCAGTGTTGCAAGGGTTCCAATCTCTCCATATTCTTGCCAACAATTTTTACTTTCTAATTTTTTAATAATAGCTATCCTAATGGCTGTGAAATGATATCCCATTGTGGTTTGGGTTTGTATTTCCCTATTGATTGATTCAGTTGAACATCTTGTTGTGTCTTTATTGCTAATTTGTGTATTTTCTTTGAAGAAAGTTCTATTCAAGACCTTTTCCATTTTTATTATTAATTAATTGATTGATTAAATTTATTTTTTTAAAGTAGGCTACACAGTGCAAAGCCCAATGCAGAGCTTGAAATCATGATCCTGAGGTCAAGATCTGAGCTGAGATCAAGAGTTGGTCCCTTAACTAAGCCACCTAAGCCCCAAGACCTTTTCCATTTTTTAAACCAAGTAGTTTGTTTTGTTGCTGTTTAGTTGTAGGAGTCCTTTATATATTCTGGATATTAACTCCTTATCAGATTTATGATTTGCAAATATTTTCTCATACTTTATGTATTGCTGTTGCACTCTGTTGATCACATCCTTTGATGTACAAAATATTTTGATTTTGATGTAATCCAACTTTTCTGTTTTGTTTTGTTTTGTTTTGTTTTTTCCTTTTGCTGAGTTTTTGGTGTTATACACAGTAAATCATTACTGAATCCAAATCCAATGTTATGAAGCTTTTCTCCTATGGTTTCTTCTAAGTTTTATAGTTTTAGCTCTTATGTTTAGGTCTATGATCCGTTTTGAATTGCTTTTTTGCTTTATTTGGTTTTAATAAATGGTGTAGGTAAATGTCCAACTTCTTTCCATTCTTTTACAAGTAGATACTCAGTTTTTTCACCACCATTTGTTGAAAAGACTGCCCTGGTCATGACACCCTTGTCAAAACTCATTTGACATGATATAGTACAGAAATACTATATCATATTCCACTAATCTATCTGTTCTTATGTATTCCACTATCTTACTATTTTGATTATTGTAGCTTTATATAGTAAGCTTTGAAATCAGAAAGTGAAAGACCTCTAATTTAGTTCTTCTTTTTCAAGAAAGCATTTGTTATTTGGGTTTTCAAAGGATTCCATGTGAATCTTACAATGGATCTATTTTTGAAAAAAAAAAATCATTGGGATTTTAAGAGGGATTGCATTGAATCTATAGATTGCTTAGGGTGAAATTTAGAATAATTTATGTAGGATTGGTGTTATTTATTCCTCAAATGTTAGTAGTATTCATCAATGAAGGTATCTGGCCCTCAAATGTTTTGTGCTGCAAAGTTTTTGAATAGTAATTCTATCTCCTCATAGTTATAGGTGTATTCATAATTTTTATTTCTTAATTATAGAGTCTTGATATGTGTGTGCTTTCTGGAATTTGCCCATGTAATAAGGTTATCTGATATTTTTTTTGTGTACAATTTGTTCATGGTATCCTCTTATAATCCTTATCATTTTTGTGTATTTGGTAGTAACATCTCCTCTTTCATTTCCAACTGTAGTTATTTGAATCTTTTCTTTTTTTATTAAAGAAAAATATTAGTATTTATCTATTAGTATTTATCTATTAGTATTTAAATTAGTATTTATTAGTATTTACTATTTGACTAGTATTTATATTAGTCAATATAGATAAATATTTGTCAATTTTTTGAAAGACTAAGTTTGGTTTCATTGATTTTCTTTGTTTATTTTTTCTTTATCTAATTTGCATTATCTCTGCTCTAATTTTTATTATTTCCTTCTTGCTATCTTTGGTTTAAGTTTATTCTTCTCTTTCTAATTCCTTAGGGTATAAAGCTAGGCTATTGATTTGAGATCTCTCTCTTTTTTAAATGTAAGTATTTACAATGTAAATTTCCCCTTTAGAACTGTTTTTGCTGAATCTCATATGTATTGGTATGCTGTGTTTTCAATTCCATTTATATTTTCTAATTTCCATTGTGATTTCTTCTTTGACCCACTCACCGGTTGTTTAAGATATACTGTTAATTTAGTTACATTAACTAAACAATAATAACAATAACTAATGAATAGTTAACTAGTCACTTAAATTTACTATTGGACTCTCCATTTTGTTAACTGCTTTTTTGTATGTCATATATTTATCTCTCATTTTCTTCTTTATGATCTTCTTTTGTATTTAGCTGTTGTTATAGTTTTTGTTTTTTGAGGGTTTTTTTGTAGTGACACATGTAGATTCCCTGCTCATATCTATATTCTATAGATATTTTCTGTGTGACTACTTTGAAGATTATGTATAAGAGACTTAAGCTATTAACAATCTATTCTAAACTCATAAAACTTAACTTTAACTACATTTAAAGACATTACCACTTTATAGTTCTGCCTCCACCACTTATTTGTTTATTTATTTATTTATTTATTTATTTATTTATTTTTTAAAATTTTATTCATCCACTCATGAGAGCCACAGAGAGAGAGGCAGAGACATAGGCAGAAGCAGGCTCCCTGTGGGAAGCCTGATGCAAGACTCAATTCTGGGACCCCAGGATCATGCCCTGAGCCAAAGGCAGACACTCAACCACTGAGCCACCCAGGTGTCCCTGACCCCACCACTTATATTCTTGACATTACATATTGCATTTTTATATATCACATATTCATTGACATAGATTTATATCTATTTTCCTGCTTTTGTCTTTTAAAACATGTAAGAGATTCAAAAGTTAAGTAACAAACCAAAATTAAGTTATTATTGGATTTCATAGTTCTTTATCTATTTACCTTTACCTGAGAGCTTCGATATTTTTGTATGGCTTTGAATTACCATCTAGCTAGCGTACTTTCATTTTAGCTCAAAAGATTCCCTCTAGAATCTCTTGAAGGGCAGATGTAATGATTTGGAAGTCAGATTTTATCTAGAAATTTTTTTTATTTCTCCCACATTTGAAGGGCAGTTTTGTTAGATATAGAATTTTCAGAGGATAGCTTGGGTTATTTTTCCCAGCCTTTTAAATATATCATTAAAAAAAGAGACTTTACTTATTTATTTGACAGAGAGAGAGAGAGCACACAAGCAGGGAGAATGGCAGGCAGAGGGAGAAAAGCAGGTTCCTTGCTGAGCAGGTAGCCCAATGTGAGGTTTAATCCCAGGAGCCTGGGATCATGACTTGAGCCAAAGACAGACACTCAACCAACTGAAACACTCAAGCACCCCTAAATATATCATTTGCTGCCTTTTGTTTTCCATGATCTCTCTTAAGAAACTTATAGAGGAACTCTTAGATGTGATAAGTCAATTTACTATTATTGTTTTCAAGATACTGTCTATATTGGGCTGTGATATTTTGATCATAATGTATCTTGGTGTGGGTCTCTTTGAGTTCATCATATCTGAACATCATTGAGCTACTTGTATTTGTATATACGTTTCTTTCCTCAAATGTAGGAAGCTTCTGGTGATTATTTCTCAAAGAACCTTTCCTCCCCTTTCTTGCTTTTGCTTCTGGGACTCTCATAATATGTATTATGTTCCAACTGATAGCATCTCATAAATTCCTTAGGCTTAGATTACTCTTCTTTGTTTTTTTCCCTAAATTTTTGCTCCTCTAATTTGGTAATTTCAAATTTATTCTTCTTAATTTTATTTATTTATTTGAGAGAGAAAGAGGGAGCACAAGCATGTAAGAGAGGCAGGGGGAGAGGGAGAAACAGATTCCCCACTGAGCAGAAAGCCTGATGCGGGGCTCTATCCAAAGACCCTGAGATTTAAACCTGAGCTGAAGGCAGACACTCGACTGACTAAGCCACCCAGTTTCCCCAATAATTTGAAATTTCTTGTCTTCAAGTTTGTTCACTCATTCTTCTGCATGTTCAAGTCTGCCATTTAACATATTTAAGACAGTTGTTTTAAAGTCTTTGTCTAATAAGTCTAAAAAATGTGTTTCTTCAAGGATAGTTTCTAGAGATTTATTTTATTCCTTCACATGAGCCATATTTTTCCTGTTTCTTTGTATGCCTTGTGATCTTTACTTTAAAACTGGATATTTGCAAAAATAGCCATTTCCCCCAGTCTTTGCAGACTGAGTAAGTGTAGGGGAAGACCGCCACTACTCAGCCCTGCATGGAAGTGTAAGGTCTTCTATGGATTTTTCTGGGAATATGTCTTTCCTGGAACTATTTGTGTCTTCTATTTTCTCAATTCCACTTTCCATATATAGAGCCTTTAAACATCTTAATTTCCCTAAGAATCTTACCCCTGGTTTGTCCTGTAGCCTCTGCTGTTTTATTGAACACATTGAGAAATCTTTTCTCCCAGGTGTCTGTGGGGTTTTGCCCCCTGCAATTTTAATAAGCTATGCTTGATTCTCTTAGCCTGAGATCTGAGCTATTATTAGCCATTTGAGCTGTGATTTAGTCTTTACATAGACCAATCTCTTTGGCAGTCTACAGACAGGTTAGAATCTCACTCTGCTCTCTCCAGTTTGCAGAAAATAACTTAAGTTGGGTCACTGCATCCTCCGATCCCACCCTGGAGACAATATGGAAAAATGTTAATAAAATATTACAATTTTCCTAATATTTCTTCATTGGATATTCACCTGATTGCTTTAGTTTTTTGACTAATTTCTAGGGTTCCTATTAAGTTATTTTAAGCAGATTCTAGTTGTATTTTTTCTCCATAAATTTATTTATTGGTGTTCAATTTGCCAACATATAGAATAACACCCAGTGCTCATCCCATCAAGTGCCTACCTCAGTGCCCATCACCCAGTCATCCCCACCCACCACCCTCCTCTCCTTCCACCAACCCTAGTTCGTTTCCCAGAGTTAGGAGTCTTTCATGTTCTGTCTCCCTTTCTGATATTTCCCACTCATTATTTTCTCCTTTCCCCTTTATTCCCTTTCACTATTTTTTATATTTCCCAAATGAATGAGACCATGTAATGTTTGTCTTCTCCAATTGACTTATTTCACTCAGCATAATACCCTCCAGTTCCATCCATGTCGAAGCAAATGGTGGGTATTTGTCCTTTCTAATGGCTGAGTAATATTCCATTGTATACATAGACCACAGCTTCTTTATCCATTCATCTTTCGGTGGACACCGAGGTTCCTTCCACAGTTTGGCTATTGTGGACATTGCTGCTATAAACATTGGAGTGCAGGTGTCCCGGCGTTTCACTGCATCTGTATCTTTGGGGTCAATCCCCAGCAGTGCAATTGCTGGGTCGTAAGGCAGATCTATTTTTAACTCTTTGAGGAACCTCCACACAGTTTTCCAGAGTGGCTGTACCAGTTCCCAACAGTCCCAACAACAGTGCAGGAGGGTTCCCCTTTCTCCACATCCTCTCCAACATTTGTGGTTTCCTGCTTTGCTAATTTTCCCCATTCTCACTGGTGTGAGGTGGTATCTCATTGTGGTTTTGATTTGTATTTCCCTGATGGCAAGTGATGAGGAGCATTTCCTCATGTGCTTGTTGGCCATGTCTCTGTCTTCCTCTGTGAGATTTCTGTTCATGTCTTTTGCCCATTTCATGATTGGATTGTTTGTTTCTTTGCTGTTGAGTTTAATAAGTTCTTTATAGATCTTAGAAACTAGCCCTTTATCTGATACATCATTTGCAAATATCTTCTCCCATTCTGTAGGTTGTCTTTGAGTTTTGTTGACGGTATCTTTTGCTGTGCAAAAGCTTTATTTAATGTTTCCATTAGGGAATGAAAGTTTGTACTTTCTAGACTGCCATCTATCTGATATCACACTGCTGCCATTACTCTTCAAGTATCATTATTGCTAATCTCATTTCATTTTCTCCCATAATGTCTAATATTATACCTCTATAATAGTAACTGTTTACAGTACACTATACTTGACTGTTTTCTTGTGTATATCTGCCACTTGATTGCAAAATACATTACTCTTTATTACTAGTGTCTTCCCTGTGATACCAAATAGTAGGATCTCTAAAAGAATTTGTAAGACAAAAGAACCTACATTTGTCAGTAGGGTAGCCACCAGACAAATGTGGTTACTAAACAATTGTAATATGGTCAGTGCTACTGAGGAATTGACTTTTTAATATATTTAATTGTAATTAATTAAGATTTAAATACTAATTTTCAGTTATTTTTGTAAAATTTTAAGTATGTTGGAACAACTTGTGTATGTGAATCTCTTTTTTACTATAAATTTTATAAACTCTAAATCCATATCAAGTTTTGTGATGAAAATCTATCATCAAATTTGTTGTATTTAAGTGGAAAATAGACTCAAAATTTTAGGGAAGTTTAGAGAAAAACAATGTAAATTATTAAAAAGTATTTATATACAAACATGATATTTTTACATGTTACATTAGATATTTTATTAAAAATTTAACATTTTCTGTTTGCTTTTTTAAAGAACTTATTAGAAATTTTTTAATTGGACCTGGATTTCACATTATATTTCTATTGAATATCATTGATCTGGGCTTTTATAAAAATCCCAGATCTAGTTCTTCTCTTCTATGAAACTTTAATACCATTATGCTGTATTTTTAAAAATACTATTTTTTATTTATTTATTTATTTATTTATTTATTTATTTATTATTATTTTAAAGAGAGAAAAAGGAAGGGGGGAAGGCAAAGGGAAAGGGAGAGAGAGAATCTCAAGCAGATTCTCCACGGAGTGCAGAACCCAATGCAAGGCTCAGTTTCAGGACCCTGAGATCATGACCTGAACCGAAATCAAGAGTCAGATGCTTAATGACTGAGCCACTCAGGTTCCTCATGTTGTATGTTAAATATGTATTTAATTTCTTTTTTTTTCAAAAGTTTTATTTATTTATTCATGAGAGACACAGGGAGAGAAGCAAAGACATAGGCAGTGGGAGAAGCAGGCCCATGCAGGGAGCCTGATGTGGGATTCGATCCTAGGACCCCGGGATCAGAACCTGAACCAAAGGCAGAAGCTCAACCACTAAGCCACCCAGGCATCCCAATTTCTTGCCAATTTCTGACTTAGATGCTCAGAATAAGTTAATTTGCCAAATGTGTGGGGGAAAGTGGAATGCATATGCAACCAACACATAGACTATTTTCTAGAGAAAACAATTTCAAAGACCATTTCTCCTGACTGTGATAATAATAATATGTTTAAGATTTAAACTAACAGTGATGAAGAAAAAAGTTGAATTAAGCAGAGGCTAAATCTTCCCATGTACTTAATCAAGTATTAAAATTTCTTTTGTAATCACACTGCTAATCAATTTTTCACTAATATGGAAGATTTTTTTCTCCTTTATATCAAATTATTAATGACCCCTTATCCCAGAGATACAATTAAAATTTTATAAAAGAATTATTCAAGCAATTCTAATTCTGATTTTTCTTATATGTATATATGTTTGTATGTGTATACACATACACATTTGTGTATGTATTATTTTTTTCTATATGGTATCTTTGATTTAGGTTTTTATGTAAAAAATGCTTTGAATGTTCCTTTAGTTATTTCATCTTGCACAATATAAAGAAAGTAATCAAAAGAAGTTTTAAAGTGCAGCTTGAAATACTCAACTTTTCTGAGTTGGTGGAAACCATTGATACTCAGCCTCTTTTCAGTTAGATATTGGTGTTTAGAAAGGATCACTGTAACTTTTCAAGATGTTTTCCCTCTCACTATATGCCCTATTTGAAACAAGGTTCCTCACACTTATTTAGTCAAGAGTGGGAAATAAACCTTATATTATACATGGCATGCTGGATGTGCACATAAACATGATCATACACTTTCAACCAAGTTAGAATTTATTAAAATATATAAATTGTCAAATACACAGCTTTCCCAATTTGACATACCAGAAACAAAATGCCTGATTTAGGCAAAGAACAAGTTATAAAAAGAGCACAAATTAAAATAAAGAGCTGTTGGTACCGAGGATTTCCATTACTTATCCTTCACTATCTATGTTATTTTGTATCTAATTAACTGAATGTGAAATTGATTTGTTCTTCCAGATTAAATCTACTGCTAAATACAATAAGGTCAGAATAAATTTATCTTTACGAAGATGGGTATAAAACTTTATAAAACGGCAACTAGAGTCAACATATGATCTACTGTTTCACGAATCAAATTTGTTACATAAGCTGAAAATTATTTTATGCAACACTTTCTTAATGAAGGGAGCAGTGCCTTAAATTTCATTCTCAGATAAATATTTTAACGTGTTGAGTATCAGCACTTTTAATATCACTGGTTTAGAGTAACACATCCTATTGGAGGCCTTCATTATTATACAGCCAGAGATTCTCAGGGCTCAAAGATCTAGTAAATGCCTAAAATCCATGCAAAGAAATAAAATAAAGTTTCCATTGGTATGGTAGGACATCCCCAAATTCTTTACTGAATGAGTGGGACTTAAAAAAAAAAAAAAAAAGAACAACACAAACTATTTAAACCAAATTTAAACTAAATTAAAAACACCTTTCCTTTGGTGTTAATAATCTTTAAAAGGAAATGAAATCTTATTTCTAAGTACTCTTAGCATTTTTTGTTATTTCTCTTTTCCTCATACTCTTTGCAGGAAGTGTTAGTTTGAAAAATACAACTTCAAATAGCAAGATGAGAGAATAAAGATATTTTTAAAGCACTTAGAAAATTGCTAAATGTATGTAATTTAATTTTTTAGGAGAAGCAAGGTAGAAAATAGTCCTTATAAAGTGTCATTATGGAAATGTTACATTCTGATTAGTTAACAGCTCTGATACTATTCTAGATTAGAACAAATTTAGGCAATTGAACCTTTTTGTATTATCAGAAAATTTTCCTAGGTTTACTAAGAGAAACTTTACTAAGCTTCTCTCAAGGGATTTTTTTTTTTCCCTCAAGAGATTTAAAAGTCACTTTTTTATATTATTTATTTTCTGCACTGTGTAGCATGTACAGTCTTGATTAACACTGACAGCAATCATTTCTGTTACCTTTCTCATCCCTCAGTGACTTTCACTTTCACCATATGTATTTACTCTATTCTGATTCTTAACCTCTCTTTTGGTTTGTAATTTATTGTCCCTGGCTCATCAGCCACATTACAAATTTCTCTCCATGTATGTTATTTATTCAACCCTCATCCTTTACTTGGAAAGCAATAAAAATTAAGTTCCAAGTGAGAAAACACATATGAAAGTATTATACAAAATGTAAAAAAAAGTAAAATACTCTTGACGATAGTGTTTATTATAATGTTTAGCAAGGTTCTAATTTTGAAAAATAAAAGATTTTATAAGAGTTGACAACAGAGATCTAAGACCACTTTTTTTTTTTTTGATCTATGAGAGTTTATAGCTATTACATTTCTGGGAAGTTAAGATCAATCCTCTAAATTATCTTAATTCAGTGTAGTAGGGAGAGAAAATCAGAATTCTTTCCTACCTTAGAGATTTCAAAAGTTAGTAGTTTCTTCATTTCTTAAAAATGGTATTTTCCTTTCTTTTAAGTTATGCAAAGTTCTTGATTTATACTACCAAATGGCTTATTTTGAAGAATTTTATAATTGGAAAAAATGTTAGGTATTTTATAGAATATTTAAGATGTATGACGAAATCATATTATGCTAGATCATAGAAAAAGTCATTTAATTCTTTTGCTCTTATGAATATCAAGACTAGAAAGGATATTAGATAAATAGGTACTATTTGTAATACCCACATCAGCTTCCTTCTAAGTGAAAATCAAAGCATAGATGTAATAATAATAATCAAATGCATAACCAGACCACATAAACTAAATAGAATATAATATAAATATATTTACCATACTTTGACAGTTGCCTGAGGTTGTCTATTTCTACATATGGAGCACTATGTGGAGGATACGCTCTCCATCTATTCCTTTAGGTACTGCAAAAAGAAACCTAGTTATTCTTAGATTCATTCTAGCAAAAGTTTGTAAGGTCACATCACATTCCTGACTTATTTGCTCATATTTGGTCTTGGTGATGTATACATATATAAAAATTATTATAACTAAATTAATCACTGTTGGTATATTCGAAAGCCACACTCCCAAAATGTATTCTACCCACACCAAAATATTTTTTTTAGATATTAACCAACTTTTTGTATTCACACCTCCCTCACCTCATTTTAGTTCTCTTAATTTTTTTTCTCCTTGCCTTTGATTTGTTAGGCCATTAGATTCTTAAATCCTACAAAGGGAGAATATGAATTAGGTAAAAACATAGAAAGGGAAGCTCTTCTGATTTTGCTATCAAAACCTTAGCTAAATGGAAAACCGTAGTAAAGTAAGTTAATAAGATTTTAGTAAGTGTAAAGATAGAACACAAGTATCATGTCATAAGTTCTGGGCATTTGCTAGACATGGAATACACACTGAAATTTTTCTTTTCCAGGGCATGTGTAAAACACAATACTGAGATGGTCAACACCACTGCTAATCTTTCAGTCACAGAGAGATTTTTTTTTCTGCATGTCTTCATAAAGAAGAGTTTTCTCAATACCTTATACACACATTTTCTAATATTACTTATTTAAAAAATAAAATATATATTTCATATTTAATATTTTTTTATTTTGTTGATTTATAAGACATCTTTGTGAGCCAACAAATAATTGTTTGGAAAAATAAATTAAAGAAATTTTTAAAAGGAAAAATATGTAAGTAAGAAATAAATAAGATAAATATTAATGCCATGGTATATTTTATTAGGATTTTATTTAGATTATAGATTGTGTGATTAAATCAGTATTATTTGTTTAACTCGTATAAACAAAAGACTATTCTCTTCCAGGAAGTGTTATTATCAGGAAAATATTTGATTTCTTTTTATTCCAGTTTGTTTCTACATAGTTCTTTATAATTGCTATGCATATGTGGACATCAAATAATATTGGGTAACAATAAATGTGTGCCTTATTATTATGATGAATTATGCATTATTCGCTTCCTTTTACTCTTATATAACACAAAATATAATAACTCCATGGTTATGATTGAAACACTTTCTTAAATCTCAGTCAGTTATCAGTAACATTCATTCACATAAAACAAAAAGTTATAGGTATCTGGAGAGTGGCTTTACTTTCACACAATGCACATCATATCAAAAATGCTGTTTAACAATAAGAAGTTGCTCAAGAATGCTGAATTGTAAAATTAAAATTAATTTCTTAGAGTGTTCTCTTTTTGAATTGAGTATCAATGTAGTCATCTATTTGCTGCTGTACATATATATGCATGATGTAGGAATGATCTAAAATAACAATGTTTATTAACATTTATATTAATTGATATAATCAACACCATCTTCATTGTGTGTCTGTATGTTCATTTGTGTTCCAACTTTTAAAATATATTTCTGATTATTAAAAAATTCACATTTTATTTTAAATAAATATAAACCTAGACTAAGATTGAGAGAATTACTTGCCAAATTTGTACATATGGTTGGCAAAAAATGTCACTGACTTTTAATATTGATGTGTCTAAACAAAATAGTATTTTAACTAATTGTTAAATTAATTAAAAATAAGATATCTGAGTAATATAAGTATGAAAGTAAGTAATTCAAATTAAAGTTCAAATCGATTGCCTTAATAAGATACAACCTTCAATTTTATCTCAATAGACTCAGCAATAAATATGCATAGGTCCAAGAAACCTATAATATCATGGCTACAACATCAACATTTCTGGTGAGATGTTGATTTCAAACTTCTTTTTTTGTTCTTTATTTTTTTTAATCATGGTAAAACATAGATTAAGTTTACCATTATGAGAATTTCTAAGCGTACAGATCTTTGACTTTAAGTACATTCACACTGCTGTGCAACCAGCAGTGGTTTCCTCCTCCTTTCTGCTCCTGGTAAATACCATTCTACTTTCTGATTTTGTAAATTCGACTTCTTTAGGTGCATTATATAAGGTGAAGCATACAATATTTGTTTTCTTCTGTCTGGTTTATTTCACATTGCATAGTGTCAAGTTCTGTTCACCGTTAATTCATTACACAAAAGCAATGAGTTATTACATGACACTTACGGCTTTTTTATCAAAGTTAAAGGTACCTAGAAGACTCAGGAAAGTATACATTCATGGGTTATTTTCCAAGGAGAATGGTGCCCAAGAAGTCTGCTAGGATACAAAGCACAATGAAACATTAACGGGCAAGTAGTATCATTAAAATTTGAAACTTCTTTTTGGAATAATTTCTTACTGTGTTTTGTTTCTATTTAGATTCCCTCTTCCTGAGCATTCAACTTGCAGTTTCTTTGAAAAGATTTGTTGAATACTTATAATGTCCAAGTCATTATGTTCTACCTGGGAATACAGTTTAGCAGAGAAATAGTCATGTGCATACTTTAATAAGTAATTTCAATTGTGAGTAGTGCCATGAAGGCAAAATCCAGAATCCTGTGAGGACCCTAATAGAAGGACATATCCTGGTATGGGCTCAGGTAGGAGTACTTCTCTTAACATTCAATCTCAGATTCCATTCTTGTCTAGTACACCCTCCTGACTACATTCCCTGATCTTGTCTCTAACCTTATGATAGTAACAGTGTAATATTGACATAATTTCATTGGTTTTCATATTCATACTTTCATATACTGGATTAAGTTATCTAAATCATAGTATAACATCAGAGTACAGAGGTTGCAATATATTGTGACCCAGTCCATTTTTCTTACAGGGTTAGTGACAAGATATTAGGAGTATGACAGTTTGTGTTTAGAGCCTAGTCCTGCTATGAACTACTTGCATCACCTCAGGTAATCTCTCTGAGTTTTATCATCACCAAATGTGGATGATGATAATAATAATTTTCTTCATCGAATGACAAAATTTAAAAATGATATATGTAAAACACTATTTTCCCATTACCTATTTCTTGGCAATTTTTCAACCTCTAGACTGGCTACAATTGAACTACAGATGGGAAAGACAAGATAATCTTTAATGATAAAGACAGTTATGCTCATACTTGAGTTTATTAGTCTTTCATTCTTTGCACCAAGTGAATTTCATCTTTGTTCTTTGATATTCAACATATTCAAAAAGCAACTAATGAAAGATTTTTTTTTCATTTTCTTTGAAACAAAGCCAAGATTCTATCATCTGTCTCTGCTCACTGCAGAGAGTTTGCTATCACTGTTTATGTCATGTTAAATAAGTGTCACTGTAGCACAGAAAAGCATCAGCCTTTCCTGGCCAAAATAACCAAGTGGTGTGCCAAACTGAAAAGAGGCGACTCGGCGTGACTGCCTACGGGACACTTACTGAAGGTGTTTAGGCACACCATCTGTGAGCTGAGAGAAAATGTAGATTTTTGTCAATATACTCTGGTTTCTTAGAATATTGACTTTAGGAACCAACAAATTTGGACAGTAAATTGACAAATTTTTTCATATATTTTGGTCAAAGGCCAAAGCACAGTGAGTTGACATCACTGATATACAATCTTTAAAAATGAACATATTTCAGCCAGAAAATTCAATAATCTTTCTCTAAACAAGTTGCTTCCAGGAATCATAATATCTGTCATTTTTTAATAACAGATGGGATATTTCTTTTGTAATTACTGATTCCTATTTAAACTGAGTTACTGATTGTAAGATTCTATCTTGTGTCAAAATAAAATCTTTTAAAAAGACACGTCTTCATTTGTGGCTGATCCTTAGTAGACACTATGAGTCTCATGCTCTCCTAAATATATGATTGCCTTTGATTTTACTTGAATAAGACATGGGTTTCGGTGTGTTAGCTTACAATGCATTGTGCTTAGAAGTTATTTCATGCCAAGTCTTAAAGATTTTGAGTTACTATACTGTACAATAGTGACCTCCCACAGGCACATTCTTCTAACCATCTGAGGTCTTCCTGTCTGAACACAAAGTGCAACATATATCCTGTAATTCCATAATGTGAGATAACAACTTCCTCTAGGAACTGCCATTACCAGCAAACAATATATTGTACTACCTAGTGGTTTATGTGATCAAGGAAAAAGAATTTTATTTTTCTGTCTCTTTATATAAAATGTTCACTTGAATAGCACTTACCAATCAATATTTAATGAATGATCATGTACAGATATATTGAGAATAATGTTTAACTATATGTTAGTAGAAAAAATTTCAATAAACTGATATTTATATTATACTGATTCTATTGATTATTGGGAATGTGAAATGCTTTTTTTTCTTTTCCTTTAAAAAATTTTTTAAAAGATTTTATTTATTTATTCATGAGAGACACAGAAAGAGACAAGCAGAGACACAGGCAGAGGGAGGAAAAGCAGGCTCCATGCAGGAGCCCAATGTGGGACTCCATCAATCCTGGAACTCCAGGATCACATCCTGAGCCAAAGGTAGACATGCAGCCACTGAGCCACCCAAGCGTCCCTTTGCCTTCTTTTTTTTTTTTTCTTTTCCTTCTTTTAAAGAGTTGCTATCTTTTCTTCTAAGTTTTTTTTTTTTTAAGATTTTATTTATTTACTTGAGAAAGAGAGAGAGAGAGAGAGAGAAAGAGAGAGCATGAGCAGGAGGAGGGGCAGAGGGAGAAGTAGACTTCTTGCTGAGTGCAGAGTTGCTCTGGGGCTTGATCCCAGAACACTGAGATCATTACTTGAGCTGAAGTCAGATGCTTAACCGATTAAGCCACCCAGGCACTCCAAGATGTTTTTTATTTCTTTTAGAAAATTGGAGGATCAACTTATATTCACACCACTCTACAAAAATAAGATGCTTTATAAATTTATTCTTTTTTCTAATTATGATCATATCCCTTTACTGAGGTCTATAACTTTATTATTCAGTTTTGTAACTTACTTGATATAGAATCTAAGGAACATTTTTTTAAAAAAATTCAGTGGCCATGATATTGTAAACTTAAGGACGTACACAAACCATTGGTCACCTGGAACAGTAAGAATGCAAAAGATGATGAAAAATGCCAGGTTTGGGATTGTGCTGAGCCTGCTTATTTAGGTCTAGCTTGGTTGGTAAGCAGAACTAGAGCATCTAAAGCATAATCTTCCTTTGACCACTTCCATAGTATTAAAACAGACTGAATGACACCACTGAGTAATAAACCAAATAAAATGTGCTGAATAGTCAAGGTTTATAACAGACGCCATTATGAAAGGCTGAGATACACACTTGGAGTTATTTTTACTGGATTAAGTATGGAAATAGCCCAGAAATACATTATGTATAATGCATACAATTATGTCTTATTTCCAGATAATCTTTATTTTTTATAAACATCATGCTGTAAATCTAAAAAAAATGAACCTCAAATTATATTTTTTAATAACACAATAAGAACATGTCTTAATTCTGAAATAGTTCACTGAGTAAATATCCAAAAAACAACACTTTAAAATGATAAGATATTTAGAAACTCTTTGAGGTAGTTACATAAAGTTATGACAACTATTTTCCAATAAAATCACAAGTTTTCAGGGGTGTCTGGGTAGCTCAGTGGTTGAGCATCTGCCTTTGGCTCTAGTCATGATCCTAGGGTCCTGGGATTGAGCCCCACATCAAGCTCCCTGTAGGGAACCTGCTTTTCCTTCTGCCTATTCCTCTGCCCCTCTCTGTTTGTCTCTCATAAGTAAATAAAATCTTTAAAAAAATAAGTTTTCAGCCTTAAATCTTATGAAGAAATTATAATTCTTAAACTCTTTTTAGTAATAAGCAAACTTGTTCATAGAATAGTGAGTCAATCTCCATTCCAGCTACCTCAGAAGTTTGTATTCTATCTATATTTTATTTTTTTCTATCTATATTTTAAAATATCATTCTGTCTATCCACTTGTAAACCTCTTAACAACTGATCAAAATATGCTGAATGACCTGGATTCATTCATTGTTCAATGTTTAAATATACGCCAATTATATATTATATATTACATATGTATATCAGACTTTAAATATTGAATTAACTGGTTATTATAATATTAACATTAATAGTAGTAGTGATATTGTTAATAATAATAAATACTGAGGCTGAAGTTCAGGAAGTTATACTAATGCAGCCTTGAATCTAGAGAGCCTAACCTGAGTGATGCATTTAACCACTCTAGACATGTTTAACTATTTGTTGAAATTGTACTAAATGTCTAAACTACCTTGGGGCTTGGTGTTTGTATTGGTCTCTTTCCAGTGTTTGATCACCTGAGTTCCAGTCTTAGCTCTACCAATATCATATGGGTAACTTTCATCAAGTTACTTTATTTACTTGTCAAAAGAAAATAATAATAATAGTTCTCACACAAGTTTTTGTGGAGATTGACTGTGTAGCACTTATTACAGTGCCTGGCATAATGAGAAGCACTCAGATAATGTTAGGTAATTTTGAATCAGCTGTTGGCATCAAGTTTAATTCCTGAATCACTTAATGCCTATCAACTACCATCAATAGCATTTATTCTGGACTCTATTTGTTCATAACCTCTCAATGATACTTAGTTGTCTACTTTTCTTATGTGCCTTTAAAATAAATTATTCTACATACTTCAGCCTCTTGTTGCCTAGACTTGTATTTGCTATTTGATTTGTAAACTGATTTTTTAAGAATGAAGATTAGCCTTTGACCCATTGGTTCTCACTAGCTCACACTTTAGTTGAAGATACTTTTTATGCTGTCATTCATATGAAAATATAGAAAAGGCAAAGATATAATGACAGAACCTAGGTTTGTGATTGTTAGAGCTAGGGAGAGGATGGGACACAGATTGTGACAAAAACATGAGAGAATTTTTGGAGGGTGATAGGGAGCTGTATATCATGATTGTAGTGGTATTTATATGATTGCATCTCATTTTCAGTCTTTAATTTGTACATTAAAAATTGATGATTATATGCAAATATACCTCAATGGATTGAGTTTTAAAAACTGAAATATCACCTGAGAGGTAGAACAAAGGAGAGCACAAATATCTTCTTTTTTAGTTAATGGTAGTGCATTTATTTATTTTTTATTTATTTTTTTTAGAGAGAGAGCAAGTATGAGTGAGGGGGAAGGGAAAGGAAGAGGGAGAGAAAGAATCTTAAGCAGGCTCCACGCTCAGTGTGGAGCCCAAAGGAGGAGGGCTCAATCTTATGACCAGGAGATCTGAGTTGAGATTAAGAGCTGGATGCTTAATTGACTGAACCACACAGGTGCCCCAGTAATACATTTATTTATAAGAAGGGCTAACTCATATATATTCTTTGAAAATAAACAATGAAACTAAGTTTTATGTATACTAAGTTTGATAAAACCAAACTCTTTCATAAAGCAACTTGTCACAAACAAAACAGATTTAATGGGATATCACTAGCACAATCACTTTTTCATAAAATATCTCAAAACAATGTTTTTACAATGTTCTGATGGGTGTCTTTGATAGTATTAGTAGCCATCCTCTTAACTTTTTTTTTCCAGTTTTTTTTTAAAGATAAGAACTTATTTCATAAAAGAAAAAAGATGTTACTGCCTTTACAGACAAAATATAGTATAAAATATTTTTTAAAAAGAGTAGCAATGATGATGTAGATACACTTTTTTTCTTTTAATAGACTAGTTTTAGATCTGTTTTGAATTCACAGCAAATCTATGTGGAAAAGATATTTTCCATACACCACCTATGTCCAAATATTCCTAGCCTTCCTCATTATTAGCATCGCCCACAGAGTGGTACATTAGTTAAAATAGATGAAGCTATATTGACACATCACGATCACTCAAGTCCACAGTTTAGGGTTCACTGTATGGTTTTCGACAATTGCATAATGACATGTATTCATCATTATAGTATCATGCAGAGTAGTTTCATTGCCTGTAAAAAGCTTTGTGCTCCATCTAGTCATCTCTCCCACCAATCAACTCCTGGAAATCAGTGTTCTTATTGTTGTTGCCACAGTTTACCTTTTTCAGAATGTCATATTGTTGGAATCATACAGTGTGTAGACTTCTCAGGTTGGCTTCATTACTTTTTAAATTTTATTCATTTATTTTATGTAATCTCTACAGCCAGTGTGGAGCTTGATCTCATGACCTGGAGATCAAGAGTCACATGCTCTTCTGAGTGAGCCATCCAGCACACCTGGTTTGACTTTTTTCAATTAGTATTATGTATTTAAGGTTCCTCCATGCCTTTTCATAGCTTGATAGTTCATTTCCATTTATTTATTTATTTATTTATTTATTTATTTATTTATTTATTATTTCAAGTTTTTACTTAAATTCCAGTTAGTTAACTTATAGGGTAATATTAGTTTCAGGTGCAGAATTACTGATCACAAGTGCCCTCCTTAATCCTTGATATCCATTTAACTCAACCTCTCACCCACTACCCCTCAAAAAATTCTCAGTTTGTTCTCTATAGTTAAGACTGTGCTTTCTGGTTCCCTTCTCTCCCTCTCTTTTTTTTTTTTTTAAGATTTTCTTTTATTTATTCAAGGGGGACACACACAGAGAGAGAGAGAGAGGCAGATACACAGAGGGAGAAGCAGGCTCCATGCAGGGAGCCTGATGGGACTTGATCCTGAGTCTCCAGGATCACACCCCTGGGCTCATGGCAGCAATAAACCACTGAGCCACCTGGGCTGCCCTTCTCTCTCTTTTTTCTCCTATGTTTATCTGTTTCATTTCTTAATTTCCCCACATGTGGGGGAAATCACATGGTTATCTGCCTTTTTCTGACTGACATGTGTTGCTTAGTATACTAATCTCTAGGCTACTACATTGTTGCAAATGGCAATATTTCATCCTTTTATGATGGCTGAGTAATATTCCGTGTGTGTGTGTGTGTGTGTGTATCACCTCTTCTTTATTTACTCATCAGTTGATGGACATTTGGGCTCTTTCCATAATTTGCCTATTGTTGATAATGCTGCTGTAAACATTGGGGTCCATGTGACCCCTTGAATCACTGAATCCTTTGGGTAAATACCTAGTAGTGCAATTGTTGGGTCATAGGGTAGTTCTATTTTTTACTTTTTGAGGAACCTCCATACTGTTTTCCAGTGTGGCTGCATCAGCTTGCATTCCCACCAACAATGCCAGAGGGTTCCCCTTTGTCCACATCCTCACCAATGCCTGTTATTTCCTGTGTTGTTAATTTTAGCCATTCTGACAGGTAGAAGTGATATATCATTTTAGTTTTGATTTGTATTTCCCTGATGATGAGTGATGTTGAGCATCTTTTCACGTCTCTTACCCATCTGTATGACTTCTTTGGAAAGATATCTCTTCATGTCTTCTGTCTATTCTTTAACTGGATTATTGTTGAGTTGTACAAGTTCTTTATATATTTTGGATACTAACTTTTTATCACATTTGCAAATATCTTCTCCCCATTTCAAAGGTTGCCTTTTAGTTTTGTTAACTGTTTCCTTCATGGTGCAATAGCATTTTATCTTGATGAAGTTCCAATAGTTTATTTTTGCTTTTGTTTCCCTTGCCTCATACCTAGTAAGAAGTTGCTCTGGCCAAGGTCAAAGAGGTTATTGCCTGTGTTCTTCTCTAGGATTTTGAATGGTTTCCTATCTTACATTTAATTTAGGTCTTTCAACCATTTTAAATTTATTTTTGTGTATGGTGTAAGAAAGTGGATCCAATTTCATTTTTTTTTGCATGTTGCTGTCCAGTTTTCCCAAAACTGTTTGTTACAAAGACTGGCTTTTTTCCATTGGAAAAAAAAAAATCTTCTACTTTGTCGAAGATTAGTTAACCATATCATTGTGGGCCCATCTTTGGGTTTTCTATTCTGTTCCATTGATCGATATGTCTGTTTTTGTGCCACCACTATCTTGTACTACAAGATACTGTAGTTACTTGTAGTTACTACAGCTTTGCCATATAATTTGAAATCCAGAATTGTGATGCCTCCAGCTTTGCTTTGCTTTTCAAGATTGTTTTGGCTATTAGGGTCTTTTACTGGTTTCATATAAATTTTGTATTATTCTAGCTCCGAGAAAAATGCTGTTGTTATTTTGATAGGAAATGCATTAAATGTGTAGATTGCTTTGGGCAACATAGAAATTTAAACAATATTTGTTCTTCCAATCCATGATTATGGAATGTCTTCCTATTTCTTTGCGTCGTCTTTGATTTCCTTCATAAATATTTTATAGTTTTCAAAATGCAGATCTTTGACTTCTTTGCTTAGGTTTATTCCTAGGTGTTTTATGGTTTTTGGTGCAATTGTAAATGGGATTGATTCCTTGATTTCCCTTTCTGCTGCTTCATTATTTGTGTATAGAAATGAAATAGATTGCTGTATGTTGATTTTATATGGGATCATATATTGAATTTGTGTACCAGTTCTAGAATTTTTTTGGTGGAGTCATTTGGGTTTTCTACATACAATACCATGTCATCTGCAAATAGTGAAAGTTCTGCTTCTTTCTTGCTGATTTGTTGTTTCTTTTTGTTGCCTGATTGCTGTGGCCAGGACTTCGAGTTCAATGTTAAATAACGGTGATGAGAGTGAACATCCCTGTCTTGTTTGTAAAGGAAAAGGCTCTCAGTTTTTCCCCATTAGGAATGATATTAGCTGGTTGTTTGGTTTGTTTTTTTTTTTTTTTTTTTTTTTTATGGTCTCTATTATGTTGAGGTATGCTCCCTCTCTCCCTACTTTGTTGAGTGTTTTTATCATGAATAAATGTTGTAGTTTGCCAAATGCTTTTTCTGCATCTATTGAGAGGATAATATTTTTTTTCCCTTTCTTTTATTAATGTGGTGCATCCCATTGCTTGATTTGCTAATAGTGAATCACCCTTGCAGTCCAGGAATAAATCTCACTTGATCACGATGAATGATTTTTTTTTATTTAAGATTTTATTTATCCATGAGGGACATAGAGAGAGAGAGAGAGAGGCAGAGACAGAAGCAGGCTCCATGCAGGGATCCCAAGGCAGGACTCTATCCTGAGACTCCAGGCTCACAACCCAGGTTGAGCAGGTGCTCAACTGCTGAACCACCCAGGGGTCCCTGAATGATTCTTTTAATGGACTCAATTTGGATTCAATTTGCTAGTATTCTATTTAGAATTTTTGCATCCATGTTCATTAGGGATATTGGCCTGTAGTTTTCTTTTTTAGTGGGATCTTTGTCTGGTTTTGGAGTCAGGGTTAGGCTGGCCTCATAGAATGAATTTTGAAGATTTCCTTCCATTTCTATTTTTTGGAATAATTTGAGAAAAATAGTTATTAACTCTTCTTTAAAAGTTTGGTGGAATTCCCCTGGTGAGCCATCTGCCCCTGGACTTTGTTTGTTGGGAGATTTTTGATTACTGATTCAATTTCTTTGCTGCCTATTGCTGTATTGCTGTTCAAGTTTTCTATATCCTCCCATTTCAGTTTTGGTAGTTTATGTTTCTAGGAATTTATTCATTTCTTCCTGACTGTCTGATTTGGTGGCATATAATTTTTTTATATTCTTTTATAATTTTTTTTTATTTCTATGGTGTTGGTTTTAATTTGTCCTCTCTCATTTACAATGTTATTTATTTGGCTTATTTCTTTTTTCTGTTTAATATATCTGGCTAAGGTTTCATCCATCTTATTAATTTTTACAAAGAACTAGCTCCTGGTTTCATTGATCTGTCCTACTGATTTTTGCTGTTGTTATTTGTTTGCTTCTATATCATTTATTTCTGCTATAATCTTTATTATTTCCTTTCTTCTGCTGGCTTTAGGCTTTATTTGCTGTTGTTTTTCTAGCTGCTTTAGGTGTAACCAAATAAATATAATGACCACAAAGATGGATGAAGTAGAGGAACAAATAAGTGATATAGAAGACATAATTCTGGAAAATAATGAATCTGAACAAAAGAAGGAATGAAAAAGCTTGGATCATGAAAGTAGACTTAGTTCAGTGACTCCATCAAATCTTATAACATTTGTATCAAAGAAGTCCAAGAAGAAGAAATGAGAGAAGGGGGCAGAAGTTTTATGTGAGGAAATTATAGCTGAGAACTTCCCTAATCTGAGGAAGGAAATGGACATCCAAATCTAGGAGGTGCAGAGAATTCCTATCAAAATGACCAAAAACAAGTCAAGACCAAAACATATTGTAGTTAAATTTACAAAATATAGTGATAAAGAAAAAAGAATCCCAGAAGCAGCAAGACAAAAAAAAAAAAGTCCCTAATTTTCAAGGAAATATCCATTATAGTAGCAGCAGATCTCTCCACAGAAACCTGGCAAGCCAGAAGAAAGAGGCATGATGTATTCAATGTGCTGAATGGGAAAAATCTGCAGCCAAGAATACTCTATTCAGCAAGGCTATCATTCAGAATGGAAGGAAAGAGAGTTTCCCAGACAAACATAAACTAAAGGAGTTCATGACCACTAACCAGCAAAGAATATTAAAGGGGATTCTTTGAGTGGGAAGGGACAACCAAAAGCAACAAAGACTAGAAAGGAGCAGAGAAAATATCCAGAAACAATGACAAAACAAGTCATAAAATGGCACTAAATTCATATCTATCAATACTTATTCTGAATGTAAATGGACTAAATGCTCCAATAAAAAGACACAGGGTATCAGAATGGATTAAAAAAAAGTAACCCATCTATATGCTGCCTGTAAGTTTTGTGTTTTACATTTAAGACTGTGATCCACTTTGATATAGTTTTTGTGAAGGGTGCAACATCTAAGCCTTTTTTTTTTTTTTTTTTTTTTGCTTTGGAATATATAGTTGTTCCAGTTAGAAGGATTATCTTTGCCTCATTGTATTGACTTTGCTCCTTTGGCAAAGATCAGTTGACTATATTTATGTAGATCTTTCTAAGCTTTCTGTTCTGTTCCATTGATCTGTTTATTCTTTCAATAATAGTACACTGTCTTAATTACTACAGCTTCATGATAGTCTTGAAGTCAAGGAATGGCAGTCCTTTGACTTTGTCTTTCTTCTTCAATACCATGCTGCTTATTTTGTGTACTTTACCTCTCTACGTAGTGGAATCACTTTGTTAATATATACAAAATGAAGGTGCTAATGCTGTTATTTTTTATTAGTATTGCATTGAATCTATTCCAATTTGGGAAGAATTGACATCTTGACAATGTTGAGTCTTCATATCATGAATATGGAATGTTTCTCCTTTATTTAATTCTTTGATTTTATTCATTGGAGTTTTGCAGTTTTCTTCATACAGATCTTTTGTACATTTTGTTATATTTATTCATAAGCATTTCATTTTCTGAGTGCTAATGTAAATAGTATTTTTTTAATTTCAAATTCCATTTTTTCCTGCAGGTGTATAGGAAGGTGATTGACTTTTGTATATTAATCTTGTGTCCTGGAAACTCACCATAATCTTATTTTAGTTTCAGGAATTTATTTTTGTCAGTTCTTTCAGATTTTTTTTTGTGGACAACAGCATCATCTGTGAACAAAGACGGTTTTATATCTTTCTTCCTAATTGTATGCCTTTTATTTTCATTTCTTGTCTTATTTCATTAGCTTTCCAGTAAGATGTTGAAAAGCAGTGATGAGAGAAAACATCCTTGTCTTGTTAGTGATCTTACTGGGAAATTTCAAGTTTCTTATCATTAAGTATGTTATTAGCTGTAGGTTTTTGTAGTTACTCATTGATCAAGCTAAGGAAGTTTTATTCTTGGTTTATCTTGAGGTTTTTTGTTTTTAAATCATGAATTGTGGTAGATTTTGTCAAATGTTTTTTATGCATCTATTTATATGATAGTGTGAATTTTCTTTTTAAGCTTGTTCCTGTGTAAATCATATTAATTGATTTTCAAATGTTAAACCACTCTTGTATAGTTGGGATAAGTCTTACATGCCCATAGTTTTATAAAAGTAAAGATGTAAGAAAATAACAAATCAAAGACATAGTAAAAAAATATAAAAGGAAGAAACTATTGGAAAAGTAGTATGGTACAATAAGAATTTTGATGAAGATAACCTAGATTCACAGTTTGAACTGAATAGTGAAATAAATGTTAGCTAGACATAAAAAGTCTGTATAAAACTATTACAGGATATTAGAAATAAAGTGAAATTCACTGAGTTACATATATTATTTGTAAAATGTTAAAAGATGATGAAAGTTATCTTTCTTCAAGTACAATATGACCTTTTGATACAGACCTTTCCATATTAATTTATTTGTGAGGTTTCTTCCTCTTTTACCTTTTTTCATTCTTTTTTTTTTTTTTTTTTTGATCCTGCCAGAAAAAGAAAGGCCTTCCCACAGTGCTTCAATTCATAGGGGTTCTAATCAGCATAGACTCTCTGATATTGAGATAGTTGAAAGCTATACCCAAAGGCCATAAAACCATAGCATTCACTTACATATTTCCTCACTGGGATGAATTCTTTGATGAAGAATAAGTTTGGAGATATAACAGAACTTTTTCCGGTTTGATCCCTAACATTCATAAAATGTCCCTCCATATCACTTGTAACGCTTACATGTGAAAGTTTTCTTACTAGTACCACTTTTGGGATGCTCAGTAAGATATGGAACTTTCACATTGCCTTTACATACTCTTTATATGGTTTCTTACCTATGTAACTTTCTTGATTTTGAGCAAGTTATAAGTCCTGTGGAAAGATCTCCCCACTTTCCTTATATTCCTCAGATTTTTCACCTGGATGAATTACCTATTAAAAGTAATTATGTTTGAAAAAAAACATGATCCACTATTAAAAACCTTCACACATTTGTTAAATTTTAAGGTTTACCACTCATGTCACTATAACAATATAAATAAATTATATGTGTTGATTATAGATCTGCCTAGTCCCTCCATTCATAAAATTGGTCACCAAATGACTCTGGTTTTGAGTAAATCTGAGCCACCAATAAAGCTATTTCTATATTTCTTAGTACTCAGAGCATTTTCTTCATCATTTATACTCGGATGTAAAATAAGAGAAGTGTGCTGAAAGTGAACATGTATTATTAGGTGGACATTATATGCCTGAAATGTCCTCCTATGATCTATTTTTTGTTTTTCAAATTGAATATTCTCTTTCAACATCTTCAGCAGGAGAATTCAGATCTATGTATTGAAATTTTTCCATTCTCTATCATTTTCCATTTGAATGATCTTATTTCATCTATTTCAGTTTTGCTGGATAATGTCTAGGCCTTATCTCTTGATTCCTAATCTGAATATAGGCTTCTTGTCTTCCATCCAAGATTCCTTCCTTAACTCCAATAAAGAGAGTAATAATGGATTAGAAATATAAAGTCTTATTAAAACTAAGTATCTAAAATATACAGCCTTCTGTGGTCACATTACAGAAAATGACTGTCCCTGGGACCATGTTGTTAAATTTTCAGGAGATGATTAGTTCTCTTCTAGGCTCTTTTTTGAAACAAACATCCTGGGAAGTGAGGGCTCCGTGGTATTCAATGTACTATATGGCTTTTGTGGCTAGGCTATAATGTCTTTTTAAATGATAGGAAACTTAAAAGAGACAAAAGAGACCAAATATCAAACAAGATGAAATACTCTTATTCTAAAATTGAAGACTGATGTTCCATTCAATAATACTTGTCTAATCTACTAATTTGTCTTTGTAAATACATCAATAAACACATTTCTCCTTTCTAACCATCATGTGTTTTAGTCTTTATTTTTTTTTATTTAGTCCCTAAATTTAAAGATAAAATTAAAAGTTTATTGGGGTTTTTTTGTTTGTTTGGTTAATTTTAAATCACGTATTTGGCAAGGGTTAATGTGTTTCCTTAAAATTTCTTAATGTATCCACTGTTTTGTATTTTTATGATATATTGAGAATAGAAATTCTAAAGATCTAGAAAAGGTATGATTTTATAATGTCTTTCACAATACAGGTTAATATTTCATAACTTCTACCACTAGAGGTTAATTTAACCTGCTCATGAATAATTGTGCTTTCTTTAAAAGAATGCAGACTCTTGACTGGGGACCAAAAGCAGACTCCTCCTAAATCACATTCATCTGAGAAATTACCATTAACACCAAGTAGTCCAACAGTATTCCATTCTCTCCAGTTCTCTTCTCCAAATCTTATTAATTTCAAGGGGCAAGAGGAAACTTTAAAACTTGACCATTCATTTGAAGTAATTAGCCTTTGAATTCATAGCTTGAAAAATTAAGATTGATAACCCAACATAGCACGTCAGGTGGGTTATCAAACTTATATACATGGCTAACTCGTAACTAAATACACTAATAATTTCTAATTTGTTGAAAAATATAAAGTCCCTCAGAAGAATAACATCACTTTTAAAATAACACTGTGGCATTATAAGGTGTTAGTTTAAAATAACCCCAAAATAATTATTCCTGAATAACAGCTGATTGCTATATCCAATGCTACAGAAAGATACCTTACACCTTTAGTGTCATCTTTGCAGATCAAACCTTCCCTGAAACCGTAATATTTTAATAAGTAATACCCTCCTTCTACAATTTTTTCTCTTAAATAGAAATTTTAATGAATTCATCCTTTCTGACATTTGCATTTGTCTTCAAATGCCACAAGGTAACAGGATTTTAATCATTCCAAATAGCTTTTTAATTATAGAACTAATTACTTTTGCAGAAGGTTAAGCTCCACAAACAGGAATAAAACTGTTTGATTGCACTTTGTGTGAAGAATGCTGCTGTGCTCCTAATTTAGGTATTTGGTAAATTTATTCGGTCAGTTTTATCTGACTTTTTAGTATAAGATGAAAGAGTTCAGTTTTAAGAGAATTTGACATTATGTAGTGTGAATCAACTAATGTTACTTTAATTAATTATAGAATCAGAGAGGGAAGAAAAGACACTCTGCACATGAAACAGCAGATAAGTAACTGCTAACTCCAGCCTCCAAGGCTGTACCAGAAGCACATCATTTCAGCCTTTAGGAAATACACTGTTGTTGTCTTTAGTGTTCAAAAAGAATTTACAGTTAAGTTCTTTGCAAAAAAGGGGATTACCTATTTTGGAGCTGTGTTCTGAGTGAGGATTCAACTAATAATTTGTAGAGAGAGAATCTACCAAATTATTTCTTATTTGAGTGGTTGTTAAATATTTCTCTCTCTTTTTTTAAGATTTTATTTATTTATTCATGAGAGATACAGAGAGAGAGGCAGAGACACAGGCAGAGGGAGAAGCAGGCTCCATGCAGGGAGCCCGATGTGGGACTCAATCCTGGGACTCTGGGATCATGTTCTGAGCCAAAGGCAGACACTCAACCGCTGAGCCACTCAGGCGTCCCTTAAATATTTCTCTCCTGTATGCTTCCCACTGCAAGGCTCAACTGAGCGATATTTTTAGTGTATAGTATCACATAAATAAGAAATTTATTGTATTTCGGCTGTCCTATTTAACTTTTTCAAAAGCTTACATGTGAATACTGAAAATGTGTCCCAAATAGGACAATCTTTATACATTATGTATTCTCTTCTATTAAAAAAATGCCATAGTTGTTTATATATGCTCATTTACTGTAGGTAAAAATGGTCAAAGTTCATGACAATTTGATTGTTTAACTATGTTTTTAAATCCATCACTATGGAATATATTTTAATATATTTCTCACACTCATTTTAACTGCAACTGACAGGGAAAAAAAAAACCCACGATATCATACTGAGAGACTAAAATCCACTGAAAAACAATCATAAATCCTTTAATTAGGCAGCTATGTTTAACAAAGAGTGTCTGATTAGTGTTTACTTCCTAGTCACATCAAATACTACAAACAAGATACAAAACAATACAATTCCTGATAGGTGAGGAACTTGTGGTTATAGGGGATGCTCCATTCATAGTACTTGACAACCAGTCACCAACATTTCAAGGTTGGAGAAAGATGAAGTTTCCATTGCTAGATCACATTTCACATTAGGATAGTAAGTCTCTTCAAGATAGAGTCAAATGAACAATGATTGTAAACACTGGTAAATTTTTTTTTTTTTTTTTTGGTAGAGGATTTTCTAAAGACTAATTGTATGCTTTCTGCCATAAGGATTTCTACATTCAGCTTAGTTGAGCCAGTTTTTTTGTTGTTGTTGTTGTTTAAGATTTTATTTATTTATTCAATGCGAGACACAGGGAGAGAGGCAGAGACATAAGCAGAGGGAGAAGCAGGCTCACTGTGGGGTGCCTGAATTGGGACTTGATCCCAGGACCCTGGGATCATGACCTGAGGCAAGTGCAGACACTCAACCACTGAGCCACACAGGTGCCTCTGCAGCATATGTTTAATAAAAACCAACCTTACAATTAGAACTCATGGCATGTAATATAATGACATTGCTTTTTCCATTTCATATTTCAGAATAAATTGTTCTCAGTTTTATAGAGATTTCTCCTTTTTTGTAAACAGCCTGTGCCAGCATTTATCCTTCATATTAAATATTATGAAGGCTAACTTATGAGTTTTAATACTAAAATTTCAAGTCACTTGCATCTTTAAAAAAGTTACATAATCTATGAGAAATGGATTTTGTAATTTGTATAAAATATATATTAATAGCCAGGTTTCTGTGCAGAGTATCTTAGTGACTATTTTTGATACATATTTGGAGACAATACAGCACATTTATATATATGTTTCGCTTATTTGAGGGAAAGCATAACTTTTTTAAAAATACATAGAAATTGGAAAGTGTGGTTTTAATCATGTTACCATATTTAGAAAGTAGGTTTGTTTTTCCTCAGGTGACCCCTAAAGAAAGCTGGTAGTGAATATAAATATGAATTGTAAAATCTTATCATCAAATGGACAAAGGTTAGATTTTTTTTTATTTGAAAAAAATACAGATTTATCTTTTGCTAAACATTTTACACCGAAGCAATGGAAAATAGTAAATTTAAATTAGATAAACAAGAATTACCTTGATATTTTCTTTTTTATTTCTTTCTTTGGAATTTAATTATAAGAATTCTAGTAATTTTTCTCTCATATAAATAAATATATTATTTTATTATTTTTTGATTCATAGTCATTTGTTTACTCATATACTTATGGAAACTTATCAACTCTATTCTACCACTGTAAAATAGTATTTTATTTTTTTAAGATTTTATTTATTTATTCATGAGAGATACGGAAAGAGAGGCGGAGACATAGGCAAAAGGAGAAGCAGGCTCCATGCAGGGAGCCCAATTTGGGAGTCGATCCCTGAACAACCAGGATAATTTCCTGAGCTGAAGACAGACACTCAACCAGTGAGCCACCCAGGCATCCCTGTAAAATAGTATTTTAAATATACCATTATGTAGTCTATGTAACATAATATTTTAACCTAGAAAGTTTATTGTAAGTAGTGTCTAAAAATGTCCTTGAAGAAAAGCTGTCAGTATATATACTTCATGATCCATATATCTTGGTTAATTTTTGATAGAAGTTTTCTCTACTTAGTAATAAATTACAGGTAAGGGCAAATCACCCAAGAATGCAGTGTGTAAGACTCACACACATGAGAAAAAGAATAAATTATGAGAGGTGTTAACAGACCATTGCTAAGCAAATTTGCTAGAAATTGATATCAATTCTTATAGATATTTGTATATTTCCACTACACTTTTAGCTAAACTGAAAAAAAACCCAGGATAGAATTAAAAGCTTCAGGTTGTTGTTTTTTTATAAGATTTTATTTATATATTTATTTGAGAGAGAAAGAAAAAATCATGAGCTGGGGGAGGGGCAGAAAGAGCGGAAAAAGCAGATTCCCCCCTGAGCTCCATATGGGGCTCCATCTCAGGACCTTGGGATCATGACCTGAGCCAAAGGCAGACACTTAACTGACTAAACGACTTGGGACTGCCAAAGTTCAAGTTTTAAAATTCCTTCTAACAATTGACTCAGTGTATATATATTAGTGATGATGAGGTTTGCTGCTAATTTAGTAATTTTTACTTTTCCTCAGATTTTCTCTTCTCATATCCATTAACTTCCACGATACCCAAGTTAGCCCAGCATACATAATTAATATGGTGCATATGCCTCACTGTTTTCACTTGCTTAGTAGTACAATGATAAATCTGAGGCTTGCTCTATCACACTGTTTGCATTAGAAAGATGATCCACCAATTTTTTTTTTTCCCTAAGAAAAAGATAGCAGATAATGATTGAATTTGGAACTTGGGCTGTTTGTTTAGTTTTCCATTCTTTCTCACCAATAGGAAACATATTTTTAAAAGTACTACTAAATCTTTCAGTAGTCCGGTAGTCTTTAAAATACATAATATATTCAGTGTAAGCCTTTTGTTTATTTTTTGGTCAATGGCTATTACAGTTTTCAAAGGTTGTAATCAGGAATGGGAAACAATGGTGAACTCAAAGAAGATCAGGACATATAACCATGTGGATTCAGTATTACCTTCTATTGATTTGAACAGGAGTATTTAGAAAAGAACCTATCCTAAGAGGTGTGTGTGTGTGTGTGTGTGCGTGTGTGTGTATAAAAACTAAAAAATTATATTTTGTCACATGAATCTTGGTCTAGTTTGAGATGGAAAAAATTGAGACTTTTCAATTTGTATATTGAAATTAACTTGTAAATTTCAAGAAAATTCAAGAAAGTCATCCTGCTTGTTTAATGCACTAATCCTAAAACACGGAGGGAAGAATTTAACATGGTCCTTAGAAAAACACCATTAGAAGTTGAACAAAACCAATGTTAATATTTGAAAAATAAATGCTTACTCACATAATATAAAATTAAAGTTGTAAATCAGCTAAATCAACAGAAATTTTAGAAGTAACAAAACTTCATTTTTTAAAAGTGCAGATACTACATAATTAAATATTTATTTAGCAGGATAAATGACTAGTCTTCTGATATTAGTTACTCAGATTATTGTGAGTATATCATATCAATAACTATGACATATTTTATAGACTGAAGCTTTTATGTTTATCACAGGGCATACAAGAGCTTACACATATTTTATCACTTACATTCTAACATTTAATTAATAGTCTAAGTTGGCTTGGCCTCTTGCCATTAATGAAGGAAACTTAATAGAATTCAAGTTGTAGAATAATACAATAGTATGAAAGAGTTTCCAGTAGCAAGTCCCATAACGGGAGCCCAAAAATGTCCTTTTGAATGTCTGGTTCCCCACATAATTTTCCTGGTATTCTTTTTGGGAATGAAAACTTTCCTTTCCCAATGTAACCCTAGAAGTAAATATATTTTGGGAAATTAGATCTGGATCAGTTCAGGTGTTTGAATTATATTTTTCAAGGTTAATTTATGATGAAGGTAAGAATACCTCAAAGTACCTCTTCATCAAAATTTTATAACGGTATACATAGCAAGTTTACCTGGCACATAAGGCAGTTCCCTAATGCTAAGACTCAAAAAACTGTAACCCTCAGTCTTTCATGCGACATATTACTGATAACATACACAGAGAATGTAGTCATGTCCACTGTGTATATTTCCATGCCACCACTGATTTGTGAACAAAGGAAAAGTTAATGAAGAAAGAGTACATCAGACCAACAGATAGACATATTTCTCATATAATGGAATGTGGCTAACTCATCACATATGACTAGTAAGAGGAACATCAATCAAAAGAGCAGTTTTGTTCAAGGGACTTTGAAGATTTCATTGGAATCTATTTTTTCCCCAATATATTAGGAATGGCAAGAAAAAGTTCTCCACTTTGTAAATCAGCTTATTTATTGGCTAGAAATCACAAAATATTAAAGTATGAGAGAGATCATTGAGATTATTTTGCTATAAGTTATTAATTTACTATGTAGAGAAATGAGACTTAAGTAGATTAAGTGGTTTATCTAAGGTCACAAAGATAATTAGTAAAAAGAGGAACAAAACTCTTGGTTCACTGTCTTTGCGTACTTTTAAATATGCTCTGTTGCTTTCTTGTTTTCCAGAATTTGGAAGAGTGCAAACACAGTTAGGAGTGACAGTAAATGATCCACACTTGGAAAAATTTTTCGGTTGAGGTAGAAATTCACGTCTAAAATTTTGCAGAGATGAAATGTTATTTCTCTAAGTGAGAGGAGAAAGAAGTCTTGACACGCTGATTACTTGGAACAGAGAAATGGATGACTATTTGTAATTACAAAATTAAATAAAATGTAGGCAAAGAAAAGAGGAATAGTCTATTTTACGTAGCTTTTGCCCTAAATATTGTCAGAGTCAGAAAGGTTATTTCTTTTACCAGAGTAGCCTATAGCTTCATATAGACAATAAATCATACTTCTATTTCAGCACTATATACAGTATTTTATTTTCTCCTGGTGTCTATGAAAAATTCTCTTTTCTACATTAATGACAAAATATGATAAATCATATATAATTACTTGGTGAAATACTAAAGTGATACCTCTTTATAAGTTATTACCAGCAGTATGGTTATGTTTATTAACTATTTACATGTATTTAATTAACTTTTGAAATGTATATCCAATACTGAATTATATAAATATAATAGCAAATCTCATTCCCATTATAGTTTGTGAAAAGCACTAAATCATTATCAAGAAATACTAAGTCAACTATTTCCTTCTTTTTTTCTCCTGAACATTTTCAAAGTTGAACATTAAAAAGTCTTGCTTTTTATTTTTAGAAGCTATTATTGAATGCTTCAATTTGTGGTATATCAGCTAATAAGGAAATGAGAATCATTTCCAAATACATATTTACTGTATAATTTTTATTGCCAATCAATAAGAAATTCAGATAAATCCAAATAAAAAATTTAAGTTGAAAATATTGAAAAAAAAACTATGCATTTTGATCAGAAGCATACATGTTAGAAAAGTTTCTGGAAATAAGCCAATTCAGTATATGTTTCTTATGGCAAAGACATACTAATCTGTTCAAATTTGGAATTTATGAAAAACACTGTATTTATTTAAATATTATTTTGTTAAGAGTACAGTAGACAAGAGTATTTGAATGAGATATACATGATACTGAAGTGTATGAATTAAGCACATTAATTTGAGTTTAATAATGCTTGAAGACTGATTTGAGGTCATTGTAGATCAAATTTTAAATACCGAAGACTGTGGCATATGAGACTGAGTTGGATAATAGAAAGCTCTAGAGGAAATTGGAATAACAGAATCAAGATCATTAAATGAATGGAAAGTGGTATTTATTTTTTATCAGTACAATCTAAAATATAGTTGAAAAGGAAAAAAAAGGAATCAAATGGCACAGAAAAACCACAAAGAGATTGATTGTTCTGAAGAGTAAATGAGCTATTATTGTTTTGAATATTAAAATGAGCATTTCTGGATAGCCCAGGTGGCTCAGAGGTTGGGGCCTGCCTTCGGACCAGGTGTGATCCTGGAGTTCTGGGATTGAGTCCCACCTCAGGCTCCCTGCATGGAGCCTGTTTCTCCCTCTGCCTGTGTCTCTGCCTCTCTCAATCTCCCTCTCTGTGTGTGTGTGTCTCTCATGAATAAATAAATAAAATCTTTAAAAAAATAAAATAAAATATAATAAAATGAGTATTTCATAAAACTTTAGGAATATAGACATTTAATTATTTATATTATCACCATTTTCACGTTATGAATACATTTTTAGCTCAAAATTAAACTTGTACTTCATTACATAACTGAGTATTATGTAAGATAATTCATTCTTAAAATTAAATATCCACGATATGCATTCATTTGAATGAAATATGTGCTGTATTTTAATAGAACCTTACTCTAAAACTTAAAATCAGTTTGATATCAACTTATCTTCATAAAAATACAATCAAAATTTTAGTAATTCAAAGACGATTCCCTCTCTGGAGTCCATTAGAAATGTCATGTTGCTGAGGAGTTATATGTACCTTGTAGATCTTAATAAAGAACCTCAAAAGATTAATTCCAGTAATAGTGTGAATTGAATAACTCTCATGTTATTTTCTTTAGTAATCTGAAAAAAATAAACTTAAATTGAAGAAATCCAATCAATTATGACTCTGAGAAGTCTGAATTCACAAATTAATCATAATTTCACATAGCCCATTAAAATTTACGCCGACATCCCTTAATGTTTTGGATTCATTGGCACTCCAAGAATTAATCAGAGAAACCAAAATCCAAAAAAAATAAATGTTTGTTTAATCATGAGGGTGGAACATATATGAAAAAGAGCTCATGGTTAGGTGCAAACTATTTTTCTCTCTGTTTTGTTATTTATTGTCTTTTCTGTACTATTCCTATAATCACACTCTTCTTTCATTTTCTTTAGGGAACTTGTATTTTCTCCACCTCATCCATTTGTTTTCATTGGGAATACCTACATTTTTACCTGACTCCACTCTCAACCATAGTTGACTAGTTCAAGAGTAGGCTGAAGTCAAGCAGAGTTTTCCTAAGAATTTTCAAAATATTCAGGCTTTATGGTGGTAGATATTAAAAAAAGAGGGACTTGAGATTTATGAGTAGTCAAGTGTCCTCCCTTATGAGAAATGAGCTTTCAGTGAAAGAGAAATATACTTGTGGAGAAAGGCATAAATGAAAAACTAAGAAAGAGACCTGGCAGCATTCAAGTTTCTGATCTGGTATGAATTTAGTTTGTTTGCTTTTTTTAAGTTTAGAAATCTCTTTCTCTTTTGTTTTTTTCCTTTGATCATTTAATCCATTCGTTTTTGGAACATCCTGTTTTTCTACATGAGTTCAAGTTCAATTTCTGTAATTTCTAATCAATAGAAATGAACAGTAGAATGGGCTTGAATAGGATTTTATGTTTACACATATTTTAGGAAGATAGACACAAAGCAAGAATTTCTGCTGAATGATTCACTAGATTAATTTTATTTAGCTATTCTCTTAATATCTGTCTGCATAGTTATCATGTTTTGTCTCTATGGTGGCAGAACTGACTGATGGGACACCATTCTCTCCCTTCACTTTCTACCTTACCACAAACACCACTGCTGGTTTCTCCTCTCCTTGTCCTTGACCTCTAAATTTTTCATAAATCCAGAGTTCAGTCTTAGAACTACTGTTCAATACCATCTATACTCACTTCCCCGTGTCCTCAGGGCTTTCAATAATACCCATATGATGACTAGCCTAAATTTAATTCAATGCCAAGGCCAGGCATATTCTCTGTATGCAAGACAAGTATACCACATGCCCTACTAGAACTTCTCACTGGAGATGTCTAGTAATCATCTCAAGATTAACATCCACGTTTAGCTTAAGTATCCACATATCCTAGACTTACTGTTTCTACAATCCTCATCTCAAAAAATGCCACTGCAGCCTCCCAGTTGTGCAAGCAAAACGGACTAGAGTGATTTTGGAGGTCTACATATACCATATATATATAGGCATACCTCAGAGCCTGTTGATTTCAGACCACTGCAACTCAGCAAGTATCAAAACAAAGCGAGGCAAATAAACCTTTTGGTTTCCAGTGCATATAAAAGTAATGTTTACACCAGGCACCCGTGTGGCTCAGTTGGTTAAGTGTTCAATTCTTGATTTTGGCTCAGGTCATGACCTCAGGATCATGAGATGGGGCCCTGTGTCAGTCTCTGTGCTCAGTGGAGAGTCTGATGGAGATTCCCTCTCTTCCTCTTCCTCTGCCCCTTCCCCTGGTTTCTCTCTATAAAATAAATAAGTTAATCTTAAAAAAGTAATATTTACACTGTACTGTAGTCTATTAATTGCACAATAATATTATACTTAAAAAATGTACATACGTTAATGAAGATATAATATATTGCTAAAAAATGTTACTTGAGCTTTTACTGAGACATAATCACTGATCACAAATCACCGTAACAAATATAATAATACTGTAAAATCTGGAAATATTGCAAGAGTTACCAAAATGTGACACAGTGAACAAATGCTGTTGGGAAAAAGGTTGCTAATACACTCCTCAGATGCAGGGTTGCCATAAACCTTCAATTTGTAAACAATACAATATGTGCAAAGTGCAATAAAGTGAAGCATAGTAAATCAAAGTATGCCTATATATTTTTTCTGTCCATGAGAAATTTCTATCCTTTCTAAACACAGTATTTATTGCAAATTTGACCATTACAATCTAATTAGCCACTACTTGGTCAATACTTAGTTAAGTACATTATCTCTGCCAATTTTAGCAACATCTCTGACATTTTACCCTGCTTCAACTTTTTGCAAATGAATTATTGTATTAGTTTCAGAATGACTCCTTCACTCTATACAGCTGGAAAAGAGGTACTTCAGAAAGATTCTGCCATTGCTCTCCTCAGATCCTCTAACAGCATAACATCATTTAATCTCTTTCTAAATAAAAGCCCCGTCCCTACCATGACCTTGAAAATCTAACTTAATCTGGCCCAAAACTAACTCTGATTTCATCTCTTACAATTCTCTCCCTCTCTCTCTCTAACCAAGACATACTTGCTTTCTTGTCCAAAGACAGCACACCAAATATGAGTCCACTTTTGTGACCTTGAATTCTCTCTTCTGCCTGGAAGGGGCAGAAATATTTATATGGCTTATTTCATTAATTCCCTTGGTTATAATATTTCTTCTCTTACTATAAATAATGTCCTATAGTTTTTTCTTACCTTTGATATTTTATAACATTCTTTTTAAAGAATGGATTATTTTATTTAAAAAATCCTCAGTTTAGTCATCAACACTTTTCATCATTTTAAATTTTCACATATTTATAATATGTAATTTTTAATATCTCATTAGATTTAGTGAATATTCTCCCTTTGTTATTTATATCATGAAGAACCACACATAGGAGTTTTTAATAGTTGATGTATGAAATTGTAAGTTTCAGTTAAGCTTTGTAACTCAGGGGAATAGGTGTTAATTTTCCATTTCAGTCATACAACTAAATATTTGAGAAACAGGATTCAAATATATTTTGTTCCTTAGACAAATTAACCTTCTCATTAGACTAGAGCTTTGTTCTGTATCTTTTGAAGGGTGCAACAGATTTTATCGCCTTTCAATTAAAATCCTTTCCCATAACTTGAATCTTTTCAATGTGTGTAAACTTATTACCTAATTTCCCTGATTCCTAAAATAATTTCATTAGGGAACTTTGTGAAAGTGTGTGATGCCCACTCTATACATGGGATATTGAATTGCATTTGTTCATCGTGTATTTCTCATAGCAAACTTTACAAAGCAATAATTAAAACTTTATATCTCACCAGATATGTTGAATTTAAGGGCTGATTTTTTTCCCCTCTTGACTATAATCTCTTTGAGGACAAGATCTTTGTCTCTATTTGCTTTTAATGCAATCTGTTGCTTTTTATTTAATTCAAACAACATAGAAAAAAATGCCATGCATAATCTCTATCTCCATTACCACCCAGCACACAATCAATACAATCTGGTTTAAGTACATTAAAATGGTATGCAATTTAGCAACAATTGATGAGTATAAAGAATTTATTTTATAAGATAGCTTAATTGGAGAAATGTTTTAATTTGGTGACAGAAAATGTTTAAATTGGGATATTGTTTATTCTAAAATGATTTATATTGCTCATTTAATAAGTATTTGCCCTAATCATAGCTGAATATCTTTCATTTTAGTATTAATGTCAAATTGTTATGATTTTATGGTTTTACAATATTCTGTCTTTGATTTATTATCTTAATTCTATGACATGGGGAGAGAATAAATATTAACCTCATTTTATAGATTAATAAAATACCCCATATAAAGATGTACTGAAGGGCAAATAACCAGTGTATGAATAATCAAATTTGGGATGAGTTTATTATGACTTTTATTCTATTGTAATTTAATATACTAGGTATAAGTCACTGAGGATCTAAATCATTCTCTTCAGAAGCAAAAATTAAGAGTTTAGATTTCTATTTATTTTCCCATAGTAAATAATTGTATAAATGATGTATAAATGATATAATGAATAAATTGTATAAATGATACCCTAGTTGTATCTATAAAACATATTTAAAATTTTTCTATTAAGATAGCATTCTTTTATAAAGGCCTTTGAATTGATAAAATAAGCAACTAACACTCGTATCAAGAAATGGCTAATATATCTAACATTTTCAATATTTATATGGCTTTTCTGCGAAACTTTAAAAGTATTATTAACTAAAATAGTCATTGATGGCTGTATTATAACTATTCTTTTGGACTCAGACATTTGCTTCTTCAAACAGAGTGAGAAGAGATAAATGATAAAGAGCAAAAAGTAATCATAATTTCCTCTTTTAAGACATGATTAAAAGGGCAATTTAGAATGTAATAATTAATGTCAGTGATAATTGCATTACTGTATGACATGCTGAGACATTCTGTGTCATTTAATAGGTTTGGATTTGCAAGGCAAACTTCTAAAAGCTGGTTAATTCCTCACAGGCAGTATGCCTACAATTTAGATAAGAGCCACCAGATTCATTATTTTGGATCCAATGAGGTGGACATAAATGAATAATTTAGACTTGCACTAGGCAGTACTCTGAGGACATTCTCCACATCATTCAGTATTACTTTTTTGTTTTGTTTTGTTTTGTTTTTAAGGAATGAGACTTTGATTAAAATGATGCTGTATCTGCACCCACCAATTTAAAGTTATAATAAGGTACATACTACATTAAGTAAGCATTAAAACACTGGTGCACATGAATACACATTGGCAAAAGTTAATTACTTATATTTATTCACTTATTTACATATTATTATTGAATACCTAATAATAATGGATCTAAAAATCAAAACAGCTACGATTTGGTGAAGGATACTTACCAGTCAAAACTAAATCACATCATTCTGTAGATTGACAAATGGTACAACAAATTATCATGAGTATAATGAGAGCAGGAACAAGTAGCAATACACAACCTAATTTTATGGGTTCAGAAAAGACTTCTTAAAAAATGTGTTACTTCTCTTGATAGGTAAAGAATAAATGTGTGTTAACTAGGTGGAGATGGTAGTGTAAATCAGTGAAAATTCTTACATACCCAAAGGCAAGAGTAATAGGAAATTTTTCAGGAACTTAATGTATATTTGGATCATAAATCATTAGAGGATAAATGGAGAGAGATCAGGAAGTAGATCACCAAGGGGCTGGTGAAACACATGAGGAAACTGGACTTTATCCTGGGGGTGATAGGAATGACTGATGGGATTTATTAGCAGTTTATATTCTGATCCTTCTTTTAGTATGGCAATTCTGACTATACTGTGGAAAATGAATTACAGTGAAGTAACTTTAGAAATAAAGAGTATTTATAAATTTATTGCTATGATCCAAAAATGTACTGAATCATAAACAAGGTAGTAAAGGTATAACTGGGAAAAAGTAAATAGTCTGCAAGACAAGGAGGTAGTGATCATAAAGTCATATGAGAAAGGAAAATGTATTAGTTTCCTATTGCCACCATAATAAAATATCAGAAACTTGTTTGCTTAAAACAATACAAAACTATTGTTCTACACTTCTATAGATTAGAGTCTGACAAGGTAAAAAAAAAAAAAAAGTCTGACAAGGTCTCACTGAACTAAAATCAAGGTGTCAGCAGGGCTGTGTTCTTTTCTGAATAGTTTAGGGGAGAATTTGTTTATTTTCCTTTTTTAGGAAAAGCTTATAGAGATAGTCTTTATTCCTTGGCTCATGACTCCTTCTTCCATTTTCAAAACTAGTAATGTTGCATCTTTCTGACCCTACTTCTCCCATAGTTTCTGTTTCTCACCACAGTTGGAAAGGTTATTGGATTTCAAGAACTGGGTTACACTGGGTCCACTCAAATAGTCTAGTATAATCTGCTCTTCTCTCAGGGTCCTTAACTTAATCATGTTTTCATAGTCTCTTTTGCCATATACACTAACATATTCACAGGTTCTGGAGATTAGGACACAGACATTTTTGAGGACCATTATTCTGAATATCACAGAACAAGAATGGTCCAAGGTGAAATATTTTTTTCTGATCTGGGAAATTCAGAGGTGAAGACAGTAAAAATTTTGCATACCAAGATAGATAAAAAAGAATTAAGAGCAACACGTCATTATAACTAATGTAATGGGGGAGGAAGAAGAAGAAGAAGAAGAAGAAGAAGAAGAAGAAGAAGAAGAAGAAGAAGAAGAAAAGAAGAAGAAGAAGAAAAGAAGAGAAGAAGAAGAAGAAGAAGAAGAAGAAGAAGAAGAAGAAGAAGAAGAAGGAGAAGGAGAAGAAGAGGAGGAGAAGAAGAAGAGAAGGAGGAGGAGAAGAAGAAGAAGAAGAAGAAGAAGAAGAAGAAGAAGAAGAAGAAGAAGAAGAAGAAGAAGGTTATGAGAGAGGAGTGAATTGGTGACTGATCATGGCAATATTAGTAATTGGAAAAGGAAATAAGGAAATATATGATTCTGACCAGGTTTGAACAAGAAGATATTGAACTCTAATAATCCTCTCAATCTTCTCAAGTCCACACATATGTGAATCATTATTTTTTATTAGAAACTTTTGAAAGTTTTTAATTGGGAATCCCACAATACACTTTTCCTTCTTTTTTTAAGGTAAAATTCACATAACATAACATTAACTACTTTCAATGGCACTTAGTATAGTCACAATGATTTGCAATCATTACCTTTATCTTATTATGAAATATTTTTATCACCCAGAAATAAAACCCTATACCCATTAAAGAGTTGTTCACCATTTTTTCCAACCCCACAGTCTCTGACAACCACTATTCAGCTTTCTTCTTCTTTTTTTAAAAAAATATTTTATTTATTTATCTGACAGAGGGTGAGTACAAGCAAGGGAATCTGCAAGCAGAGGGAGAGGGAGAGGAGGCTCCCCACTAAGTGAGGAGTCTGATGTATGATCCATGTGGGAATTGATCCCAGGAACCTGGGATCATGACCTTTGCCCAAGGCAGATATTTAATCGGCTGAGCCAGCCAGGTGCCTCTACTACTCAACTTTCCATCTCTATGGACCATAACAGTTTTAATTTTGGGGATATAGATTTTTTCCTTTTTGTTCAAAAACTAGGTGGGCTAGGACAGCAGATATACATGAATAATGGTGGACAAGGATATATTTCATACATTTTATCCCATGGCTAGCTATGACTCAGATGGTGACATCAACTCTGTGTAACTCAGATCTCACAGACATAACATGTTACAGATTTATTGGAAAACATGCCTAATCTTTATAGTATATTTTCATAGGCAATTACTAAAATGACAAAGATGGAGAAAAACATATTTATCTCTGTGCTGTAAATATCAAAGTAAGATTATTGTTTTATTTTAGAAGGACTAAATATGAATAAAATTTCACTATTAAAAGGAAATTGTCAAGTGTACCAAGTGATCTAGAAGTTCATGATGCAGATAAAATGTGATGGTAATGCATCTCAGCAGTTAATAAGTTATGGATAAAAAACAGAGTATGCCACTGTTTGATTGTTGTATAATATTGCTTAACTATAGGAGAAAATAAACTATGTTTTGTAAATTGGTGAACATTTATTGAATAACTAATGCATGCTGAAAATATGCTAGAGGAAAAAATATAGGCCATAGACCCTATTAAAAAATACTAAAATTCCTAGGAAGGGAAAGTATCTTGATAGAGGACTATATTCATCGATGTACATAGCAGGTATTTAAAATATGGTCCAAGAATGTCATTGGGATTCATAAGAAGTAGAAAAAAAGATTTCACTTGGTTATTGAGGAAGGCTAAATAGATGCAATGATTGGAAGCTGGAAGTGGAAGAAAATCCTAGTTTTAAACAGCAATAGCCCTAATCATAATTCTACAACATGAGCAAGAAACAGATTATCATTCATATTTTCTCTATACTCAAAGTAAGACTTGCACTTGTGTTTAGCAGTGAAGCACAGTGATGTCCTTTGATAGAGTCTTTTAGAAGCTAGGATGCACGGGTGGTTTGGTGAGTGACACAGAATCATTAAAAATCATGTAATACAAATTAAACAAATAGCAATAGGAAACTAGGGAGGCAAGAGGATCTATATTGTTTTAATATAAACATGTTCCTAAGATTCATGGCACTGTGAGTATAGCATTACTACCTTTTCCTCCTGTTGAGATAGGGACAGATAAAATTAGTGGGCAATAGCACATCTGAAAATAAAGAACATGAAGAGAGATTTTCTGGACACTACAAAGAGTCTTCATTTGTACTGACAAGACAATAAGCAAGTATATAACTATTTCTTTTCTAATAATTATTCTAAAATCTTCATCAATAAATCACTATCACCCACACTGAATTATGAAATTTGTGACTGATTTTTTTCATCAACTTCTTTGTCTAAACAGAAGACTCTGAAAATGTTTTGGTGAAGTCTCAGCATTTCATAAGTCTAATGTGAATAAAAAGTACCTATATGAGAAAACAATACCTGACATTTCCTGAGTGAGTACTGATACAGTCTCGTAGGCCTTCTAACTAGAATGTTCCATTGCTTAGAGCAACACTCCAAATGAAGTGCTACTATTATCTTTATCCTCTTTTGATAGTAAGGAAATCGAGGACATTGAGATTTCTAGAATTCAGTACAAAAGTGTTCTGTACTTTAGGTGCCCAAACATTTTTGTGCAACACATAGAGATTGGCAGATTTGCCCCTTCTCACCAGTTTTGCAACATCCTTTTTCATCTGGCTCCAAAACCCTTCTCCTTGGATTTAGCACCTGATAGTCTCTCTTGTTCAATACCCTTCCTATATTATATATCTCATAAAAATAAATAGCCCTCTCAGCCTCTGACCCTCATGCTACTAAACAGGAGAGTTCAAATCATGTGAAAAGAACACATTAAAAAAATGAAATTGTAGTTAACATACAGTGCAATATTGGTTTCAGGAGTAGAATTCAGTCATTTGTCACTTATATACAACACCCAATGCTCAACACAGGTGACCTCTTTAATACCCGTCACCCATCTAGCCCATTCCTCTCCACCAAACCTCAGTTTGTTCTCTAACATTAAGAGTCTCTTTATGTTTGTTTCTCCCCCCTTCTTGTATGTTCACCTGTTTTGTTCCCTAAATTCCACATGTGAGTAAAATCATATGGTATTTGTCTTTCTCTGATTGATTCATTTCACTTCGCATAATACATTCTACCTCAATCCACGTCATTGCAAATGGCAAAATTTCATTCTTTTTGATGGTTGAGTAATATTCCATTATGTATATACACTACATCTTTATCCATTCATCAATGGACACATTCTTAAAATTTCATACCTTTTGGGTCTGGCCAGCCACCAAATCACCAATATTCTTGCTACCCTCCCTCCTTCAAAAGGAAATAAAATACAGCAAAAACCTCCATGCTTATCAGTAATGAAGATGGTGAGGTGCCAATTACTAAAAACACATCCAAATTCTGGGTGTTAGCATGAAAAGTATGTTATTTTTGCCTAATCTGTAACACTTGTATATATAGACACTTTGGGCAAGTATGAATAAGCATCTTGCATAGGAAGGGATGACTTATTATATCAATTATGTCTATAAATACTTAGTTTTTGTATTGACTGACTTTAAAAAAAAAAATTTACCAGTAGATTATTTGTTTTGTAGCTTCCAAGAGCAAAAGACCTATCACTTAACTAACAGCAAGTACACAAATATACTTTCAGTCACCATTTTACTACATAGAAAACATACAAAAGAGAATTAATAAATAATATAGTATAACACTCACACCTCAAAATAAACCTCTCTGAAAAGAATTCATCAAACAATAGGCAGAGGGTTAAAGCTGATCATGGGGAGAACATTAACTGACATGTCAGCAAATCAATGGTCCAAAAGTATTTCAGAATAAAATCTATCACATAAATACTCACTATTAATACATATTTTATTTAATATTATGTACTTTATAGTTTCCTAGTATTTACCTTCAAGTTAGCCATAGAATTTCAGAACAATCACGTGTTTACTTTAGAGAAAACAATTTGCAACCACAAATGAGAAAAATGGGAAAATCTGTTAATCTGTTCTTAAATAGTTAATCACCAACAAGGGAAAAGTTTCTACGCAATGTAGTAAGTAGTAGAGTAGAAATATGTACAAGGTACTAGAGTCAACACACATAATGTTTGCAAAGCCAGAACTCTACTGTATGTCTTCTCTTATTTTAGACTTTCTTGGAATATACAATGTACCTCTCTAGCCATAAAGATATTCATAAACTGATTAGGATCTAGAGCTTTCTTTAAAGAAACAGAGCACATCAATGCATTTATAGACCTATAGTCTGGCCTAACTCTGCACTGGGCAATACTGGGCAGATTGTTTCCTATGCTTCTTTGGAACCATTTTCTCATCTCTAATGCCAAGGCTCTGATGAGATAATCTCTTGCAGTTTAATAATTTTATCATTTAGTGGCACTTGGGTGGCTCAGTCAGTTAAACATCTGATTCTTGGTTTTGGCTCAGGTATTGATCTCAGGATTGTGAGATCCAGCCCTAAATTGGGGGCTTTGAGCTCAGTGGGAAGTCTGCTTGAAGATTATTTCCTTCTGCCCCTTCCCTCACTTGTATATGCTCTCTCTCTCTCTCTTTCTCTCCCTCTAAAATAAATATATAAATCTTTTTTAAAAAATTAAAAAATAAATAAAAATCTGATCACTCAATTCCTGGACCTGATCACTGTACCCAACCTTTATATCCCACCCCTGATACTGAGCCTGGAACTTAAGCTGTGGGTGTACAGTGAATAAGGAAGCCAAATCACCCTGATTATCTGTCAAGGCTTGGTTCAGCATGCCAGATCCTGATGCTTATTCTTGGAAAGGTTTCCAGGGCCCTTCCTTCACTCTCCAGCCTCCTCCCTCATATTTATCAAGCAGTTACACAGAACAAGAATAAGGGAGTCTAATAAAAATGCAGATGAAGGAAGTAGTTTTAGCAGATAAACTTAGTAATTGATGCCTCCACAGACTTCTTGCCCTAGGACATCTTTGTGATTGAAGTTTTGCAGATTGCCCTGAGGAGAGCACTTGACAGTGGAAAAGGGTTGGTTTTTACACACATAGAGGTGGTGAATTTGTTATCTAAATCTACCTCTACCACCCGGAACAAGGTCTTGTGCTCCACTCCACTCCACTCCCTCAAATTAGGTTAAGCTCTATCTTTGGCAGGAATATATTTTTAAATTCTCTATTCATGCCCTTACCTATAAAAATAGATTAGGCTGAGTTCATGCTAATATTTCTTTCTGGAAATTTATTTGGTATAAGACCATTCCTTATACTATATGAAATCAGAAGTTATGCTATGTATATAGTGATGTTTCCTTTATGGCTCCATTTAGATAGCCATTCATTTTATTTACTTTTCATGTTTTTACTGCTGCACGTTTTATTTTGGTGCCAGGCTTCAGCCTATTGAAATGATATTTGCTCATATTCATCTAATTTTTTCCTCTTCATGTTTTTCCTCCCTTGAGGCCAGCTGGAAAAAAAAAATACTCAATCTATAGACATTCCCCAAATCATCTAACATTTCTGCCTCATCTTCTAAAACATGGCTGTTATTACCTCTCTGCTCTGTGTTTTGTTTCTACTTTAAAATTGGATTGGTGAGAGCATGCCTGAGGCACCAAAAGACAATTATTTCTCTTATGTTCTGTTCACGGTGATTTTTTTTTTTTTTTTTTCAGAAACTCCTCTTACGAAGACATGAACTCCCAGCATTTTAAGTGCTACAAAAGCCACTGTGAAATTGTCGCTGATGTGATTTCAATATAGGGACTACTAAACATCTTTGCGAGAAATGCTGACAATCATCATTATGGGGCAGAACCTATAACTAGAGTGTATGTTTCTAATGTTACAACCACATGAGACACGTATTAACCAATAGATCTGAAGTGTCTGCAAGAATAAGAAGGCCAAAAAAAAAAAAAAAAAAAAGAATAAGAAGGCCATGACTTTCACTTTTATGTGCACAAGCACACTTAACTCTGTGTCCTCTTGTGACTCCCTCAGGCCCCATTTATTTGAGGATAGTTTAGCCATTCAGCTTAGCAGCCTATGTCAGTGTACTGCTGAAAAAAATATGGATGCTCATTCTTAAAAAAAATCAGACTCCAAGGCATATCTTTTTCCAGACTTAACAATCACCGCCACCAAATATATTGGGCCTGAACTCATAATAACCTGAGTTTTATTTTTTTAAGTTTTTATTTTATTCCAGTATAATTAGCATATAGAGTTTTATTAGTTTCAGGTGTATAATATAGTGATTCAACAATTTCATACATTACGCAGTGCTTATGATGACAAATGTACTCCTTAATCCCCTATTTCACCCATTCCACACCTGCCCTCCCCTGTGGTGATCATCAGTTTGTTCTCTATAATTAAAAGTCTGTTTCTTGGTTTCTCTCTCTCTCTTTTTCCCTTTGCTCATTTATTTTGTTCCTTAAATTCCACATATAAGTGAAATCATATGGTATTTATTTTTCTCTGAATGACTTAATTTCACTTAACATTATAATCTCCAGCTCCATCCATGTTGTTGCAAATGGCAAGACTCCATTCTTTTTTATGGCTGAATACTATATATATATATATATATATATATATATATATATATATTATACTCTACAGTATATATATATGTATATATATATGTATATATATATGTGTACACATATATATGTGTATATATATGTGTGTACACACACACACACACACACACATACATATATAGTCTCATATCTTTATCCATTCATCAATTGGCAGACATTTGGGCTGCTTCCACATTTTGGCTATTATAAATAATGCTGCTATAAACATGGGGTGGATGTATGACTTCAAATTAGTATTTTTTGTATCCTTTGGATAAATACTTAGTAGTGTGATTGCTGGGTCATAGGGTAGTTCTTTTTTTAACTTTCTGAGGAATCTCCATACTGTCTTCCAGAGTACCTGCCCCAGTTTGCATTACCATCCACAGTGCAAGAGGATTCCCCTTTCTCCATATCCTCACCAATATTTTTGTTTCTTGTGTTACTGATCTTAGCCATTCTGACAAGTGTGAAAAAAGTGCTACCAAAGCCACTGTGACATTGTTTAAAATCTAGTTTACCTTGAGTTTATGTAATTTTCTAAACTTCAAAGTTCAAATTCCTCCACTTGAATGAGAGAAAATGAATACCTCTCTAAACAAGGATTTTAGGATAATTTAAACAAGATAATTCATGGAAATGCATACTATGGTGCCTAGCCTGTACTCGTTAAAAAATCATGCACAAAAAAAAAAATTTAAAAAATCATGCACATGTAATTTATTTGTGCCGGACACTGTTCTAGGTGTCTTATCTATATTACTTCCGTTTTACAGATGATAAAGATTAGGACAGAGATATTTCAGGTAACTGAGGCTTCAAAGCTAATGAATGAGATATCATGATTCAAATCCAGCAACAGAATCCAGTATTCCTCCCCTTGACAGAAATCAAAGGCTTCCAATCACAACACAGTCCTCATGAAAAGTTTAATATAAATCATGAGCACTTGGCTACTACTACCCAAATTCTTCTATGGTAATGCATAACTCCCAAAAGATTTTTGGAATGCTAATTTTCTCTCATTCTTCTTTAGAACAGCCTAAGCAGTTTAATAGTTCTCCAAGTGCCCATAGGTTTTTTCCTTTGGCACTGAGAATGACTTCAATTTGATATCAAGTACTTGTGAACCACTTATGCCATTTCAGAACAACCACAAAGGACCTTGGAAGAACTGATTAGGTCAAAACCCATTAACCTCTCTTTGAATGAGTTTTGATGGTTCACAGAATTTATGAGGCCAGGATGTGTCTCTAAAAGGCTTTACTTGTACCCCTGAGAACATTCAATAACTCTGTAAGCATCTATTTACCCAGTTTTGCTTTTGTTTGTTTTTTTTCTCTCCAAGGGAAGGAAAATAAAAGACAAGAAGAAGAATGGGAAACAGGGTAGTTGATTAATGAGCGTTTAGTGATGAGAGAAAGGTAGGGATTTATAAGTCTTACATTTTGTTTTTAAATTTACACAAATTGGTACTTTTGTAAATATTAGGAGAACATCAAGCCTACCTTATTCTTTCTGACTAACACTGTGCCTATGCTTTGGCATTGTAAGACATCATAACACAGCTTCAGTGATTACCAGAATACTGTAACCTCAAAAGAATTTGGATACTTGATCGCAACCAAAACTTTCAAAAGAGGCATAAATTAGTTAATGTATCCTTTTACATAAGCTATGGTGACTCTCTAAGTTTACTTAAACTGTTTACTGGAATATTTGGAAGATATTCTGTTCTTTGAAATTTTACCTCCATATCTACTCATTTTGTTTTACAAAATTGCAGTTTGTCTTGTAGCCCTCAGCCATCTGCAAGTGGTGTTACTCTAATAAGTCCTCTAACACTTGTCACTGGTTTTATTTGTGAGAATACATTAGAGGATATTGTTTCATTGAGCAGAGTTATGTTTCATCAAGCTACGGTTGCATTTGATGAAAGAGAAATACAACTATTTTAAATTGTTGCCACAATAAAACTTAAATGCAAAACCACTATGAAATGTATAAGGTATCATCATCATGAGCATATTTGGTATTTATTGAACATTTTCTATACTATAGATATAAGTGTAAATGCTTTTTGACATTTTATAATTTGTTTTTTTATACCATCTCTGTGAGGCAAGTCCTAATATATTAATGTATATTTGAGACTACTGAAGCTAAGAGAGTTATAGTAATCTGCCCAAAGAAGGTAAATTTGCAAGCAGGAATTTAAAACTAATTCAGTTTAACTCCAAATCTGTGCTCACATTGCTATAATATTCTGCCTTGCATCCATTTTTTTTTCTAGTACTTTCACTTATACTTTCCGACCTTCATTTTTTAATTTATTTTATTTATCATCTAATTCAAATATTTTTTCTTGTTGAATTATATTTTCTCTATATGTTTATAATTCTGAATAGCACTAAATCTAAGTGGCCACAGGGAAGAAAATAAATTAAAAAATGCATAGGACATGGGAAAATGTGATTAATGGAGGTGGTGGGTATAGAAATAACAAACCAATAAATAAGATGAAACAACACAAAAACAACTAATGACAAAGAAACATACAATCTCTAAATATCCCTTGCAATCCAGAACAACAAAAATGCAATTAAAATTGCAATATTATATTTCCAAGCAGTGCTATTCAACTTTTTAAATGATAAGATACTGAAACCAATCAGGTATTTATGTGGTCACTAGGATATTTCCTGGTCAACTACATCATGGATTTTGGCCAGTCACAGGACCTTAATTACATAATTTAACAAAGTCCCTTTCTAGTTTCCTTATCACTTTTGTAAGAATTAAATATTTCCGTTTTCATAAGAAAACTGATAAGAATCAACATGTAATTAAAAGTGACTAGTTGAATGTTTAAAAAATTGCACTTCTGGTGATCCCTGGGTGGCTCAGCGGTTTGGCGCCTGCCTTTGGCTCAGGGTGTGATCCTGAAGTCCCGGGATCAAGTCCCACATCGGGCTCCCTGTGTGGAGCCTGCTTTTTCCTCTGCCTGTGTCTCTGCCTCTCTCTCTCTCTGTCTCTGTCTCTCATGAATGAATAAATAAAATATTTAAAAATTAAATAAATAAAAATAAAAAATAAAAAATTGCACTTCTATTTTTTAAAAAAGCTCTAAAATCCTTGTTATTGACACAACTGATTAAATTTCATTTTTGTTTAAGCTCTTGGCCTTAAAATATGTTTCTTTGACAAAGCTTTCTCAACTATTTTTTTTTACTATAAAGAGGAAAAAAAAAAAACCTTCACCCTGATTAAAAGTACACTATTTTTTAATTCCCATAGCTTCTTATATAATTATGTAAACAGATATTTGTAGGATTGCCCATAATTCTATATTGTTTTCCCTGAACACATTTCACTTACAAGCACCATGGGACATGAGATATCTGAACTGAATTCATAGCTAAAGGTAGCAAATTTCACCTAATTAGGAACAAAAGTGATTAACCTTTGCAATAAGATTTTGCTTATATATTAAAAAATAGCTGAAGATAAATGAAGCAGGGATGGAGAGAGGATGAGATACATGAATTTACAAATGGCTGATAATGGTTTGCCTTTCTGGAGTATATTATTCAGTTAACTTTTAAGATAGCATCTGTTGTCCTGGTAACCTTTTTGAAGCATCTAATCAGAACATCTCCACAAATGTAAGGAGGATGCTGACAGAACAGGTTTTTGGCTTCTCAGTTCATGTCCTGATGTTGGCTTTGTTTATCTGAGCTATGAAAGACAGAATAGATACGTAACAAAATGGCCAAAGGAGTCTGATATAAATACCTGGAGTTCATTTGAATGATATTTATTCCCTTCATTAATATTTAATTTACTTAATATCATTATGTGGTAAGTAAAACTGCAAAATTTTAAAAATTATTAATAGAAAATTAAGAGGAAATGGTTCTTAACACACTCATTTATTGAATGCTCATGAGGATTGGGCTTTGTTTATTTGTCTCTTCTGTATACTATTTAGTTTAATCTCCCCAGAACTCTATGAAGTGGGTACTAATATGATGCCTACTTTTCAAATAAGAAAACACTGCCACAATATTCAAAGATATATAACTAATAAGGCACATAATGGGGTCGCAACTCCAGCACTGTGATTCAACTACTAGGCAACCATCCTCTTCAGCTCTGCATCATTTGAAATGATGATGCTCTCCTTAGTATTCACATTCCTTCAACCTTCTCTTAGAATTATCATTAGTGCTTCATATTACTAGGACATTCTCAATTCAATGTAAAATCTATCAGTTAGGTGATCTACTAAAGAGTAAAACCACAAGGTTAACTGCTATATGAAGGGATCATTAGACTTATTAGTAATCAGAAAAAAAAAGTGAATTGATAGAAAAGGAGAAAGCCTATACTTTAAACTTCTTCCATCTATTTGAAAAAAATCAGAGAACTGGATAATGCTATTTGTCTGTGGGAATGTTGATTTACACAAACGTTCATTTTTCCTTTCAGAATGTTAACAGTTGCAGCCATGGTAGCAAGCAATATGGCAATAGTTAACTAAAAATAAAATAATCTCATATCCCATAAATATGCAATTCTATCGTATAATTTCTTTCTCTCTGTCTCTCTCTCTCTTACACAGATTTACTAAGGGCTAAGCACAAGAATGTTCCTTGCGGTAATGTTTGTGGTAGAAATTAGAGTATGAAGGACATCACAGTATAATGTCCACCAAATTACTGGTTGGACAAAAGTTTAGTCACATGGATTAAACTTAAAAAAGTATGTCTCAATGAAATACAAAAAAAGAAATATGAGATGTTATAAATTACCTTAATGAGTGTTAACAAAACATATGTTACCAAACACATTTCACACTAACAAATGAGGTCTGCCTGAATGGTCATCAGTAGGATGAGGGATGAAGGGGAGAATATATGAGAATAAAATCAAATTAATTGTCAAGAGAAGATCCATGTGGGTACTTATGATGATACTGTGCCAAGAACTATGATTAACTTAATCCTTAGGATTGTGGTCTAACTGGATTGGGTGGGAAGATGGGAATATTTATTTAATTTTTTATTCAGCAATCTCCCTTATTTTCACACATTCTAAAATGTTATGTAGCCTATTCATTCTTGGTGAGTCTATATTCATCATAACTAATTGCCCCAAGGAAAATCTCTTTTTTCTCTTTAGAGTTATTAACAGAGATACTCTTATGCATTCACAAGAATTTGCATTGTTGTAGTCCATAATATTCGAAACTAAAATTTGTTTTACTTCACTGGGCAGATGGTATCTTTGTATGGGACTACCTATGGGGCTGAACACAAGTGAATTTCTGAGCCAAGATACATAAATACTTCATCTCCTTAGGGGATCCATCTTTTTCCTTTTCTGTTTATACTATTTGTTAATGATCTTCCTACTAACTGGTTTGTCATGAACATATTTCTTCATGCAGGCAACCATATTGTTTTATAACAGATTGTCTGACATTTCAAGATAAATTCCAACAGACTCTTGGATCTTTGGAATTAGCCTTTATATTCTAAATAGAAGGTACTATAATTATGCTTTTCTTTTAATGAGTTTTGAAAAGGGCTTCCCTCTACTCAGCTCTTTTAGAAGACAGTCTGTTAAGCATGTCACAACTGTCAGTTAAAAACATTTAACTTTTGGGGCACCTGGGTGGCTCAGTTGGTTAAGCAATCCACTCTTGGTTTCGGCTCAGGTTATGATCTCAGGTTCCTGGAATCAAGCCCCTCCTCTAGCTCTGTGGTCAATGTAGAGGCTGCTTGAGATTCATTCCCCTTCCCACTTCCTTTCTGCTCCTCCCCCTGGTCACATGCTATTTATCTCTCAAACAAATAAGTAAATTAAAAAAAAAATGTAACTTCTTACTTCTGATGCATATCCATGATTCTAAATAATCATACACTTTTGGAATATAAGCAGATATCACTAAAACACAGCAATTACATTGCCATAAACTCTAATTCAACTGTCCTTATTACTCTGACTATTCAGAGTCAAATATCTAGATTGGTATAAAAGATATATCAATTTGTATAAATCTGAAAATTACTTAATCTTTAGAGCAGACTCAGAAGTGTAAGAAAAAAGCAAATTTCTGATTTTTTCCCTATGAACCCTAACTTCTGTTTCTAATCCCGGTGTTTTTGCACATGATAGATAATCTATCTAGAATGGAATAGCTTTCCCCTGCCTTTAGTTTCATTGTTTTTCTCAATTCTCCTGGGGAGATTTTTCAATCTGATCAATACCACCACAGCACGGTTTTGAACAGGTTTTTTCTTCCTGGAGTCACAAACTTCTTACTTTATCTTCTCTGGTCCCTTCATACTTATTTAAATGCTTGCAGAATCATCCTTTGTTATTCTATTAGCCCACCTTGGACTACACTTCATATCTCATCTGGATTGGGGTCACATCATTGTACATTAAAAATGTGGGAATTCTTGCCATTTTTTTCATGTTCTTCTGAACTAGTTTCCAACATAGATTCTATTTATCACTCACATTCTTGTTTACACACATATACACAGAATGTTATATACATACATTGAAATATTCTTTTCTTCTAACAAGTATATATGTTCAAAAGAATAATTTAGAAAATATACCTAGCATAAATATTTTTTTAAAAATCTCAAATCCAACCACACAGACATATAACAACTATTAACATTATTCATGATTTTATTTTTTATAGTAGGGGATGTTTTCCCCCCAGAGCATGCAGAAAAGATATAAAAAGGTACTAGTAGACAATTATAGTCTAAAAAGAAAACTTAAATGTAAATCTATCTAATAGACACAGCTGTATGTATTGGGAATGTTCTTGAGGCTGATAAAAGCTGAACAACTAAGTTATCAAGACTATTTTTGTTGAAACAGGTTGATAGGGATAACCTAAAACTCCTATCAACTTTGTTACATTTTATCAGACCCAATGCTTACTTAAAGAAATCTATGAGTTTATTGTGAAATTAAATCATAATAAGCTCATTGAATGAAGTGGGGCAAAACATAAAGTAATCAGAATATTTTCATGTTTTCCTTGGAATATGTTCTTGTACTTCTATTTGATTTTTAAAAATTGAGTGTGTTCATACGTTTTCCTGTGTCAGAAAAAGGATTCTTCTAAAAAAAAAAATTACTGTCTATCTCTGGATATTTATCTTTCCTACTCTTTTTCTTACTCATCCAAACCTCTTGAAACTCCTTCATTCCCTATTCTTTAAGATAAATTTTGTGAAGAGAGAGTTTTCCTATTGATAAAAAACGTGATTGCTTTTTTTAAAATAATTTTTTAAATGTTATTTATTTATTCGTGAGAGACACAGGGAGAGAGAGAGAGAGAGAGAAAGAGAGAGAGAGAGAGAGAGAGAGAGAGAGAGAGGCAGAGAGAGGGTGGGAGAAGCAGGCTCCATGCAGGAAACCTGATGTGGGACTCCATTCCAGGACTCCAAGATCAGCCCTAGGCTGAAGCTGCGCTAAACCGCTGAGCCACCCGGGTTGCCCACGTGATTGCCTTTTTAAACATCAATTTTATTTACACTTTTATCCGTCATATGAACATGGAAAATTTTAATAGAGGAAAGTGGAAAACCATGAAATCTTCACCTGTTCCAATGTCACACTTTTTATCTTCAATCATTTCGTGAGTGATGCTCAGTAATCCTCTTACTCTTACTTATTGCAATTCTTATAGTGCTATTTCCAAAAGCCAAGCTCTCTTCAAACTCAAAATCTTATCTACTGTTGCCATTCTCAGAAATAAAAACTCTGTTCACTAAAGATTGAAGTCCATTTTACCCTTCTTTTCCTTCCATTTGCCTAACATATATGTATATATATCCATCTTTTCTCTGTCTAGAAAAAGAATATCTGGTCCACCCCACCTGCCTTCAAACTGCTTCTTTCACAAAGATCCCTGAGTGTGAAAAAAAAAAAAAATCCCAGAGTGTGGAAGATCAAGTCTATCCTTGAGGACTATAGGTGGCAAGGACAAGATGTGAAATAAGGCTGAAAAACCCAGAAACATTCTGAAGTGAATAAAACCAAGTGCAAGCTTGATAATTTTTATAGTAATAGGAAGGAGAGCTTGGCTTCTTTGTGTTGTTTATGGTGGGAAATTTTAAGAACCATGAGACCTGAATCTTGGCTACTACAGGCGTATCTTTCTTTATTAGCTCTTTCTTGACTGGTTTGATTAGGTCTTTATCGAGACTGTTCTTTGCATCATTTGTATCACCTATTCATCTTATTTTATAGTAAAATCTTTGTTTCTCTCTTTAATGTAATACTCTGTCTTCACAGCATGTAAGCATAAGTGCCTACTTCTGTGGCTTGCAAAACTTCATTTGACACTGACGTTCCTTCCCTAAACGGATTTATTTTTCTCCTTGGTTTAGTGAAATATATACCAATAACACTATTTTCCAACCTGATTTTGTATTCAAAAATGCACAAATAAAGGCACTCATGAAGTTTCACTGGTGAAACTATCATTTGTCCAAAAAAACCTGGATTTTTAGCTTTCTGCAGTTTGTAAAAATTTTAACCACCCTTTTTGAACTTATTTGATATTCTTCCCTAATATTAAACCTTAAAATTTGCCAAGAATTTATGAAGCTTTTTTTTTTTTAATCCTTCACACTGCCAACATTTTGTTTTTTAGCTTCAAAGTCAACCTCTGGGTGAGTACTCTAATATGTTTATGATAGTGCATTCATTATTTTCAAGGGAAGTATATTTTGGGACTTCAAAAATCATGTCATAAGCTTTAGGCTCTCTTAGGTATAATAAAAAGCACAATGTATATTTCCATAAGCATTCTTTAAGTATTTGGAGATAGATATTGCTATATCCTTCCAATTGCCAGCACGCCACCTATTCTTTAAGCAAAGTGATTATAGTTTTCTCAATGATTATTCACTTGACATTTTCCAGCCATTCACTATCATAATAGCTCTCTTCTTTACTTTTAATATCTTTCTTATAATGTGGTACCTAAAATTAAATTCAGTACTTTCAGTTACAATATTAATAAAACAGGGCTGAACTCTTGTTTCTTCTTTTCCTCCAGCCCACACAGTGGTGGCAGCATCCCGCTGTTGCTAATTCCTGGGTTGTGTCACCATTTTCTGTCGTCTTTTCAGCTCTCCCATTAAGACCAAGGAGCATGAGATGCTTGTTCCATTTTAAATTTCCACATGGAACTAATATCAACTGTGATTTCTTGACTGATCTTGACTGATATAAATGTAAAACAATAGTCCAAATTAGAGAGTCCTAAAGGAAAGATCAACAACAGTGATGGCAAAAGTCTGAAGATAGCAAAAGAAAGAAAGGACAAAGCACATATTATGAAAGAAAAAAATCAACAAATCTGGATGTTTGGAGATATAAGCAAAATGGAATAAAAAGTGATGGCAGGGGCAGCCCAGGTGGCTCAGTGGTTTAGCGCCTGCCTTCAGCCCAGGGTGTGATCCTGGAGACCCAGGATCAAGTCCCACATCAGGCTCCCTGCAGGGAGCCTGCTTCCCCTCTGCCTGTGTCTCTGCCTTTCTCTCTCTCTCTCTGTGTCTCTCATGAATAAATAAATAAATTTTTTTTTAAAAAAGTGATGACAGTATTTTAGTGCATGGAATAAAAAAAAATATTTACAAAGCAAATGAAGACAGGCAATACAGCCTAATAAATCAATTTTTGAACAATAGTTATGAGTTTGCTTTTGGACCTAATGAGAATGCGGTGATAATAGAAAGCTGAAGTAAAAATTACAAGTAGATAGTTGCCAATTGTGTCAGAATTGGACACATAAAACTAATATGTAGTTTTTAAGATATTATGTAGGACGAAATATAAAGCATTAAGAATCAATCTTGGAAAAAGTCAGTTGTATGCATGGGGAAAGGAAAAAGAAAAGCCAGTGCAAAATGATACACTAATATATTAATAATTCTTTACAGTTTACAAATCACTATTAAATGCAGATGCTTATTTTGCTTTCACAGAAACTCTGTTAAGTTGGTAGGACAGATGGCAATGGTTCTTATTTGTAGGCAAAGAAAGAAAGTAGGAGAATAAGAGAGGGAACAGTAAGAAATGGAAACAAATGGGAAGTGGAAACTGGATAAGACCAAGGAGCATGAGAGTAAAAAGTTGGTTTAAATGTTAATGACATTAAAAAGTATTAATGACATTATTTCTACTCATTGTATTGGGAATTTATTGAGATGCTAAAGTACCAACATTAATTTTGAAGTATGAGATTTAATTCTATTAATAATATTTTATATCTAAAAAGTACACTTACAGATTAAGAGTGGATGGTTAGAATGATAAGTAGCCTGGAAAAATGCCACATTAGTAATGATTGATTTCTGGATGTGGGGTGAGGAAGGAGAGAAATATTTCCAAGTTACATTTTGGGGTAAACTAAAAGCTAAAATTCAATATAGGTGTATAACTAATGCCCTGTATAGTAATTTATAACTATAATGGTACTTTCTTAAGCATGATTTCTTTGATCATTAGCCACAGAACTCGATGCTGCCTAGTGGGAAATGGAACCATCAAGGAAACAGAGATACTTCTGAAGTTACTGATGGAAGCAGAGGAAAACAGGGAAAATATCCTAGTTTATATCTTACTCTCAACTCTCAGTCTCCCACCAGGACTGCTATTGGTCAGGCCTTGCTGGAAGCCAATGGTCATGGAAGCTTGAGAAACACAGAAGGTGCACAAGTTTATTTAGCCCCTGAAATAATTACCAGAGCAGATGAAATGAAGGAAATGCATCTGCAAACAAATGACAGACACTCCTATGATATCTCATTTAATATTACTGCAATCTCACGAGGAAGATATTATTTTCATTTTATTGGAAATGAAGGCTTTAAACAAGCTGTCTAATTTTCTCTCACTACATGTTCTGGAATATTACAAATGTTAAATTAAAATTCAGGGATCCCTGGGTGGCGCAGCGGTTTAGCGCCTGCCTCTGGCCCAGGGCGTGATCCTGGAGACCCGGGATCGAATCCCACGTCAGGCTCCCGGTGCATGGAGCCTGCTTCTCTCTCTGCCTATGTCTCTGCCTCTGTGTGTGTGTGTGTGTGTGACTATCATAAATAAATAAAAAAAAATTAAAAAAATTAAAATTCAACAAATATTATTTCAAACTTGTTATCTAGACTTACAGAACGATTTAAATATTTACTGTTTTCTTTTCTTTTTAAAACATGTTGAAAACATCATTTAGACCCCCAAGTACCTCACTGTTCTGTTCAAATAAGAACCAGTGATTAAATAAATGAAAGTAAACATAAATTTTGTGTAATGCAATATTGGTATCCAAATTGTGATTGTAATTATTTATATTAGGTGCATTCAAAATTAATTGATTTAATTTAGTAATTAATCCTGCATTCCCAGAACAAATGTAGATAAGATAAAATTATATTTATCTCTCATATATTTAGTGAGTAGCATGTTGTCTGCATTGCCTCTGATTTATGAGCTCAAATTTTTAAGTTTCATCCTTTATTGAGATGAATTGTGTAAAGTAAGTGGAATAATTTATGTCTCTGCTAACATTGGTTTCAAAATGTGGGTGGGGGAAAATTAAATCATCTTAATTTATACTATAGATGGAACCAGAAGCTAAAATGTATAAACTTGTGTATAACTAGCATTTGCATAGCAATCGATAACTAACAAAATATTATCCATTGATAAGTGGTTAAGCATTTATTTTTTTGAGGAGTCTATTTAAGACTTTAAAATAGATACTTTTTAAGTATCTTAAAGTCTATGGTCTTCTTAGGCATCATGAGTTATATTATAAATATATATATTATAAATAATACACTTTATAAATTATGAAATACTTCTCATATATTATTATCTCAGATTATTTTAATACAATATGTTTCATTCTCTGGAACATAATCATATTAGTTTCACAAGGCTGCTATAGGGCTGCCTTAGACTTGCCATAACAAACTGCTACAAACTGGATGCTTAAAACAACAGAAATTCATTCTCCCACAGTTCTGGAGTCTAGATGTTTGAAATAAAAGTATCAGTAGGGCCATGCTTCCTTTAAAGAGTCAATGGAAGAATCCTTTCTTGACTCATCTTAGCTTCTGGTGTCTCTGGACAATCCTTGCCTTGACTTGTAGGTGTATGATTCCAACTTGCCTCTGTTTTGAACATGAGACATGCCTTTAAGCCTGTGCATGTAGTTTCCATGTGTACTCTCCTCTTTCATAAAGGAACCAGTCATTGAATTTAGGGTCCACTCTAATCCAGTATGATCTTATCTTAACTAACTATATTTGTAAAAACCCTATTTACAAATAGAATCACATTCTGAGATTCCAGGTGGACATAAATTTTGTGGGTCACTATTCAACCCATTAATGTAGTGATTTAATTAGGAATGACCAAATAGGGAGGGCAAGAAAGCAATGAGTCTGTGACTAGGACTGAGACTTTGCTTGTGATCATCAATCATTGAAGCATTCCAGGAATCTATCTGAAAAAGAAAGGGCCCATGACTAATTTGAAATCACATCTGTAAAATACTCTTTTTCCTCATCGGTTATATTACTACTCAAAGAATCAAATAAGCTAAAGGTAGATTCTTTCTTAAAACCAGTATCTACATATACCTAATGGGATTGTAAAATTAGGAAGTAGGGCAACCAAAATATTTTTGATTAGTATTTTCTTATTCCAGAAAAAAAAAATTAAGTCCTTGTAATTTTCTGCGCACAGGTAATAGCTGTGAATTTTAGTTTAATTTTTTTGTGTGTATGTGGAGAGATATGGGAACATGGCATGTTTAGCAAAGATCATATTCTAAATGCAAATTTATATTCATTTTCCATCTAATTTAATAGGGCCTATTTTCCATAAAACTAAATACTATGTGAAAACAATTATTTTATATAATTAGTGAATCATTCTCCATGGGTCTGACAAAAGATTGCTTTGTGTATGTCAGTTGTGTGTTTTCTGTTCTTATAAGTACTTCCAGTCTTTCTTGGGACTTACAACACTCTAAGGATGGCAGTTAAAGAAGTTGGAATAAGCTGGGTCCTCAATGATATTGAGCCACTATACTTGGGTCTGATCACTACTGAGACGTAGCATTATGTAATAAACACATTTACATCTTGTTCAAATGACTATTTTGTTGTCTCATATTACAACAGCCTAGCTAGTTTCACATATAATTAAGTTTGTCTATTCAAAAATCCATGAAGTTATTTTGCTAAACAAAAGGATAGCTGATTTGGGGTTAGAGTTTTTCTAAGCCTTCTTTCCCCCTCAGATAGCAGACACATTGAAAACATAATCTCAAGGAACAGCACTAAGCCTAATCAAGAAACCACCATGCCTGCCTGTTTGGCTTCAGAATCACTATGGACCAGAGGCTGCCATGTCTTCCACTTTCCCCCTTTGTGCATGGGCTTGTCTGTTACGTTTTTCCTAAGTCTGTCTCACCATTGTTTGTTGGGAGCATACGGAAAAATGGCTTATCTCTTAAATTCACAGGTGTTCGTACTGACAGATTGAGCGACCAAACTCAAGAAACTTCTGTATCTGGGCCTCATTAAGAATATAAGATCCTAGGTCTGATGTTAAGTCTGATGCTATAAGGGAATGCAACTTGAAGTGGGCATTTGGGTGTTAGGAAGAGAAATGTGTATTTTACATGTAAAGGGAAAGTTAATAAGTCAGAAGGCAGGCTGTATTTTTTAAAACATGGCTGCTAATTCTTTGACACTCCTCTCATTGAGAGATAGGCCTATGTTGCTCTCCCTTGAATCTGGGTGGGCTTATGACTTCTTCAACCAATAGACCACAATAAAAGTCACACTGTGCCTTTTGAGTCTAAGTTATAGAAAGCTACATAGCTTCTGTTTTTTTTCACTGGAGGACTCTCTTTTAGAGCTCCAAGTCTTCATGTAAAAATCTGGATACGTTGTCAACAGCAGATCATCAACCTTCAAATTGACAATGTCATAAGTGTCTGTACCCTAGAATTCTCACAACTCTCCTAGCCACCTTGGGTCCTGGAGCTTGTCTGCTAACTACTTCCCCAGTAAGGTCTATCTTCTGACTCTGGTTGAGGCAACACAGTCCAAAGCTTTCTAGATCCACAGATTTGCTCAAGTACCATCAATATCTATTCCAGCTCTAACAGTTATAGTTTTGGGGTTTTTTTATGTTTGTTTGTTTGTTTGTTTTTGTTTTGTTTTGTTTTGTTTTCCAATTTCCAATACAAAGTGATAGACTGAGAAGTTTCTCTGAGAAGGGCCAGTAACAGGCCAACCAAAGCACATGATAAAGAATGCAAGAATGCCTTTTTTTTTTTTTTTTTTTTTTTTATGATAGTCACAGAGAGAGAGAGAGGCAGAGACACAGGCAGAGGCAGAAGCAGGCTCCATGCACCGGGAGCCCGACGTGGGATTCGATCCCGGGTCTCCAGGATCGCGCCCTGGGCCAAAGGCAGGCGCCAAACCGCTGCGCCACCCAGGGATCCCAAGAATGCCTTTTGTAGAAGACATTATGTAGGGTTAAATTCTACAAAAAAGTTATCTACTGATAATATTTTAGAGTCTTAATTTGGCATGCCAGATATCTTTTTTAAAAGATTTTATTTATTTATTCATGAGAGACCCAAAGAGAGAGGCAGAGAGAGAGGTAGGCTCCCTACGTGATCCAAAACCTTTGGATCATGACCTGAGCCAAAGGCAGACACTCAATTGTTGAGCCACTCAGGCATCCCAGCATACCAGAAATCTTCACCAAGTTTTGAAACTATTTGAGTATTTAATGGTTTTCAATAGAAAATAGCCACTGCTTAGTAACCAGGCTGTGGTTGTGAGTGCTATAACCAATAAAATACAATAGAAGTAACAGAGATGCTGCTTTTAAAATTTTTGTCTTTGAGGGGTAACTTAGCCTGGGCTCAGATGATTAAGCACCCAAATCTTGATTTAGGCTCAGGTTATGATCTCAGGGTCCTGGGATCCAGACCTGCATCAGCCTCTACACTCAAGGGGGTTCTGCTTGAGATTTACTCTCTCTCTATCCCTCTGCCCCTCCCCTACTTTCTCTCTCTCTCTCTTTCAAGTAAATAAATCTTAAAAAAAAATATTTTGCCTTTGGTTTTCAGCATTTTAAACACTATCTAGTTCTGGATCACTTTGTGTTCACACTACTGAGAATCTCTTGGTTTTTTTTGGATGTGCAAATTAATTTTTTCAACAGATATGGAAAATGGTCAGCCATAACATCAAACATATTTTCTGCCCTTTCTCTCTATTTTCTTTTTCTTGGACTTCATTATGTATTGTTGGTAAGCTTAACTGTGCATCATAGGTCTCTAAGGCTCTAATTATTGTTTTTATTCCTTTCTATTCCTTGGCATGGGTTATTCTATCTTCACATTCACTGATTTATTCTTCTGTTAGCCCATTTCTGCTCTAAATCCCTCTAGTGAGGGGCACCTGGGTGGCTCAGTTGGTTAAACATCTGCCTTCAGCTCTGATCATGATCCCAGAAGCCTGGGATTGAGCCCTCATAGTGCTCCCTGCTCAACAGGGAGTCTGCTTCTCCCTCTGCCCCTCCCCCTGCTTATGCTCCCACTCCCTTTCTCTCTTCCAAATAAATAAAATCTTTAAAAAAAATTCCTCTAGTGAAGTTTTTATTTCAATTATTTTACTTTTTAACTCCAGCGTTTTCACTTTGTTCTCTTATTTATATTTGATACACTATAGCTGAGGAGTCATTATTGACATATTTACCTTTACTAGGTCTTAAAAATATAAATTCTCTGAATACTTTGATCAGGGATACTTTTATCAGAACCCTCATCAATGATACTTCTAGGTACTGTTTTTTTTTTTTTTCCAAGTGCATACATTCCAATTTCCTGTGTCTACTGTTTTTTTTTCCAAGTGCATACATTCCAATTTCCTGTGTCTTTTTATATCCCATTATCATCATCATCATTATTTTTATTTGAAAACTGGACACTATAAGTAATATATAGATTCAGCCTAAAGTCTAATCAGTCATTATTTTGTTGGTTTCTTTGGGATAATTCAAAAGAGTATGTCTTCCCCAAATAAATGGCCGCTGGTCTCTGCTCATTTTTTATTATTATTTTAATTTCTCTCTCTCTTTCTCTCTTTTTTTATATTTTTTAGTTTTTTTAATTTTTTTTTATTTTAAGCCTGGCTTGCTAGGGTTTCCTCTTGGGTCAACATAGTTTAGTGGTAAGCTAATGATTGGTAAACAGTAATAATTAAAATCATTGCACCACCAAGCACATTTCTTTGCTGACAAATATGTGTATGGCTTGGAAACACATTCAAAGTTCAATACTTTGACAATTTGTCTCTGGCCTTTAATTTCTGTATGCTCAAGTTCTCATAGTCAGTCAGCCAGTGAAAAAGAGACAATTAAGGCTTCCTTGGTGTTTCCTGATTTGGGATGGATCCTTGCAGAAGTGCACAACATTCCAGATCACCATGGTTATGTGAAAGCTAATCTAAGCCACCTAGGTTATGTGAAAGCTTATGAAGACAAATTCCCCACAACTTTTGTGAAAATTGTGGCTGGTTTGCTAGTCTGTTGCTTGCTCCAGACTGTAATATGGCATTAAAGGTGTGATGTTGGCTATTCCAGATTGTTTGCTATTGTTCTTGGATTGCTTCTCTCTTGTTTTGAACAGTGTGCTCTGGCATGGATTTTTCCAGCATCCCATACCAAATTAAACCAGGCCCTTTGATAGCAAAGATTATAGGTCCAGATGGCTTGTCCTGTGCTCCACACAATGAATTTATATTAGAAGATGTAGTAAACTCTCCTCAGGATGAAAGACCACAGATTCATTCACATTAGGACTTCTAGAATAAACATTTCTCAACTTGTTGTATGTCTTTGGTCGGTTTCCAGAATCCTAAAGTAGTTGTTTCTGACAATAACGTCCATTTTATCTTTGCTTTTCAAGGACAGCTTTTAGCCATTACACAGGTTTTCCCTACTCACTTGTTTAAAATGTACCTTACATCTCCCTAGCACATAGTGCTTTGGACTCAGGGATTATTCTACTGTTTGAACTAAATGTAAGTGTGTGATTGCATTCACAACAGGGCATTTGACATTTGTATTTAATGTCTAAAATGCATTCCTCCTTGTTTCTCTCTCCTTCCTGATCATTTTTTTAAAAAACTGCTGTAACAGAATACATTCTTGATTTTTTTCCCTAGCTACTCTTGTTATTTCTTTCTACCACTTTTGCGGGCTCATTCTTACATGTATATCTTTATATGATGGGATTTCCTAAAGACTTGGTATTTGACCCTCTTCTTTTCTCACTTGGAACTCCTTCTCTGGGAATCTTCATTCACAAGCTAGACTTCAGTCAGCTCGTACTAACTGTAGATGATACTAAAGTCCAGGCCTGGTCTCTGAGCTCAATGTTTTCAGTTCTTTCAGCCTAATTACATCTTCTTTCTGTTGCCACAAATAATCTCACACTCAATATAACTAAGTCTGTACTTATGTTTTTCCTACTAATATCAGTTCTCTTTAAGTGTTTCTTCTTTCATGAAAGGAGATCTTGATCTATCCATTTGGACCATTGAATAGAGCATGGGCTATCCTCGCAATTGTACTTATCTATGATTCCACATTCTAGTCATCCCGACAACTTTCACTGATACTTCAAATTCTATCCCTGGACTTTAGATTTATTACACAAACTGTCTCATGAAAAAATTATGGATTCTTCTCCAAAATCACATACTCATGAGCTTCTTCTTGAAAAAAAAAAATGTTGTGCTCATAATGAAAAGTGTATATACCTTATTTTTTCCATCTATTTTCCATATATTTCAGGATAGCAATATGTCCATTTCTCTATCAAAGTCTTTTTAAGAGAAATGTAGATGTCTGGAAAGTTTCCAATAAAGTTAATAATGAGTAAGAAGTGAAATAATGATATCTATGCTGAAAAGGTAAACTGCTAGAGAAGTAGAAAAGGGGTTTTGCAACAGTTTTTCAATAGACTGACATTATCCTTGTATCAAAGTTTATTCTGATAGTTCAAAATCCCATCCAGGATAATAACCACGACAATCCTGATAAAAGATGAAGATGACATTATCATCACAATTACACAGATGAAACAAAAAATGAAGTTCAGGGGGATGGCTTGCATGCAGTCACAGAGCTATTGTGAAAGTGAATTTTCTACTACTAAATATTGGGCTTTTTTTACTTTAATATCAATCACATAGATAGTTCGAACATTCGTTTAAATGGTCAGTGTAGAAAGCTTGCAGAATTTTCAAATTATAAGCAAAATGGATAGAATTCAAAGAACATTTATTCATTAATTTAAGTATAGTAAATTAATTCAGTTCAACAGAGTTTTAATGAGCTTATGTTTTAAACATAGGTCTGTTCCAGGAATTAAGTTGCACAGAGTTAAATGTATTTGATACAATTCTTGATCTTTTAGGACAGGGGCAAATCCTTAAGTAAATCATGCTTAACTATTTTAACAAAGATTTTCTGCTCCTTCAAAAACAGGGACTTTATGTATGCCAATGTAATTTCAGAAAAGAAATAAACAGCCATGTTAAAATTAAACTCACTTTTAAGAAAATACATTTTTGAGCACTTACTCTCCAGTTACACTCAAAAACATGAAATGATTTTATGTTAAAGCAAAGGGGACACTCTAGTTATATATAATGGGAAAATATCACTTATAAATACTTACCATTCTAAAGTATATTATTGAACACTTTTAAGAAAAACATTCTCAGAAAGTAAATATTTATTCTTACTCAGATTTATGGAGATAAAATCTGATTTAGATTAGAATGGTTATCATTAGGCCTAAACTATGATGCCACTTTTTTTTCCATATATTTTTTTATCCTCTTTCACATTATATTCTCACCCAAGGAAGAGGTTTTTTTTTTGTTTGTTTTTTTTTTACTTTTTTTCCACTGTTGCCTTTAAAGATCCTTCTGTCGTCTCTGGTTCCAAGATAGGATTTGTGTTTGGTGGAAGAAGATCAACACATTTTGAGACTGAAAAATGAAAAAAAAAAAAAGAACTCTTGCTTTTGTGCCATTTCAAGTAATTTATTTTACCCAGCAGGTCTCTCTTATTGGCCTGGGAGTTTACTTTGCCCAGTGAGCCAAGTTACGTTGGCTGCAAAAGATCCTTAGAAGTGCCAGACTCACACTGATCCAAAAACAACTATCAAATCAATAGCCTCTCAGTCTCTGGCAATGGCTGCATGCACTCATAACCACCTGAGAATTTTACATTTGGTTTATTAACAAATAGAAGATAGAAGAAAAAGGAATAATATACTATTTGGCACAAGGGAGGAAAATAATAAGTTAAATAATAACTATAAATTATCACAAAATTAAATGGAATAAATAAATTACTACTTAGGTAATATGATAGTTATCACCACTTATGGCATGTACTCATATCAAATGCTATATGGAAAATTTAACTTTTTACAAACGAGAAAATAAGCTTTGGTGTGTAAACAGTTTGCTGAATAAGTATATTAGGTTATCATCAAATTGTCATAATATAAAAATAAATATATGTTTTGCATGACAAAATTAGGAGAACTTAGCTCTTAAATATGAAAATAGTTTTCTTTCTAATTCAGTGTAGAATCAGAGAAACAAATAATTTTGTAATTTAAAGAGACTTTAGATCTATAGTTATTATAAAAATAATTCCCCAGTATTTCATAATGTTTGAAAATAGTTTAAACTTATTTTAATTAGTATTTGGTAGGTAGGTCAGTTTTAATTTTACCATATGCTTTAACTGATGTTAATAGAATTCATCCTTCCTCAAGATTGATCATATATACATTTAGCCTGTAGTGATTACAAAATATTGTTTTTAGTTATCATGGCTTTAATTTCAAAACAAAGGACTTGCTAATTTATATCTCTAAGTGACCTCTTCTTGATTCCTAGTTTCCTATATATACTTACTTACTGGGCATGCCTGTTTGGCTACTTCACCATTCCTGTTAACTCAGCAAGAACTCATAATCTTTCTTTATATAGAGATTTCTTTGTTTGTCTTGCTATAAGGAAAGCCAATAATCCTGTCTTGAAGGGATACAAGATTGGGTGTTTCTTGTGGGTGGAACCAACTGGTATGGTGTTGAGTCATGTGCATTCTTTTGCACAGTGTCTTGGGCAACATACAGACAGAATAAGAGATCAGACTATTAGGGATGTCAGAGTGAAAGAATGTGATTTGAGGGGTGACCCCCTCAAGTATAAGTGAAATACTGGAAGTGAAAGAGATGTTTTAAATAGGTAGAGAATAAAGACAGTCTATAGGTAATCAATCCACAGCTAAAGGAAAGTTCTGATTTAATTCATTTCAAAATAATGCATTCTTCTTTCTTAATGGATTTGTTTTGTGAATAAAAATGTGCCAAATTTTCTTAAGGTTTTATAAAAACTAAGAAAAAACAAATATTCATCAGTACATTTGCTAATGGCATCTCTGCCTTTAAAAAGATAGCTTAAGTTCCAAAAGGATAGGAGTGGAAAATAATTCAGATTTCTAATTATCAAAATCATCTTTCATCTACTGATAGAAAATCATGAGTGTGAATTTCGCAGAACTCTTAAAGGAATACTAAGCCTTGAAATCTAATCTTTCCACAAAAAGAACTTTAATGAAAAATCAATTTTCCAGATAAAATTCATCCCTCATCTACAGATTTGTTGTAAAACAGATATATACCACTCAAAGCCAAAAGAAAGGAACCAGTAGTTGGTTTGTTTCAAACCAAGTGGTAAATGTCAAAATTATCGAGATAAGCAAGTGTTTTAGGTGATGGATAAGCCATTTTTAGGCATAAAAATATAACTTTTTTTTTTTTTTAATTTAAATTCTAGGGACGCCTGGGTGGCTCCATGATTGAGCGTCTGCCTTCGGCTCAGGGCATGATCCCTTAAACCGGGATCGAGTCCCACATCAGGCTTCCCGCAAAGAGCCTGCTTCTCCCTCTGCCTATGTATCTGCCTCTCTGTGCCTCTCATGAATAAATAAAATCTTCAAAAAAAAAATTAAATTCTAGTTAGTTGACCTACAGTTCAATATTGGTTCCAGGAGTAGAGTTTAGTGGTTCATCATTTACATATAATACCCAATGCTCCTCCTAACAAGTACCCTCCTTAATATCGATCCCTTATCTACCCCATCCCACTCACTTCCCTCCATCAACCCTGTCTGTCCTCTGCAGTTGAGTCTCTCCTGGTTTGTTTCCCTCTTTCTCTTTTCCCTCCTTCCGAATGTTCATCCATTTTATTTCTTAAATTTCACGTATGAGTGAGGTCATATGGTATCTTTCTCTGATTGACTTATTTTGCTTAACATGATCATGCCATTTCAAATGGCAAGATTTCATTATTTTTTATGGCTGAGATATATATATAGATATGGCTCATACATATATATTTCAAACCTTCTTCATCTATGTGATATATTTATGATACACGTGTAAGACATGATATATATGTGTGTTTATGTAAGATATATATATATATATATATATATATATATATATATATATATCATATCTTCTTTATCCATTCATTAGTCAATGGGTTAGCTATTGTTGATAATGCTGCCATAAACATTAGGGTGCATGTACTTCTTTGAATGTGTATTTTGGTATCCTTTGGATAAATACTCAGCAGTGCAATTGCTGGATCATAGAGTAGTTCTATTTTTAGCTTTTTGAGGAACTTCCACAATGTTCCCTAGAGTAGTTGCATCAGCTTGCATTCCCAGTAGTGCAAGAATGTTCCCCTCTCTCCATATCCTTGTCAATACCTGTTGTTTCCTGTGTTGCTCATTTTAGCCATTCTAATGGGTGTGAGGTGGTATCTTATTGTGGTTCTGATTTGCATCCCCCGATGATGAGTGATGTTGAGCACCTTTTCATATGTCTGTAAGCCCTCTACATGTCTTTTTTAAGAAAATGTTTTTTTCATGTTTTCTGTCTGTTTCTTAACTGTATTATTTGTTTTTTGGGTGTTGAGTTTAATAAGTTCTTTATAGATTTTGGATACTAACCCTTTATCAGACATGTCATTTGCAAATATCTTCTCCCATTCGGTAGGCTGCTTTTTAGTTTTGTTGATTGTTTTATTCACTGTGCAAAAGTTTTTTATCTTGATGAAATCCTAGCAGTTCATTTTTCCTTTTGTTTCCCTTGCCTCCGGCGATGTGTCTAGGAAGAAATTGTTACAGCCGAGGTCAAAGAGGTTGCTGTCTGTGTTTTCCTCTAGAATTTTGATAGTTTGTCTCACATTTAGGTCTTCCATCAATTTTGTATTTATCTTTTTGTATGATGTAAGGAAATGGTCCAGTTTCATTCTTCTGCATGTTGATATTCAATGTTCCCAAAAGCATTTGTTGAAGAGACTGTCTTTTTTCCATTAGATATTCTTTCCTGCTTTGTTCAAGCTTAGTTGCCCATATAGTTGTGAGTCCATTTCCAGGTTTTCTATTGTGTTCCATTGATTTACATGTCTGTTTTTGTGTCAGTACCATATTGTCTCGATGACTACAGCTTTGTAATACAGTTTGAAGTCTGAAATCACATAGGCATTAAAATATATTCATCTCTATATCTATACCTCTATCATCTATCTATCTATCTATCTATCTATCTATCTATCTACCATCTATCTATATTAATCTAACTATATTTGGAAAAAGTATATATAGAAAGTAAGAAATAGAAAATAAAAATATTCATTTTACTCCAGTAATAAAAAGAACCCTCAATTCTATTTCCTCCACACTGTAACAATATCAGAGTTAAAATCCTGCTCTTTTGATCTGGAAAGAATTTTTTTTTATCTTGCTTTTCTTCTCTAAAAATAAGAAAGAATTAAAGGAACCGTATAGATCTCACATATTATACTTTTTGTATTACCTGTTTGCTAGTTTGATAGTGAACTTGAGTATATCCATGTAGGCAAAGATCTATGTTTGACCAGGATCAGCTTGACACATTGAGTTTATCAATTAATTATTCCATGTTTTGAATACGGAAGCTGGTAGTATTTGTATTTTTACTTATTGCTTGGCTTAAAATGTAAATAATATTCCAAGGATATGTCTAAATTGGTTTATTGATTTAAATGTGATCTAGATCTAGATCATCTTTATGGCCAGATTAAACTTTTAAAATAGCATGTTAAAAGTATTAAGATGTAGAAACATAAAAACATTTGACAGATATCCACCTCTGGACATTCTGCCTATATTTTGTGTTTCTTTGACTGTCCTAGGTACATAAAACCATTAAATTCAACTCACTGATTCAACAAGTGTTATGGTGTTTCAATGTATAAGCACTGTCCAAGGTACTGGATATATATAAATAAATAAGGACTCTTTCATTCCGCAATGATATAAAAAATTGAAGAATTTATTAAAGATGTTATGACAGAAGTAAGGATTACCATGAAGGCATAATATAAGCACTGTACAAATAATTTTGTAATAATTATTTTAATTTTAATATGAAATTTAGAGATAGGTAATCCTTTTTGCTTCATCAGTAAAACACTTTTGTGGGCCATACTCTTCTGGGATTTGAGCAGGACCTTATTTTACAACCAGAGCAAAGTAAGCCAAGAGTTTATGTTAACAAGTAAGAAACCTATAAATTCAAAAATATTAGTGTCAGGTCTAGGGCTTTTCATTACTGGAACTCACAAAACTTCAACTACACACTCAGGTTCATTTTTTTCCACTTGGAGAGATCAATCAGATACTGGAATTAAGCCTCTGGTTACTAAAGTGAAGCTTTTTTTTTTTTTTTCTCCAACAGTTAATAAATTAGTAATATGCACAGTGGAGGAAAGATGATGATGATTCCACTGAATTTCAGGTCAAAAACCACTGTAAAATCATGATAAAATTACTTGAATGTCAATAATGAGTCACTATTGAATGGATAACTATTATCTCCACAATAGTATTTTTTTTAGTTGCCTGGGAACCTGTAATTCATTTCCTAGAGGCCAGTAACAGAAGAAATTAAAAATATTTTTTTACATAGTGCTTGTATAGAAAATATCACTAAATATTAACATTAATAAAAATCACTGGTAAACTATTTGTTTCAAAGAATCAAAATACCTAAACTCTCAGAAGCAAGTTATGAATATAAAACTTATACAAATATAACAGAAATCAATAGTATATTTTTCTCATAAACATACTTGGATAAGCAATAATACATGGTGAAATTTAACATGTTTCCAATTCATTTGGTCATCTCAATTTTACACAGAAAATTACTGAAATACACTGGCTTTTCTCCAGTTATTAGTAAAGACTCTCTTGAGTTCCCCTTTTCCATAAATGCTACTGTATGTGATCAGATAGAGGAATTAAATCTCACAAAAGGAGTATGTCAGTATTATTATGAAAACAAAATATCATGGACCAAAAGAATAACCGATGTTGCCCTTAGAACTCTACTTATGAATGTCATTTAGGAATCTCTGTAGAAGCAATTTTTGCTTCTGTGTATGTGAACATACATTATAAACACAAATACAATTTACTTAGCTGTTTGCAAAAATTAAGGCATGGAGAGAACCATGATTCCATCTCCAAAAACTATTTTGTAGCTTACTGATATTTATGTATATGTATTTTAGGAAGCTTTCTTCCAATTGGCCTAAATTTCTTGTTTGTTTTTAGTCCTTATTCATTTTTAAGATTTAAATTCATTTTATCATATATCTTCTGATGTGCAAGAAAGTAAAAGAAAACATTATTTAACTTTTAGCATCACTCCCTGTGGTTGATAATTCTATCAATATTTCTGCTTAGATTTTTAATCATAAGTTTCATGCTCTGCGCAAGTGATTGCTCAATGATTTCACTGTATTGTTTAGTTTACCGCACTTGTAGAACACATTTGCTGTTTTCAACAACTTTATTTCAGACAATTTAAAAAGAACTTTCTACACTCCTCAAACCAAGCACTTGTTCAAATGCCCATGGAATTCAATATGAATCAGTTCTACTTGAGTGAAAAACTGTTTCACAAGCCAGAAAAATTTCAGAAAGTACTAGTCTCTCTTCTGGTCATATATTGTCCACTGATAGAATTCATCCTTATGACTGTTGCCACATTTTTGTGACAGTACATCCAGTTAAGACTGTTGAGAAAATATTTTACACTTCTGTATGGTTAGGGCTTTCTGATTTGATATACATACATATCAAATGTATATTTGATATGTATATGTATCTATACACATGCATACACAGTCCCACATATGTATATATAGGTATATATACATGTATGTATATGCATCTATGTATATATATATAGGTATATATATTATGATATATCATATATACATCTTTCTGGATATATATTCTAATGTATACATATCAGAATATTTGAATAACCAACATCTGAATTTCTCATCTATAAAGTTGAATTGATCAAAATATTTTGTGCAACTATGCTCCTAGATCCACTTATAATCTGAGGCAGAGGCTTTAATAAGTATTTCCAGGGATACAAAATACAGTTAATAATCTAAGGAAGGCTTATGTTCTAATATTAGATATTTCCATTATTAATATTTTTATAAAAGTTAATGGAAATTTTACTAGATGCTTTATCTATGTATGTATAAGATTTTATTGAAGAAACCCAAGAAAAAGGAGCTCTTTAAAAAAAATAGGCATTTGTTATAAAACGAAAATCTCTGAAGTTATTAAACGATTTGGAAGGTCACCGTTAGCCATTTGATAGATCATAAAGCTAAGAATTAAACTGAAAAATGAACAGTAACCCCCTAGCCAAATGTATGCTTGTATGCTTAAGTCTCTAGTTCTCTGATCCCTATTGGCAGGTTGATGAAATTGTTATAAATTCAGTGGATGATTAGTGAAATCATTAGCAGAAATCCGCCTGTGTTCTCAGTAAGTTATCGATGATGAGGATACCTGGCCAAGTTGTTTTGATCAGGAGATATTAATTCCTACCCAAAGAGGCTATCATGTCAGGAAGACAAAATAAAAATAAAACAAATAATTACAACAACAATATACATTTTAATAAGTGTTTTCAACATGTCAGGAACTTTTTAAAAACATATCCTCAATGTTTTTCCCACTTAACAGGTAGAAAAACAGAAGCACAACTAATTTTGCCCAAGATTGCACAGCTTATAAATGACAGAGACAGGATTTAAACAACATGTTTAAGGGTCATCAGCTATCAAAGGAGGAGGTGTAGTGGTTAGGGGTATGGATGTAGGCTAAAAGAACTGGAGGAAGAAAACCCCATAAAACTGAAACTCACATATTTCAGTTACTTCTGTCACAGCTTTTAGTAGCAGATTTCTCCTTCTATCTTATATGTCTCCAAAATTACCACTCTGGATTTTATGATATACCTTGTTTGACCCTCAAGGCTTCAAGATCCACTAGCCTCTCAGCTTCATACCAATGTTTTCAGTTCTCTTAGTTCTCCAAGAAGAAAAATTAAGAATAAATGTATAACCTATAAAATATTTGGATTATATCACCAAGTCCCTTATAGCCTTTGGTGAAAAATAAAGTTTGTTTATATACCTTAATTATTATATACATTGAAAAACTGGTTTAAAAACTAAAAATTAAGTATTATAAGCGACAATGAATCGAGCTGTGAGAAACAAAGAGGTTTTAGATCTAGTCTTATGAAAGATATTTATTAAACAAGCACACAGATTAAGTTTGCAAGTGATGCTAAATTGAATACTTCTTCACCACATAGGTTGAAGAATAAACCATGATACCTCCTTGGACTCACAAATATGGACAGAGTTACAGAAGATGAGAGTCTGTAATATATATTATTAGAGATTTCTATTCTGAGGCTATAAGCAAATCTGAGATTGAAGCATTTTTTTCTTATTAGAATTTGAAAATTTCCTCCATGAACTTTAGACCTAACTAGTTTCCATTTGGCTTCTGTGCTGTTTGCTTTAATTTTAAAGAAATGTAAATCACTAGTCTTATTCTCAACTACTTATAAACTAGTTGGTAGATTCTTTCCTGCATGTCAACCTACTGTATATTCTGACTTGAAAAGAATATGAGACAAAGGCTATTAATACAATGTCCTCATCCAGTGGTGAGAAGTGGGCATGGGGAAATGACATGTAGCAATTACAACAAACTAGGAATCAGGAGTCCAAGGCGTAAGTTCTAGCTGTACCACTAAATTCTCTTTTTTTTTTTTTTTTTTTTTTGTCTTAGAAATATAGTTGAGCTCATTGAACCCCAGTGTTTTAGAATTCAGGACAGCATAATACCCAGAGTCATTTCCAGCTCCAAAATGCACCAATTTTGTAATTAAGAATCTACTAAAAATACCTTGAAAAAATGTTATATCGTACTGTGAATTACAAGGCATTCATATGATGTGAGGGACTCATTTAGGAGAGAAAGTAATAGAAATAGTATAGATAATATAGGTTTCTGAGCCCAGGCAACTTGTTTCAAACAAGGAATTTAGGGCTTGAGAAGGTGCTTAATGTGGTGTTATTTATGTTTTGCTTAAAATTTTCGATCTTCTGATTTACCCTGTTTTTAAAACCAATGGAAATGTTATAATTAGTATTATGAGCTAACCCAAATGATCTTCTATTCATTAAAGTGTGAGATATTCACAACATAAGCAACCCCTGATGCATTTATAGGATATAATTTTTCTGGTGACTCTTGGGCAATACTACTAATAAGGGTGAATGTACATCTAATAAGCTCATCTCCTAGGGAATAAACAGAAAGCCTCTAACATTTAACCTCTTAAATGTCATATAGGAACTCTAGCTGACCCATAAATTTTAGTCATTATACCACTGAAAATTCAGTGCCACAATTCTAGAAACTTTTCTTTTATAAACATTATAAACAGCCACCAATACTATATGCAATGCTATTCTGATAAGTTGACTAAATAAAAACAATTGAAATTCCAGAGATAATAGAAAATCAAAACTTCCAAATAGGATGGCATAGTTTGGTTTAGAAAACTAGAATATGTCATTAGTTAGTGATTTCAAAAGAAAAATTGCAAGTCATATCAAAGATTAGCCTGAATAAGATATTTTTTCTTCCTCCTCGGGGAGGAAAACAACTGAGAAGTATCATATGTTGAACAAGAAATTATTCAACTGATTTTACCAAAAACAACTTTTACTACTAAGAGACAACATGAGAAAAAAAGAATTGCAGTTATGTGGTCTCATATAGAAAACAAAGCAAGATATAAAATGCTTGTTTCTGATCCCATCTTTCTCTAATCCATTAAAAACACAAGAAATAATAACTGGTGTGTACTATATGTAGGTTTTAAAAGATTGTAGGAAGACATTTTGCAAACAGAGTGTGCCAGGTCTAATATAGTAGAATGAATATCTGTCCTTGAGGCCATAGATATTTAGACACCAAATTTTATCATGTATTCATTGATAACCTAATTATTATGTTTTCTTACTTTGCTTTCATTGTGAACATAACCCCCAAAATACAGATGGAAGCAACCAAAACAAAGTGGAATATAAAGTTATTATTTCATGCCTAATTCTTCATAGTCCTATTAATACAATCTAAGTAAAATCAATGCAGATTTGTCAAATGATCTCTATATCCCTCATATTACCAAGACTCTAAGACATCTTACTCAAAAGTATGTCTTACAAATAAATTATGTTTTAAAAATATTAAACTCACATCTGTCCACAAGTCTAACATTTATTCATTTTTCAACTCTTTAGAAGTGTGCTATCCAGAATGGTAGCCTCTAGTTGTAGAATGTTATTTAAATTATACTTCAACTAATTAGAATTGAGGTCCTTAACCCACAGCTAACATCATATTCAATGGTGAAATTCTGAAATTTTTCCTCTAGGATCATGAGTAAGACAAAGAAGCCCATCCTTATCACTTCTTTTCAACAGAGTATTGGAAGTCCTAATCAGAGCAATTAGGCAAGAAAAGAAATATAAGGCATCTACATTGCAAAGGAAAAACTGAAATTATCTCTGTTCACAGATAACATAATTTTTATGTAGGAAATCTTTAAGATTCCACAAAAAAACTATTAAAAATAATAAACAAATTTAGCAAAGTTGCAGATTACTACATGCAAAAATCAGTTGTATTTTATACACAAAGTAACGAACTGAAAAAGAATTTAAGAAAACTTAAAAAAAATTCCACTAACAATAGCATCAAAAAAAGAAAAGATTAGGAATAAACCTAACCAAGGAGATAAAAGACGTGTATAACGAAAACTACATAACATTTCTGAAATAAATTAAAGAAGACGCAAATGAATGAAAGACATCCATGTTCATGGACTGGAAGACTTAATATTAATACTATTTAATGTGATCTATGGATTCAATGCAATTCCTATAGAAATTACAATGGCATACACACACACACATACACATATACATATTATATTTTTTTGTAGAAATAGGGAGAAAATCACTAAAATTCAAATGGAAAATGAAGGGGACCCACATAGCCAAAACAATTTTCAAAAGGAACAAGTTTGGAGGATGCACTTCTTGATTTCAAAGCATATCACAAAGCTACTGTAATCAAAACTCTGGTACTAGCAAAAACACAGACATAGAGACTAATGAAATAATAAATATTTATTTCCTGAAATAAATCCTCAAATATGTAGCCAAATGATCTTCATCAAAGATGGCAAGACCATAAAATGGGGAAATGATAGTCTCTTCAACAAATTTTGTTTGGAAAATTGGATATCCACATGCCAAAAACAAAACTCTAAAGGAATTAAAGATCTAAACCTAAGACCCAATGTTATAAAACTCCCAAAAGATAACACAGGGAAAAACTTTACAACATTGGATTTGACAATGACTTCTTGGATATGATACCAAAAGCACAGGCAACAAAAGCAAAAACAGACAAATATTACTATATCAAATTTTAAACCTTTGTTCATCAAAGGATACAATCAACAACAAACAGAAAATTTGTGGAATGGAAGAAAATATTTGCAAATCAAAGATCTGATAATGAATGAATATCCAGAATATATGAAAAACTACAACTCAATAACAAAAATACAATCTGTTCAAAAAATTGGAAAGAACTTGAACAGACTCTTCTCCAAAGATGATATACAAATGGCCAATAAAGCATTTGCAGAGATGCTCAACATCATTAATTCTGAAAGAAATGTAAGTCAAAACCACAGTGAGATATCATATCACAACCATTAGGATGGTGACTATTTAAAAATAAGAAGGAGGAGGAATAAGGAGAAGGAGAAGAAAGAGAAGAAAATAAAATAAGTTTGTCAGGGATGTGGAGAAACTGGTTCCCAAATGTCTGTTGATGGAATTGCAAAATGGTGCAGCCATTATGGTAAACAGTGAAAACAGCTAAGAGGTGGAAGCAGTCCAAATATCTATTGATAAATAAATAAACAAAATGTGGTATATAAATATAATAGAATACCATGCAGCCTTAAAAAGGAAGAAAATTCTGTCATATATTACAACATGGATGCACTTTGAGAACATGATGCTCAGTGAAATAAGCTAATAGGACAAATACTGTATGATTATATTTATAGGAGTTATCTAAAACAGTCAGATTATAGATATAAGAACAGTCAGATTTGTAGATATAGGAAGTAGAAGTATAATCCCTGGTATAGTGGTTACCAGGGATTGGGAGAGGGGACAAAGGGAGATTATTGTTTAATATGTATTGGGTTTCAATTCTTCAAGATGTCAAGGTTCTGAAGATCAGTGTTCAATAACTACATGTGGTTAGTGGTTACCATATTAGACATCCAGATTATAGAGCATTTCATCTTTACAGAAAGTTCTATTGTACAGCCTTACTCTAGAATCTTTTTTTCCCTATACTTTAATCTATTATTCAATCTTTATTTGCTTTCTATAGACTAAATCTCATAGACCTTCACTATAGATATTAACTACATTTTCAACATCTTGACTCTGCTGATCATTTTACCATTCACATTAGTACCAAATATTGTATCAAACAAATTTCCATCTTTTATTTGCCACCAAGACTGCTGAACAACACAAGAGAAAAACAAAACAAAACAAAAACAAAAAAAGATCAAAACTATGGATTATGCTATAAGAAATTCACTGTTTCCACTATCAGTTGATCAGTCTTCAAAATTCCTGTATAATTAGCACCCTCTCATCTAATTTTCTACACCCAAACTATTCTAAATCTTTTGTAACGTTTTTTTCAGGCACTCAATTCTTTCTGAAGATGTACCTCTTTCTGTGAAATAGAGATAAATGCAGCCATAATGGCTACTCTCTGTTTGATGTTGTGCTGTAGAGAATTCAAGGGATTTGGGGACTGAAATTTCTTTTAAAAAAGATATGACCAAGAACTTACAGTAGAACATATAAGCTTGGTTTGTGAGACTCTGACATGTGAGGAAGTAAGGAAGTCTCTCACAGCATGAGACTTTCTGGAGGCTATGGAGGTATGAGAGACACTACTGGAAGGGGAAAGAAGGATCAGAGAAGGAGTTACATGTCTAGGTAATGTTGATTAGTAGCATGACAGTTTCTGAGTCAGAAAGCTCACAAGGGCAGCAGCAACCTGAAGTCTTTATAGTTTCAGATTTTATATTATCTATGGCTAGCACACGGTGTGTATTGGTTTGTGGTAGGCAAAAAAGGCAGACAGCAAATGGCTGAAAAATCTTATCTAGGATATATTAAAACAATTTAATGTATAAAAATTTCAATTTAGTACCAGTAGGCTTTTGAACCAATGGGTCTCAGCCTTCTGTGAAGAAATGACCAATCTAGGGGACAATGTATAAAGACCATCTTTAGCTCATTTCTATAACAACTACTTACTTAACACATTTATAACCTACTCATTTCTCTCTTCTTTCAAGTTTCATAGATAAGGATCTTCCCTCTTTTCCAAATATAATACGTATTCCTGTGTTCTGGATTCTATCCCTTGTTGACTTCTCAGGAAACACGCCTTATCAGTAGGATCTTTTTTTTTACCTGGAACATCATCTGTGAAGTATCCAAGGAACAAAAGAACCTGTTGCTCTTGAGAAATTAACACTTCTGCAGAACATATAATAACTCAGTATTTACCTTGAGTTTAAATTGACTAGTTTAGGGATCCCTGGGTGGCGCAGCGGTTTGGCGCCTGCCTTTGGCCCAGGGCGCGATCCTGGAGACCCGGGATCGGGTCCCACGTCGGGCTCCCGGTGCATGGAGCCTGCTTCTCCCTCTGCCTGTGTCTCTGCCTCTCTCTCTCTCTCTCTGTGACTATCATGAATAAATAAATAAAATCTTTAAAAAAAATAAAAATAAAAATAAATAAATTGACTAGTTTAACAAAGAGAAAAATGCCAAGTATATTAGTATTTTCCTGCTTCCCACCCTAAAACAGAAGATTGTGATTACAGGCCTAAAGGTCACCCAGGTTTATATCTTAATGCAATAGAAGGGGTTGAGATGAATATTTTTAGTTACTACTTTGTACTCTGTGCCACACAACAAGAGAGAATCCTTAAACCTTTAATTTTGCTCAAGGGTGAACTTTAAATCTATTATTGTCTTTGACATCTGTCTCAAAAACCGTTTTACTCTATGCATCTATCATCTGTCAATCATCTATTCTAATATGTTTATTTTATTTATTTTTTTAAGATTTTATTTATTTATTCATGAGAGGCACAGAAAGAGAGAGAGAGAGAGAGAGAGAGAGAGAGAGGCAGAGACACCGGCAGAGGGAGAAGCAGGCTCCATGCAGGGAGCCTGATGTGAGACTTGATCCCAGATCTCCAGGATCACACCCTGGGCTGAAGGCGTCGCTAAACCGCTGAGCCACCGGTGTTGCCCCATTTATTCTAATATGAACATTATTCTATTTTCTCTCATTAGGCATATTAGATTTTATCTTTAAAATATGTATACATATGTATATGTACATATATGTATATGTATATGTATATCTGTGTGTATGCACACACACACAGGCACACAAATACACACACTAATTACCCTTGGACCTTGGATTCAACTTCTTGACTCTGAGTCCTTTGAGGAACTATACTAACTGCTAACATATCTATAGAATGAGTTAAACTTTTCTTTCTATATCATAATTCATAGCTATATACCCTTCTTCTAAAGCTTCAAAGGTTTAATTTATTGCATAATATTTTATTCAAAATATGAATTCATATTTCTTTAGGATGCATAGTTTTGTGTCTTACAACTTTTTTGTTCTATTTAGATATTTGGGGAATAAAGAGAACTTGTATAACTCCTGTATCCTTTTGTTAACTATGCTATCTTATGCTATCTCATATTTTGTTAACTGTGCTATGCTATTTGGTCTTACAACTTTATTTGCTCTTTTATTAAATAGGTGTATAACTGTGTGAACTGCATAACATGATTTAAAAATGATATGTATATGTATACCTGTAAGTAGAAAACTTTCAATCAATACTGACTACTACTACAGCAACATCAATGTCCCAATAGCTTTTCCCAGTTTAGCCTACTTTTTCCGCTTGCTAATCAAACCCCAGGGGAAGAATAAAAATTGGTCTTACCCACTTGTGGATTTCTGTAGCATTTTTGCTATAGATTTGCTTAAGATGGTGCATATGAACTAATTTGGTAATTCCATTAGAATATAATGGAATTCCATTTGAGTTCTAAGAAATATTGCTCCTTCTAACAAGAAAGAGAGAAAAAAACAAAAGGACCACAATCTTTAGCCTATTCTTCCTGCTTCTGGACATGGCTAAGTGAAGACTTGAGGCTAAGCACTGCTGTAGTCCTCTTGTCACCACTGGGAGAACTATCCCTGGCATGCTGACCATGGCAGAGCCTAATTCTGAAAAGAGCCTGTTCTGGATGATTACACTAAACTGTGGAACCAGTCATAGACAAATAATAAAAGTCAAATGTTTATGTGAATTTAAATATTGTCTTTCTTACAATGTTCTAACTAATATAGTTGCTACTACAAGTAGTAGCAGTGGTAGTGGTAGTAGTAGTAGTAGATGCTATCTTCAGAAGTGAGTATGCAAGCCCATAAAACTGAGACCAGTTGATGAATTTATTCTGTTCTTATCTATTCATTGCTATCATCCTTAACTGCCTTCAACAAATTATTTGTAGGCAATTTTTCTTCTAAGTATGCCTTTCTTGATTTCCTTTTTTGTCATTGAGAAAAGCATAAATGATAGATCGCTCTTTCAGGTTTGACTAAGTTCTTTAACTAGCTCTCCAAATATTTACAATATATCTGAACTTTTAATTCTGATGTACTTCTACAGTTCTCTTTTATATTATGTCACATTTTTAATATGAATTCTCAATTTTTGGTTATTTTCCATTTCTTTCTTCTTTCCTTTTTTTTATTTTTGACTATAATTTGCCATAGACATATACAGAAATCTTTTAATAGAAGTGACAGATTTGATTTATATGGCTTGTTGGCTTTCTACTTTTGTTTTTCAGCTGTCACACATTGCTTTCTTTCTGGAAGTCATATGTCATATATTCTGAGTTCTGAACAATTTATTTTGATCTGTACTCATCCTCACAGAATCTATCTTTCCAATGTTTTGTCTTCAGTAACACATACATTTTTAGAAAGCCAAACAAAACAAAATACACAAACAAAAAATAAAAAAAAATTTTTAAATAACACTGGACACATATCATAAAATGTTAATATTAAAATATCTAGGGATCCCTGGGTGGCGCAGCGGTTTGGTGCCTGTCTTTGGCCCAGGGCGCGATCCTGGAGATCCAGGATCGAATCCCACATCGGGCTCCCGGTGCATGGAGCCTGCTTCTCCCTCTGCCTGTGTCTCTGCCTCTCTCTCTCTCTGTGTGACTATCATAAATAAATAAAAATTAAAAAAATAAAATAAAAAAAATAAAATAAAATATCTATACAGGTAAAGTATAATTTATCTTAACTATTAATTATTATGGTTATAGAATTATAATTCTGTATTGAGTAGAGAGATAATATACTCATTACCCTTAAAATAACCAAATTAGATATTAATAAATTGGATATTATCCCTTGTCATAAATCTAGGTTTACATGTTATGTTGGAGAGAAGAGAAAAAGATGGACAATCTGGGTATCTCTCTCTACTTTTTCATCCCACACTTTGAGTAAACTAGAAGCTTTACCTAGTGATATAACATGTTATCTCAGAAAAAATTGCCAAAATGTACCCCAATAATATAATAGCAGTCAATAAAGCTTTAGCTCTTTCGATCAATTTTACACAGAACTCATGGTTTTATAAATGTATAAATAAAAGATTTTTATTTATTCAGAAAAATCATGGAGATTTCAGGACACTTAAATTGTACTTTAGTGTTTGGACACCATTGGTAACTTAGAAAATGTTACGATTCCTTCCCTTACTAAAACTATCAGGATTATTTTTTAACGATGAACAAAGTTCAGTCATTTTCATTTTTTTAAGCCCTGCTAGAGTAGATGTAATGATTTCAAAGAGTAAAATACTGCCTGTATATTGTGTTAAAGTTCACAAGAAGTCTGTGATCTCAGATCTGTCTTGGGACAAGATAATCCTTGAAGTGTTCTCTTAAAAAATTCCTCATGAGACCTGAATTGACCTCTGCTTCTCACTCTACCAAGCTCTAGATCTGTATGCCCTCTTTGTAATCTGTCTCTAGCAGCAGTCACACAATTCACTGAATGTTAAAATATATGCCCAGAAACTTCCATCATGGAAATCCAAGCAACTGAAACATGTCCCCAGAATATGGTGACTCCATTCAATGTTTGCCTTCCCAGACACTCCCCACACAAATCTAAGTTGCTTTGTGACTATTCTTAAACTTCTTATCAGTGTTTTATTTGGAAACTTATGTCAGCAATGTCTCCATTCATCTTTGCTTAATTCTCATATATTAAAACTGTATTTATTGGGATCCCTGGAGAGCTCAGTGGTGTAGCACCTGTCTTGGGCTCAGGGCGTGATCCTGAAGTCCCAGGATCGAGTCCCACATCAGGCTCCCTGCATGGAGCCTGCTTCTCCCTCTGCCTGTGTCTCTGCCTCTCTCTCTTTCTCTTTCTCTCTCTCTCTCTCTCTTTCTGTGTCTCTCATGAATAAATAAATAAAATCTTTAAAAAAAAACAAAAACAAAAAAACCCTATATTTATTGTATCTGTTTTCTATAACCCTATGTCAACTTTTTTCCCTTTCAATTGTTCTTCTCTCTCTTACATATTATAATCAGGTCCTGCGGAAACCTGCAGGAGCACAGGATGCTTGTGCTCAGAAGAACTCCAGGTTTGATTTAATGTAATATTGGTACTGTTATGATATTCTCAATATTATCTCTGACTCTTTTTTAAAATGTGATGTCCAATGTGCAATGGAGTAGAGATGTAGACAGAGGAGATACATGCAGCATCATTGTCTCCTATTGTTCTTTGTCATTCCATTTGTGTATAGCATTTGTGATCCCTCAGGAACACTGAATTCCATCTTATGGTGTATGGACTTATGGTGTAAGGAAGTCCAGTGAGGCTAAAATGAGTGATTAATGTGTGTACTTTCAACTTAGTAAGCAGGCTGACTGTCCCATGAGGCCCAAAAGGCCACATTTTATATTAAAACAGAACTTTCTTTGAATCCAAAAATAATCCTATGGCATTCAAAGACATAAATGACCATAAAAGTATATCATACCATTGTATATTCATGGCTGTATGTATTTATCCAAACATTTATGCTGCTTGTATATTGCAACAAGGAAAGGAAAGAAAGAGAAAGCCATCCCTTTGCTCTTTTTCTTTTAAAATTTTACTCATTAGTAAGCCTAAGGTATTGGTAGTATGTGTGCATATCGAACAATAAAATAAAAAGACTGACATTAGTTATGTGCAGTGTTTCCACTATTCTAATAAGAACAAAATATATATGGATACACAAACTGAGAAGTATAAATTGCATGAGTTGAATATTCATATTTTCATTAAAAATTGGTATGCAAAATATAAAGATGAACAGTAGTATTTGTGTTCGTATTTAAATTTTTAATGTTTCTTTACTTAGAACAATATTACATAGCAAAAACAAAGAAAATCACTAATGACACTACAGAAGAAAACAAAAGCTTTATATTTTAGTACCTTTAATATCACTTTCCCCTTACTTTTTCAATCAGGAACCCCATATTTTCATTTTGCACAGGGCTCCAACTGTTAGGTAACAAAACTTGCTGGGTTTGCTCTCATACTGCATGAAAAACAATTAAGTATAGTTTTTGATCTTCATTAGCAAAACATAATTTTTCTATCATTAGGTAAAAACTTTTTCTACTTTGATATTCATAACATTTCAATATTCCATAAGTTTCTTTTCCTCAATACTTTAGTCCTTGGACATCTAGGCCATTCTACCGAAATCTGTTGAAACATCATACTGTTATTCTAGCTCATATATTATGGATATGTATTACAAATCTATAACTTAGTTTCACAGTCCCTTGACCTTCTCCCCACTTTGCTTTAATCTCCCACCTCATGTCAACTCTGTGACTTTTTTACTGGCCATAACTGCTTCAAATGATAAATCTCAAACTTTGGTGTTTAATAGTGTTTAAAGAAAAAAAATCAAATTACAGAACTCAATTCTATAAAGATAAAAAGTACTAACCATGAAAGAATAAAATGATATGTAGCTCCAAATGTCTCTGCATTTCATGAAAACTTGACAATTCTAAATATCAGTATACACTTGAAACCATTCCCACAATCCATGACATAACCTATTCAATGCCTCCAAAAATTTTCTCCTGCCCTCTATTATATTTATGATCATTATATTACTACTCAAAACATAAGATCTACCTGTTAGCAAATTTTTAAGTATACATATGGTACTAACTCTGAGTGCTATGCTTCACAGTGATTAACTAAGAATGGTAGAAAATCTTTTTTTGGATTTCATGATGCTATCCTATCCATAGCCTTCTAAACTACAAGCTAGGCTCAGTTTTCATTTTCAATTTCTGTCGATTTTGTGTCTCCAGAAGCATTTAAAGCAATCACGTTGTGAAAAAATTAAAATCAGTGAAGATTTAACCTAGCCTAAGATCCCAGATGTAATAGAAATAGATGAGGGAGAAGAGGGTAAAATGGGAATTTTCACATGACAGCCTTGCCAGATCTTAATATGAAGTCCAAGGCAGGTGCATGAACTTGCCATGTATATTTCATCTAGCAATTGGTCTGGGATCAGTATGTCCTTTTTTTAAATTTAACTTTGCTTTATTCCATAAAATAATTTTGGAAAGCAAAATAATCAAAACATTGAATATTCTGCATTGGCTTTCCAAAATTAAACATTTTAGCCCTCATGTGTTAAGAAATTGGTTGATAACAGTAAAGCTGTCACTAGTATACATCTTTACATATGGAAACACTTATGTAACTAAATATCATATTCAAATTACAATTTTAATGCTTCATAAATGAATTTCCTCTTTAATAGTCTTTTTTCTTTTTGAGTGGTGTTTTATAATACATTGGTGTTTTAGCTCTCTTGTGATATCTGGGGTTGAATGCTTGGTAATTGTTATATTTTTTAAAGTATAGTTATACTATCACTGAAATTATCCCAGGAAATTGATTGCTCCAAAATTAGTTGCATCTGCCCATTATTCTAATTGCCTTCACATCAAAGCCAAAAATTAATCTCTAGTCAATTCCATCTAACATGAAATGATAAACAAATACTAACACAAAACATATATAAATAATCCATTTGAAGTTAAAATGTACACTACTATACGCTGGTTTGTAAACAGCTCAGTAGATAACAACTTCTTCTTCAAGTATGGACATATAGAGCCATATTTTGGCCTTCAATCTGTGATATATAGTGATAAGATAAAAGATGAACCTAATAAACATGAGTCATCATCTAACTATTCTATAAAACACCACGTCTCTTGGAAAAACTTTTTGCCAACAAATGTTATACCTAGAATAGCTCTATCTTTATTGCATTATCTATTTTCTTCACTGAAGCTTACTCAGCATTATATAATTTTTGTTCAATTAAGTTATCTCTGTTTTAAGCTTATTAATTTTTTTTTATTTTCCCAACTCATTAATTTCTTTTTTTTTTGTAAGATTTTATTTATTTATTCATGAGAGACACAGAAAGAGAGGCAGAGACATAGACAGAGGGAGAAGCAGAATATCTCAGGGAACCTGATATGGGACTTGATCCCAGGACTCCAGGATCATGCCCTGAGCTGAAGGCAGATGCTCAACCACGGAGCCACCCAGGTGTCTCATTCACCTCACTAATTTCTAAGAAATGAATCTAAATCACTTATAGCTATTTCATTAATAAAAATGTATTTCTGTCTTTAGGATATAAAAGAATATTAACATACTGTATAATTCATCTTTGATAAAAGTATATTCAACTCTATGCATACATTTTCCACATACAAAGTTATATGATTGTGCCTGGCTCAAATTAGATGTTCAGATTATTTGTATTACATATATTTTATGGAAAACTAGGCCATATAATTTTTTCCTATTCAAATTTTCTCATTCCATGTACCTATTTATTCACTGGAAAATAACCTACTTCCGAATTAGTTACTGACTTCCAATAAAAGCTAAAACCTCTAAACAAAGGACAGCATATCTATGAAAAATCTGTACTTAATTTATGTACAAAGTAGGTTTATTAATATACCACTGACATATTAGACTTTCTAGTGCCTAAGACACAACAACATGAATGGAGTTATAACACTCACTAAGAGAAAATTATACCTATTACTAATCTTTCTTCAACTCCATCAGCAAACAAACAAAAATAACTCCACCTCAAAAACACTTATTCTCTTCTTATATTACACAGAAAAGGATAGTCAAGCTCATTGTGATACACATTATCTTATCATTATTTTTATTATTTGCCCAAAGTAGTTTTACTGCAGAAAACAGAAAAATTTTTCATGGATAGATGGAGAAGAACGTGGTTGAAGTAAAAAGAAAGAGAGAAAATGAAACAGAGAGGCAGAGACAGAGAGAAGAAACATCTGGGATCATGTTCTTTACTTAGGCCTCAAAGTATTATGTGACTGGGCTTCACTGTAAATTGATTTTTAAATGAATGAATGAATAAATAAATACATAAATAACCAACCAGGGTTTCTGTGTAAACTAAATGACTCAACTTATAAGAAAAGTGTGTCATGTATATTTCTATTTAAGAGGAAACAAGGATCAATAGACACCTGTTAACAGGAAGCTCTTTACTGACTGTACATAGAATTATTCACATTGCAAATGATTACTTTAGTTAAGGGATTCACAAGAATTAAGAATATGAATGCCTCAATGACAATAGAAAGAACATTTTTCCAGATATTTTTCTCATATAATCTAAAATTATTAAGGACTCATTCCTTGGACTGATTTTGATCATTTTTTAAAAGTTAATATACGAAATAATTGTTATTCTGTGCTCCTTGGCTGTGTCTTATGGAAGTAGAAGCACAAGCCATGCCCCACTATTTCCTCTGTGTTTAATCTTAAAATTGCAAGCCATAATCATGAATAGTTTTGTAATTTTTTTTAAAAAATGGAGGATGAGATAAAATATTTCCACTCTTGTATAGCTAAATTTCTCGAAGAGTGGGCATTCACAGTTTATAGCACAGTCATCACTAGTTCTGAGAATTGACTTTCTGCATCAGTCTTTGGAGATGGCACTCCACATGTTAGCAAACTCCACAGGTGATTCTTATATTCTTATCTCTCATCTCCTCCAATTAAGCTGCCATTCTTGGCTTTACTGTGTTATTCCATGAAGGAATATGGAACAGAAGTAATCACTTTTATTTTTTGAACTATTGATGTGCATACATCTGTGCATGTGTGACAGAAAAGAGATCAAAAGAGAGTACACTTGACATGTATTATATTTACATCAACGTCTTATCAAATATGAAATTTCCATTTTTTTCTTATCAGTTTAACATGAAGATAAATATTTATTAAATGTATGGGGATTTTTATATTAAATTATTACGTGAATTTATCAATTTGGATAGTTATAATATAATTTATATGGAACAATCATAACAGGAACATTGTCTAAGGTTAGAAAATGAGAACTACTACTAAAAATAATCATTGATTCAAAGTAGCTCAGAGAATCACAAAAGGTAAATATGTAGTGAGAACTAAGAAAACAAATTTAGTGATGTTAATATTACTATTCAGGAGTGGGCACTAAAGCCCTAGAGTGCTAGGAGAATTGAAATGTAGTTTTTCAGAACTAAGCTTTTAGTCTCTTGGAATTAGAACAAACTAAAGTGAACAAAGCATTGCCATTTCTTTTTTGTCTCTGAGAACCCAACATGAGCTCAATTTTTCTTAGACATGAAAGTGACGAGAAGGTTCACCTACTAGAGGTTGGGGGCTTTTTGATGTCAGATCACTCCACATGGCAGTGCATTATATGTAGAACATAATATGATACTTCAAAAAAACAGCCTTAAATACCATGGGAAAAGCCTTATTGTTTAGTTTATGCACAATTTCTACAGGAAAGTTACTTTAGTTACAGTTTGTATCCATTAAGATGAGTCTAAAAGAAAAGAAACATTTCTTAAATATGTTCCTTGAATATACAATAATTTAAATTCTCTCAATCAGAATGTGAATGTTTTTAACTACTATTACCATATCTTTAGCCATTGAATGACTATTTAATATATTATGTATCATTTCTATTGAATAATATGTAGCTCGAGATTTTCCTTGTAGAAATTTTCCAAATTGTTTTTAGTAACAATGTCCTAGCGACACAACTGTCCCTGATGGCCAAAATAACAACAATTCTTCTGGAAGAATTAATACAAACAGAGTGGGATGAGAAGATGCCCCAAGACTTGAACTAGACTATTTCAATTCATTCTAATTCAGGTACTAGAAATGAACTACTACTGAGAAGCAATATTTATTCCCATGACAACGTCTGTTTCTCACACACTAGAATCACTTATTATTCATTCTCCATGAGGGTGACCATTTGCTGAACAAAGAGAAATTACTCATTCCCTGCCTACTATTCTGAAAGCTTTATATATGCATATCAATATTTTGAAAAACATCCCAATTTTATAAAACACATTTGTCAGGCAGTTGTTTGTTCTCTACCAGACTATCTCCCTTGATCCATGAGACCTACCTCAGATCTTCCCTTCAGGAAAGCATTTCTGGATACTATAAGCAGAATGACTGCTTATCACTTTATTCATGTTTTTTATATGATTCATCATGTAAACGAATATTTGTTTGCCCTTCATGCAACCTGTTCCTTGATACTAGGGATCATAGTTATTTAGCAATAACTACCAGTAACTCTCTGGCACAGAGTAGCCAATAAATAAATCTATACATATATATGTATTTGTTCAGAAGTTTAAACTTTAAAAATAATTTACCTTGGATTACTACCTATTATTCCTTATTCCCAATTTACCCCAGATTATTAGCTAGTTAAAAGTACAGTTTATTTTTATGTCCCCTATTGCTCTTGTCCTGGGATAGAAAAACTAAACTAATATTTCGAACAAATGTTTACCAATTCTGTATACTTGTATGTCTCACTGCCATAGAAAAAGAGAAAATGACATAGCATCTGCTGAAGGTCTATAAACCATGGAACACTGTTGAATGTCTCATTCACATTCTTTTATTATATTAGGAAACTTTATTAAAACTGAACTCTAATTATTCCTTTTAACAAAATTAATTTAATAAAAATATCCACATAATTTTTTTCTGAAAAAAAAAACAATTTTAAAAAGTCAGAAAAATAAACTTTTTAGAACCATGTTTTTAAGATATATATATATATATATATCTACAAATGTTTATTGAACATATGGATTCTAGTTAGAAATGTTAGCATAAATTTATGGAAAATATGAAAACTAGTTTTAGATGTGGATGATAGAATAAGAGAATAGTATTATCAGAACTATAGAAAAACTAAAATGGAGAATAATAAGCATGTGATGAAAAGATAGCAATAAATTTCCCAGAATTAGAGAAAAATGAAAGGATACTAATTGACAGGGATAGAGTACCAAATAAGAAATAAACTCATATCCAGATACATTACAGTGAAATTCAAAAGTATCAAAGGAAGAGAAATAATTTTAAAGGCTATTAAATGAAGAAGATATGTTACCTACAAAAACAAAAAAAATCAGTCCTTTCAGGAGCAACACTGGAAGCAAGAATAAAACATAAGTTTTTTTTTTTTAATAATGAGTTTTATATACAGCTATGCAGCAAAAAATCAACAAATACTTTATGTTGATAAGAGTATCAACATAAGATTTTTTAAAGTATATCTTAAATAAGGAACACAAATATATGAGATGAGCTTACGAAATAGGGGATGTTAAGGAAACCAACAATCTTGGAAAATGTTATTGATATCCAAAGAGTGAAAGGCTAAGATCAAATTAAAAAAAAAATCCTAATAGCAACAAAAAATTAAAATTCTAAATAATATGAATATGAAGAGGAGGGAATATGAGGAGGTTAAAAGGTTTAAAAAATGTTAGTTGTCTTTGGGGCACCTGGGTGGCATAGTTGGTTAAGTGCCCAACTCTTGGCTTTGACTCAGGTCTGATCTTAGGGTTGTGGGATGAAGCCCCATGTTGTACTCTATATTCAGCACTCAGTATAGAGTCTGTTAGAGTTTGTCTCTCTTTCTCCCTCTGTCCTTCTCTACCCCCCTGCATGTTCTATCTCTCCGTCTCTCAAATAATAAATAAATTTTTAAAAAATGCTAATATCTTTATAAAGAAATCAACAGGGATGAAAAATGTGCTTATTGTCTTCAGGTGAAAATAATTATGACATAAAAGAACATGTAAGGAACAGAAGTAATTTCATTTAAAAAAAACTGATAACAAAAAGGGGAAAAATAAAAATTTGAAAATAAAAAAACAAGATTAAATTTTAGTTTCATCATAATTAATTAAATGACTTGAACTAATCAATTAAAACAAAGACATCAGATTGGAATAAAAACTAAAAAAATAAATTAATTTATATTAATTACATTAATTCATTATTAAACTGATTAAAACCACATTTTACATGTATTCTAGGCAAAAATATATATATACATGTGCATGTATATATATTTGTGTATGTATACTGTAAACATATAGATATATATGTTTGTATACCTACATATACAACATACCTATGAAAGATATTTGGAAAGAAACTCATTTCCTTGACTGCACCATCAAAAGTGTAGCAGTAAATATGTAATAAATGATTTTTCTATCAATAAAATAGCTTAGAATTACAAAATTCCTTGATTATACATTTCATCCTAGACCCTACTAAATATGTATATGGGATATTCATTTATTCTACAAACATTACTAAATATATGTAGAAGATATTCATAGACCCTACTAAGTATGTGGATGAGATTTCAGTTTGTTCATATAAATTATTTTTTCTCCTCTGAAATAAGATTCTTGTTAAAATTATTTAATGAGACTCTCCGTGTTTTGACTGACTATTGCTGTGTAACAAACTACTCTAATAATTAATGGCTTATAATAGCAACAATTTATTATTTCTCCTGATTTTGTAGGTTGACTGAACTCATCTTGGCTGTTCTGTTTATACAGATGTGATGGATCTCACTAGGTTGCATTCATATGGTTGGTTTTGGTAGTCTAGAAAATCCAAATAAATTTTGTATGCTTCTTTCTGTCCACATGTGATGCCCACCTATAGATAGTTTGGGCTTCTTCATGTTGTAATTGTAATACAAGAGAACAGCACAATTTGTAAGTGCTTATAAAGTTTCTATTTGTGTAATGTTGAATATTGTTAAATTGTCTAAAGAAAGTCACATGATCAAGCCTAGAATCAATGTATGAGGGAAATGCACAAAGCATAAAAACAGGGAGTAGTTCACTGGGGAACCATCAGTGTTAATGTAACAACACTGTTTTCATTGTAGTACCACCTCACTTAAACAATCAAAATCTAATTAACTGGAAAAATCTAATTAACTGTCTCCAGTTAAAGGCACCTTTGTCTCTGAGCCTTTGCTTCTAAAATGGCATTGCAATGTAACACAATTACATGAAAATTTAGTATCCTGAGTCACTCTCTATTCATTCTCTCATATATGAGAAACCTAGACAATATTTTGTTTCCCAAGTTATGCTAAAAGTTATGATTTTTGCCACATGAGAAGTGAACTATTGGACCAAATGACAGAGGTTCAAATCCCAACTGCCATTTAATAACTGAATGATTCAGGCAAGTTATTTAAAACTTTTCTGTAAGAAATTTCTCATTTGTGAAATCATATTCTTATACATATGGCTATTAAAACAACACTTGGTAACAGGTTTTGTTGACAATGAAAATAAGGATGAGAATCAGGGTGTCAATAATGAAGAAGAAAATGATGTTTATTATGATAATGTGCATAAACCCAAACCAAAACTCCCTTTTTCTCAAAGCCAGAGCAAAGATTGGGAAGTAAGAACATTGTTCTAGTCTCATGGTGAATTTTTAAGCAAGTTTTCCATTACATACATTTATACAATTAATTAATCTTCTTGCATACTGCATACTTTTAAACTGATTTTCAGCTCCTCTTTTTCTTGTTTTACCAAATATTTAGTTGGCATTGAGGTTCTTAGGGGTCAGCCCATCCTTTTTCCTGAACCTAAATAGTAGCATTTCTGCACTGGAATTGTTTTGCCTTTCAGATGAAAACATGCAATTTATATGTAAACATCTCTAGGGATTTTTCAGACTGCACAGGATTATTATGTACACCGTTTATCACAGAAAGCCATTTAATAACCTGTAACAGAGAGCAGGTCATGAGTCTGTATCTAGAGGTAATGTGAGCAACTTTGATTCATTCAGTTCTAGACTAAGGATACACTACATGGCAGAGATATATAAACATTTTTGGCACAAATCTACTCATGTGTAAGTCTAACATCCCATTGAAAATATTAATTGAAAATGTAAATTTAAAAACTATCTGTAGAATGTATTTCTATTTCTCAGATTTGATAAACATCAAATCATATAAAATGTCATATTTTAAATCCCAACAATTTTGTCTTATAAAAGTATATCCTCAATTTCCATTTGTGAATTTACCTATGAAAGGGATTTTTCTATACGTAAAAGATAATAATTTTTACTCTGTTTAAATGGCATTCAAAAATTATTTTTGAATAAATTTCTCAAATACCACTGGACTCCTAAATACACAGAGAACCAACAACTTTTCTTTTTTACATCTATTCTTGCTTTCTTTTTTGGATTTACTAATAAGATGTATTAAACTACATTAATGACAATTTAAAGAAAGTAAAAAAAGTAAAACTTTCAAGGTTCTGAAGAATATACTGATTGAGGATTAACTTGACATTTTGGATAAGGTTCTCAAAGAGTGACATATGATCTCCTATGAGTAATTCAATGATATAGATTTTTATACTGAGGAATGAGCAAAAATAAATAGAAATCACCACATTGAATTAGATAAAAAGTGGCTAATTGTATCAAGGGTCACATACACTTTTTACTGATGAATTATGATTATTTTATTCAACTTTAAAATATAACCCACTTACTTCATTAAAGAGATCTAACACATATTTACAGTATTTCATCTGTGGTTTATTTTGTAAATAGCATTTTCATATATCAGTATGCTAAAAAAATGGGGTATTTTTCTTCACACATTTCTATTTGAATGCAGCTGAAATGCTCTAAAGCTATATATATTTAGGATGAACCATATGGACTTGCATACATGTGATAATTTTTAAATAAAAGATGGAAATTTCAAATATTTTCGTTTATAATCTGTGACTACAAAGGATGGTTTCTAGTCTTAGGAGTATTGTTTTGAATTCATGAAATAGAAGTTGATCACATCTTCAACAATTGAGTCAATTATGATGAATATAATCCATGATTATTAGTTTTCTATGCTTGACTGAGAGTTTGAGCAAGTTGTAATTCCTACTTTAGCTTAGTATCTGGTTCTCTTAATTGAAAACTCTAATATCAGGCCAGCTGTCTTTTGAACAGATGACCTGGTGAATGTCACAGTAGTCTTAGCAGGAAAAAAAAAAAACAAAAAAAAAACAAGGCTTCTTTTAACTTATTTCTGGAGCAAAGACAACTATAATGAGGACTTTTATATACTTAATTTTAAGCACAAATCATTCCCCACAGAAAAATTGAGGACGGTTATCTTTGCTGTTCACTTTGTTGCTGTAACGTTAATGCCATTTAGTCACTGCTGATTTAAGTACCTTTGAATTAACCACTAATAGTTGTGAAGTTCTGTGTACTTGCTCCTACAAATCCCCTGGCACAGCCTCCAACAACTTCCCATGCATTTCACAGTTTATTCTTGGTGAGAAGTGCTTCTTTCCTTTTGAACTCTCATGTTATGGGCTAAGGAAAATGAGTGTAGTTTTCTTTTCATTTCACAGTTTATATCTAAGTACTTCTCACCAGGAGAACTTCAGAATTTTGCTGTAAGCTAAATGCATGTTTCTCTAAATGGTAGCTTTGACCTGTGAAACGTGAAATGGTTCTTTTAATGGAAAAATTCCCAAATAGCTAAGAGTTTGATAGTTCACTAAATAATTCTTAAAACTAAACTATGATAATTTATACATTACTTTAATGTTATGCACTTTAATATACGATGTGTTTACCAAAGTGATCATTATATTTTCCATAGCAAATACACCTATTTTACATTTGAAAGATAAGACTATGTATACTATTACAACTGCTATGTGAAAAAAAACTTTAATAGAAAATATAATAAAACTGAATTCTTAAATCCACACTTAGTTTTTTTTTTAAAAAACTGAATGCTTAATGTATTCTTAAGTAGTTACTTCAATTTTTATCAGCAACTATAATAAATAAATATGTATTGATGTGCAAAATTTTTCTGTAAGGCATTATAGCATAAGCAAAGATGAAAATTAAAATTATCCCTTACCTATAAGTTCTTTAAATATACTTTAAAACATGGATTAATGCACATACAGCTCTAATATACAAAACAGAATAAGTGCTACCATAGAAGCACAAAAGTCTATTTGAACACAGGGGAAGGAAAAATAATATCTATATGGAATGGGTCTGTCATCAAAGTCTCCCTTTTGCAGACTGCATATGAAAAAGAAGTGAAGTTATCGATGTATGATATTTATTGTGAATTAATAAATGTGTTTTATATCTGGTCATCCTCGGAAAACAACTGTATGGGAATAACAAAACAAAACCATTATTCCAGACAATTATAAGATAGAAATTTCAGAGTATCCACGACACTTCTACTATGTTATAAACACAAACTGACAGTAAGTACAGTATAATAATCACTTTTAAATGGAACTGCTACCCTATAATCAACCCCAAAAAACATTATTAAGAAGCATCAGTCTTCTAAAGTGGTAGATCTCAACAATAAATGGCCCTGGTAATTTTATTAATATCTTAAAAATAAAACCTATGACACCATTCCTTTTGATATTCAGTAGAATGTGTGTGTGGTGTATGCATGTGTTCAGAAAGGAAGAGTTATTTTTTAAAAATTTTATAAACATTTTTATAAATGATGTTGAGGAAAAGAAATTTACAAATGATGTTGAGGCCACACCTTGGTGGCTCAGTGGGTTAAGTGTCTGACTCTTCCTTTGGCTCAGGTTATGGTCTCAGCACAGAGTTTGAGATTCTCTCCCTCTCCCTCTTCCTCTAACCCTCCCCCTGCTCACTCTCTCTTTCTTTCTCAAATAAACTAAAATCTTAAAAAAAAAAAACAACCTATAAATGATGTTGAGAAAAGGAGGACAGTCTTTAAAATGATTCACTTTTCATGATTTTAAGAGAAAAAGCATATATTACACAGAAAGTAGAAATACTGTAATTCAATACTTGGACATTTATAGCATAAAATATATGTCAGCAACATACACTGTATTGATTTTTTCAATTATACCCTAACATACTTTTAAAGTTGTCGTTAAAGGAAAGTAGAAATTTTATCTTTATCCGTTAGGTGAGCTATATAAAAGCAATATTTAATATATGTTCAGTGCTATGTCTTCAAATATTTTTCCGCACTAAGCTGTAAATCAGAAGTATACATCTCAGTTTTATGCATCTCTACTGATTTGAGAGGATAAATCTTTTGTTTAATATTTTCAATTATATTATTGCTCTTAACAATACTTAAAGCTTTCATATGGAAATATGAAAGGAGGTCAAGCACCTTGGCATTCTCATTCAAATGAGTTCACAATTCTCCTGGAGAGAGTTTTTAACAGCAACCATAGAGGTTGCTAAGAAAAATAAAAAAGACAAAGGAGCAGTTGAAGCAGGTGGGTTTGCCACTAAACAGATGGGCTTGGGAAAGAGTGAAAAAAAAAAAGATTTCAGACAGAGGGAAAAGAGTGAACATTAATCAGAATGCTATTCCAAGTATATAGGGTTGTGTGAAATGAGGTGTGAAGTTGGAGTGGGTGAAGAAGACAAATTTATAACATGGAGGCATACTTACACGAAGCAGTTATGATATTTGAATTTCTCACTTCTTTGTCATTAAAAGATCTTAAAATCCTTGAGAGCGTGCTCTAAGAATTGGTTGCATTTGCCTAAGGAACAGCTTAGCTACATTTGCATTATTTCTTAGTTTATAGCAAAATTCTTTTAAAATGCTGTGCTTAAAGATACTTTGCCTGAAAATCTGTCTTACAAGAATATGAGATCTATGAATAACGTTTTATTATTGAAAATACCTTATCTTGATAGTTTGCCTTTATATTTCATGTTTTACTTACATATGTATTTTCTTCTCTTGATTTATAAATTCAAATACCATTAGAAGTTCAGCAATTTTCATTTACAGATAAAAAGAGTTGGTATAGGGGATCCCTGGGTGGCTCAGTGGTTTGGCACCTGCCTTCAGCCCAGGGCGTGATCCTGGAGTACTGGGATCGATTCCCACGTTGGGCTTCCTGCCTGGAGCCTGCTTCTCCTCTGTCTGTGTTTCTGGCTCTCTCTCTCTCTGTGTGTGTCTCTCATGAATAAATAAATAAAATCTTTTAAAAAAAAAGTTGGTATAAAGAAATAGTTGTGGTGAAATTCTAGAACTAAAGATATTGGAACACTTTTTCTTTTCAAACATTCTGCTAGCTCAACAAAAATAAGTTGAACACAGCTTATGATGGGCCTAAAAAAAATCTAGAATGTTACTGGTTATGCTTTTACTGGACAAGTCCAGTAATTTACTTAAGTAAACTTACTCTCAGAGAAGAAGTTGAAACTTACATAATTGACGAAATATCAACTTTACTTCATTGCACATGACAACTTAGAACAATACTTATCATTTAATAATTATTCATTTAGTTCTAATCAATCTTTCTGCACTTTCCTAGAAATCAGAGCCCAAATTCAGTCACCTTTCTGCCAGCATACTGAACTCTTACCTTTTCTTCCCTCCTTTACACTTGTCTGTCAAAAACAGAATAAGGTATGGATTCTAATGGTCAGGACTTGGTACTTGCACCTGGTAGCTGAGATCTATAGGAGACAATGACAGGAAAACCAAGATTTATGTCAGTATAATTTATGGCCCAATAATCTCATTAGGTTTACTCTATATGGTTCAGTAGTCAACTTCCAAAGCTATTCTCCAAAATGACCAATTCAAATCAAGTCTACATTTTTCAAGCTGTTTTCCCCCATGACACTCTCATTCCTATTTGCATCAAGGATAATAAGTCTTGCTAACTGGGTTCTGAATCTATCCCAGTATGACTCATTTAGGGTCTTGTCTATTTTTCATTCTGTGTCTCAAATGAATTTTTAACCTTTCTGTCCTGCTGCTTACTTTCCATTACTATGTAAGTATTAAGTGATAATGGAAAGTGAAACAAGATAAGGTATAAGACATCATATAAACTATATTTAACAACATGCAGTCATTGGTAACCTTAGTGAGGACTATTCAACTATCAGGCATGACCAAGTATCAGCAGATGCTCCCTTTCAAACCTTTTTCCACATTATCATAAGAGTAATTCCTCAATTATACAATTCTGGCAACTTCAGTTTTCCAGTTAAAATACTTTCATGGCTTCTAATTTCTCCCAAGATAAGATATATATAGCTTAGAAAGCTCAGCTAAGCATAATAGATTCCTTCAAATATGTCCCATTTTTTCTTGACTTTGGCAACTCCTTTGGCTTGGAATAGTCCTAAACTATTCTTCACTTGCTCCAACAAGACTGATTAAGACACCGCATTCTTAAGATGTTGTTATTTCATTTCAGTGTGTGGAGGGGTTTATGTGTGTGGTTTTTTTAAGGATTTTATTTATTTATTCATGAGAGACACAGAGGAAGAGGCAGAGACATAGATAGAGGGAGAAGCAGGCTCTTCATAGGAAGCCTGATGCGGGACTGGATCCCGAACCTGGGATCACATCTTGAGCCAAAGGCAGATGCTCAACCACTAAGCCCCCCAGGCATACCTATGTGTATGTTTTTAATCTCTAAACTAAACTAGATCCTAAAGATGTCTGTATCCCCTCCCCCACCAAAAAAAGAGATGTCTGTACCCATTGATCCAAAAATTATATTTTTAATACTGGTGTCATTTAACTTATATAAAATGCTTATATATATTTAACCCCATGAAGGTATAAATTTTGTGACCTACAAATAAACCATTGGGGAACTGCAAAATTAGAAAAAATTAATAAGTGAATGAATAAATGATTGTCTTAATTGATGGACGGATGGGCAGAACTGTCGAATGAATAAATGCTATTTTGTGAAAAAATCTGAGGTTACAAATTTAAAAACCTGTGCTAAGGACTGAGTTATGTATTTAAATCAAGGCTTGGATAAAAATAATAATGTACATTTGAGGGAGGTCCATAAGAGGCTAAGAAATGCAGAATTTTGGGGTGAAATTTTATGAAGTTATTGCATGATTTTGACAAGCAGTTCTTGTACTTAATTCCCACAATGCAGTAGAAATGTTAAAGGATGAGAAAGATAATCCTTACTTCCCCATATAAACTGAAAGTGCTTTACTTCTCTTAACCTATTTCTATCAGTAGACCAGATGTTATTAATACCTATCTGAGGACAAATTAAATAATTAATTAAATAAATTATTAATAATTTGCTTAAGCCAGTCACAGAGTAGGCATTTAACATTAGTTTGAGTTATGTTTCTCATGTCATGGATCTCTGTCTTTCTTTATTTATGCTTTAGAGAGAGAAAGTGAACACTTGTGTGAGCAAAGGGTTTGGGAAGGGAAAGAAACTAGGGAGAAGAGTATCCCATGCAGGCTCCATACCCAGTACAGACTCCACTTGGGGCTGGATCTCAGGACCCTGAGATCACAACCTGAGCTGAAATTAAGACTTAGAAGCTTGGATGCCTGGGTGGCTTGGTGGTCGAGTGTCTGCCTTTGGCTCAGCTCGTGATCCTGGAGTCTTGGGATCAAGTCCCAAATCGGGTTACCCGCAGGGAGTCTGCTTCTCTTTCTGCCTATGTCTCTGCCTCTCTCTATCTCTCATGAATAAATAAATAAAATCTTCAAAAGAATAAAAAGAGAAGCTTAACTGCCTGAGCCACCCAGGTACACCATCATGGAACTTAATGTTGTTTGGTTCCTAATAATCTTCTGGCTATTTTTGGAACTAGGCCCAACCCAGTCTCTCACTGATAACCATACGAATTGTGTAAACACACAGTTCCTATTACCATCACAGAGTGAAGGTAGGAAAATGATAATTTTTGATAGTTTACTCATTCATTTAAAAACATACAAATGCTAGAATCTGTCTAGGTCCTGAAGATTTAGTAATTGACAACTGTTGGTAAGTGTTATGAAGAAAAATAAAGGATGGAGAAATGGTAGCTCCATGTTTCAACCTGGAGTTATGGTTTGAATTGAACTTTTAATAGAATTGTCAGGGAAAGTCTTTCTGAAAAGGTGACACACTTTATCAAAGGCCTGGATATGTATGAAAGGAGAGGGAATAGTAAGTTCAAGGCCCTGAGGCTGAAGGGTGCCTGGCATATTTAAGGAATACTAAGATTGAAACAGAATAAGGGGAGGATTAGAGGTAAGAATAAAGAGTAATAACAATGAAAACACTTAGTTTTCTTCTACTTATAGTAAGAAGGGGTATCATTGAAGAGTCTGAGTACATGAAAGATATAATAGGACCTAGGGATATGGATTCTAAGATTTGAGAACATGAAGGACAGGACTATGCAGAGAACAGACTATAGAGGCAAGCTTAAAATCAGTAGGAATAGTGTATAAACTATCACAGTATTCCAAGAAAAAAAGATTATGATGAGTTGAACTGGGGCTGCGGGTGTGGAGGCAGTGACATGGACAATATCTGAAAGTAGAGTCAATAGGACTGATAAATCACATAAGGGATGTTAAAAAAAAAAAACAAAGTAATGTCTCTCTCTTTTTTTTTTTAATCCTGTGTAACTGCTAGTTTCTGCAAAGTAGAAGGTTGTCTTATGAGCAGGTAAGGGTAGGGTGTGGTAGGGGTACAAATATGCTTTCAGGACCCCTTCAAGAGAGGAAATCTGTCCAACTCAGAGGAAAGTAACTAGCTGATGGCTACCAGTTGCTAGTTCCTTGGGGGTTGCTTCAGCTCTCAAGCCAACATCATGCTTTTCTTAGGATGGATCCCACAGAAGAGCTAAAGAAGGTGATGGTGTGACACATTTTTCTTAACGTAACTTTTGGAGAAGAAGTGAGAAAGTCATTCGGGGACCTAGTCATTTTCATCCAACATGAGACACTTCTAAAAAAAGGGTAATCTTTGCTCCAGAGCTTCTCATTGAGCTGGTAGAAACAGTAGGATCAGTATCCTGGTCTAATAACTCCCCCAATTGACTTATCTTTCCTCCCTTTAACTTTCACAGATATAACCCCTGAAAAGTCTTTTGCATTCCAAACTCACTGTCTGCAGATTTTAAAGGAACAGTCTGTCCTAGGAAATTAGTTAATCTAAGAAATCAAATCTTCCCATTTGGTCCATATCTCTACAGAGAACAAAGTACAGCACTAGCATGTGCATCAAGTTTAAGTGCAGGAACGAAGACTCAACTTTCCTTAGGGCAAAAGCATCTGCTTCTATGGCCTGAGTACTTTCATGTCCGAAACTCTAGATGAAACTCCCTCAGGCAAAAATGGTGGTATTCCATGAAGTCTAACTGTTTACTCATTTAGATGCCACAATCTGATGACAGAACCTATTTCTTTTTTTTCACATGGATGTTCTTAAAATGTGTGAGATCAGCTGTCAGTGTTTCTTAAATCTTCCCCCATTTTAAGCAAAGCATTATGATTTTTTTCTAACTTCCCTTGTACTTGTCATTTCCTCTTTGCTGTTAGCACTATATTCTGACAACCCAAACTTAAAGAATTTCTCAGAGTAGATCACCCAGATTACTTAGTAGGTAAAACATAAAATGTAGAAGATAGAAGTGTTAGTATTTACTTAAAATTTTTATTATTACGATTTTAAATATGGCCAATTGGTATCATCATAGTGTTTGTAATTATACTGATATATATGTTTGTATATTTATGTGTGTGTGTGGTTTTATTATCTATGTCTACAACTATATTCAATCATTTATCATGTAGTAAAAAGGGCATTAGATTTAAAGACACAAACCTAAATTCCTGGTTCTGATTTTGTTAATTCTTATGTATCTTATATAACCCAAGTCATAATTGCTTAATTCTGGGTTCCTTATTTTTAAAAAGTGGCATAACAGATGTGAACATTTTGTAAACCATATAAACATATAGCTATGTACACAGATAATTATATATTTATGACCTGGTTGTTGGTTTAATTGTTTGTGTGTCAAACTGGTTAGCTCATCTATCATAATATTCACATATTAAACTGCATGTTTGATATCTGATTCAATTAGAAGTTACCCATGCCATTTAACAGTCATGAATTACCTGACCATTTGCAGTTAATTGATTGCTTGATGATAAACTTGTAAACAGTCAATCTAATTGATCTTGGAGGACTAGCCTAAAATATTGTTTAAAGGTAGAGTTAGCATGCACTTGTCCATTTATTCCTTTTGCAAAGTACTGTTGATTACCGTATTTCAGAGAAAATGTGCTAGGTCTATCCAATACTGTGGCACTCTGGTAAAATATACAACAAGGTTATTGCTTAAACCATTCACCTTTAATATCTTAACAAAATGTAAATAATAAAAAACTATGAATATATATATTCAAGATATTTTTAAATTCCAAGATGTAGTTCTGCTTTTTTATATTGGCATAAATCTTTGATGTAGTTCTGTTTTTTTATATTGGCATAAATCACCATTATTTGTCTTTAAATATAATTTATATAAAGAGTTAAAACTAAAAAAACAAAACAAAACAAAAAAAGAGCTAAAACTGTCTTATTTTAATTTCTCTTCAAATTTGACGTGGTATATAATGAAATGCCATTAATATGGATGAAAACTTGAAACTATATATATAGATACACACACACACATATACATATAGTATATATATAATGGAAAACATGTCTTTATACACGTATTTTGTATGGATATATGTGTATATCCCAGAATTGGGTCATTTAACAAAGAATTCATGATATGGGATGCCTGGGTGGCTCAGTGGTTAAGTGTCTCCCTTTGGCTCAGTGTGTGATCCAGAGGTCCAGAAATCCAGTCCCACATTGGGATCCCTATGGGGAGCCTGCTTCTCCCTCTGCCTATGTCTCTGCCTTTCTCTATGTGTGTCTCTCATGAATAAATAAAATCTTAAAAAAAAAAGAATTCGTGAAAATATTTGTGTATGATTTTAAACAACCATATTAAATCACCCATCCATACATCCATTCATCCACCATGCCATTCTATATACTGTATAATGTTTTGTTTACTTCTGTCATTAACTCAATTTCTCTGAATGTGAAAGGTGCTTAATAATGATTTGGCTCTTCTTTCTGAAAATCCCTACTTTGCAAGAGCCAGAAGAATTTACTCTATTATACATGGACACAAGATGCCATTTAGTAATTGCTAAGTAAACTATTCCTTTAAAAAAATAATTTTTGCATTCACTATATATTTATCTCAGTTGGGAAATGAAATATAAACTTATATTGGAGAAAGATGGGATGAAGTTTGAGGGATGGATAGTTTTATTTGTTCCCTTTTTATGGATTTGGGTTGGTCCTAAACACACAGTACATGTTACAATAGAGATCATTATGGCCTCCCTTTGATGTGCGGGCCTTTCCATGTAGTGTGTATTGAAAGCTGGCAATTGATATCAGAATGTGCACCTCACTCCTCCTTTCAGAACAGGACTGCATTCCTCTGAACTGACATAGAATTGATACATTCTAGTATGATTCCATCACTAAAGACAGCTCAAGATGAGAAGTAAATTTCATAGAGTTTTATAGATTCCCTGTACCTCTAACATTTTTGTGTGGACACTCATTTTCTCAGAAATTTCTGGAGTTCTCAGAAGATGGTAGAGCAGAACAAATGATTCCTAAACCTATCCATCTGCATTGTCTATATAGCTTTTGAGTTTTGGAGACAAAAGAAATCAGCATATATATATCCTTCCTATTTTCCCTTAGCATATACTGTAGTTTATTACATACCAATAATATAACTTTATGTAAAATGTCAGCCAAGTTTCTCAAGCCAAATGAAAACATAAGTATATTAGCTCCCAAATTAGGACACATTTGCAAACCTCTCAGACCAAAGAACTACACATTTTGAATACATTTCCATTAAGAAAAACTACCATATGCATACGGCTTAAATATCCGTACCGTTTTAGTTTTGCTCATTACTAATTTTAATGGGACTTTGTGCAATCAGAATAATGCCAAGGTATACACTGAATATATTTCTGTAATGAAAATAGAGATAATGATTATGGCTTCTGATGCATGTAATGTGATAAAGGCAATAATGAGTAATTTTGGAAGCAATTACTTTACATAATATTTTTATTACGCATTATTTTCATTTAGAAATTTTTGTTGAAATAAAACAAGTGCATTTTCAATTTTGATGCTGTTGTGTAAATAATATGCAGCACAATATGGTGAAAAAAATTTTTAAGTTAGAATAATATGACTACTGCTAGATGTTTTATTATAATCTTAATATTCTCTAAATAGTTAATAAACCTAAAAATATGGTTGTATTATGTGATGGCCAATATAATAATAAACTTTTTAGAGTTTATGTAATGTCTACTTATTTAAAGAAATATAAAAAAAAATCTTCACTGTCAGTCCTTTGGATTAAATTATGATGGTTAAGATCAAGACATACTATTATGTAAATAAATTGGAAGTCTTCTAATATTATAATAGGGAAGAAAATAAATGTAGTCTTCCACAAAAACAACACTGACTCTAAAACCTAAATGTCCATGAGAATCAGAAATCGTGTTATACTTTAATTCCTCCATAGTTAATGCAGATATTCTTATACATTTGGCCTAGTCAGAATTTGTATTTTTCAGTAGCTTAGGTGATCCATGATTTTGCAAATGGAAATCTACCTCTGCACAGAGCAAAACTAAGTTGCAACAGCCTAAAAATATCTTATCTAAAAGCAGGATAGGTGACTGTATTCAGAGGAAACATAATTATCTTACTGAAAACAAAATATTTTTCCATGCAAAGATAATTTGGCACTTTGATAACCATTTATTATAAGCAATTCAAATTCCTATATTCATGCCCAAATATATTTTGCGATATGTCTTATCTAGACAACACAATTTTATAAGAGGTTGTCAACCTTACTTTTTATGTATTTATATATTTTAAAATCTTAAGAGATTATGTGTTATAATATGTACATACCTTATTTTAAGATTAATAAAACAAATAAATGTCAACAATTAATATAAAGACATAGAATATTATCTGAAGTTTTGAAGAACCTACAATCCCTTCTGAAATCAATCCCTTTGCTTCTTCCCAGAGGTAAATATTATGTTGAATTTAGTGTTGTTATTCATTTGCTTTTTGTATGATGGATGGATGACCCTCAAAATATTTAAAATCAAGCACTGAACAAGCAGAGTGGATGCTGCTAGGGAGCACTGGAGTGGGGTCCTGGAAGGCCCATATGTGTCAGGCATGAGTACGTTTAGATATGGGGACTGAAGCTAACAGTCTGGGATGAAGTAGGAGGGAACGTCTCTCTAAATGTAAATATAAATTAGAACCCAGAAAAGGGGCCCTACAAGTAAAGGACACTGAGGCATAAATTTCATTTGCTTCACTATAAATCTGCTTCTGGTGAGAGGGTGGGGAAGTCAGCATTATTAATACAGTGAAATAAACTGAAACAACATAAATGTTTATCAAGAAAAAAATGACTATATACTAGTACCATGAAAATGGTACTATTTCATTTTTATTTCAACAAAAATGAAATAAAGTGCAATGTATTACATATATGAGTATATGCATTAATTTATATAAAATTTAACAGGCAAAACTAAATACGCATTTAGATGTATTTATATATATCATGTATTGATATCATATCATAATAGAGAAATAGAAAAATAGTGCTAACAGCCAGTTTGCTTCAATGTGGCAATACCAATTGTTAAAACGTTGAAATTCTTCCATACTGTTTGATAAGTAGTCATTGTCCTGCTCACCACAGAAGCTCTGCACTCAAGCCATGCCAATTACCCAGAATATTCTGTCCCCTATCCTAGGACCCTCTGGTATCCTCACTAGTAATAACTTCTCACCAGAGGCTAATTTGTATACAAAACAGCAATAGCTCCCTAATGACCTATTCTATCTCCCTAAAGCTTCTTTAACCTTATTATAAAGAGGTAGAGGTGGTCAATAGGCTAATTAAAACGTCTTAAAGTGTTTTTATAATCTGTTACCATATACTACTTAGGTGGTCTAGCTGTTAGTTTGAGAATAGGGGTCATTCAGCACCTGTTTTGCTATTCTGTGTCTCTAATATAAATAATTACATTTTATACAAGTTATCACATGTTAAGTATTACATATGCCTCACACATTCAAAAGTTTTATAAAGCCTGAGGACACCACTTCCAAAAATTCCTCTTCACTCCCTCATGACTTGTAAGCTCCTTAGGCTATTTAAATACTTTCTTAGAAAACCAAATAATCCTTTTTGCTCTCTCCCCCAAACTCCATAGCCTTATGTTTAAGAGCAATCAGCTGATATGCTTATGCTAATACATGTGTAACTTTGATCACTTTTGAGTAGTACAAAAGAAACTGTACATATATTATCTCTGACCTAATTATACAAAATTATGTGTATCTCTCTTCTTTTTTTTTTAGATTTTATTTGAAAGAGAGAGAGAGAACACATGAACAAGCTGGAGGAGGAACAGAGGAGTGGGGGGATTAGAATCTGAAGACACTTGGCACAGAGCCTGACGAGGGGCTCAATCTCACAAAAGAGAAATCATAACCTGAGTGGAAATCAAGACGGATGCTTAACCAGCTGAGCCACCCAGGTGCCCCTTCCCTTCTCTTATTCTTTTTCAAATCTGATTTCACCCGTTTTAGTATATTTGTATTTAACTACTTCAACCACTTTTTATGTGTGTATATATGTATACATTTTATGTAATGAGTAAGGACATTTGTATCTCATTATTCTTTGCTGGCCAGGCAAATATTACCATCTACTCAGCTTCTGCTCTGACATCTACTTGGTCATGAGTTCTTTTGATTCCATTTTAAAAAACAGTTTTCAATATATCCCCAAACATCTTTTTTTTTTTTTGCTAGACTGTCACTTTTTTATTGTCTAACCTCAACTATTTTATTATCATCTTTTGTTTTAATAAATATTACAACATATTAAACAATATGATTTCCTTAGCTCTAATTTCTCCCCATTCTGGAAGGACTTTCACACATATTTTGTGATTGTAGTAAATGGGCAATAACCAAGCCTCCCCACAATGGTAGAAATCCAGCTGGACTTTAGGAAAAACTGCAAACAAGATGGGTATTCATCATGAATATATCTCATTATATGCCTTCTCTGGCTTCATTCCTGTTTAGAACAGACTGACTTTTGCAAGATAGCTGAAAACATGACTCCTGGTAAGTAGGTCCCAAGTTATACACATTGATACTTCTTCCAATAGAAAACAACTATTTTTCCTAATTGTAGGTTTATGTGGCTGTACCAGTTAGAACACTGAAATATTTCCATGCTCTTAATTTAATGGCTGAAATAGCATGTCACTGTGTGTCTCACTGGGTCCCTCCTGAAAATTAAGCAACTAAAGTTTATTTCTCACTAAGCACCTACCCTTGCTCTCTCTCTCTAAAATAAATAAATGAGTCTTTTTAAAAATGTTAAAAGTTATCTTTAGATTTATCCCCTAATCTCAGGAAGAACCCCACTTTCTAATTTCATGTAGATATGAAATTGCTTATATAGATAGAGATAGAATCAAAATTTGATTCTTATATATTTCATGTTTAATATTAACCTTTATTTCTATTTAAAGAGTAACAATCTTACTAAATATTTGAGGTAGCATTACTACATCTTCATTCTCCCTTCCATTTCCTCTTTTTTTCTGCCTGACACACCCAGATCTCTTGGGAATCTCTTTATTTTTTTTCCAAGTACATATTTTTTTAGGATTTATTTATTTATTTTGAGAGAGAAAGTGAGAATGAGCAAGCATGTATGCAGGGCAGAGGGAGAGAAGATCTCAAGCAGACTCAGTGCTCAGCGTGGAGCCTAATGTGGGGCTCTAAATCACCATGCTGTGATTAACCTGAGTTGAAACCAAGAGTTGGATGCTTAACCAGCTGTGCCACGTAGGCACCCCTCTTTCTAAGTTTTTATTTAAATTCCAGTTAGCTAACATGGAGTGTAATATTAATTTCAGGTGTAGAATTTAGTGATTCACCACTTACATATAACATCCATTGCTCATCACAAGTGTCTTCCTTAAAACCCATCATCCATTTAATCTATTACTTCTGCCCACCCCCCTCCATTAACCCTCAGTTTGTTCTCTATAGTAAAGAATCTGTTTTATGGTTTTCTTTTCTTTTTTTTCTCCTCTATTTTCATCTGTTTTGTTTCTTAAATTCTGTATGACTAAAATCATATGATATTTGTCTTTTGACTTATTTTCTTAGCATAATGCTCTCTAGCTCTATCCACATCATTACATATGGCAAGATTTCGCTTCTTTTTATGGCTGAATGATATTCCATATCTTTCTCTCTCTCTCTCTTTTTCTCTCTCTCTCACACACTCGCACATCATGTCTTCTTTATCTTCTTTATCAATTCATCAGTTGATGGACATTTGGGGTCTTTCCATAATTTGGCTATTGCTAGTAATGCTGTTATAAATATCAGGATGCATGCGTCCCTGGGTAAATACCTAGTAGGCAATTGTTGGGTTATAGAGAAGTTCTATTTTTAACTTTTCAAAGAATTCCATACTGCTTTCCAGAGTGGCTGCATCCCCTTGCAGTCCTACCAACGACGTAAGGGGGTCTCCTTTGTCCATGTCCTTGCCAACCGACACCTGTCGTTTCTTGTGTTGTTAATTTTAGCCACTCTGACTGGTGTGAGGTGATATCTCATTGTAGTTTTGATTTGTATTTCCCTAATGATGAGTGATGTTAAGCATCTTTCATGTGTGTCTTAGATATCTGTATAGCTTCTTTGGGAAAATGTCTATATCTTCTGTCCATTTTTTTACCTAGATTATTTGTTTTTTTGGGTGTTGAATTTTAGAAGTTCTTTAAAGATCTTGGATATTATCCCTTTATTGGATATGTCATTTGCAAATATCCTCTCCCATTCAGTAGGTTGCTTTTTAATTTTGGTTGTTTCTTTTGCTATGCAGTTTTTGTTTTGATGAAGTTCTAATAGTTTACTTTTGCTTTTATTTCCCTTGCCTCAGGAGACATACCTTGTAAGAAGTTGCTACAGCCAATATAAAAGAGGTTACTGCCTCTGTTCTCCTCAAGGGTTTCAATGGTTTCTTGTCTCATATTTAGGTCTTTTATCACCTTTGAACTTATTTTTATGTGTGGGTAAGAAAGTGATCCAGTTTCCTTCTTTTGAATCTTGCTGTCCAGTTTTCCAAACACCGTTTGTTGAAGAAACTGTCTTCTTTTTAGAGAGAGAGAGAGAGAACATGTATGAGTGTGGGGTGGGGGGTGGGGACAGACAGAGGGAGAGAGAGAGAGAATCTTAAGTAGGTCTCATGCATAGCATGGAGCCAACATTGGACTCAATCTCATGACCCTGAGATCATAAACTGAACTGAAATCAAGTCAGGTACTTAACTGACTGAGCCACCCAGGTACCCTGAAACACTGTCTTTTTTCCATTGGATATTCTTTCCTGTTTTGTCAAAGATTAGTTGACCATATAGTTGTGGGTTTGTTTCTGGGTATTCCACTGTGTTCCATTGTTCTATGTGCCCGTTTCGTGCCAGTACCATACTATTTTGATCACTATAGCTTTGAAAATAACTTGAAATATGGAATTGTGATGCCTCCAGCTTTGCTTTTCCTTTTCAAGATTGCTTTGGCTCTTCAGGGTCTTTGTCAATCCACACAAATTTAGGAATATTTGTTCTAGCTCTGTGAAAAATGCTGTTGGTATTTTGATAGGGATTGCATTAAATGTGTAGTTTGTTCTGGGTAACATAGACATTTTAACAATATTTGTTCTTCTAATCCATGAGCATGGAATGGTTTTACATTTCTTTGTGTCATCTTCAATTTCTTTCATCAGCATTTTATATTTTTCGGAGTACAGATCTTTCACCTCTTTGGCTAGTTTTATTCCTAGGTATTTATGGTTTTTAGGACAATTGTAAGTGGGATCAATGCCTTGATTTCTCTTTCTGCTGCTTCATTATTGGTGTAGAGAAATGCAACAGATTTTTGTACATTGATTTTGTGTTCCATGGCTTTGCTAAATTCATGTATCAGTTATAATATATATATATATTTTTTTTTTTTGGTGGAGTCTTTGGGTTTTCTAGATACAGTATCATGTCATCTGCAAATAGTGAAAATTAGATTTCTCCTTGCGACTTGCATTCCTTTTGTTTCTTTTTGTTGTTTGATTACTGAGGCTAGGACTTCCAGTACCGTTAAAATAACAATGGTGAGAGTGGACATCCCTGTCTTGTTCTAGACCATAGAGGAAAAGCTTCTGGTTTTTCCGTATTGAGGATGCTATTAGCTGTAGCACTTCCATCTGGCCTTTATAATTTGAGGTATGTTCCCTCTATCTCTACTTTGTTGAGGGTTTTTATGATGAGTAAACGTTGTGTTTTGTCAAATGCTTTTTCTGCATCTATTGAAAGATCATATGGCTCTAAACCTTTATTTTATTGATCCGGTGTATCATGTTGATTTATTTGTGAATATTGAACCACCCTTGCAGCACAGGAATAAATCTCACTTGATCATGGTGAATGATTCTTCTAATGAACTGCTAGAATTGATTTGCTAGTATTTTTTTGAGAATTTTTGCAACCATGTTCATTAGGGATATTGGCCTATAGTTTTCTTTTTTAGTGGAGTCTTTTTCTGGTTTTGATATCAGATTAATGTTGGCCTCATAGAATGAAGTTTGAAGTTTTCCTTCCATTTCATGTTTTGGAATAGTTTGAAAAGAATAGCTATTAATTATTTGAATGTTTGGTAGAATTCCCCTGTGAATACATCTGGCCCTGGACTTTTCTTGGGAGATTTTTGATCACTGATTCAATTTCTTTACTGGTTATTGATATGTCCAAGATTTCTTCTTGTTTCAGATATGGTAGTCTGTTTCTAGAAATCTATTCATTTCTTTCAGGTTATCTGATTTGTTGGCATATATTTTTTCATAATATTCTCCTATAATTGTTTGTATTTCTGTGGTGTTGGTTATAATTTCTCCTTTCTCATTTATGATTTTATTTGGAAACTTTCTCTTTTCTTTTTGTAAGTCTGAATAGGGGTTTATCAATTTTGTCATTTTTTTCCCAAAGAACCAGCTCCTGGTTTCCTTGATCTGTTTTATTTATTTATTTTTTTAGTTTGTATATCATTCATTTCTGCTCTAATCTTTATTATTTTCTTCCTTCACTGGCTTTAGGCTTCTTGTGCTGTTCTTTTTCTAGCTCCTTTCTAGGTTTTTTATTTGAGATTTTTTTTTTTTTTGCTTCTTTAGTAGGCCTATAATCCTATATAATTCCCTCTTATCATCACTTTGCTCCATCCCAAAGGTTTTGGACCATCTTTTCATTTTCATTTGTTTCCATATTTTTTTCCTTCTGATTTCTTAGTTGACCTATTTATTCTTTAGTAGCATATTGTTTCACTTCCATGTATTTGTGGTCTTTCCAATTTTTTTTCTTGTGGTTGACTTCATTTTGTAGCATTGTGATCAGAAAATATGCTTGGTATGCTCTCACTGTCTTTGCAATTGTTGAGGACTGATTTGTGATCGAATATGTGATCTATTCTGGAGAATGTCCCACATACATTTGAAAAGTATATATATTCTGCTGTTATATGATGAAATTCTGAATATATCTGTTAAGTCCATCTGGTTCAGTGTGTCCTCAAAGCCATTGTTTCCTTGTTGATTTTGTGCTTACATGATCTGTCCATTGATATTAGCAGGTGTAAAAGTCCCCTGCTATTTTTGCATTATTATCAATGAGTTCCATTATGATTGTTACTGTTTTATATATTTAGGTGCTCCCAAGTTGAGGGCATAAATATTTATAATGATTAGATCTCCCTGTAGGATAGTCCCCTTTATTCTGATATAACGCCCTTCATCATCTCATTATAGTCTTTGGTTTAAAATCTAGCTTGTCTGATAGAAGTATTGCTACTCTGGCTTTCTTTTGAAGTCCATTTGCATGATAAATACTTCTTCATCTCCTCACTTTCAATCTGCAAGTGTCATTAGGTCTAAAATGAGTGTCTTGTAGGCAGCATATACGTAGTCTTATATTTTATCTATTATGACACCTGATGTCTTTTGATTGAAGCATTTAGTCCATTTATATTCAGAGTAATTATTGATAAATATGTGTTTAGTGATATTTTATTACTTGTTTTGTCATCATTTCTGGAGATTTTCTCTATTCTTTTCTTGTCTTTGTCACTTTTGGCCTTTCCTTCCCACTCAAAGAATTCCATTTAATATTTCTTGTAGTGCTGGTTTAATAGTCACAAACTCCTTTAGTTTTTGTTTGTTTAGTCTGGGAAATTCTTTATCTCTTCTTCTATTCTGAGTGGTAGCTTTGCTGGAGAGAGTACTCTTGGCTGTAGATTTTTCCCATTCAGCATGTTGAATATATCATGCCACTTTCTTCTAGCTTGCCAAGTTTCTATGGATGGATCTGGAACTAGCCTTATGGTTCTTCCTTATAATTTAGGGACTTCATTTGCCTTGCTGTTTTGGGGATTTTTTTTTCCTGTAAGGCTATATTTTGCAAATTTAATTACAATATGACTTGGTGTTGGCCTGCTTTTGTTGATTTTGATCAGAGTTCTCTGTGCCTCCTAGATTTGGATGTCTGTTTTCTTCCCCAGATTAGGAAGTTTCCAGCTATTATTTCCTCAAATTTTTTGCTCCATTTTCTTTCCATATTCTGGGACTCCTATTATATATGTTATTATATTTGATGGAGTCACTGAGTTCCCTAATTCTATTCTTGTGTTCCATAATTCTCTCTTTTGTTCAGCTTCATTATTTTCCATTACTTTATCTTCTCTATCATGTATCCATTCCTCTGCTTTTTTCATCCTTTTGTTCATTACCCCAGTTGTTTTTGAATCTCAGTTCTTGCATTTTTATTTCTACAGTAAGGGCCTCCCTGAAGTCTTCCATTCTTTTCTCAAGCTCAGCAAGTATCTTCATGATTCTTGCTTTAAATTCCCCATGGCATATTACTAATATCTGTTTCAATTAGACTTCTCGCCTTGATCTTACCTTATTCTTTCATTTGGGGTAAATTCCTTCATCTTGGCTTTTTGTCCAAGTCTCTGTCTTCTTTTGTGCATTAGAAGAGCCTTATTTGTTTCCTGCTCCTGAAAGTAATGGCTTTATGAAGAGGTCATATAGGGTCCAGGACCTGGTATTTCAGAGAGTATCTCTTGCGTGTGCTTCATGTGCTCTGCTTCTGTATTTTGGCTGCTCTACTTAGTCTAGTCATCGCAGAAACTCTCCTTGCCTGCAGTGGTCAGTGTTTGGAGCTTGACCAGAGTGTGTTGAGTTTAAACTAGGTGTGTTCTGGTCTGCTGTTAAGAGACTTGATGCTACTTCCACTAGAACTGAAGCACTGCAGTACTCTGGTCAGGAAACATAGTGTGGATGGGGGTTCCTACTGGTCTTCTGGAGAAGGGGCCTGCTGTGCTGAAATAGGAACAGACTTCCTTGAGAAGAGCATTACCTTTGGAGCCCACAGGTATAATAGCAGGACCTATGATAAGGTTAGGCAGCCAGTGTCAGGCTAGGCTGCTTGAGGAAGGTGGTTCTGCCTCTATGCCTAGTGGCAGGGGAGGGAAATGGTGTCCATCAGGTCTTTTTGTCCTCAGAGAGGTGTCTCTGTGAATGCCACCTCTCACAGATGCACTCCAAGAAAAGTGAACAGTCTTCCCAATTGGACCTTAGCCATTCTTCAGATGGGCTTTCAGCCTCCCTATTGTTTGCCTGACTTCTCTCCAGGAGTATGGCAGTGTCCTCAAGGCTAGATCTGAGCCAAGCCTGCTGACCTTTAAAATCCCAGTCTTGGAGCTCTGGTGCTTGCAAGAATTCACAAAAATCAGCCCCCTTGCTTTTCTAACCAACAGCTCTGGGGAAGTATTCTCCTTGTGCATTAGTTCCCCTGTGTGCTCCTCTCTCCTTCTCTCTCCTTCTCTTTCTCTCCTTTCTCCACAACCAGGGCTTCCTCCCCTTCGCAGCACCTGTGATCCCTTGCTCCCCTGAATCAGGTCTCCTACCTTCCTTTTTGTGGCCTCTTCTCTCTCTTCAGTTCTGGAGTTTTTCTATCAGTCTTTAGGTCAAATTCTTGGGCTTTCAGAACGAATTGATAGTTATCTAGTTATGGTAGGGGAATGAGATGAGCCTAGGGTCCTCCAGCTATGCTGCCATCTTGGCTATGAATCTCCCTTTTCTTTTTTTAAATTATTTTTTCTTATTTAAAGAAGATGGATGTTATTTCTGATCAGAAAACTGATTATATAGTCAATTCTGGGGTTAATGTATTTCTTGAAGTGTGTCTCTGTTTCTCTGAAAACTTAGTCACTTAATTTGTTTGAGGGATAGTCCTTTAATCTCACTGCTACTTTAAAATTCTAATGATCAAAAGAACATTATTTTGTTTGACCTTTTATAGCACATCTTCACAGTAATTCATATGACTGATCTTTCTATAGATCTTTTTTCACTTTTCCTCAATAACAAGAAAAAGATTGGGTATTCTGTTATGTCAATTCTTTAAAAATAAATGTGTCAAGTACATGGACACTAAGTAACACCTGATACTAGTTTGAAATTAAGTAAAATATCTGAGACATTATGACACAGATGAATATCTTTAGGAAATTATAACTGATACGAAGACATTTTGATAGCTGGATTCAATATTAGAAACTGGAAGACACTCATTTCTTTTTTAAACTGTGAAGGTGATAATATGATAACAGCATTTGGTAGTAACTTTATCTTTTACCAGTAAATAATGAACAACCCATACTACTTTGATTTGTGTTATTACTGTCAAAAAGAAATTTTTATTTATTTTTTAATTTGCTATTTTGGACTTTCTCTAACTAAATTCCTGAAAAATATTATTCTTGCATAACCTGTTTAAGTATATTGGATGCTATCTGTAGATCGCACATTAAAAGGTCCCTAAACACTGACAGAGGAATTTATGGTCAACAACTGAGCAACTTCATTATATCTCCAAATAGGCTTTGTAGATTTGGCCAGCCTAGATGGATATAATTAGTACATAGGATCCAGAAAAGTATTAAACAACATTAGTCAAATGTACTAGTCAATTTAATATACATTGCTTGGGATCATGAACCAGAAATCATAGTTTTCAACCTTGAAAGATAGAAATCCTGCCAAAGTCTCTAAATATTTCACAACTATATTTTTTCCCAGTATGACACTAACAGATACTTGTTGCTGAATTTTAAGTATTACATACATTCAACAAAATAATGACAAATACTGAGTTATTCAGTGATCATAAGACAAAGATTTCTTAAAATTCAGACTTATATAATTTTATTCAAAATATTTTTTAAAATTGTACTAAACTTCATATAGAAATGTGAATTAGGCTTTTTAACAAAATTATTTCTGTGAATTGTGAGTGGATCAAAAGCTGAAGAGCAAGGCTATTCACTGCTTCTCAAGCTCATACATCATCAACCATATATTCTATATAATATTGATAGTATGTCATAGTTTGATTCCCCCTCTTTTATTTATAGCTTATCTGCATAGGTCAGAAAAGACCATATATAACTAATGTGTAAAGTCAAGAACTTCTTGCATCATTATTTGAATAATAATTTGGAAGAAACATGACAATATCTAAAAACTTTAGGAGATACATTAATTCCATCCCTGTATATTATATCTTCAAATTATATAATTGATATGTTCTTTGAATGGATATTTCCTCATGTTCCTAATATATTGTATTTTGTCAATAAATTCAAGCACCATGAGGTTCACTTATCTGGAAAGCCTGCATTTCTTAATTCACCTTTGACTCATCCACAAATTTATAGACAAGTTGACACATCATTACAGTATAAAGATAGCTATTGTTTTGATGATTTAATGCAACCTTTTGAAGTAGGGTAGAGATGAACGATGCTTCTGCCTAAATCACATTATTGGCTATATTTTCTTTGAAAATAATTAAACTTCACATTTTATCATAAGCAGTATATCACATAAAGTTAGTAGTATAATATTCATGCTTTTCTGGGTCACTTAATTTTATTTCAAAGGACATCCACTAAACCATTAGTATCTGTTGAATGATGTAAAAATAGATCATTTTCAATGCTAATTAGTCAGTATATAGTTTCCCCCTCCCACACACACAAAATGAACAGATATACCAAGCCAACACTAAGTTGAATTTGACTTATCATTTCTAACTGATATGGAGCTTAATATGAACTTTTATGTCTCCAATTAAAACACTAGGGAAAACACCACAAGTGCATTCAAGCTTTTCTAGTCAGTCAATCTGTCATCATAGTAAGCATGGCTGTCTGTTGTGCTATTTTCCAGTGCCAGTGTGATATTCATACACCATCTGCTGACTTCCACTTATTGCTATCCAGGCTCCATTGCTGTTATTCATTTTTCATTTTGGTCATCATAAGTCAGCATGTTTATGAAAATCCAGTACTGCTTGCTGAACTAATACATGTACAACTGCTATTGAATTTAGGCTTTGGGACATATATTGCTGTTCTGATAATTTCTTTTAGATTCATCTCCTACAAAATTCATGGACTAACATATTGTACTGAAAGCATGCAGTAAGATAAGGCACTCATTTTTCAAAAGGAAAGAATATGAGGAATAATCAGGCACAGTTTTTCTTTTTTCATCACTTGTTAAAAGTACAATTTTACTTGCATACATTGGTCTCTTTTACTTAAAGCTCTTGGAATGCTCTTTTTATTTGAAGGATCTATGTTAGTTAGCAATTTACCTCATTAAAATACACATACAAATCAAGCTTTTCCAAAGTTTAGTGTGAAACAGCTAAAGTCCTAGCCAGAGTTCTGGTTCTCCACATGGAGAGAAAATGCCATAGTTCTTCATTTCTATTGATAGTTATTGCTTCATGTTATTCTTGTGCACAACATCTCATAATCCCTTTTTCTATTAAATTCAAACAGATACATCTAAAACAAATCTCAAATGTCTATCATTCCAGGTTTTGATTATAAGCCTATAAATAACATGTAATGATGAAGCAAACTCCTTTCTCCCAAAACCCACAAAACTACCTGATACCTCTTTTTAAAACTTAGATGCAAAGGATGATTTACTTATACTCCTTAGATTATAGTGTCTATGCACTTCTTCTTTAATTGGTTTCTCTTTCATCTTTTATGCTATCTGTTGGTAGGTATGAAGAGAAAGTTTCATAATTTTGCATAGTTTTATAATAAGAAGAGAGCCTGAGAGTTCTGGATGCTTCATTTAAGATCATCCTGTCTTTGCATCCATGACTTCATGGTCAAATATGATTATTCCTTAAAAAGGCCACCCTGTATTCCATGCCACTCTTACTTCACCACCACTGGTGTCTTATGCCATTAATACTAATCTCATTTGTTCTATATTTCCTCATTTTGTCAGGCAACATAAAAAGCCCAGTTCATCCCCATTCCACCGGATTCTTACTCCTATACTGGTCTATATACACTCCTGTTGTAAGCTCAGTTTTCACTCCTCCCAAACTCCTGAAATATTTCCCCAATTCCCTCCTCATATGCTTTATGATCAATCTTCATGTTCTTGCTGTATGTGAAATTCAGCCATTTCAGGAGGACACCGCCTCATTTACAGCCCTCTCAGGTGGTGTCTGTTTTCTTACCTAAATTGTATTCCACTGTATTTGGATATAGGATTTTATCAGTTTCCTACTGCTTTTGTGACAAATTGCTGTAAATATAGTAGTTTAAAACAATACACAATTATTACTATACTGTTTGGAAGGTATGAAGTCTAATCTGGCAGATCTGGGTTCTTTCCTGAGCCTGAAGGGGATAGTCCATTCCTTTCCTTTTCCGAATTCTAGAGGCTTTTCATCTTTATTGCCTCCTGGTTGCATCACTCAGACCTCTTTTCTGTCACCATGTTTCCCTCACTGATTCTACCCTCTTGCTTCCATCTTATAAGGGCCTTTGAGATTTGGCCCACCATGATGATCCATAAGAATTTACCCATCTCAAGATCCTTAGTTTAGTTACATCTACAAAGTCGCTTCTGCCATGAAAGGGAATATGTTCACAGGTTCCAAGGATTAGGTCATGGACAACTTTGGGTCACCACTATTCCATCTACCAAAGGAATATATGTCCTTTTTGCTTCCAACTGCAGGTTTTAGATAATTATGATTTCATCATCTTGAAAACCAAGTCTGAATCTCATATTATCACAATATTCCACAATATTATCACAATTATCCACAATATTCCACAATACTCCCCCATTTATCTATGAACACTAGATAGACCAGTCAATTCCTCAAAGGCTTTATCCCTGTCTCACTCTCATTGTCTCTGATATTACTGTCATAATTCTTAGTGATCCGTATTTCAAAGAAAATTTTATAAACACTTTAGTAGCTGAGATTCTTCACCTCCAGTCTTGGAATGGTCCTGTTTTCCCTCTCACACCAGTCATTCTCACCCATGATAATGCCTGGGACATTGTCATCACCCAAACAGGATCTTTTCTATAGTATCAATTTGAAATATCTCACTCTGAAACCTCTGTCACTTCCCATCAACCATATTTGCTCTAGTAACAAGAAATTGATAATTAACTTCTACTGAGAGTTATAATCCATTAGTCTTACCACTTTTCACTATCTTTCATCCCTCTGCTACAACTTCCTCTTTAGCTAGCTTACATACTCATGCCAAAGAAAGCAAGAAATAAGGAAAGGAAGAGAGAGAAGGGGAAAAGAGAGTGAGATGAAAAGAAAGGAAAGGAAAGAAAAAAATGAAGGTAGAAGGAATAGAATGAAGGAGGGAGACAAGGAGGCAGAAAGGAAGGCAGGAAGGAAGCAAGAAAGGAAGCAGTCCTCTGAATCTTACAGCTTTTTACATATTAATTGACCCTTCTACTTAGATATGAGCCTACATTTCAAATTAAATACCTGCCAAGGGCTTTTTTAAATATTTGATGCAAATGACTTCCATTTAACAAGTAAATGGAAATCTAGTTTCACAGAATGTGAAAATAATTTTTCACTGTAGGTTTCTAGGTAAAAGAGGTTTGAAATAAGAATACTATCATTTTTTTTTAAACTCTAGAAAAGATAAAAATTATAAACACTTAACTATATTTATTATTCTTTAAAAACACTTCTGGTTTAAAATAAAATCCCCTCAAAACTGTTTTGTTACAAATATAATTTACAAGGCATATATAAAATCCCTAAGTCCATTAAGCCAAGTTTGATAAATCAGGTTATGTTTCCCTCCTACCTGGAAAAATGTTACATTTAATAAAAAGCATATCTTGTGATTATTCAAATATTTAAGAAATATTTTAAGTTATAGCACTAATAAAATGTGGAAAAAATAAACATTCTTTATAACAAAGAACAATTATACATTTATGTTGGTAAAATTCAACAGCACCTCAACATTTTTCCTATTGTTTTTATCCATAAATTTTCCTAAAAATCAAAGCTTTATCTCATGTAAAAAGAATCTCATACTCTTTATAATTGCATAATTTGAGTGTATTTCCAGTCCCTGTAAATGTGTTTCAAAGAGAAAAAAATGCAAATATTAAAAATGTTATTTCTAAAACCTTTTATTAATTGGAAGGTCAGTAGATTTTTCTTTACAAATTGAGTAATTAAAGCAAGGTATTATGTTGAAGTCATCATCCAGTATTTCTGCTTTTCTAAAGATCACCAGTTAATAATGTATTTTACATGATTAATACTCAAGTTCTTGACTAGGGCTCTCCATGTGATGTAGCTTTATATTCTGTAATCACTCAGCTCACACTTCTTGTTTTGCAAATTGGCTCTCCTTTCTATTTTGAAATCCATACCCTTCCAGCTATTCACTCTGCTCAATCACTTAAGGGAAGTCTTTGGTCCCCAGTGACCATACTTCTGTTGTCCTATAGCTGAACAACTTCCAAAGGCAATAAATGCTTGAATTATGTCACTTTTCCTCAAAGAATGACTGATTTATTTATTTATTTACTTTTCTATCTATCAATATACCTACCTACCTACCTACCTGTCTATCTTGCTTAAACAGAACATTTTCTGCTTGCAAAGATTGCAGTGAGAAGGGGAACACAGGAGAAAGAGTCTCTGTGGGAAATAGGATGGTCCTTCTTCATTCCTGTATTAGTTATGAATGGAAACTAACTGACTGAAACAAGGCAACATCTCCTCTGTGTACATAGACAGAGATTGCAGGAAGTTATATAATTTTAGCTATGTAACCCAAAGGATAAGCTAAAGACACAAAGATCCTAGGCATGTGGATAATTAAACTATGATAAGATAATTACAAATATTATTATATCTGATGAGTTTCATAGATCAGCAAAGCAAGGTATAAATTTTCAGTTGCTATGTAGGAGTCAGGTGAATATTGGTTGACTTTGAGAATAATTTTCTACAATATAGGGTCTCTAATGCTTCATGCATTTGGGGCATAAGTAGAGAGTATCCTGTGCTCCAAAGGAAAACCAAAAAGTGAGGAATTTTGGTCTAACCAATGGACTGAATTTAAGGATTGTATTTAAAATACAAATGAAAACAAAAATCAATTGTATATTGCATATTGTCATTGATTATTTTCAATAATTATCAAAAATCCATTTTCAAGTACCAACTATTTAGATGTCTTATGAGAAAAACTCATTGGTTATTTTGTTCAGATCTGCTCCATTGTAATAAATATTATGTATGGCTAAACATAATTATGAAATAATTACCAAGTACTTAATGAGAAGTATTATCAAATAATGATATGAGTGTGTCATAATCACTTTCTAAGTAATTTTTTGAGTTTATTGATCTAGGAATCATTTCTAATTCTCTTATTGCTAACATTTTGGATCAAGGAAAAAAAGCCTCAAAAAATGTTTTTTTATAAATTCACTAATGAAAACATAGAAGATGATAAATTAATATAACTTTATCTTAATGAAGTTTTCCTAAGGATTCAGCAGATTTGGTTCTTCTTCCTCCCTCACCCAACCACAAACTCTTGGCATGAACTTCTCTTAATCAACTCTCAACGAGAATATTTCAACTAAGGGTTTGAAGCCAGTTTGCCCAAAATAAAATTACTGTTCTTTAGGATTTATTTATTTATTTGAGAGACAGAGTGTGTGTGTGTGTGTGTGTGTGTGTGTGTGTGTGTGTGTTTGTGTGTGTGTGAGAGAGAGAGAGAGAGATCATGAGCAGGGAAGAAGGGCAGAAGGAAAGGTAGACTTCACACTGAGCAGGAAGCCTGGTGCAGGACTTAATCCCAGGACCCCAGGATAATGACCTGAGCCAAAGGCAAATACTTAACCAACTGAGCCACCCAGGTGTCCTAAAATTACCATTTTTAAAAGTGTTTTACTATTTTGAAATTCTGTGATACATTGGAATTTCATTATTGTTTTGGGTTTTTTTTAAGAATTTATTTATTTATTCATGAGAGACACAGACAGAAAGTGAGAGGCAGAGACACAGGCAGGAGGAGAAGCAGGCTCCATGCAGGGAGCCCAACATGGGACTTGATCCCCGGTCTCCAGGATCACACCCTAAGCCAAAGTCAGCGCTAAACCACTGGGCCACCCAGACTGCCCTTATTATTGTTTTAGTGTAAAACTGTCCAATTTAAAATAATTTGTTTCACTTCAAGAAGCATGCATTAAGTACTTTATGCTGCTCAACAACTTAGAATGATAAATCTTAAGATAAACAGCATAAACTGGAAAGCAATTTTAAAACCATAAATTATGGATTTGTTTCTATACCTTTGAAATAGTTTTAATCATTTATTATTTTAATTCAAAATACATATTTTTATTGCACATTTTATCATATATATTAAGGTGATTTTAGCACTCATTACACATGTAAACTTACCATTTTCTTTACTTAAAACTTAAGTGCATGTACAAACTATTTTTGAGTAGACAATCTCTTGAAGGAATACATCAGTGAACAAGGGTCTTATAGGGAATAACATTAATTGTTACTTACATACAAGCACACTTATATACATTCTTTGAGATTCCTAAAACTATGCTCTGTGATTTATCCTTCTTGTATACTGACACATATAATAAGACAGAGATGGTTTCTTAAATTCTAACTCCAAAAGTAAATATGAGAAGATCTCAAGTGGTTTATAGATAAATTCTCCATTTCCTGTAAAATAAATATTTACTTTTTTCCACTTGAATGGAGAAAATAATGCTTTGCTGTTTGTTTTGTTTTGTTTTGTTTTGTTTTGTTTTGTTTTTGTTTTTTAAAGATATTTGAAGTTGGGTCACTGAAGTTAGGTCACAAAACTTAAATTAATCAAGGTTATATATTTAAAAATCAAAGAGGATTATCACCCACCACCACCAAAACAAAATGTTCAGTTATGTTTTGCTTTGATTTGATTTCTGTCTTTGGATTTTAAGTCCTAGTTTTTACACATCTACTATGAAGGTTTACTTCTACATGGAAACATAAGAATTCACACAGATGGTAAATTTTTCAAGTATAATAAATAGATACATGAATATAAGCATGATTAGATTTCCAGCTGTTATATGTAGAAGAACAACTTTTGATAAAAATCCTTCATGTATATCCCCCTTATGTCCATTTTTTAGCAGTCTGATTACTCACGCAGTCAGAGATGCAGCTTAAAGAGAGCCTGTGCTGGTTCTGTATATCAAACACATGGTAAATGATCTGCAAGTATGCTGAAGTTCTGAACAAGAGACGACTACTGAAGAACAGCATGCAACTTAAGAACACTGTATTTCCTGTGTGAGTGTACACTTCTCTCTTTTAAACATTTAGTACCATTATACATATAATTTCACATATACATTTGGGGAAAGCTTTTCATACAGTAACATTTCATATAGTAACATTTAAATGATTTGTTATAAGAACAAAATATTTGTAAGGGAAAAAGAAAACCATAATAAAATGGCTTTAGAAACAGTAATTTGAAATTCATTGTATGTAGAAAAATTGAAAAGCAGTAGATATATTATTTTTTTCTTTTCATGTAATATTGATAAAAATTCATTAGCAGTGATAATTTGTAAGCCCTAAAACAAAGGAAACTCTTAAAGTTTAATACTCTTTCTATTTTCTCTTTGTGGTAATGGGAATAAAATGCACACAGCAGAAGGATAATGCACCCCATAATGTGACATGATGTACTGAGAATATGGTATTACATTCTAATGATATGCTTTCCAAAACTGTCTTTATTGCGCCAAGGAGAATCCTGCCCTTAGAGAATGCATCTGTTGAAGTGGATAGGTCATTCGAATAGCCTTAAAATTTTAGTTTCTTTAGATTCTAGCATTAAGATATTTCCTCTGTCAGGGGATCCCTGGGTGGCTCAGCAGTTTGGCGCCTGCCTTTGGCTCAGGGCACGGTCCTGGAGTCCTGGGATTGAGTCCCGCATCGGGCTCCCGGCATGGAACCTGCTTCTCCCTCTGCCTGTGTCTCTGCCTCTCTCTCTCTCTCTCTCTCTATGTCTATCATGAATAAATAAATAAATAAAATCTTTAAATAAAAAAAGATATTTCCTCTGTCAAAGTGTACAAACGATGAAACAAAATTGACTAGTAAGAATAACAACAAAAAAGGATTGCTTGATCGATTATTTATTTATTTATTTATTTATTTATTTATTATTTTAACATTTTATTTATTCATGAAAGACACAGAGAGGCAGAGACATAGGCAAAGGGAGAAGCAGGTTCCCTGTAGGGAGCCCAATGGGGTACTCAAGCCCAGGACCCCAGGATCATGTCCTGAGTTGAAGGCAGATGCTCAACCACTGAGTCACCCAGGCATCCCCACAAAAAGAATATAAAACAGAACCAGTAATTTTTCTTTCTCTGTGTGTATGTCTCTTTAATCTCTCAAATATTCTTGCTGTCAAAAGAAGTATATAGCAATGTAAAATATTTTATTTTGTAGATTTTATATGCATATAAAAACATATAAACATGCTTAATTTTTATATATATGTATATTTACACATATGTATGCACATATACATATGTGCATATTACATATACATATATGCATATTAATATATAGCATAGAATAGCATATATCTACTTTTAAGACAACAGTAAGACATTTTTGTACTGATTATTGAGTTATTTCGTCTATCTCATACCCATCTTTCAATACTCATGTATTGGGGCTGGGATCATGCATTTGTTTTACTTTCTAGCTGTATTACTGCTATATTTAACTAACAGCAAGTGCTAGAAAGACTAAAAATCTGAAGACCTTTGAGTGGTCATAATATAACTAATTTGCTCACTGTTCTCAGTATCACCCTAGCAACAGTGCTCACTCTCCAGGGATATGTAGTTAAAATGGCAGGGTTGCTTTCAATTTCCTGTTAGCACTAGCCAGCTGGGGCCTCATCCCTTAAGGTCTAAGTCCAGGCCTCACACCTGCATTTCTGAGATCCTCAGACAACAGCACTTGATGTCAGTACCCTTTAGTCATAGAGCTGAACCCTGTATCTGTGGGATCACGTTCTCAAGATTCGAGGTTTTAACCTTTTCCTTCTGTTCCCCCAGCCTTAGATGTGGCAGCTATATTCTGGCTATTATTACTTTCGTGTTGCCTTAGGGCTTCAGTTTTCTCGTTTTGGCTCAATTTTTAGTTATCATGTTATTTTCTATCTTAAAAATTTCCAGTTTCTGATAAGATTTGTAGGAAGGAGACTTCCTTGCACCCTTATTATAAAAAAAAATACTAAAAATGTTGAGAAATAATAACTACTTTGAACACAACAGAGAACTGAAGTTATAAAGCAACCTAAGTTGAAATCTGTAGAAAGATAGGTACCTGCAAGGAAAAACAGGATTAAAGCATAGGATGATGTAGAACAGATGTCACTGAACACCAAATACATTGGTGAGAAGATTCAGGCAAATTGATTAAAAACTGCTAAACACTGAGCATGGATCAACGTAAAAGTGAGAAGTCTTTGGGGACTGTATTCACACCTGCTTACAGACCTTTCTTTCCAGGAACCTCTCAAGGTGCTCACAGAGATGGTGATGAAATCCTGGAAAAATTTTCCCTAGGACACAGTGCTAGCTACAGAAAAATAGTTGCCACTGCCCAAAGTCCACTAAAGTCATGTCCTCTGTTGTCAAATAAAAATTTTAAAAGACAGTAAAAATCACAAGGAAGACTTTGTTTAAGGTTATTGCAACTGGAGTCAGGAATATTGCAACTAAGGAGAGATATTGAATTCAATACTATGGGAAGAGTAATGGGCAAAATTAAGGTAGGTTTCCTGGAGTTCTAGAGGAATGGTGGGGGGGAGGGGGGTGCTGTTCAACATAAGTTTGTAATTTGTGCTTGTTCATTAGTGCTTACTAATTAATTACTACTAATTAGGCTAATTAATTGCTACTAATTAGGCTCCCACTTCCAACAGAAACTGAGAAAGAGGGGTACTACTTTTCTTGATGATTGATTACATTTCAAAGAAATGCACCTAGGTTCTTGAAAATAATATTCTTGGACTGTAAAACTGGCAAGGGGATGGGAGAGGATTTACACCTCAAAGGGGCAGAGAAAAATTTATAATTGCAAACTTTCTAAAGGAAATGTTCAAAAAGGGAGGTGGATCTAACATCAGGATGAAGTCTTTCTGAATCATAATTGCTTTGAGGGGAACTTTAGACTCTCTTGGTCACTACCTATTCTTGCCACCACACTACAAAAAATAAAAACAAAAACAAACAAATAATGCCTTAATCTGTGGGGAAATAGGCAAGAAAGTTATACTCGAAAGTATTGGAGGAAACTCACTATATCTGTGAAGAGAAACAGGAAAAATAAAAACTCCACCCATAGAGAAAGGGTACAAATACATGGCTACATCTGAGAATCAGAAGCAGCTTTGATGATCACATTCCCAAGACACAAGGTCAGAGAGCCTACCTAAGACAAAGGTTTAATCAGTATCTCAGAGAATGTCCTCACTCTTATGCTTCCACCAGCATGCCAACAAACTGCTGGGGAAATTAATGGTCTAATACATCTAGGATGGCAAGGAAAGTCAGATTATCTCTAGGGATCACCACAAAATAAACACACACACACACAAAACCTCAGCCAAAAACCTAACCCCCCCAAAAAAATAAAATAAATAAAAAAACCCTCACAAAACCAAAAACAAATTCCAAAAAAACTAACAAAAATATTAAAATGTGTGGTATAAAACCAGATTAGTGCTTAGAGGGTGTTTTATAAAATTAAGTGCTTACATTAGAAAATAAAGACTTCGTTACTAAGCAAAACTTCTCCCTTAAGAGATTAAAAAAAGAACAAATTAAATGCAAAGGAAAGAAAATATAAATCAATAAAATCGACAACAAAAAGGAAATAAAAGGGACACCTGGGTGGCTCAGCGGTTGAGCAGCTGTCTTTGGCTCAGGGTGTGATCCCGTGCTCCGGGATGGAGTCCCATGTCAGGCTCCTTGTGGAGAGCCTGCTTCTCCCTCTGCTTCTCCCTCTGCCTATGTCTCTGCCTCTCTCTCTGTCTCTTATGAATGAAACATTTTTTTTAATCTTTTTTAAAAAAGGAAATATAAAATAATGAAACCAGAGCTGGTTCTTGGAAAAGGTGAATAAAATTGGTACTTTAGCTGATCAACTAGATGAACACTGCCACCACCATCATCAAATACATATTTATATTTCACAATATCAGTTGTGAAAGGAAAGGCCATACTGTTGAACCCAAACAACCAAAACTATGGTTAGGAAATAAAACAAATAATGATAGAAAGCTTATAAATTGGAGAACCTCGATGAAGTATATCAATACTCGAAATACATACACTACCTAAAGCACATTCAGGAAAGAAAATATAATCTGAAGAGATCTGTATAAGCTAAACAAATGAACACAAACTTCAACAAATTGTTAACAAAATATTAATGACTCAAATATTAGCATAATATAAACTGAATAATATATTACAACCAAGTCAGTTTCATCCCAGGGATGCAAAACTGATTGACAATCAGAAAACCAATCAATGCAGTTTACCATTTTAAAAAAAAATACAATCTTTTCTATTGACGTAAGGAAAATATTTGTAAAACTCATTTTTGAATAAAAAAATTTAAATCCCAGAAAATTAAGAATGAAAGGAAATATCCTTAGCTTAACAAAGGACAAGCAGCCAAAAATAAATAGATATTAAAAACACAAAAATCCCACAAAAAACAAAAAACAAAATGAAATTCAACATGTATTTCACATACTACATGAAATTTAACTCAAAATGTAGCACAGACTTAAATTTAAACATAATCTACATATTCTCTAGAAAAAAAAATTTAATGGATTTTAATAACCAGGGTTTCAAGGAGAAATGACCGAATCTAGGACTGGGCCAGGGAAATAAAATAAACTTGACGTTCATCAAAAAATAAGGGAAAAATAAACAGAGAAACAAGCAAATAAATGAATAATGGAGAATGCCAAAAGAGCAAAGGAGTCAACCTGAAAGAGTTCCCAATGATCAAAACTGAAACTATTTGAGCAAAAATAAATATTCATGAATTTGTACCCGTGTTAATAAATTATTGAATACGTGAGCAAATGGAGGGAAGAATAAATCTTTCCTACAGAATTTCAAGCAATGAATGTATAGAGAAAGAAATAGAAAGTGATCTTTAGATCACTTATTATTTGCTGTAATAATTATTGTATCCAAGATACACAGATGAATGCTAAATATTTAAAAGACAAAACTTTTAAAAAGAGCAGGAGTATTTCATAGTTTCAAAATTATCTCCTCCTAAATATATTTATTAATTTCTGTGGTTGTTTTAGCATATATTTACAAACTCTTTGATAGTTTTCCTGCACTAAGTGTAATTTAATTCCTCTCCCCTTGACTGACAATTGAACTTAGTGACTCCCTTCATTATTCATTTAGAGTATGGAAAAGGGGGGGAAAAGAGTAATTTTACAGTGGAGAAACCCTGGAGACATACCCTTAACTAATTGTTCAAAGTTAAAATCATCATACTGTGTTAATATGTGTCTCTGATATGAAGGTACTTCACCTCTGTAGTATTTGAAAAGACTTGACCCCAATCTAATCGTGTGAAAAATCAGGCAAACTCAAACTGAGGAACATTCTACATAATAATGGACCAGTCTTCAAAAGTGTCAAGATCATAGAAACAAGGAAAGATTGAGAAAATGCTAAAAGCCTGAGGGGGGGCGGGGAAGAGAAAAAAGGCTGAGGAAATTAAGGGTTTATAAATATAATATGGTCTCCTGTATAGAAGATCATGGAAGAGGAACAAAATAAATAAATAAAATAAATAAAAAAGGTATTATGGGGAGACTGATGAGATCTGAATATAGTATATAGTTTAATCAATATTAATTTCTTAGTTTTTATCAGTGTTTCAGGATTAAACAAACACTGATATTAGAGGAAGCTGGGTAAAGGATATACAAGAGCTCTTTATATTATCACTACTCTTTTTGTATAGCTAAAATTATTTCAAAATGAAACAAAAGAAATATGTCTATTTTCCTGACTCAACACAAGTATCAATGTAATCTTATATTTGGTAATAGGAATGATCCCCAAAATTAGACTCTCATAGATGGGATTCTGGGATTATTTTATTTATTTCTTGAGTTTTAATTCTGTGCTGATATCCTCAAAGATGGAAAATAAAATGATCATCTAGATTGTTTTTGATTATCTTACCACCCAAACAAAACCAAAGTAATCTGTATGTTCTGTTTCCTACCTTATACATTAGCTAACTTTTCTCACTTCCTTTGGTCTCTGACAGATTATCCTTTCAGTGTCACAACTAGAGAATGCTCTATTGAGCAACAGATAATCTGCATGCTATACTGATTAGCATGGATGTTTGACTGTTTGACAGAACCCAGAAAAACAAGACCTCAACAAGAGAAAAGTTTGTTCTTTTCTCACATATCAGATACAAGTAGATAAAGGTTGGGCATTTAAATCACATTGTTAAGCCAAGCTCTTTTAGCCTGTTTTCTGCAATACCTAGGGAATTATTCCCATCTGTATAGTACTAGAGAGGCCATCCTACTGTGTTCCCATATTAGTCAAATGGATGAGAAAAAAAGGAGAAATGAGAGCATGCCCTTCACCCTTAAGGATATGATGCAGACTCTGCACAAATCATTCACCTTGAACATGTCCTATTACTTTTCTTGTGACTATGTGTGGCTGAAAATATGGATTTCAGTTGGTCCCAGCTAAAAATTCTACTAGTTTAAGAAGGGGACCATTTTATTCAGTTCCCTAAAAGTAAAGTCTCCATTTATAATAACTTATTTAGATTATTAATAGTTGTCTTCTTAATAAAACTTTAAAAATACGTGAGACAGAAGCATATACTATTTTCATTTTAATTTTATTTCATTATTTGGCATTCTGTACCTCTACCACTGACACAGTTTCTGGTACATATTATATATTCAATTAATATCCTTAATTTATATCTATATTATAATTTTACTCTAAAATACATAATTTTACTCAATCTTACTTATGTATAATTTATTATACTTCTTTCTACAGTAGTACTTATAGTGGTTTGGGACAATTCCATCCCATATCTATTTTATAATTGTTGGCTAGCTATCATCTTTTTCTTGGTTTCTAATTGAACATTAATCCAAACAATGTTGTAATAATAAACGTCTTTATAGACAAATCTTTGTATATGTTTGTAATTATTTCTGTATGATTAGATTCCTGGAAGAAAATTTTCTGAGCCAAAAGACTTATACATTTTGGTGTGTTTTGATGTAAAAAGGCAAACTGCCCTTTAGAAATTCTATGTATTCATTTATGACAAATTGCCCAGCAACATTTCAGTGTTCTAACACCTTTCACTATATTGAAACAGCACAGCCTGATACATTCAAACCATATCAAATATTTTCAACTTAAATTGGTTCGTTCCTTATCGATCATTTTACATGTTTATTGTATTTTGCCTGTGATACTGTGTAAGTAAAACATGGTGATTCAAAAGGAGTAGAATTTGCAAATTTCATCTGAGGGAAATCAATACTTTGAAGAGTTGCAATCAGAGACACAGTGCTTAGGTAAGAGATAGTATTTTATCTTGTTACTTATTTAAATGATCAGATTGAGAATCTTCAATTTCTAAAAATAAAAACTTTTTTTTCATTCTATTATGTTATTTGGGAAGAACATTTTCTAGGCACTTTATATTGACATATATTCACTCTTCACAAATGTGATGAGTCTTCTAAATTGTTATTTCAATAGTATAAAATAAACAATGATGATTTCTATTATAAATATAGTTATTATGGGAAGTTGAATTTTAATGTATTTTAACTATCATGCATGTTAAAACAATTGAATTAAGTCTTCCTTAAAATAAAAAATATATTTTAAAATTTTAATGTTGGAGTGCCTGTGTGGCTCAGTCAGTTAAGCAATCTGCCTTCAGCTCAGGTCATGATTCTAGGGTTCTGGGATCTAGCAGCTGTGTCCTTGGGCTCCCTGCTCACCAGGGAGTCTGCTTCTCCATTGCCTCCTCCCTGTCCCTTCTCCTTTTTGTGTTCTCTCTGTCTTAAATAAATAAATAAACAAGTAATCTATAAAATAAAATAAAATAAAATAAAATAAAATAAAATAAAATAAAATTGTAATGTTAAACAGTCAAAGAATTTGGGAAGCAAACCCACGAAAAAAACATTGCTTTCTTTACCCTACTGGCCATTTTGACTATAAAGATGATTGTTCTATTTTCAATGGTAATCATATATTCATTTATATGATCATTCAAAATATACTGATGGAAGCTTTTCTTTGAAAGTGGCAGAAAAAGACAATTTTACATTCCTCCCCTCTTTTGTAACCCACTAAAAATATAGAAAATTATCAAAGGAAGAAAAAAAATTAAAAAAGAAATATCAATTTTCATTAAAACAAGAAAAGAGCTAAGCCATGAATCACAAATGTACAAATGTACAAAAAATGTGTTCTACACATCTAGTAGGACTACTGATGGAAACAAAAGATATCAACATGCTTTCTCAGTTCTGGGATAGTAACATAATTGTCATAGTTCTAATTGCTTACAAGGTGGTAACTGTATAGAGGAATTAAATCTAGAGGAAAATACCTGGATTGGATTAACAATAATCACAAAGCAACCAGCATTGCTTGATTCATCCATAAATATTGAAGAAATATTAAAAGAAAAGGGGAAGGAGGAGGAGAAGAAAAAGATAACAATTTCTCAACCCCATTTTACAAGTTTACAAGGCATTTCTCTGAGTACCCTTTGAAGCACAACTCTAAGATTACAATACAAACAGCACTTCTTAGATATAAGAAATTCAGTGACCTTAAACTGTAATCACTGCTAACGTGTCTGAATCAGTGAAAAAGATGAGATCAGGAGGCAAACCTAGAAGAAGTTTGTAAATTTCACATCTCTTCTGTTTCTTGTTCTTGAAAATGGCACAAGCTAGTGCTTCTCACCTGTAACCCACATATGCATCACCTGGGAATTTGTTAAAAGGCACATTCTTATTTTCTTTCAAAGATTTTATTTATTTATTCATGAGAGACATAGAGAGAGAGAGAGAGGCAGAGACACAGGCAGGGCGAAGCAGGCTCCATGCAGGAACTCCGATATAGGACTGGATTCCGGGACTCCAGAATTATGCCCTGAGTTGAAGGCAGAGGCTTAACTGCTGAGCCTCACAGGTGTTCCAAAAGGCACATTCTAATTTGGTAGGTGTGGAATACAGCCTGAAATTCTGCATTTCTATAAAGCTCAAAGATGATGCTAATGATGGTTTATAGACCATGTTTAGAATACCAAAGGCTACAATAAAAGCATAAATCTCTGATTCTTCCACTCACAGTTTATATGCTTATGCATTATATCTTAACTCCAAAACAAAATTGATTTTTTAAAAGGAAAATTGATATTTAAGGAGTAATACCTTAATGAAATAAGGTAAAACAAGAACCAAAATTAGTAAAACAAAACTTTAAACATGTAGAAACAAAAAGGAAAGGAATGTTATTGTATCTATATTCCAAAAAAGAAGCTACACTCTTTAAAATAAGAATTTAAGTAAAATTTTCCATAGCTAGATTGCATCCAGTGGAAGAGCAAACTGTTAAACTGGAAAAACAAGGACATCCTTTCAGTCCTGAAAGAGTTGGGATTATTAAAACTCAGGATGCAGAAAGTTGGAAAGAGCATCACTCCTACCCTAAATTACAGGAAAACAGCAAAATCATATCTTGAGACCAAGGGTTGTAGAGCAATATGTACATTATATATATGTGTATATGTATGTATATACACATACATATATATATATATATGAATGTATTAGAAATGGATTTTCTATTAACTTACCAAGATAATTAAATTAATAAGATAGTTGTTGCTTTAACTGCTGCTAGGGCAACTAGATAGCCATATCAAAAAAAAAAAGAAAGAAAGAAAGAAAGAAAGAAAGAAAGAAAGAAAGAAAGAAAGAAAGAAAGAAAGAAAGAAGAAGGAAAGAAAAAGAAGGAAACTTTGATACATACTTCTTACCATATACAAGTATTAACTCTGAACTGCAGGCCCAAATATAAAATCTGACCTATAAGACTACTAGAGGAAAACATAGTTAAAATCTTTGTGACCTTACATTAGACCAAGTTTTTTTTTTTTTTTTTTTTTACATAGGATTCAAAACACATGAACAATAATTTAAAAACAATTAAATAAATTGGACTTTATCAAATTATAATATTATCTTTGAAAGATCCTGAAAAGAAAATGAACACCAGACGTAGACTGGAAGAATTAAAAACCTTTATCTAAGTAAGGAATCACAACCAGTGTATATAAGAATACTCTCAACCCAATATAAACAACAAACCAATAAATAAATAGCCAAAATATTTGAAAAGACACTTCACTACAAAATAAGTATGGAGGGGAAAATAATCACATGAAAAGATACAAGTAATATTTAGTTTTTTTGAGAAAAAGAATTATAAAAAATGATATACTATTATTCCCAATCCATTAGAATGGCTTCAAGGAAACATAACAAAGTGTGACAATCCCCTAGTACTGCCAAGGATGCCTTCAGCTGTAGCTCTCCTACTCATTATTGAAAATGCAAATGCAAAATGGCACAGTTTGGTAGTTCTTACAGAATTAAACATGCATTTAAGAATCAACCCAGCCATCCCATTCACATGTCTGCTCACCAGATATAAAAACTCAAGTCCACGGAAAAATCAGTACATGAATATTTATATTAGCATTTTCTGTAATTGTCAAAGTCTGGAAACGGTACAATGTCCAAAAAATAGTAACGGATAAACAAACCACATGTGACTCATCATACAATGAAATTCCACTTAGAAAAAAACTATATATATATACTTTCATATATATATGTATATATGAAAAAGGTAAACTCAAAAGACCACGTACTGTATGATTCTAAAAATATGACAAGTACTTTTGAGTTTTCCTAATCTGATGGATAAAAATGGTGTTTTAGTATCTTTTTGTTTGGCTTACTATGTGTGACACTATCTTTTCATATTTCTATTTCATTTTTTCTGAACTGCCAGCATATATCTTTTGACTGTACATATCTTTTACCCATTTTTAAAAATTAGATGTTTGGCTCTTTCTCCTTAATCTTATCGTAAAATTTATAGTAAATTCATGATTCATAGCATTGATTTTTAATAATACAGAGAATTTTCTATGATAAAATTGTAGCTAAAATGTTTTCATTGATATTTTCATATTACATGGCAAATTACAACTTAGATATCACTGTTAAATTATTTCACAATTAAACCATGAAACACAGTTAAATGCTTGAAGAAAACATACTATAATAAGTGGTCAGAGGGTGTAAGCAGAAGGCGTTTGGTAGAAATATTATGAAAGAGGCACTTTGTCAATCCTGTGTAATCAGCAAATGTTCTCCAAGGAATTGTGTGTTGCCTATTCTCATTCTTTCTATTTTAAATATTAAATCTCTAAAGTAGTATTCCCTTCTTCAACAATTTAATTTGGCAAGAGTCCAGCGGATTATGTATTAGATGGGAAAGGATTGAGCAAAAATAATTTCATTTCTTCATTGAAAAGTACCACAGCACTCATTTCTGTAACTCACATTCAATTCAAATACTAGATCTGCAACTGGTATGTTATTTTCTACAAGTGCATTGTAAAACCCCTCTGCCAACAGGAACATTTTAATGTCAGTGAGATATTGAAGTAATTAAAATATAAACTCCATGCTGCTCCATCTATCTCTATCCAAATGGCAAGTTTATTTTACCGAATCCCCATTATTGAGTGCCAAAACTGCCTATGCCCTATATTAGTCATTTAAAAGAATAGGTTCTGCTTTATTCTAGATCCAACATAAATTGACCAATATATGTAACCAACTAAATTACAATTGCTTACACTTAGATATTTCATTTCTGTTAACAATTCTTTGGCCAATATGTAATGCAAAATAGCAATCAAACACTGCATAACATTTCTGATCACAAATATAGCATTCTTAACATGTATTCATTTAACATACAGTTTAATATCAGTTTTTCCATCATTAGGTAATTATTTAGAAAGACAGCATAACCGTGGCAATCATTGTTTTCTGTTTAATATTAATGATGAATTTCCCACATTATCACATTTGAGTTTTTTTTATAATTTTAAGAAGGGATTAACTATTTGCATGTGTTAACCTAAATAAAGAAAATAAACTGAGACAAGCACAAATTACCAGAAATTAGTCTATGTGGGAATAGCAGAGGAATTGCAATTTGGGACATGCAAACTGCAGTAATTGCAGGTTAGTTCCTTGGGGGATCTGCAGTAGAGTATGCTTGTTGACAAGAAGTGCAAAAAGGAGGAGAGGGAAGTCCAGTCAGGTTCTAAGCAGGAAATTCATTGGCTTGAAGATGGGCAGAGATTTTTGTAGATATTTACTGAACAGAAGATCAGTGTCAGTCTTCTGTAAATCAGGCATTTCAGGAAATCAGTCTCTCAGTTCTTAAGTTCTATGCTTTTGAGGGTACATGCATGAGATTGTCCATTTCTTATCATTGGTACCATCTTAGATTGATATCCTTTCACACATATACTACCTTTTCAAAATGCTTGTCATTTGATGTTTTCCATATCAGTTCTACCTCCATATTAATGCACCATCATACAGAACCAGCAATAAGCCATTCAGAATTATATACCTCATAAAGATAATAATTGCATATATTTCAGTGACTTATAAGTTCTAAAGCTCTTGTATGCATATTATTTTAGTTGATCCTTACAACAAACCATGTATAATTGGGAAAGCAGTCAGTTCATTGACTATTTTACTCACAGAAGAATTTAGGATCCCAAAAATGTACTGCCTTGACATTAGTCACTGGTTAATAGGGAACAAGACTTAGATTCCCAAACAACGGTCTGACTCCAAAATCAGGGATGTCCTTTGTATCAGATATCTGACATTAACTGCATACATTTAAAAATAAAATGAGAAAGTTCTTTGTGGTTTTACCTACCTTTCTTGGTGAGGGATAGGGTGGAGAACTCAAATATCAAGTAAATTTGTGACATATATGGTCAATTTTAAATAATGCAATGCATACTTTTGTATATTAAAAATTTCATGTGGTAAATTTGCATTAAGATTTTGATAAAAATTGGGATCCCTGGGTGGCGCAGCGGTTTGGCGCCTGCCTTTGGCCCAGGGCGCGATCCTGGAGACCCGGGATCGAATCCCACATCAGGCTCCTGGTGCGTGGAGCCTGCTTCTCCCTCTGCCTATGTCTCTGCCTCTCTCTCTCTCTCTCTGTGACTATCATAAATAAATAAAAATTTAAAAAAAAAAGATTTTGATAAAAATTATAGATCAGATACTGGTGTAATATATTGTTTCACAGTTAAACTATGGAAAACAAACTAGTATTTTCTGACTTGGGTCATACAGAACATGGGTTGCTATAAATTAAACAAAAAATTCTGAAAATTGAAACATTATAGTTCTCTAAGTGTATATTTAATAGTATACTATTTCAGTACTTGATAAAAAGATATTAGGCACAAATATTAGCTGATTTTTATACTAGAGTTTAAACATTTTAAAGGAGAGAGAAAAATACTATCTATGATAATAAATGAAAATTCAGTGGCAACATATTCAATTTTACTTAATGTTTTACAACTCAACATGAATAAAAAGCATTCTCTCTCCTACTTTTGAAAACACATTTTGAAATATATGAACCCTATTGATGACATTTTTAGTCTTTGTGATTATTCTGAATTTCTTCTTCTGTTGAAAAGAAATAGGCCCCATAAAATAGGGTCACTTACGTTAAGTCTTACCAAGACTTAATACCTAACCTAATTGCAGTTTCAGTCTTTCCCAGGAGTAGAATTTTAAACCTATCAGTCTGGAATTTCTTGATAAAACCCCCAGGCCTTCTCCCTAAGGGAAGGTGACCTTGCTTGAAATAATCCTCTCTTTTCTTTTTCTAATAACTTCCTTGTCCCAATCCTTTCTGCCTATAAAATCCCTCCACTTTGTACAATAGCATCCATTTGTTAGGTGGGATGCCACCTGATTCATGAATCCTTGAATAACGTCAATTAGATCTTTAATCAGTTGAATTTTTGTTCAATACTTGTGTTTCTGTAGTTATATCAACTAGAGCCCAGTTCATTGATTCTTTTCAAGTTAGCTGATTCTGTGGATCTTTTTTAATTCACAGAAGTGAATTTATAGCTTTTTAACTTTAAAAATCCATATAAAGGTAACAAGACCAACACGTTGAATAACCAAGTAGGATACTATGATTTATAATCAAAATGTTTGTTACCGAACCTAAGTTCAATCTACTTCTCACAGGACAGTAAAGTAAGTTGAGGAACAAGTTATCAAAGCCACAAATACAACTTTAGTCTGGAAGATCAACTACCTGAAAAAATGGCAGACTAATGTGTCAAATAACCATCTTACCATCTTGGTGCAGGCAGCAGATTTTAAAGGGGAAAGGAAGGGAAAATAAGACTTATTCATAGGAAATTAGCCTCAAAGCAGATGAAATCAAAGGTTAATTTTAACTTTTCAGAGGAACTTGTAGGCTCTAGGTCTGGTTATCCATTTGTCTTAAGTTGGTGGCTGTGGTCATAACTGTCTTGTGCTTTTGGATTAGTCTCAGTTGCATTCTTTTAGTTCCCTAGGGAGCTTTAAACAATATTATTGTCTTGGTTACAGTTCAAGGTTCAGATTACATTTCAGTTACGTGCAGGGTGTTAACATTATTTGATTTTTGTTGTAGGTCAGGGTTTCTTCTGTATAGATTATCTTACTTTCAAACAATTCAACGCAGAAGAGAAGGTGGGCCTTCAAAATAGCATGAGTTCTGCTACAAATAAATATATTTGGTCCTCAACCTTGTTCCAGGCACAGAGCTCCTCAACTCTTGGAATTTCCTGTGATAAGAGCAATAAATGTGTCTTTTGTTATGTTAATGAGTGACTTCTGGGAAGCCTTTAGGTGACCTAAAGATGGAGGCTGGTTGCCCAAGGAACCTCAAGTGATTAGGGCCTAGAACTTTCAGTATCCACCCCCAAACTCCAGAGAGGGAAGAGGAGCTACAGGCTGAATAAATTGCCAATGTTCAATTATTTAATTAGTCATGACTATCTAATGAAGCCTCCATAAAAACCCAAAATGCAGGATTCAAAGAGCTCTGGGTTAGTGAACACAGACGTGCTAGGTGAGTAGCACACCTGGAGAAGGGATGAAGCTCTGTGCCCTTTCCTTATACCTTGCTCTATGCATCTCTTCTTAGCCATTCTTGAGTTATATTATTTTATAATAAACCAAACATCTAGTAATCAAAATGTTTCTCTGAGTTCTAACAAATCAGAGAAGCCAGAGTAGCAATTAATCAAACCCAAGGAGGAGGTCTTTGAAACCTCCAATCTGCAGCCAGTGAGTCAGAAACACAGCTAATAACCCAGATTTTTTATTGGTATCTGAATTATAGGACTGGATCTTTCACCAGTGCAATCTGATGCTGTCTCCTGGTAGATAGTGTTAGAATTGAATCCAATTGTAGGACATAGCTGGTGTCTGGAGAGCTGCTTAATGTTTTGTGGGTGGGCACAATTCATCCCTTGTAGTGGAACTGGATGTAAGAAAACCTATTTACCCGGAAGTTGCTAGTAGAGGTAAGAATTTGTCATTTGAGAAGATAATTCCATGTTTCATAACAATATGTAAAGAACATTAGTGCTTGATAATACTTCAAAAAATATCTCTTTCCTTAATTTCATGAAACTCAAAAACAAAGTAAAAAAAAAAAAAAAAAAGATTATTGAATTCATGCAACTGGTTAATGCAAAAGCCAAAACTAGAAGTTTAAACCCTTACACGTTTGACTGCAGAGTATCCCAGAGTAAAAATTTACCATATTTAAATAGTCTTCAATTAAATGAGATGAAGTTTTCTAATATTTTGCTTTTTGCCAACCATGGGGTTTTGAAATTTCTTAATGTACTGTTCTTAAATTCTGCAAGGCAGATTCACTGAAGTGAGATTGCTAAGTCAAAGATAAAAAAATTGTTTAATTTACTTTGACATTACTACCAATATCTGTTCTACCAATTTGCACAACTGTCAACATTTAGGAGGGCAGTATTTTTTAACTTTTTTGGGTAATATCAATGATTTTTATGGCTTTTCTCATAACTACCCATATTTATTATTTCAAATTCAAGCAGTATTGAGAACAAAAAGGAAACTACCTCAAATTCCCTCACCTCAAAATACTTAGTGCTAATACTTGGCAAACAGGACTGTAGACATTCCTTACTTCCTTTATAAAAGAGTGATAGGATAGTCTAACACCATAAATATAGACACATAAAATCTTTAAAATGGTAACATTATATATGCTATATTTAATTGGAAATTATTAAAGTATACTTGAATTAAATAATAAAAAAGTGAAATTGAAGAATTTGATGAGTTTCTGAGAAATGGTTATCATAAATGATATTAGTTCCTGCAAGTGTATACTAATTTTTTTCCTTTGGTTAAGGTTTCATCGCATATGTTTGGAGCATCTCCAACTTTAAGAGCCTTAATAGGAATCAGAGTGGTCTTCCTTACACAAAAGTTAAGCATTCTGCATTAGGGTACTTTGAATGAAGAGGTACAAAGGCTAAATAGATAAATAAATACATGAGATAAAGAGAAGTTTTTCTGATTGTGATGTCACCATCAGCAGTAGGGTGACCAACTTTTCAGATACCAACCTGAGGCACAGTTATACTTGACTTTGTTCAAAACCACAGAAATATAGTATATAAAAATCATATATATGTGTAATTATATTAACATGAAATATGAAAATATTCTTTTGAAATTATGTTATTCTATATTTTTTGTTATATAAATTCTATTATTTAAAAAAGCACTAAAACCAGTTAACAGTGGCTATCAGTAGTAATTATTTAAAAATATGTGAGAAAAAATTACATTTTATATTTCTTTCTTTTGATAAAACAATTCAATACTTTTTAAAGCTTTTATATATTCAAATTCTACAATGTAACTGTATACTTTAAAAAATACATACGTGTAAGATTTTTTTAAAAGAGAATACAAATAAAACAAAACTAATTAAACAGGTATTACCTATATTTTATTTTTAAGGATGACTTTTTTTCTCTCATCAGTGAGAGACTGACTTTAAAAAGTCATTTAAAAATAAAATATAGGTATATTTGTTTTTGATGTTTCCTTTTCCAGTAATACTTCTCTGAAAGTATACTTCCCTGCAACCTTTAGGCACTCTTCTTTCTTTTATGTGTTGGTAATATTTCATATGGTCAAATATAAAATTCACTTTATATATAGCTCTGCTTTTATCAAATTGTATTAAACTGATCACTAGTATTATCTCAATCTGAAGATATCAAACTAATAGGTTCTCAAAGAAAGTGAGCATAGCATCTTTATACATCCATAAATTTATCATATAGGCCACCCATATGTGAAATGCTCATCATTTTTTAATACATAAATGATAAAGCAGAGACCACAATATTGGCAATACTGGACAGAATCAGGTAAGAAAAACTATGTCACTCTACCAGTGGGATAAGGTGAAGTGGAATTTTTTAACAACTATGAGCAACAGAAAACCATGAAATCTGCTGCAAATATATATTTTCTAGCCATAGAGGAAAGATTTTTACATGAAACAGAAATTGGAGGAAATAAAACAATTTCACATTCACTGAATCAATTACATACATAGTGATAGCAATTCTCTGTTTTGAGTTTTTGTCTGAATCCTTTAGTTAGATGGCGATGTCTACAAACTATGCACCTCCTTAAGAAGAGTAGTAATTATATGTTCTTAAAAGTAGAATACATAATTATTCAATTTGTGAGCACATTGAGTCAATTTTCAGTTTTTCTGACTTTGGTAATAAAACTATACATTTCAAGAGAAATAGCACAATAATTATATTCCTTTACAACAGTAAAGGATGCTTTTCCAACTTAACTATTTTCATTACAAAGCACCGTATATATACATGCAATAATAATCTTCCCAATTTATCTAAGGAAAACTGACATTAGAGAAAGGTAAAGGTCCCTACACAAAGCCACATGATTTTCAAGTGTCATATATTCCAATTAATCAATATTTATTAAATGGATACTATATGTACATTCTCTTCAAGAACCTTCATATAAGTGGTAAACAAATTGGGCAAGATCCATCCTCATAGAATTTTCATTCTAGTAGAAAAACATGGTAGTGAACAGTACCATAAAATACTTAATTATTTAGTAAAGGCAATTTCATAATTCCAGACATACACAAATAAATTGTAGTAGATGTTGGGAATTATGTTACATTGGATTATTAATAGTAGACCTCTCAAAAATACAAAAAAATTTAAAAAAATAAAAACATAAATCAAAGTAGGCCTCTCTCTGGAGGTGGTTACATTTGACATATTTAGATGAGACCTCCATGGAGTATAAGGATCCAACCAGGAGATCCTTGGGTGGCTCAGTGGTTTAGTGCCTGTCTTTGGCCTAGGGCATGATCCTGGAGTCCTGGGATTGAGTTCCGCATTGGGCTCCCTACATGGAGCCTGCTTCTCTTCTCCTTCTGCCTGTGTCTCTGCCTCTCTCTCTCTCTCTCTCTCATGAATAAATAAATAAAATCTTAAAAAAAAAAAAAAGGATCGAACCAAAGCATTTAATATCAGAGATTTCTTGTAAGAAGGAATGAGTTTGGAAAAAAAAAAAAAAAAAAAGAAGGAATGAGTTTGGCATGTCCAAACTAAAAATAGAGATTTTTAAAAATATTTTATTTATTCATGAGAGACATAGAAAGAGGCTGAGACACAGGCAGAGGGAGAAGCAGGCTCCATGCAGGAACCCTGATGGGGGACTCATCCCAGGACTCCAGGATCATGCCCTGAGCCATATGCAAATGCTCAACCACTGAGCCACCCAGGAGTCCTACTAAAAATAGAGATTAGGTAGCCCGGATGGCTCAGCGGTTTAGCGCTGCCTTCAGCCCAGGGTGTGATCCTGGAGACTCGGGATTGAGTCCCCAGTCGGGGTCCCTGCACGGAGCTTGCTTTTCCCTCTGCCTGTGTCTCTGTCTGTCTCTCATGAATAAATAAAATCTGAAGAAAAAAAAATACTTATTATCTGTGGCTGGAGGAAACTGAGCTATAGAGACAGGGAAGTAGGAAAGCATGGAAATCTGACTAATATATTCATCACTAAGTTTTGGAGATTCCCTCTCATAAGCCCTTATTCTATTAGAAATACACATCTATTAATCATAATCCGCAACATTAAAAACTAAATCAAAACCTAAAAACATCTATAAGGAACTTTCTTTGTTCTTACATGTACCATCTTTTGTCTCCATTAAGTTGTTCCATTCTAATTGCTGCAAACACTGAAGAGGTTCCAGGTTTATCTCAAATAAGAGACCTGAAAGCAAAGGTGAGTCAAGAGCAACTCAGTAACCAACAACATTGGATAATTAAATTTTAAGTCAGGAATATATAACCTTGACTTGTTCCAGCACAATGGCTGAAACACTGACAGACTTGTTCCAGCACAATGGCTGAAACACTGGCTGAAACTTATGTGTGCAAGAAATGTCCAGTTTTCATAATCATACACAAAATAGTCATAATACATTATTATAAATCCAAAGACAGGATACAGAAAGTATTATATTTGGTTGGGAAATAGGTCAATACTTGATTTGCCTTTAAAATGATGAACTTCTTTTTAACTGTAATATAGTTATTCTAAGGACAAATAGATTTTCTATTAAGCCATCTACAGTTACTCCTTTACCTTTCTCATTCCTATAACAAACACATGTCTTAACATCTTTATGAGATATAGCTGACATTCAATGAAATGCACATGCTTAAACTTGATAATTTGATAAGTTTTGACATAAGTATACAGGGGCAAAACCAAGATAATGAATATATCAATCACTCAAAAAAGTCTCCTTAGAAAGTATAGATATGGAAAGTTGTAGCCTTACACTACCTGATTCTAAGAATTACTACATAGCTGCAGTAATCAAGACAGTATGGTATCAGTGAAATATAGACATATTGTTCAATGGAACAAAATAGACTTTAGTAATGGAACTACACAGATAAGACCAATAAGTTTCCAACAAAACTACTGAGATAAACAAAAGGAAAATGAAATATCTTTGAAACAAATGATGAAGGAAAGACTGGATATCCCAATGGATTAAAGAAAAATAATATGTCAATTATTACTTATGACAATCAATAAAAAAATTAGCTAAAACTACAAAATACCTAGAAAAGTATTTCATAAACTTGGAGTAGGCAAATATTTCTTAAATAGCACACAAAAAAGCATATGCCATAGGAAAAAAGATGCAACATTGAACTTTATAAAATCTTTTTAAAAGCTATTGGACCTTGAGCAGCCCGGGTGGCTTATTGGTTTAGTGCCACCTTCGGCCCAGGGCATGATTCTGGAGACCCGGGATCGAGTCCCACATTAGACTGCCTGCATGGAACCTGCTTCTCCCTCTGCCTGTGTCTCTGCCTTTCTATGTCTCTTATGAATAAATAAATAAAATCTTAAAGAATATATATTGGTTCCTAAAACACATCATTAAGAAAATGAAGTACAAGCTACATAAGGGAAAAAATAATATTTGTATTATTTTCATAAAATATGTAAAATTAAACAACAAAAGAAACTTTACAATTTATAGTGAGATAGCCTACATAACCAAAAATATTTGAATAGAAGATGTATAAACACCAAGCATATAAAAATGCTCAGTATTATTAATCGTTATTGAATTGCAAATTAAAAATCTCAATAAGAGCACTACACAACCATTAGAATAACTAATATTAAAAAGTATACAACTATGTTAGAATCTATACCTTCCATTTAGACATTTTAAGAGAAATAAAACATGTCCAATAAATAACTGTATGTTCATGTTAATAATAAATTTATTCATAGTTTCCAAAACCAAAAATACTCAAATAAACATTCATAGATGTATGGGAAACAAAAGAGGTATAGTTTGCAATGGAATACTACTCAGCATTAGAAATGAATTCTAATACCAGAAACAATGAGTAAAAATCACTTTACTAAATGCAAGAAAACTCAAAAGAATAAACAAATAACTAAATACTAGAAATAAAAAATTCCAGTAGATGCAAACTAAACTCCAGTGATAGCAGGAAGATCAGTGTGTTCTTTAAGCTGGGTATAAAGAGAAGGATGCAATCCAATGAAGTATGGGAAATCTTGTGGGGTTGATGGAGATGTTTTGCATTTGAATGCAGCAGTGGCATATGAGTACAGATCTGTCAAACGGTATTGAAACTGATACTTCAAACAACTACAGCTTATTATATTTAAATTATACATTCATAAAGTTTATCAAAGATACAAAATATATGGAGTTCTATTTCTGGTCTGTCAGAATATGCTTTTACAGGAAAGATGACACTCAAACAGGTAAGAACTATAATATTTAAATAAAATGAAAATAAAAAAGTCCTACCTAAAGGTGCTGAAGAGTGAAATAAAGCAGGCAGATTTTGCATTAACTGAGATTCCTGTCTTACCTGTCTTCTAACCAGAGATTAAGTCACAATTATTGCTGTTTGCTATGGCCAAAACTTTGGTAGAAAATCTGCAATCTTGCTGGTCCTAAGAACCCTGGTAGGGAATCTATGACTATTGCAGTCACGATCAATGGGAAAAATAATAATATATATTATCTAAATAGTATTTTAATTTATAGAATTATATTATTTATATGATACTATTATTTATTTAATAACAGAGGGACAAAGAGGACACCAAAATATGTAAACTCTGCACAGATATTTGAGTATCAGACTAAATCCTGAAACATGTATTTGCTAAGCAAATAGCAAGCAAGTGAATCAAAACTAAAAACATGGAACCAAAATATCAGCTATAGCCCAATGCAACTTGAGTCTTGCTAAACAAAAAGAATCTACACGATTTGGAAAAATAAAACAGAATCCAATATTTCCACAATATATCATCCCAATATTGAGGATGCAATCCAATTTATAGTCATATGAAGTAATTTGCCCAAAAGATGGATAATGGAGACCTATAACAGGAATTCTTAGCAGAAAACAATTTTAAAGCAGCTATCTCACTATGGCCAATAGAGTAAAGCATGATCATGATGAATACAAAGATAGGAAATGTCTTTTTTTTGTTGTTGTTAAACATATATTTTATTTATTCATGAGAGACACAGAGAGAAGCAGAGACATAGACAGAGGGAGAAGCAGACTCCTTGCAGGGAGTCCGAAGAGGGGCTTGATCCCAGGACCCCAGGATCATGACCTGATCCAAAGGCAGGTGCCCCAGGATAGGAAATTTCTATAGAGAAATAGAAACTATAAAGTTAAACTAACTGAAAATCTTAATACTAAAAACAACAACAACAACAACAAAAAAAAACCCTGGAATTATAAAACAAACAAAACCCAAACCCAAAACAAAACAAAACAAAATAACTGGACCAGCTGTGGTAGGCAGAATAATGCCACTTTCTCTCCTTGAAAGGAGTCTGAGTCCTAATACCCAGAACTGGTAAATATGTTAACTTACATGGCAAGAGAAGTTTTGAAAACATGATTGAAGTTAAGGACCTTGAACTGGGGAAATTATATGGGATTATTTGAGTGACCTCAATATAACTACATGAATCCTTAAAATCCATAATCTTTTCTAAGCCTCAAAGAGAAATTTGATAATAGAAGAAGAATTAGAGAAATGTGATTTTTTTTGGGGGGGGGGTGGTTTGAAGATGAAGAAAACCAAAGCCAAGAAATGTGAGTAGTCTATAGAAAATGGAAAAGGCATAGGAAGATGTTATCCCTGAGGCCCTCCTTAAAAACACAGCCCTGTTAATATATTGATTTTAGCCCCTAAGACTTAATTAACAGCCAAAGGAGATGACAGGAAACAGTAAATGAACTTGAAGACAAAGTATTTATTCACTTAGAAAAAATCTAGAAAGAGAAAAAAAGATTGAAAACATGTACAGAGCCTCAGGCCATGTGATATGGTCTAACATAAGAGTAAGTAGACTCCATATCCAGCATGGCACCCAACGCAGGCTTGAACTCATGACCCTGAGATCAAGACCTGAGCTGAGATTAAGAGTCAAAAGCTCAAACAACTGAGCTACCCAGGTACCCCAAGATGTATCTAAAGCAACAGGAAGAAATGACTTATTACATATAGGTGTAGATTATTCAAAATACTCTCTGAATTCTCAATAAGAACAACAGAGGCCAGAAGACAGTGGAGTGGCATATTTAAAATTAAAAAAAAAAAAAGAACTAAAATCTGTGAACTCAGAATTCTATATCTAATAAAACAAGCCTTCAAGAGTGAAGATTACATAAAAACATTTTTACATTCAAAGAAACAAAGATTATTTGTTGATAGCAAACCTTAACTAAAAGAAAAGCTTGAGGAAGTTCTTCAAGTTAAAAGAAAATGAGGCTAGATGAAAATCTGGTTCTTTAGGAAAGAATAAAAAACAGCAAAAATCATAATCTAGATAAATATAAAAAAATGAGAAAATAGAAAATCAAAACTAAAGTAAAACAAAAGCATCAAATCAGGCAGATTTTAAAAGACTTATAATCTTAATTAATGAGACCAGAGCAGCCGTTAAGCTAGGGCAAATTTTGCCCACCACTGTGGCAATCATCTTATGAATACACACAACATTCCTTGTGAATTAACAGTTAATGGATATATGACCTATTTCCTGTGAACATAATCCCTGCATGAGCTCAGGACACTGTTCATCTTACTCCTTTAGGGTGGTGTGGTAGGGAGGATAATGATCCCCAAAAATGTGCTCCTCCTTATCCTGGAATTTGTGAATTTTGCCCTACATAAAGAGTGGAAGTTAGAGTTGAAAATTGAATTAAGGTTGCTAATCAGCAGCATTTAAAATGAAGCTGTTGTCCTTGATCACCTAATTTGGCCAAATGTAATTACATATGCTCTTAGAGTTAGAAGAGAAATATTAAAAACAAAAACAACAGCAAAATTCCCTAAACCTAAAACTTGAATTAAAAACAAAATAATTATCACTATAGGAGTAGAAATTGAATTCAATAAAAGTACTTGGTTTAAAATTAAAAGGAAGCAGAGGTCTAGAAGTGTGATGCTTGCAGAGTATCAAGGATTAAATATATTCCACTCAATGCGGGATAATAATTGAGAAAAATTATCCATAAAATATGAAATTATATATTGAAATAAAGTATTATTCAGGAGAAATAAATAAAATATCTAAAGACATGAAAACACAAAACATTTATCATCCAGAGACTTCTTAGTGAACACTTTTTAAGGAAATAATTGGGGATCCCTGGGTGGCGCAGTGGTTTAGCGCCTGCCTTTGGCCCAGGGCGCGATCCTGGAGACCCGGGATCGAACCCCACGTCGGGCTCCCGGTGCATGGAGCCTGCTTCTCCCTCTGCCTGTGTCTCTGCCTCTCTCTCTCTCTCTCTCCGTGTGCCTATCATAAATAAATAAAAAATTAAAATAAAAAAAAAGGAAATAATTGAACAAAAACATAAAGAGTTTTCAGAAGTGTGAATCAATAACTCAATAAATGATGAGTATACATATAGGGAAAGATATTGGTAAAATTAATGAAAAAAAGTATTAAGACAATATTTAATAAAAGTTGTGTTTAGGCCAGCTATCAGCAAAAGTGTGCTTTAAAGGAGATGGAGTGATGTAAGACATTCTTGGGCAGCCCGGGTGGCTCAGCGGTTTAGTGCCGCCGTCAGTCCAGGGCCTGATCCTGAAGACATGGAATCAAGTCCCACGTCGGGCTCCCTGCATGGAGCCTGCTTCTCCCTCTGCCTGTGTCTCTACCTCTCTCTTCCTCCCTCTCTCTCTCTCTTTCTCTCTCTGTCTCTCATGAATAAATAAAATCTTTAAAAAAAAAAAAAAAAAAAAAGGAAGACATTCTGGTCAATATGCCCTTCTAGTGCTTCATTCTCACTATGATAACCTCATGGCTAAGACAGCCACCAAGCAGTGGGACACCTGAACACCTTCAGACTTTACCTAACTGACATCTAGGAGAATGAGATGACTGCCACTGAGAAAGCCATACAGTGAGAGGTAAGCACACAAAACAGTAACAAGACCAAAATTACTTGTTTTAAATATATAAATAAATTTAAATAAAGTATACAAAATGGAAAATAAAGATACAAAACAATTATATCATAGTGGATACTTAAAAGGAATGGGGTGGAGGATTTTTGGGGAATTAAAAGATATGGCTTTATATAAAACTCTTACATTTAATTCCCTAAGAAAGTCTGAAACATGGCTAATGCTAATATTTGCTAAGTCTGGCAATATATTCTGGTGATTTTGATGTTTGCTTTAAATCTTGATGCCCTTCTTATTTTAAAATATACAATTATAAAAACAATAAAGAAGAAAAAGAATAAAATGTGAGTGGAAAAGTACATGGTAGCACATTCGTTATATTAAAGGGGCTTATTAGTGTAGTTTAATAATATCCTGTGATAGGATATTATTAAATCAAGTGCAGGGCCCTTCTGAACACAAGGCCCTGTGACATTGCTTGGGTTGATCAAAAACCCAAGAAGCAGATCCTGAATGAAAGTTTATCACATCTCATGCTTTTAACTCCGCATGCTTACAAAGCTCCTCTTGTGTATGTTGCAGGGACTCAGCTCAACATTAAGTCGCTTCTCACCCACAATTTTTATTTCAGTAATCAAGCTGTAGTGGCAAGACTGAAGAAGAGATGGAGGGAGCATGTGACAATCAGGCTTATGGTACCTTCCATAGTAAAGTCAATGGTCCTTTTCTCTACACTTTTTCTTCAATATTCTTCACAGTTCCCCTAAGTGCACTTTTCTAGATTTTTGTGATTGCATCCATCTGAAGAGCTTTCATTTTTCTATTCTAACCACATTATAACCGGACAAAAAATAAAAACAATGTTCAAGTTGAACATGAAATCACAACTCAATTTTAAAGACAGGAAAGGACAGAAGAAGGAAGGACAGCATGGTTAAAGATTAGAGGATTGCCATGGTAATTTGAGTCAACAGTCCTTTAAGCTAGAACCTAAATTTATGAACAGAAGCTTTAAATAAACTATCCAACATTCCCCATGAATACAAGTGGTTGTGTTAAATTATGCTAAATGAAAGAGTAAATGCTATGCTTTTATTTTTGCTCTAAGTGACACACTGGTACACTAGCACATGAAAAAGGATATAATTCAAACAAAACTCACAAAATGAAGATTTGAAACTTTAAATGAATTTTAAAAAGTGCAAGAAGATTTTTGGTGAATAAAATGATAGAGAAACTACAGAGCAGATTCTTTTTATCATATTATGAAATAAAATGAAGTCTATCTGTTTTCTCTCCCATTGTGAAAAGCACAAAGGAAAACAGGACATAGTATTTAACTATGCTTTGTTAAATATATATTTTTTACTATACCCAAATTTTTATGAAGGATGGGATAAGAGAAAACCGCAAAGAACCCTGAACTCTCTTTTTAGCATGCTTATTTATTTGCAGTGGTATGTTAAAAGCAATTCTTACACTACTGTAGATATATTAAGGAACTGAAAAAATGAATAAACACATTTTTGTTATTAAGAACCAGGATTTGCTGTGTAGAAGAAGGAAAATATCAATGTGGATTGGAGAAAGGCAGAAAAGATCACTGAATCTTCAGTTGCAGTTGCGACTAGTGTTGTCTATGTAAACTAATTATATATTATTATACATATATATTATATACCATATACTCAATATTGCTATTCAATACATGCTTTACTATTTTAAGAATGAGACTGCTGTACATCCTTGCATCTATGGTGCTAGGTGAATGTGAGAAGGTGACAAGGACTGAAAATAATTTGTTGCCTAAAAAAAAAAGAAAAAAGAAAAGAAAAAAGAAAGCCTGTTTGTAAACATTTAAATATGCTTAAGTGCCTATCACTACCTACGTCATGGCTTTATGGGTTTGTTTTGTGTGCATGTATTGTATTGTAATTAATTCTCCATGAAAAAAAAATTGTCCTGAATTCTAATATTGGTATTCTTTATTGGTTAATATATATCAGATATATAATTTATTTAGAAATGAAGAAGATCCTACTAAATATATATGCATGTTCTTAGGATTATACTAAGGTTTTTTTCATTGAAGCAGATTGTTTTGGCATAATTGGAACTTACAAATGAATGCTAAATAAAATACACCGATTTATTTTCATTATAAAATGAAAAAAGTACATATATACACACATCCTTCTTGTTACATTTGTATGCATACGTGTTATATGTGTATGAATTTATGTATGTTTGTGTCTGTATATGTGTGATATACAAGCAATCATTCTATACTTCTTTTTGTTGAAAAGATCAGAAGCAAAGAAACCTCAATAGCAATGAACATAGCTGCTGCAAAGATGTTGGTCTCTGATGCCATTCTCCACTAAAAAGAACCAGAGTTTCTTGGATATTTTTACTAATTTCAGGGCTGGAAAAGGTATGTATGATCTCAAATATCTTGTTTTGCCAGAACTTAATGAAGGGTTAAAAAACTGATAGGTTTGTGTCATAAGGACAGTAAAGGTGGAAAAGGGTCCCACAGCCTAACAATACATTCACACATACATGCCTATATACACACACACACACACACACACACACACACACACACATGCATGCATACACAAATATATAAATGAGTAAAATTAATAGGCCAAAGGAAGCTTCTTGTTTATAGGATATTGATAGTCGGTGGTAACTGGGAAAGGTAGAGGGAGTGCTAGAATTGTAAAATCAACATTTTGCCAGCGTCTTAAAGATTGTCACCAATTAAAAATTGGTCCTGGCAATCTTGAATAGATGCTAACTATATCTCATGGGAAATTTTGATGAGGAGTGAAATACTGGCATTTTTTTTTTTAAGATTTATTTATTCATTCATGATAGACATAGAGAGAGAGAGGCAGAGATACAGGCAGAGGGAGAAGCAGGCTCCATGCCAGAAGCCCGACGTGGGACTCGATCCCAGGACTCCAGGATCACGCCCTGGGCCAAAGGCAGGCGTACTGGCATGTTTTTAACATATTTACAGAGATACCTCATTTTATCGTGCCTCACTTTATTACCATTCATGGATTTTGTGTTGTTGTTTTTTTTACAAATTGAAGGTTCAAGGCTTCAGTGGAGAAAAGTAACTGTAGATGTGGTGAAAATAACAAGAGAAATAGAATTATGTAATTTCATGATAACACTAGAATGGATGAAGAGTGGCTTTTTATGGATGAGCAAAGAAAATGGTTTCTTCAGTTGAAAGCTACTCCTGGTGAGGACACCATAGAGATTGCTGAAATCATAGCAAAGTAAGATTTAGAATAGTAAGTAAACTTGTTTGACAAGGACATGACTGAGTGTGAGAGAACTGACACCAATTCTGAAAGAACTTCTATTGTGGCTAAAATGCTGTCAAACAGCATCACATGCTACAGAGAAATCATTCATGAAAGGAAGAATCAACTGATGTGGGAAACTTCATTGTTGTCTTAATTTAAGCAACTGCCATTAGCACCTCAACCTTCACCAACCACCATTTTGACTAGTCAATGGCCACCAACACAGAGGCAAAACTCTCCATCAGCAGAAAGATTATAACTTGCTGAAATTTAGGTGATAGTGAACATTTTTTTTTTAATCAATAAAGTATGCTTAGTTAAGACATGTACATTTTTTAGAAATAGTGCTATGGCACCCTCAGTAGACAGTACAATATAAACACATTTTTTTTTTTAATGCACTGGGAAGCCAAAAAATTCATTTGATGTGGTTTATCTCAATATTCACTTTATTGTGGTGGTCTGGAACTGAATCACATGCAGTATCTCTGAGGCATGCCTATCCTCACAGATTGTTTCTTATTTGCAACATCGGAAATAGTAGTGTACAGTGGAGAAATCAGACAATTTTGACAAAGTGATCAGAATTAGGAAAACCAATTAGGGCTAAATGGAAATTGTGTACTTCCAGATGTGATACCCGAGGAAAGCATAACAGCAACTATATAATATTCTCACTAGAAATGTGTAAATTGAATCTACTTATGAAAAAAAATGTTAGCTGACCTGAAATAATTATTTCATCAAAATTAAAAAAAAATGGTATTCTTCAAAAAATGTCAATGACATATAAGACAAAGAATGTGGAAATGATCTAGATTAAAGGAAATTAAATATGACAACTAAATATAAGACTCAATTCTAGTTTAAATGCTGCACGGGAGGGAAAAATAATATAATAAAACACACTGGTTCAACTGACAAATTTGAAATAAGAACAGTAGATTAGATAAGTATTTTACCCAAATAATAATTTACTGAAGTCGAAAATTAATTATACTTTGGTTATATATGATTATATCCTTATTCTCATGAAATATACATTAAAGTCTTTAGAGATAGGGCAATGATACATGCAAATTAGAGATAATTAGAGAGAGAGATAAAAGAGAAAGAAAGGGCTAGAGAGAAATAGGTAAATAGAGCAATGATAAAGCATGGCTGTTAAAATGTTGATAAAGTGAACCTAGAACAAATGTTGTCCAAGTGGTTTTTGTCGGCACACTTGTAATTACCACTTTTCCTCAACATTTTTATTTTTCTTCTCAATTATGGTTTTTTATTTGATAGTCTTTATTTGGCAATATTTTTATTTTAGTAAAGTATGTCACTGCACTGAAACTAAATTTTACAGACATTGGGTAGCATTAGTTTGGATATCGTTAAGTATAAGAATGAGATTTGGAAATTATTTTTATGGGAAAAGATTTTGAAACTGCAGTGGAATGAGCAGCTTCACATCATGCTATTTCAATAGTGACTTATTTCAATCATATATTCTACAAGATTGTCACCGTCTCTAAATAAGAAATAATTCTTGTGTCTAGAACTTTTGTGGTGCCTCCATACTAGATGGCAAACTTCAAGTAGTGCTAGGACAACACCTCTTTCCTTCCTATTATATCTTTTCCAAGCATGAGAAGATTTGTAGTTGACACTGATAATTAGTTTTAAAAATACAGAAAAATCCTTTCAAAAGTGGTTTGATAACAGATTTATTTTTCTTATATGCTGTTTTATAGTATATATCGATGACTATATATAAAAAATAATGCCTCAGTCCTGCTTTGTTATCATGTAAAACAGTGGTTTATTATGATTGCTAGGATATAAACTGATGGAGTCAGGGAAGTAGTTGTTTCTGTCTTGTGTTTTACTGAACACTAAATATTCATTTAAAGATTTATCATTGTTTTTTATTACAGTCCATAATAATAAGGAAATCCCACCTGGATGCAGGTGTATATATCTCTAATGGGCTATCATGGCTGTAAAAGGCAGTCTGAGCTCTGGTTTTATCTATTCCTATGGCTTATACTCTATCATTCTTAGAACCATCAAACCAATGAAAATTTTGAAAATATATGCAGTATATATTCAAGAGCACTTCAGTTTTATTTTAAGTGTTTTACCAAGACTTACCAAATATGAAAATTACTTTTAGATCTGGTGGATATTTTACTTTGATGTTTTTCAGATTTTTAAACTAAATATTTGATTATAAAAAAATAAATTGCTCAACTATGAAGAGATTAAAGTATACATATTCAAAGTACAATTTATACCAAGAATGAAATTTACTGTTGCTTTACAGGGAATATAATGGAACTCTTGCTATAAGCACTCAAAAAAAAAAAAAAAAAGCCTAAGATTATAAATAACACGTTATTTAAGAGTGAATAGATTCAGTTGGTTAAGTATCTGACTCTTGATCTCAGCTCAGGTCTTCATCTCAAGGTCGTGAGTTCAATTCCCCGTTTCATAACCCAAGTAATTAAAGTAATGAATGAATGAATTCATTCGTATTAAATTAAATTCATAAATGAATTTAATAAAAAATCGTTTTAGCATAGAAGAGGTAAAAAAAAAAAAACAACCAAAAATTTTCATGCCAAAACTTCTTATTCTTAGCAGATTCATGAAACAAAAATGATGGATTATAGAAAGAAACTGGGAATATTATAAGAGTAATGAAAGCTGTACCAAAATATCAAGTTTGATACCCTAAGGAAAACAAAAGATCATTTCCAACAGTTTTTCTAAGGACTTGACATTTGTTATAAATGTTTAGAACAAGAAGAGCTTGTTGGCTTCTAGAAAGCCTACTGACATATGTCTGTTTTTTCACAGTGTGTACTCATCCTGACAATAAGAACAATTATTTCAGAAAACACTTCCATACAACATTTCATAAAACAATAATTAGTTGGTCTGTAGGTCACCATAAATGTTATCTTCTGCTGTCTCTCTCTCTCTCTCTTTATCTCTCTCTCATTTCTGAACTCCAAACATATGTACACTATACTACTGTCTCTTTGAATATCCCACTGGCTTCAAAAAGAAATTCATTTTTGTTCTATTTTTAAATCACATTATTGTAAAATAAAACACAGATGCATAAAACCATTCAAACCCATTGCATGGACTACTAAATATAATTACAAGGTGAGCACCCTGTAATGAAAACCTACATCAAGACAGAACTTTGCTACCCGCTCCAGAAACTCTTATACCCCGTTTCAATCACAGTGCTCCCCTTTTACAAATAACCTCTATCCTGACTCTAGTATGAGATACTTCCTTATGAGTTTTTTTTTTTTTAAGATTTTATTTATTTATTCATGAGAGACACAGAGAGAGGGGCACAGACACAGGCAGAGTGAGAAGCAGGCTCCATGCAGGGAGCCCAAGGTGGGAATTGATCCCAGGACTCCAGAATCATGCCTTGGGCCGAAGGCAGGCACCAAACCACTGAGCCACCCAGGTGTCCCTCCTTATTAGTTTTTTATAATCTATAACCCACTAATGCATAAACAGACATTATATGTGGTGTATTTGCACCATGTTAATTTAGCTAAACTGGAACTATCTTTCCTCATTTTCCCTTCTTTCCATCGTTTTGAGTTAACATTAGCCATAAGATTTAAAACTGGAAGTGAATAAGCAGCCATATATTTTATAGCTGCCAAATTAATTTAAGAAATTTTGGTCTGGCAAGACCAAAATCTTTTCACTAACATTGTTCACTGCTCTTTGGTGGTTGTTGTCAGGCCTTCTCAGCAGAAAAAGTAGAAAGGAGAGATATAGAGACAACTGATAAAAATTGCCATGCTGATTCAAATTTGGGAGTACAGGATGTTTAATCTTTTATATTCTATTTATTCTATATCTCCTTTTATATTCTATTATACTCTATATCTCCTTTTCCCCACAATGTTGTACTACATTTGTATCTTCCTTTTTTTCCACTCTAAAAATTCTGATTTTCGAGAACACAGGTTATGGCATAATTAGAGTATCCAGTAATTACTCATTCACCATATCCTGCCTTACAGAGAAAATAATACTGTTGCTGTCACTGCTCATTATTACTGGTAGAAAATAAAAATCATGTTTTGTCTGTGTTATCCTTATTCTCCCTTGTTTGGTGTTCCTTATCTATAGTGTCAATACATATGGCAAAGGGCCATGATAGCATATTCCCTTTCTATAAAGCCAAATGTAATTATTGCTCTATCGGTAAGTATATGTTTGATGCTCACCACCGGCCCTCGTGTCAAAATCTGTATTTTAATTGTCTGAAGTTTATTCTATAGAAATTTCTTCCATTTATCTCTATTTCTATCCTTATGACACTACCATAGTATCTTGATTATTATAGCTATGTAGTAACACTTAAAATCAAGCCCTGTAAAAAGATTAATAAAATCAAGCCCTGTAAATTCTCCAACTGTTCCCTTCAAAATTATTTTATTCTGAATCTTTGGCATTTTCACATTTGAATTTTAGCATCAACTTTGACTATTCAATAACAAAATAAATGCAGCTGAGATTTTGATAAGTATGTTGAGGGTACCTGGGTGGCTCCATCAGTTAAGCATCTGCCTTCTGCTGAGGTCATGATCTTAGGGTCCTGGGGTCAAACCCTGTGTGGAGCTCTCTGCTTAGCAGGGAGTCTGCTTCTCCCTCTCCCTCAAATAGATGGATAGATAGATGATAGATAGATAGATAGATAGATAGATAGATAGATAAGATAGATAGATAGATGATAGATAGAATCTTTTAAAAAGTATGTTGAATCACTAAACCAATTTAGGAAGTGTGATATTTTATTACTATTAAGTTTCTAATCCATGAACATGGGAGATATGTCCATTTATTTATGTATCCTGTAAATTCCTTCATTAATGCTTTTTCAATGTATGAGCTTTGCGATTATTGTGTCAAATTTAATCCTAAATTATGTAAGGTTTGACTTTTTTGGTGAATAGAATTGTTCTCAATCTCTTAATCTCATTTTTTCTTTGCTCATTATTAGTGTATAAGAATATAACTAGTTTTATGTATTGATCATACATTCTGCAATATGCTGAACATACTGAGTCCTAATTACATTTTTGTGTATTTGTTTTTTTCTATAGAAGATAGCATCTTCTGAAAATACAGATAGTTTCATTTCTTCCTTTCTTATCTGTACTCCTTTTACTTCTTTTTCTTGCTAAATACCCATGATGGAATTTCCAATAAACAGTTGAATAAAAGTGGCAGTTGCAGATTTTTTTTTTCTTGTTCCTGATCTTAAGGAAAAAGGATCTAGCTTTTTACCATTAAATATGTTGGTGTGGTTTTCTTCATATATAGCTTTTATTAGGTTGAGAAAATTCTCTTTTATTCACAGTTGAGAGGTTTTTTTTTAATCACAAAATGGGGTTGGCATTTACCCATTTTTTTCTTCTACATCTATGGAGGCAGTCATTTGGTTTGTCCTCTATTATATTAATACGATGTATTAATTATATTGTATGAATATCACATTTTGAGCCAACTTTGCATTACTGAGATAAATCCTACTTGGCCATGGCATTTTATGTGTTGCTGATTTCGGTTTGCTAGCTTTATTATTGAAGAATTTTGTGCCTATACTTATTAGAGATATTGGTCTACAGTTTCATTTTCTTGGGTTACTTTGCTTGGTTTTGGTGTCTGGCTAATACCTAACTCATAGAATGAATGGGAAGTGTCCTCCCCGCTTCTATCTTTTGAAGAGTCTTTGAATGCTTGTGTTGTGCCCAAGATTAGATATCCGAGAAACCACCAAGGAGTTGACACCGATGCAAGCACACAAGGGTTTATTTACAAGCTCCAGCTTGGGTCCAAGTATACCGGACACAGTGGAGCAGGGACTTGGACCCCTAGGTGGGTTTCAGCTTAGTTTTATGGGCTGGTCTTAGGGGACCTCTAGAAGGGGTGGAGGAATTTCTCAAATTCTGTTTACATTTTGGTATGGGGCTTTCAAGGGCATTGAGCTCTGTTCTCATTCTAATATGGGGCTTCCTGCCCCTGGCTTGGGCTCTGTTCTCATTCTAATATGGGGCTTTCTAGGATGTTAAGCTGTAAGCTGTTTTTTTCCTGTAATTAAAGTAATGTAAATTTCAGCTCTTATTCACAGTGGCCTGGGATGGCTGTACTTGTGCTAACACTGAATTTACAGTGGAATAGCCTTGGGCAGCCCCGGTGGTGCAGCAATTTAGCGCCTCCTGCAGCCCGGGGCGTGATCCTGGAGACCCGGGATCCAATTGAGTCCCACCTTGGGCTCCCTGCATGGAGCTTGCTTCTCCCTCTGCCAGTGTCTCTGCCTCTCTCTCTCTGAATAAATAAATAAATCTTTAAAAATAAAAAAATAAAGTGGAATGGCCTTAATTTTCTCCGCCTCCACAATCGGAATTAAATCTTCCTTAAATGTTTGATAGAGTTCACCAGTGTAGATATCCGGTCACAAGGCTTTACTTTTTGGAAATTTTTTTGATTACATATTCAATTATTTTACTTGTTTTACTTCTATTCACATTTTCTAATTTTCAGTTAGATTAAGTAGTTTGTGTGTTTTTGGAATCTGCCAAATTACTTTAGTCTTCTAATTTATTAGCATGCAATTATTCCCAGTATTGCAATTTAATTCTTTTTATTTTTATAAGGCTAATAGACCTCTTTCATTTCAGAATTTTTTGTAATTTGATATGTTTATCTTATTTTTGGAAAGAACAGCCAAAAAATTGTCAGTTTCTCAGCTCTTTAAGGAACCAGCTTTTATATATATTGATTTTTCTCTACTGTTGCATCTTCTTTCATTTATATCTGATCTTGTCTTTTTAATTTTTTTTCTTTCTGCTTGCCTTTTGCATTTTTGTTTTTTTAATCACCAATAGTAATTAATTAATTAATTTAATTTTTTGTATAATTTTAATTGGAGTTCGATTTGCCAAGTAGTATAACACCCAGTGCTCATCCTGTCCAGTGCCCCCCTCAGTGACTGTCATCTAGTCACCCCATCCTCCCGCCCACCTCCCCCTCCACTACCCCTTGTTCTTTTCCCAGAGTCAGGAGTCTCTCATGTTCTGTCACCATCTCTGATATTTCTCACTCATTTTATCTCCTTTCCCTTTAATCACTTTTACTATGTTTTATATTCCTTGTATGAATGAAACCATATAATCTTTGTCCTTCTCTGATTGACTTACTTCACTCAGCATAATACCCTCCAGTTCTATCCACATTGAAGCAAATGGTAGGTATTTGTCGTTTCTAATGGCTGAGTAATATTCCATTGTATACATAGACCACAGCTTCTTTATCTATTCGTCTTTTGATGGACACTGAGGCTCCTTCCACAGTTCGGCTATTGTGGACATTGCTGTTATAAACATTGGGGTGCAAGTGTATCAGTCTTTCACTGCATCTATATCTTTAGGGTAAATCCCCAGCAGGCAATTGCTGGCTGTAGGGCAGTTCTATTTTTAACTCTTTGAGGAACCTCCACACAGTTCTCCAGAGTGGTTGTACCAGTTCAAATTCCCACCAATAGTGCAAGAGGGCTCCTCTTTCTCCACATCCTCTCCAACATTTGTTGTTTCCTCTCTTGTTAATTTTCACCATTCTCACTGGTGTGAAGTGGTATCTTATTGTGGTTTTGATTTGTATTTCCCTGATGGAAAGTAATGCAGAGCATTTTCTCATGTGCTTGTTGGCCATGTATATATGTTCTTTGGTGATATTTCTGTTCATGTCTTTTGCCCATTTCATGATTGGATTGTTTGTTTCTTTGCTGTTGAGTTTAAGAAGTTCTTTTTAGATCTTGGATACTAGCCTTTTATCTGATATGTCACTTGCAAATATCTTCTCCCATTCTATAGGTTGTTTTTTGGTTTTGTTGACTGTTTCTTTTGCTGTGCAGAAGCTTTTTATCTTGATGAAGTCCCAATAGTTCAGTTTGCTTTTGTTTCCCTTGCCTTCATAAATGTATCTTGCACGAAGTTGCTGTGGCCAAGTTCAAAAAGGGTGTTGCCTGTGTTCTCCTCCAAGATGTTGATGGAATCTTGTCTCACATTTAGATCTTTCATCCATTTTGAGTTTATCTTTGTGTCTAGTGTAAGAGAATGGTCTAGTTTCATTCTTCTGCACGTGGTTGTCCATTTTTTCCAGCACCATTTATTGAAGAGACTGTCCTTTTTCCAGTGGATAGTATTTCCAGCTTTGTTGAATATTAGTTGACCATAGAGTTGAGGGCCCATTTCTGGGTTCTCTATTCTATTCCATTGATTGTGTGTCTATTTTTGTGCCAGTACCACACTGTCTTAATGATCACAGCTTTGTAGTACAACTTGAAATCTGGCATGGTGATGCCCTCGGCTCTGGTTTTCTTTTTCCCTGGCTATTTGGGGTCTTTTCTGATTCCACACAAATCTTAGGATTATTTGTTCCAACTCTCTGAAGAAAGTCCATGGTATTTCAATAGAGATTGCATTGAATGTGTCACAACCAATACCAAGGAAATACAAAAGATTTAAAAAACATATTATGAGCAGCCATACATCAATAAATTAGGCAATCTAGAATAAATGGATGCATTTTTGGAAAACCACTTTTACCAAAACTGGAACAGGAAGAAATAGAAAACCTGAACAGGCCAATAACCAGGGAGGAAATTGAAGCAGTCATCCAAAACTTCCCAAGACACAAAAGTCCAGGGCCAGATGGCTTCCCAGGGGAATTCTATCAAACGTTTAAAGAAGAAATAACATATTCCGCTAAAGCTGTTCCGAAAAATAGAGAGGGACAGAATACTTCCAAATTCGTTTTATGAGGCCAGCATCACCTTAATTCCAAAACCAGACAAAGACCCCACCAAAAAGGAGAATTAATGACCAATATCCCTGATGAACACAGATGCAAATATTTTCAATAAAGATACTAGCCAACAGATCCAACAATACATTAAGAAGATTGTTTACCATGACCAAATGGGATTTATCCCCAGGATGCAAGACTGGTTCAACACTTGTAAAACAATCAACAAGAGATAGATCGTATCAACAAGAGAAAAAACAAGAACCATATGATCCTTTCAATAGATGCAGAGAAAGCATTTGACAAAATACAGCATCCTTTCCTGATCAAAACTCTTCAGAGTGTAGGGATAGAGAGAACATTCCTCAGCATCTTAAAAGCCATCTACGAGAAGCCCACAGCAAATATCATTCTCAATGGGGAAACACTGGGAGCCTTTCCCCTAAGATCAGGAACACGGCAGGGATGTCCACTCTCACCACTGCTATTCAACATAGTACTAGAAGTCCTAGCCTCAACAATCAGACAACAAAAATAAAAGGCATTCAAATTGGCAAAGAAGTCAAACCCTCCTTCTTTGCATATGACTTTATACTATACAGAGAAAATCCAAGAAGACTCCACCCCAAGATTGCTAGAACTCATACAGCAATTCAGCAGTGTGCAGGATATAAAATCAATGCTCAGAAATCAGTGGAATGTCTATACACTAACAATGAGGCTGAAGAAAAGGTAATTAAGGAGTCAATCCTATTTACCATTGCACCCAAAAGCATAAGATACCTAGGAATAAACCTAACCAAAGAGGTAAAGGATCTATACCCTAAAAACTACAGAACACTTCTGAAAGAAAATGAGGAAGACACAAAGAGATGGAAAAATATTCCATGCTCATGGATTGGAAGAATTAATATTGTGAAAAAGTCAATGCTACCCAGGGCAATTTACACATTCTGCTTGCCTTTTAATTCATTCTTCTTTTTTTAAGAAGGTTTTTAAGATTTATTTACTTATTTGAAAGAGTGAGTGAGCAGGGGTAGGTGCAGAGGGAAAGGGAGAGGCAGACTCTTTGCTGAGCATGGAGTCCATCCAAGGACCCTGAGGTCAAGACCTAGCCAAAACCCAGAATTAGTCACATAACCAACTGAGCCACCCTGGCACCCCTAATTTGTTCTTTTTCTTTTATAGTTTCTTAAGATGAAAGATTATTAATATAACATTTCCTTCTTTTTAAAAAATTTATATTTACAATTCTCAATTTCCCTTAAAACAGACTTATCTGTATTCCATATGGTATTGTATGTTGTATTTTCATTTTCATTCATCTCAAGGTATTTTCTAGTTTCCACTGTGATTTCTTTTTTGACTCATGACTCATTTAAGAGTATGTTATTTTACACATAATTGTGAATTTCCCATGTTAAATGATTTTTATTTTATTGCATTTGTTTAGAAACCACAAGTTAAATGACTTCAATTCTTTTATGCTTAGGCTACTTTTATAACTCTTTTGATTTTTCAGAATTGATAATGTCAATTGACCTGTATTTATGTTCTCTGATTATTTTGTCTGTTACTACTCTTGAGCTCATCTGGAGAATATTGTATTTTTAGTTGTAATACAACTTCTATTTGATTGTTTTATTTTTATTATCTTCTTGATTTGGTGTGGCATCATTCTTGAACTTCCTGTTTGTTCTTCAAACATGTTTTTCTTTAGTTCTTTAACATATGAGTATATATGAAAAATAGTTTTTGTCCACATCTTTATCTAGTAAGCTTACACCTGGAGTTCTTTGGAAATGGTTTTATTGACTGTTATTTGTTTGTTTTCTCAGTGTAGAGATAGCTATACTTGCCTTTTGCTTGGAGTATCTTGCAATTTTTTTGAGAAAATTAAGATTCAAATTATATAATGTGGTGACTATAGAAACTAGATCCCTCTCCCACCCAGGGTTTATTGTGTTTGTTGTTAACATTTGTTCAGTGATTTTCAACTAATTTTATCTTGACTGTATTTTTTGTCATGTGAAGTCAATGAACTCTCTGGTTGGCTTAGTGGTCAGCTAATAATTATGCACAATTTCCTTTACGTACATGAACCAGTACTTTTCTCAGCTTTTGCTGACAGGCTCATTGTGTGTGCACACATCCACCATGTACTGTCCTGACAGATTACAAGTCTGTGTTAGTCTTCAATTTTTGATTTAATGGAGTCTCAAGTTCAACCAGTAGTGAGAGACTAGGGCCTTCCAGAATTTATTCTGGGCATGTGCACAGCCTTGTATATATGTGTAGCCTTCTAGATTCCCATAAATATGTTGAAACTTTACAAATCTCCTTATGAGTTTTTTTTTTTTATATTTTTGTCAGCCTTTTGTTAGCCATACTTGTATTGCTAAATTGGATAGCTGCAATGTTAAACAATTACCCCTGATAATTTTTGACAAATGCCCTATGAATAGTGTTGTCTGTAGTAAAGAGTGGGACTGTCAAGGACAAGACCTGGGAATGGAGCTTGCCACTATGGGCAAGCGATATGAAACAGTGCTATCTCCTCTGAAGATGATGCTACTGGGTAGCTTGTTCTTCTCCAGGAGGTGCTATACTGCTTGTTTTGGTTGCAACTGTAGTTCTGAGATTATAGTTGGTTTTCAAGGCTAACATGGAGTTGGACAAAGAGGGATGGGATTAGGAAAGGTTTTGAAAGAGCCACTCTTCTTACCAAATACAGCAATTTTTCTTGAATGAATAATTCTTGATGATTATAAGATTGTGTTTGTTTTTGTTTTTTAATTTTAGTTTCCAGTTTAAAAAAAGATTAGTTTTGACAGTTTTGCAAGTGTTCTTATTGCTTTGAGTTAAACATGGATTTTCAGAGGCTTTTACTCTGCCATTCCAAGCCATCTTGGTTTTCTTTATCAAAGAAAATCTATTATCTATAAATTAGAATGCTTCTTCTATCTTACCAATTGTGATATTTCTTTTTGAAAATACAGGAAAAGTAGTGACAGAATATGGAGTGGGAAGAGAGATAAGACAGGGCCTTGAGGAAACATTTCAGTTAATACAGATGTATAGGAAAACTAGCAAAATAAGCAAGAGAAATCAGGGAAGTAGGAAAAAAACCAAGAGATTATGTCATCATAGAAGCCACAGGGATAATAAAAAAATTAATATGAAGAAGGCAATTTTTAAATGGCCACTGGCTCAAGTAAGATGAGTTTTGAAATGTTCATTGACTTTTGACCATAAATTCAATGAACAGAGTGAGAGCAATCTTGCTGAGTAATAGTAACAGATGCCAAATTGGTGTGGGTTTTTCACTGAGTGTAGATATAAACATGAATGGGGAACAGACCAATCTCTCAAGAAATTCAACTTTAATGGAGAGGGTGAGATATAGGGCAGTGCCTGAGGTACTAGGTTCAAACAGTTAGACATTTAAAAAAATTGTTTTGAAAGGTACTTAAACATCAACACCAGTTCTCATAGAGTATATTTTGCTCTGTTTTACCCCTACATATACATATTTGCACACTTTACCTAACTGCATTTTAATTATTAAACTGAGTGGTGGAAAATATGTTGTTTTGTTTTGTTTGCTGTTAATTTCCTCTTTAAAATTTTTTTTGATGTTATTTTCTAATTATAGAATGATTCCCCTTTAGCTGCTACTACATTACTACATGGAGTATGTAATGGAATGTATATAATAATAGTAATAAAATTCTATTGTATTTCTTACCACAAACATAGTTAGGCTTTCATTGGACTTGAGCTCCCTAAAAGACTCATAAATAATACTTAATACTGTTTTTGATATTTTTTCCTATGGCTAATTGGCCTAGTGGTCAATAAGCTCATGCCTAAACACGTCTATCTATCTTTAGGCAATGACTTTCTTAGTGGAAAGTTAAGTTTTTTTTTTTTTTTATTTTTAAAAATGTATTCATGAGAGACAGAGAGAAAGAGAGAGAGAGAGAGAAAGCAGAGACAGAGGCAGAGGGAGAAGCAGGCTCCATGCACAAATCCCAATGTAGAACTAGATCCCAGGACTCTGAGATCACACCCTGAGCCAAAGACAGACACTCAACCACTGAGCCACCCAGGCGTCCCATTAAGAAAATTTTATTAGAGGCACATAGTTCAATAATTGCTGAACTTCTGGTCAGTGCTAACTGCAAAGTCTGTAGAATCTATATTCCTTACAGATGAGATTAAAGTTTCATATATAATCTCCTCCTAGCTCTCCATAATTCCTGTTTTATATCAGAGAATAAATAATTAGAGTCTAGTAATGTCTAACTGCTTGATTGTCAAATTACACATATTTATCTCAGTTTCCTCAACTTTCATATGAAAATTGTATTTTTAAAGTGTTCTTTTTTTAAAGGTACCTTGCATAGATCAAATACTATATAAATATTACTACCATAATGATAAAACCTTATTCATCAAAAGGAGATTTGCAATTTAGTGTTTATTTATGACTTGATACTTAAATTTCTTTTATTTTCATAATCAATATGAGCACAGTATTATTCTGGCAAGCCAGAAAGTACTTTTGAATCTTACTAAGACACTGAACACAATAACTGAAAGCTATTCTAGAGTCAAGACTTCATACTTATAAATCTTGGATTTACCACTTAATAATTTTTCCACACAGATCAAGCTTATTACCTCTGTTCTGTCTCAAGTTAACATATTTTAAAATAAGAATAATTTCATTAAATACCCTAGAGGGCATAAGAGGACTAGGTAGGCATACATAAAGAAGAATTTACAATATTGTCAATAATAAATTCAGCTTTGATAACTTGAAAACACTTTGGACAGAAAAGTAAATATTCTTCATGACAAACTAGTTAAACTATTACTTCAACACAAATAGTACTTTCTTCTTACTTGGATTTTCAACAAGAAGATAGAATTTAGTAAAAAATATGTCTAGTTGAGAGAGGAATTCTTTAAATTATATCCATATTGGTAAGTGCTTGAAATATAATCCATGAGCATATGATCAAATTTCAGAATTTTCAAAATGTCCATGAAATTGTCTATTTTATTAAATCACTATTTTTGTATTTTTGTCCTATAGGCTAAATATTTAACAGTTTTACTGAGCTTTACATAGCATACGAACTATTCATTTAAAGTGTATGATTCAATTTTTCTATTATAGTCACAGAATTATACAACCACCACCAATATCAATTTGGAATATTTTCATCCTCCCCCAAAAGAAATCTCTTATCCTCTGGCAGTCACTTCTATTTTTCTCCAAATTCTCCTCCAGGTCTATGTGACCATTAATCTACTTTCTGTCTCTACAGTTATAAGTTATTTAATCTTCAATAGTGGAGAATTTAAAAAAAAGTCTTTAAATATGAAAGGGTTAAATATTGCAAGAACCCAGAAATAGTGAAATCACACTAGAATCTCTCTTTTGACCATTTTGAAAAATTGTATATATTCTTTTAATAAAGCACCATATTGAGTTCAGAAAAGTCAGAGTAAGGACTCTGGGTACATATGAATAAATCTGGGGTGGATTACATCATGACCATATTAAAAAAATAACTTAGCTTTGGCATTGGGCATGATTTACCATGCCACATTCTTTTAAAATGCAAATGGGGATGCTTCATTTTCCATGTGGAGAATATTAAGAAAGCAATTGGATTTAGACAAAGAAATGCAAGCACCAGTGCAAGTGACATTAACTCATAATCCATTTTAGTATTTCAGACAGGCACTAACTTGTCTAGAGTATGGTGTTCTATTCACTTTACTTTCAGTCTTTTTGGAAGCTATATGTGACAAGACAACTTTGGTAATTTTTTTTTTTTTTAAAGATTTTATTTATTTATTCATGAGAGACACAGAGAGAGGCAGAGACACAGGCAGAGGGAGAAGCAGGCTCCATGCAGGGAGCCCGATGTGGGACTCGATCCCGAGGCTCCAGGATCACGCCCCGGGCCGAAGGCAGGCGCTAAACTGCTGAGCCACCCAGGGATCCCCCCCCCTTTTTTTTTTTTTAAGATTTTATTTCAACTTTGGTAATTTTATTAATTTCAGACTGTGTAATACTTTAATCTTGATAGATTATTCTCTCTCTGAAGAATCAGTGACCTCCAAAATCACATGTGCATATATTTCATTATATTTGAAAAACTGACTATATCTTTACTTATTAAATAATTTAGAAGCATCTATGTACAATTATTATTTTTTTAATATTTTATTTATTTATTCATGAGAGACAAAGAGAGAGGGCAGAAACATAGGCAGAGGAAGAAGGAGGGTCCCTGTGGAAAGCCTGGTCCCGGACATGATCCCAGGATCCCCGGATCATGACCTGAGCCAAAGGCAGATGCTCAACCACTGAACCCCCCGGGTGCTCCTATCCACAACCATTAAATCATTTACATAGACATTTGTTTCTATGTATTCAAATATATGATAATAAATTAAAAATATCTATATTTAATCATCTTATCATGTTTATGCCATTGTATTATTTCAATAATACAAAATCTGCATCGATTTTATTTATTTATTTATTTATTTATTTATTTATAAATTTTATCTATTTGTTCATGAAAGACACAGAGAGAGAGAGGCAGACACACAGGCAAAGGGAGAAACAGGCTCCACGCAGGGAGCCCGACATCGGACTCGATCCCAGGTCTCCAGAATCATGCCCTGGGCTGAAGGCGGCGCTAAACCGCTGAGCCACCCGGGCTACCCTGAATTGGTTTACTGACTAGAGTTTTACTAAAGTATGACTCACAAAAAATAACTATATATTAAAGTGGACCTTGTGATTTATATATAAATGTATATGCAAAATGATTATTACAACCAAGCTAATTAACATATGAATCAGTTTATTATTATTATTATTATTATTATTATTATTATTATTTGATGGTGAACACACTTAAGATCTACTTTCTTAGCAAATTCTAAGATCCATTACATTATTAACTACAGTTACCATGCTGTACACAGTAGGTCTCCAGAATTTATTCATCTTAAAACTGAAAATTTATACCTTCGAACCAACATCTTCCCATTTTCCCAACCCCCAGTAATCAATCTTCTACTCTGTTTCCATGCATTTGACTTTTTTAGATTCCACAGATAAATGGGATCATGTAGTATTTCTTTCTGTGTCTGGCTTCTTTCCCTTAGCATAATGTCCTCTGGGTTCATCCATGTTGTTGCAAATGACAGAATTTCTTTCTTTTATAAAGCTGAATAATATTTTATATCAGTTTATCTATCATATTTAATCACATCTTCTTTATCCTTTATCCTCTGATGGACACTTTGCATCATTACTGTGACTACCATAAATAATGCTGCAAAAAACTTGGGAGTATAGATGTCTCAAGATAATGATTTAATTTCCTTTGAATATATACCCAGAAGTAGGATTGCTGAATCATAGGGTAGTTTTGTCTTTAAATTTTTTTAGGAAACTGTATGCTGTCTTCCGCTATGGCTATAGCAATTTACATTCTACCAACGGCGCACAAAGTTTCCACTTTCTCCACATCCTCACCAACACTTATCTTTTAACTTTTTAATAATGACCATCCTAACAGGTGTAATGTGCTATCTCATTATGGTTTTATTTGCATTTCCCTAATGATTAGTCATTTATTTAGATATTTATGCTGCATGTATTCAAGTTATATAATATTGCATTAATTATACATTCATCTAATCATTTTAGCATTATGTGCCATTCCATATTCCAGTAACACAAAATCCATGGTTACTTATATAACATGATTCATTAGACCATAGGAGTTCCTATCTTGTGATTTGCCCCTAAAATTATTAATCTGATAGATGTTTGTTATGTTCTAAAAAGACAAATGCTATAAGTATATAAAAAATATAGCTTCTGGGTTAATTATGTCCTGGGTATTTGGAAAGACCTTGTTTTGGTAAAAAAAAAATTAAAAAATCAATAAAAATCTTAAAAGCATCGAATACTAACTGGTAAAGGAAATCTATTATGGGCAAAACAATTTCTCACTTATTCTGTAAGTACCTTATTTGTGCAAAATGTGACACCTTCGTTTTCAGAAGTACAAAAGATAACACTAAAAACCTGGAAGGTAATATTTTATAATGTATTATAATATATAAATATTTTTTTCTAGTGATATTCCCTGGGAGAAGGTGACATTGAAGAGAATGATGATTGAACAATGCAATTCAGAAGTAAATGGAAAGGGATATGCGACAGTAAACCAGTTCTTGGTTCTGCTCTTATTTATATGATTTTTGGAAAGTCATTAATTTTTATGGAATCTTCCTTTATTTATCTTAAAACTGAGTAGTTGGTACTCCTTGACTTCTAATAACCTGCACTGACATATCAATCTAAATTATTTATAAATAAACACTCATAGAGTCTTTCATTTGATCCTTACTATGACTGACATATACAATAGTATCTACTTTTACTGTTTTATAGATAAGAAATTTAAGCCCATGCCTCCCATGTAAGGCAGTTAAAAGGCAAAACATAGTAAAGAACAAGGTCTTGCTAATGCTTGAATTAGTGCTTTCCACCGCTTGTTCAGGTTACCTTTGATAAAGATTATACACTATAACTTGTAGATAATTCCTATTTGAGAAACTGGAAAGAGCAAGCAAATTCCTTTTACAACTCAGTTGAGATAACCCTCATTGAGCTGCCGCTGAATCTTTTTCAGTGATATTAGTTAAAATTTATTTGGAAAAAAAAGTGGTAATGTGTGAAAAACTCATCTGCTTGGAGATTATCTATTTCCATACCAACCAATTAATTACAACTTTTATAATTTATATGACTTACTTAATCACCCTGGGTATTAGTCTTCATTGAAATAGAATAATATCTATTTCTATTATTTTTTTAACCTGTATTTTGGTTTTGTTTTCACTTAACTTAAGGGATAAGGGATTATCACATATTTTATAAACTGAGATTTGTAAAGATCCTAGTACTGCATTCAAAAGTCATATACCAAGGGGCCTTGGGTGGCTCAATCAGTTAAGTGTCCAACTCTTGATTTCTGTTCAGGTCATGGTTTCAGTGTTGTGAGATGGAGCCCAGTGCCAGATTTTTGTACTGGGCATGGAACTTGCTTAAGATTCGCTCTCTGCCCCTCTCCCACTCCTCTCTTTCTCTCTCAAATAAAAAATAAATAAAAGTGATTTTTAAAAAATCACATGTCAAATATTGATGGCATGCTAGGAAGAGCACTGTAGTTGGAACCAGAAGTTCAAGATTAGGTCATTTTTTTTTCCTACAAGCCAGTTTTATGTCTTTGGGTTCCTATTTCTTCATTCTGCAAGTATGGCAATTGGGCTGAATTTGTTTCTAACATCCCTTCTAGCTCTATAATTCTATGATATTTGGAAAATAATAAGACCATGTGAGAAAGATAGAGGATTTTTTTTTTTTTTTTTTTACTACAGAAATCTCTGTGGATATGTGTTAAACTACCAGTAATTTAAGACTAGCATTTACTCCCTGGGTTTTCATCATTTTTTTGTGCCTTTTAAATGTTTATTTATTTACTTATTCCTTGAGATAAGGATGCAAACAGAGAAGTTCAAAGAAATTCAAGAAAGAGGAAGGGACTTTTTAAGTAGAATGGATATCAATCAGATAGAAAGTATCCTCTAGTAAAGAACCATTATCTTCTTCACAAATCATAGTGTTCTAAATAAAACAAAAGGACAGTTATTAGATGTTCTGCTAATTAAATATTCTTCATTATTTCATGATTTCCATATTTTTTTCATAGAATTAACACTGTTATGGATTCAAAAGGATGACTCCCATTTCTTTTGTTCTTTCCTCACTGTTAACAAGCAATTATGTATTTTTAGCCACTAAAGATTATTAGAAATCTGCTCCCTGTATTATATCAAGTTAAATGGACGGTATTTCGCCTGCTTGAGTTTATTTTAGGTACTCTGCCTCAATGTAAAAATATACTTTCCCCCTTCTTATTATTTTGCACAAGTCTATTTTCTAAAGTTCTGCCTAGGATTCTTTTTTGTTTTGTTTTGTTTTGTTTTCCTGCAAATTTGCCATACTCTTTAAATGTTACTCAGAAGAATGCTGTCAAAGAACAGTTGCATAAGGCTTATCTCCAAGATGAGTAAACTAAAATGTTATTAATGGTATACGGTAGTCCTCTACCTTTATCTATGCTTTCCATTATACATGGTCAAAGACAGTACAGAAGCAGATGCTCCTCCTTCTGACATATCCTCAGAAGATCAATAGGAGCCTAATGCTACATCACAAAGCCTACAATATCACCTCACTTCATCTTATCATGTAGCCATTTTGTTGCCTCACATCATCACAAGAAGGATAAATGCAAGTATACAATGTTTTTAGAAAGAGAGATCACATTCACACAACTTTTATTACAGCACATTATTATAATTATTTTTTTATAATTATTGTTAATCTCTCACTGTGTCTAATTTATAAGTTAAACTTTATCAAGGTTTTTACGCATAGGAAAAAAGACAGTATATACAGGGTTCAGTACTATTGCAGTTTCAGCCATCCACTATGGGGTGGGGGACTTTGCATTCCCTATGCATAAGAGGGGACTGCCATATGGCATCAATGTTAGTTATTAATAAAGTTCATTTTCAAGATTAAAAGACTTACTTCTTTCTGAAAATATATATTTATTCTCAATCCATGCTTTTGAAAAAGAGAATATTTGATAAAGTTTATAAAAATGCTGATACTCCATTACTTTCACCAAAGCAAAGACCAGGATCATTTTTATTTTATGTAATGGTATAAGTCAGTTCATAAACTCCTATAGATTTCACTAAGAGACAACTGCTTAAACAGAAGTGATGTAGTATCCATCTAGAGGCTCATGTAGTACAACTAAACAATGAGTTTGAAATTTTCTATGATTCTTTAGTTTAAGATACTGCAAGGAAAGCAGCAAGCAGGCATTTGAAGTTCAAGACGATTTTTTTTTCTAAAGATTTTATTGATCTATTCATGAGAGACACAGAGAGAAACAGAGAGGCAGAGACACAGGCAGATGGAGGGCTCCATGCAGGGAGCCCGATGTGGGACTCAATCCTGGGTCCCCAGGATCAGGCCCTGGGCTGAAGGCGATGCAAAACCGCTGAGCCACCTGGGCTGCCCTAAGAGGATTTTATAAGCAGCATTTTTTCCTAACTTACTTGTCCTTCTTTTATCCTCTCTTATGTGACACTATGGTTACGAATTTAAATTCTTTAATTACACAGTCAGGCTTTGAACCTAGTCTCTGCTATATGCTAGATGTATAACATGAGTCAAGCTAATTTATCACTCAGTCTGCTCTTCCTTATCTGTTAACAGGGGTAATATCTTACTCGTTTGTTATGAGAGGTAGCTGACAAAAAGCAATGAGAATTGCTCTGCACAATGTCTGAACCAAAGTGCTAAAAATATTATCTATGATTACCATCATATTTATATAGGCTTTTACTGGTTAGGTTGAGCCAGATGTTCATATAGATCCCCTTTACCCAAAGAATCATATCATATTCTAATATTTGAAAGATGGCACAATTTTGTCAAGATTCTCAGATCTTTAAGGACAAAACAGAAGCTAAAATATGGGCAACAGGATATCAATTCTGGTGAATTCAAAGTTTATCTCCTTTAATCTACTTCAGGAATCCTTAGCTGACTAGCCAAGCTATGTAGAATATGCTCAGCTATAAGGAAGCTCCTGCTTTGGCAAGAAGTTACTATGATTTTGGACAGTTCTGTTAGCAAGTTCTCATGTAAGCTGAACTTTGCAACAACCAATGACAGTCTCTCATATCACCCATCTTCCTCTCCTTTCTTATTACATACTTCTAAGTAACATCAGTACTCAATTGTCTTTTTTCTGAAATAATAGTATGTAATAAAAAAAGTTATTTTTCTTAATATTATTTATTGTGCCAGTAATACTCTTCTATCATGACACACAATAAAATACTCAGGAAGGGATCTTAGACCCAAAGTGTGGTCCACGTTCAGAATCACTAGTACTAGCTCTGTGAGTATTAGAGACCAGAAACTCAGGTCTCAGCTCAGAGTTACTGAATCAGTAGCACTGCTCTACAATATAGATTTTTATCTTTTATCATCTTAAAGAGACACACCACAGCAATGATGGTGCTTAATATTAAACTCATTCTTTTAGAAACTATATAAAAATATTTCTTCACATTAAAGATGATTTAATCTAAAATTGCCAATCTTTTTCACATGAATTATAGATTAGTCATGCTACTTAAATATCAGGGCTGTAACTATAACTTTGAACCCTCCTTTGTGTTACTTTTCCCCTTAAAATTACTGAGTGTGTTCTCTAAAATGCTACTCTGTCATTCATTTGCTTAATCACATTTTTTTTTCTACTATGAGTCAGAAAATTAGAAAGTTTATTATAATTAAATAATAAAGTAATTTAACTCAGCTAGGTCTAAGATATTCTTCTCTGACTACAGCTGGTAAATTTCATACATGAATGATATGACACCATTTTGGCTGAATAGGAATATATAGTTTATTTGTATGGACTATGTATATGGCTTTTATCCAAAATGGGGGTCTTCAGTAAGCAGCATCTATGAAAATGAATATTAATTAAATAATAATTATCATTTTGTCAGTTACCTTAAATGCCTTAAATAAAATGCCACATTCTTTCTAATGTCTATAATATAAACTATCATACTATTATGACCATCTTTCTATTTGAAAAAATTCATTAATTCTGCCTTTATTTTGATCTTATTACAAATTAGAAACAAGAAACACAAGTCCTCATAAAACAATTTAAATAAGTAAATGGCCAGTCTCAATATCAATGTTGTATGTATTGTCACAAACATAATTTTACCTAGAACACAAAGCTGATCTCTATCCAGATATAAATGCCTATTATGCCATATATACTGTGTACCACATAATTGTATACTTATGAAAAACCAGAATGCTTATATTAAATTGAACTCATATTAGAAAGTAATCAAGTTTTGTTAAGCTTTTCAAAAAATGTTTTGGATAATTAAATTATTTTATTAATAAGAAAAATGACTTAAATGACAACTAGAAGTGCTATTCTAAATATATAGAGAGAGCTGTTCTAAAAAATATACTACCTTGCCAAGATTAAACATGAGCACTCAACTGAATTCCCTCTTTCAGTTTTACAGCAACCCTGGAAATTCAAAATAACAAGGCCTATGATGAAAACACAAATGCCTCTCCAAGGTATAGATGGCCCAGAAAACAGTATACTAATCATAAGATAGTTTTATCTGCTTACTTACTCAATAATTTTTTAAAGATTAGTAATATAAAAATCAAGAAAGTATTTAGAAGTGTTAATCTAAAGCAAGTTTGACTGCAATTTTTCTTTTGATTTTAAAAATAAGTATAAATAATAAAATGTCAGAAAGCAAGGGATATAATACAGGCATGGAACTATCTAATTGTTAGACATTATTCAATAGAATTTTTTTCTTAGGCTGAACAAGAATGAGCTGAAACAATTAAAGATGTGATGAAGCAGCATGATGAAAGAGCCAGATAAATTGTAGGAACTCTGCCAGAATCTTATTATGTAGGTATATACACAGCAATGGATTTTTAGCTGAAGATACATTAGTATCTGAAATTGCAAATAATCACTCCCAAAATATTCTATAATAGGTTAAGTTAATAATTCATATTAGCCTAGATTTAAAAAGGCAAATATAATTGGATATCTAGTTTCTGTTTCTGCATGTAAGGAGCTAGGAAATCATCACTCCATCCTTGACAATAAATAAAAAGATGAACAGAATGGAAAATCAAGACCTTTTTTTTGGATCCATAAGAGAAGTAAGGAAACAGGGCAAGTCACTACCCCAAGTTTGGGGAAATAAACAGGTGAATACAGAAAGTCATGGCTTCCTGGAGCACAGATTTACATGCCCAGGTAGGAAAGCTTGCACTGTGATTGCAGGTGGCTCACTGTGGAAAACTCCAAGAGTTAAAAATTCCAGGAGAATGCACAGAAGGGATCCCTCACAATTTTGTGAGATCTATCTCCTACATCTAGATTATGTTCTCACAGTAAATATCAGAAAAATATTCCTTTGTGCATCCTTCTAGAAGATAAAAGATACCATTGTGAAACACATGAGAGCATCTTATTCTCTTTAACATGATCTGCTTTCAGGAGAAACCAGTTAACCAAAGCCTAACCTGCTGGGATATGATCAGAGCCTAACTGACCTGGGATAAGGAAAATACCCACCATTAGTTAGCTTTAGCTTTCTATATAGGAAAAGAAAAAATATTAATTGTAGTCTACACTAGCTTTCCATGCAGAAGAATGGAAATATCCAACTGCAACCCACTCTGGCCATCTGCTTCTACAATAAGCATGGAGAAAAAAAAACAAGAAATACTTGTGAATGGAATCCCTGGGTGACTCAGCGGTTTAGCGCCTGCCTTTGGCCCAGGGTGTGATCCTGGAATCCCAGGATCGAGTCCCACATTGGGCTCCCTGCATGGAGCCTGCTTCTCCCTCTGTGTCTCTCATGAATAAATATTTTTTTTTAAAGAAATACTTGTGAAGTTCACAGTCCTGGAGCATATGCTCAATAAAAAACTGAGACCTAATTGCAGGAGTTATGGAATGCTTCTCCTTTCTTACCATGTTGCTATTTACATTATTTCCTTTACCCAGCATAACATGTCTGGCTATCAAGAAAAAAAAAAATTACAAGGCATACCAAGAGTCAAACACACAATCTGAAGAGACAGAACAAATACCAGAATCAGACATGACATGGATGTTGGAATGATCAAACTGGGAGTTTAAAACAACTGTGATTAATATTCAAAGGATTCTATTAGATAAAGTAGATAGCTTCTTAAGAAGAGATTAGCCATGTAAGCAGAGAGATGGAAATCTTAAGAACTAAAAATACGTGCTATAGATAAAAAATAATGTAACATGAATAGACATTTCTCCAAAGAAGACAAACAGATGCCCAACAGACACATGAAAAGGTGCTCATTCTGGTCTTGATTTGTCTTTCCCTGATGAAAGAGATATGCAGCATTTTTTTCATGTGCTTGAGTGTGAGAAACTGAGTGGGGAAAAATTAGAGAGGAAGACAAACCATGAGAGACTCCCAACCCTGGGAATCAAACAAAGGATTGCAGAAGAAGTCAGTGGGGGGAAAGGTAACTGGGTGATGGGCATTATGGAGGGCATGTAATGATATGAGTGCTGGGCGTTATACTATATGCAGGCAAACTGAATTTAAATAAAATTTTTAAAATATTCATAATTGCCCAAACTTGAAAGAACCCAAAATATCTTTCAGTAAATTAACAGATAAAATTTGATATACCCAGACAACGGAGTACTATTTGGTAGTAAAAATTGATATATTGGGATCCCTGGGTGGCGCAGCGGTTTGGCGCCTGCCTTTGGCCCAGGGCGCGATCCTGGAGACCCAGGATCGAATCCCACGTTGGGCTCCCGATGCATGGAGCCTGCTTCTCCCTCTGCCTATGTCTCTGCCTCTCTCTCTCTCTCTCTCTGTGACTATCATAAATAAATTTAAAAAAAAATTGATATATCAAACCACAAAAAGACATGGAGAAAACTTAAATGTTATTGCTAAATGAAAGAAGTCAATCTGAAAAGACAAATATTATATGATTCCAACTTTATGACAATATGGGAAAGGCAAAAATATCAGTAGTTCCCAGGAGTTGTGGGCTGGTGATGGAGAGGAGAAGAAATGAACAGGTGGAGCACAGTGAATTTTTAAAAATGTATTTATTCATGAAAGATACAGATAGAGAGGCAGACATACGCAGAGGGAGAAGCAGACTTCCTGTGGGGACTTGATCTGATCCCAGGACCCCGGGACCACACCTGAGCCAAAGGCAGATGCTCAACCACTGAGCCACCCAGGTGCCCTAGGGCACAGTGAATTTTTAAGGCAGTGAAAATACTCTGTATAATACTACAATGATGGATAACATATATACCTATTTGTTCAAACCCAATGAATGGGCATCACCTAAAATGAACTGTAATGTAAACAATGGACTTTGGTGATCATGATGTGTCAATGTAGATTCACCAATCCTAACAAATTCACTACTCTGGTGGGAGATGTTGATATTGAGGGAGGCTATGTATGTGGGGGAAGAGGTATAAGGGAAATCTTTGTACCTTCAACTCAATTTGCTACTAACAAACCCAAACTGCTTTAAACAAAAAAGTCTTAAAAAGCCAAATAAGGTCCATAAGATCTTTTACATACGATATTAAGAAAATTAAAAATTGTTGATATTTTAGAAAGCATTGTTTTGAAAATTCACTTATGGAGATCATTGTATAGAGAAAACCACTAATTATTTTTGCAGATTTTATTGGGTATATATTCATGGCTTACTAATTTGTAAGTAATACAAATACTACAGAACTGAAAATTAGGCAAGACTACTAACTGACAAATTTTAGAGCCTTCACTGTAACTGTTATGTGTATGCTTTACTTTAATCTTGGATTCTTACCCTACTTCTCTCTTACTGTTCAATTCCTATCATTCCAAACACATCGAAATGCCAATCTGTCACAAGAAATCATCATTTTCTTTGAGGTCTACATTTACTATCATTTCTCTGAACTTCTAAAACCTACTTATAGTACACCATTACTGCCAATGAGCTGTTTTTCATAGCATAAATGAGTTTATCTGGTCTTAGCAGCTTAAGAGTAATTTAAGGAAAAGTAGATACAACCCAATTTTAAAATAAATAACTAAAAAACAAAACAGCCAAGGTTTTAAGTGAAGCCAATGTCTTTAGAAGGTTGGGTTGAAGTTCTAGCTGCTCTAAAGTGCTGAGGAAGTAAAGGACTCCAAGTAAAGCTCAGAAGTGTGAGAAGGGGGGTATTCCAAGAAAGAACAACATTTTCTCCTGTTTTGATTTCAAAAGGAATGAATTTTGCCTATCGATTAATTAAATTTGTGAACAAACAAAAAAACCTAATAACAAATGACAACTACCCTTTCCTCAAATCTAAGAAGCATTTGGATAAAAAAATATATTTGATATGTGTGCTGGCAGGTACAAGCTTGTTTCGGTTATGTCTGAGCTAACGATAGCTGAGTTTTCTTTTTCATTGCTTTCTTTTCCCCTCTCTTCATTCTATGGCTATGAAACAGAGGTCTGAAAATTGTGCAGACTGCTTTTGCAACTTTGTTATTGCCGTGACTTAAAAATCAATTCAGTTTTACTGTCCTCTATGTTTTCCAACAAACTTTTCTTGAATATCACAGAAATAGCATGCATAATTATAATTAAGAGAATATTATTGTATCCTGTTTGAAATACACTTATTTAGCATACAAATATCCTTAAAGGCATAAAAGCCTATTTTAAAAGAAAGGCTGTCTAGAGTTTCTTTTTTTTTTCTTTTAGAAAGGGAATGGCATAATGTTCTTAAGTGATAAAGTCCCTTTTAAATATGACTCAGTTGATAAAAAGATCGATACATACCTAGCTTTTGAGAAACATCAATTAGCAACATTGTTAATAAAAACTGTGAGGCCAAAAATACCAGTAAACTTACTCATAAATCTTTAAAATTCTATTTTAATGTTTAGATAAAACTTTCACTTATATTTTCTCCCATGAATTTTGTAAGCCCAATATTTCTGTCAACCTTTGGTTCTACTGTCTTATATTCTATGAGTTCTATTTCGAGCCTCTAAAATATTAATTTATATCTGGGGAGAGCTCAACCATTAGGGAAAAGAAAACTTTAATAACTGTTATTTGAAAGGTAGTTCCTAATAGTGTGTGCAGTATTAGCAATTCAGAAGAGGCGCTGAATTAAAAAAAAAATACACTATAGGAAAGTGAGTTGAAGGAAATGGGACATGTTGAGCAATAAGTGGACCTGGGGGAGAAGAGCTGTCAACTTAAAATGAAAAATAATAATAATTAAAGCAAAGTAAGCATCGGCAACATTTGCATTTTTTCTGTGGCTTATTCTTGAGGCTGTACTTTGAAAACATATCTACAAGGGATTGATCACTCCTTGCTTATAGGTATATAACCCACTAAGTTTCATCACTATGTCTATTTATTACAATCTTCTTTGGGAAAGGCCACTAAATATTGACAAATATCCAGCTCCTTGGGAGGATAGTATATAATTTTGTGTATTTCACATAGATTCTCCTAGTTCTTAACATGCCCACTAGTAAGTGCTTTTCTTCAGTATTGGTAATGTTTCTATTCTAACTAACGACATAAAAAGTCTGGTCCATTTTTAGATCAAAAAATATAAAAAGTACTTTCTTACATAATTGTCATATATCACGATTCTAATTATAGTCAGAGATCTAAAACCAAATCAAGACTATTAGTACACGTGTGTATATACAGAAATATACAAAAAAAATATTATTCTATCGTATCTAACAGATGCATGGGACACCCTGATCAAATAAGCTAAAGTAAAACAAAACAAAACAAAACAAAACAAAACAAAACAAAAAAACAAATAAGCTAAAGTAGGAAATATAAAAGCCTGATGGATGATTAATTCTTCTGAATCCATTTGTAAGGGTAAACTAGAGAATATATGTCAGTTATTTTGTGCTTTTATAGCTAAACAAAAATCCTTTATTTGTTAAGCAGCCAAACTGTTCTACACATAGCACAATGATTTTTCTGAATTCTTCTGATTAATTCCGTCAGAGCAAGGCTAGTATATCTTTAAGTCTTCTGTTCTTAAGAGTCACACCAGACTAAGAATAGGCACATCCATTTCCCCAACAGTGTAAAGTGGGCCATATGACCTTTACTTCTGCCTTCCCTTCTACGATGCTATTAGCAGGCTTTGTGCAACAGCCAAAGGCCTGTTAAAAGACAGAAATATGATTTTGATCTTTTTAGTTTCTCCCTAAATTACAGAATCAGTTCTCTGGTTGTCAGCTGCTGACAATTTTATAACAGTTTATTTTTCAGTACCTTTGTGAAAAACATCAATTTATGGTTTAAGGTGTTCACGTATATCAAGCAGAATCTTCAGTAGTTAGATGGGTCATTCTTACAAATACTTGGTTTGCAAGTGGCCTTCATGCTTAGAAATTTTTCTTCACAAGAGAAAAATTAAAATGCCTTAATAATTAAAAAAAAATTAATAGAATCAGATAGGGTTTTAAAGAATTCAACTTATATCCTTAGGGAAACAGTATATCTCTTAAAAAGTAACTTATCTAAGATCTTAAAAAAAGAAAGCTGTGAAGTTGAATATCTATACTTAAAATATCATAGTTAACACAAATTCCCAAAGTGATTCTGGCCTGAAGTGCTATATTTGAGAAATAATAAACTTTGCTGAATTTTCCTTCTTACATGATAAATTTTGCATTTTTTTTCCTTCTTGTTAAAAATAGTCTATTTCCAACAAGCATTTGTATATAAAAAAGAATATATATATGTATATATATATATATATATTATATACACACACACACACCATACACACACACACACACACACATACACACAGTCTTGATAAAGGTAAACTTTATGTGCTTTGTAATTCTATCACCTGTATTCTGTTCTCATAATCTTTTTTAAAATACATATTTCAAATCTTGATTTGTTTATCAATGATATGATATTCTTTATTAAAATTTGATTTTTGTTAAACTGCTGAGTAGACCCAAATTGAATGTCCTATTCATATAGATAAAAGTATGAAATTACCTTAAATTCAACCAGCATTTATTGCATATCAGTTATACTCACTGTCTAAGTCTTTAAAGGGATATTATTTTGTCTCTGTTGTCTCAATATAGTGAGTGAGACAACATTATTTAAATTTCTTTAAAGAAAGGATAAACTTATTAAATTGTGGGAAATGTGCTGTGTATATATCTTAGGTGCTTCAAGATAATGAAAGAAGTAATCATTCTAGCCATTATTGTTTAGGAAAGATTTTTCTGTTGAAATTAAATTGACAATTAATATAAAAGGCTGAAGGGAATTAACCAGAGATTTTTTTTTTCAATCAGAAGAACATTGTGAATAAATTATGAACCTATAAAACAGCATGGTATGTGCTGAGAACTACAGTTTAAAGTGCAAGATATAGAGTGGCAAATGTTGAATTAGAAGTAATCTGAGGTCACTTCATCAATGGCCTTTATGCCATACAATGAGATTAAATACTTCCTTTAGTGGTTGCAGAGCAACGGAGAATTTTTTTAACAAGGGAATAAGACAGTCATATTTTATTTAAGAAAGATGAATCTGATTGCAACCTGGAAGATAATTTTAAGAGTGACAAGACTAAATAAAGGGAGACTATTTAAGAATAGACTAGAGAGACTAGATGATAGATAAGTAGAGGCTGAACTAAGTGGTCATATAAATAAGGATAGGATACTGGAGTGGACTCAAGCCATGAAGGAAAATTCTACAAGACTTGGTAAAAAATCAAATGAGGGTGAATAAAAAATAGAAATTTGGACTGATTGTTAAGTTTCTTTTATAACTGGATACATGATATATTCCAGAATTATGGCAGGGAAATGGGAACAATGATTTTGTGGAAAGGAAGTTAAATTCAGATGTGGACAACTAGAATTTTAGGTGACCATGGAACACTGGGCATTTAAATGCAAGTTTTCAGCTCTGGTTTTAGGTTGAAGAAAATGTATTCAAATGAATGAGCTTCAAGAATGAAGGGGCATCCTCATAGTAAAAAAATAAATAAATTATATTATGTCATTGTTAAATTCTCTTACATAATTATTTCCCAAAGGAAGTATTTCTCCATTTATCTATATATTTTTTCTCAGTATGTTTTTTTTTTTTTTCTGGAAAGTTGACAGCTGTAAGCCAATTTAGCCAAATTAAATTTGACTAATGATGCTTTTTGTTTTTTAAGTCAAGAGTATTTATGTATGTATGTATGTATTTTCTTAAGTAAACTCTACCCCCAATGTGGAGCTTAAATTTATGACCTCAAGACCTAGAGTTGTATGCTCTACCAATGAGCCAGACAGGCACCCCTAATGATGCTTTTCATTAAGACTTCCCTTTCCTTTCCTTCTTTAGTGTTAATAAAAAATTCTTATTGTTGACTTTTAGTGATAAAAAAATGACAATCTCTGAGTTATTACTGGTATTTTTCTTTATCATGTATTGAAACCTTGTTCTAGTAAATTTATTATAGTAAATTAGCAAGATTTGCCATAAACCAATTGGGTTATTACATTCTAAAATAAAATAGATATGACATAGTTACACTAAGTAATTATTTTGAACATAATTCTCAAGGAGTCATTTGATATGACAATATGCTATACTAATCATTCATAATATTGGGTATTTGTCCATGATAATTCTTAATGTTGAATCTCTAATAAAGCATAAACATTGTTAACAAATGTACTTTTTTAACATTGTATTCCAATCATTTTAATTACAGCTGTTGATGAGTGAGTTTAAAGAATTTGAAGATGAGTAAGCTCTTAATGGAGAGAATATATAAAGTATGTCTAACGAATACAGATTTTGGAGCTGGACTACCAATTCAAATCCCCAAATCTGCTATTCACTGGTTTTGCGACTTCACATAAGTTTTTTACTCTTTGCCCTAGCTTTGTCTGTTGCCTCACTTTGGCAAATATGTGTTATGTAAAGATTTCATAAATGGCTAAAGAAGCTTACAATTTGGTAAGAAAAAAAAAACTACAAGATTATTTATAATTATAATTAAGCTGTGAAAAAGCTTTACAAATCAAGAAAGACTATTAAATACATAGAAAAATGGGGATTCAAAATTGTGTCATGCTTTCTGCCTAAACATAATAGACATGTGATGTAAAATGGATACCAATACAAAAGATTTAACTTGTTTCTTTTTCTTTTTAAAGATTTTTATTTATTTATCCATGAGAGACACAGAGAGAGAGAGAGAGAGAGAGAGAGAGAGAGAGACAGAGAGAGAGAGAGAGGCAGAGACACAGGCAGAGGGAGAAGCAGGCTCCATGCAGGGAGCCCGACATGGGACTCGATCCTGGGCCTCCAGGATCACGACCAGGGCTGAAGGCAGCGCTAAACCGCTGAGCCACCCAGGCTGCCCTTAGCTTGGTTTTTAACAGTTGTACCTAAACACTGTCAGATATTGCATAAATCAATCACTATATTCTTATTTGTAAAGAGGGAGTAATATCAATTTCACTTAATAATTTAATATTTATGCATTTTTTACTTAAAATGTTACATATTTTATATAAACATTTAAAAATATATTCAATTGATGATAAGGTTTATATATTCTTTCATGTAATTACCTAAATAAAATGGGTTACTATATAGCTGAATATACCTCTGAACAAAGAGGAATACATAAAGGTTATAAATTACTTTTCCAAAGTTATATTCTCTTAAATAGCATATTTGAAAGTCAATCCTTTTTGAACCCACATTCAGTAGCTTTCTATGCATTGTCTGTCCCAAATGAGATCTTTATAGTATACTGTTTACAACTTTAAAATACTGTGTTAAAAGAGGTATAATTTTAGGTACTTTTAAGGATGGATAGGATTTTAACAGAGCAGTTAGATAAATTATTCCAATATAACAAAGAAGAGGAAATATACAGCAATGTGCCTTCTAAAATATTCCAGGAAAAACAAATTTAGTTTGGCTGAAGGTACCATGATATTATAAATTTGACCTATATTAGGAGGGTATAATATAAAAATTCAACCTGGAAAACTCATTCATGTCCTACTCTTAACCCTGAAGTTCTGAAGAAAATATGAACAGAACAATTTATCAAAAGATATGTAGAACAGCAATTTGTGTTTTGTTTTTGCTTTTTTTTCTAAGAAATTACACACAAGACCCAATACAGAACTAGGTAGGCTGAAATGGACTGTGTTGAGCCACCCCTGAACCTTCATCCTAATCCCTAAGTTAAACCATGCTGTCTAACCCAACACAGTTTCACAGGAAAGAGTCGTCATGGCATAGTTTGGTTCCTTGCCAGTCTGAGTATGCTTAGCATATCCTGAGATAGCTCTTAAGTGGACTGTCTACACTACTATTTTACCTAGCCTAGCAAAAGGAAAAAAAAAAATCATGACTGCAACTTTGACATCATTTGAAATTTTTACATGTGAGAAAATGTGACGAACTCAGTGTCCAAGAAGGACACAAAAATGAGTTATTATCTTGGAGAGATTCAAATAGAAAAATATTTAAAGATGTATAGTGGACAATTACTTTAAAGAAAGGAGTACAGAGGGAATATGGTGAATAACTGAACCAGGAGGAAGGATAAAGAACACAGGGCATATACACAACGAAATATCGAAAGAAGTAGTTTTAACTCATCTTTGAGGGGATTAGTAACAGTTGATTTGGGGGACATCCCTAAATCTATTCATCTAGTTTTACCTTATTTCCTCCTTTACCTCTCTACCAAACCACACACACAGCTACCAGTAACAAATAAATACATCTACAGAGAACAATACTAGACAAAGGACTGCTTTTGCTTATGGTGATAATTTAGCCTTAAAAACCAAATCAATCGTCTTGTAATTTGGGTTCTACAAAATGGAAGTCTTAATTTGCCCTTGGATGCCAACGAAAAGGTCTAGTATAGCAAAGATTTAAATAGCAACTTTTTAGTTCCTTTTTAATAATCCCACATCAGCTTTCCACTCTGATGGTGAAAAAGGATCAGTTCACAAAAAACTAACAGCCGTGGATGGAATTAGAGGGTATTATGCTAAGCAAAATATATCAATCAGAGAAAGACAATTATCATATGATCTCACTCATTAGTGGAATTTAAGAAACAAAACAGAGTATCATAGGAGAAGTGAAGAAAATAAAGCAAGATAAGCAAAGGAGACAAACCATAAGAGACTCTTAATCATAGGAAACAAACAGGGTTGCTGGAGGGGAGGAGGATGGGCAGACAGGGTAACAGGGTGATGGACATTAAAGACGGCATGTAAAGTAATAATGCATAGAAGGTATTATAGAAGACTGAAGAATCACTGATCTCTACCACTGAAACTAATAATATATGTTAATTAATTGAATTTAAAGTAAAAAAACTAGGAAGAAAAAAGAAAAACAAACAGGCTTGGGGAAAGTTGGCCTTTGTAAGGCCTCGAGAGGTAAGAGACTAATCTGGCCCCTTTCCAGTGCAAGCAGCATTAAAAGCACTCTGACAGAAAGGGGCTATCTCTATAGTCTCAGAACTTTAAATCCCTTTACTTACCATTGTAATATTCCATGGTCTTGTTGCTGAGCTATTCTTAGAGGAAAAGTAAAGTTATATGCTTTTTGGTTGCCTTTACTGCCTAACATTAGGAGAGCTAATTCTGCTTCTACCTAGAAATGTAGACACAAGTATTATGTGTATGTTACCACAAGTATTTAATTCTCCATTTTCAAAGTTCTCATGGCAACATTTGAAGAACATAATATAGGGTACAATGCTACACCAACTTTGAAGAAAAGTAAAAAGGAATCAACAATACTCAGTTGATAAGACACTAAATATATATGACATATTTGCAAGAGAGTGCTGTAAAGAGTGCCAAATTGTTTTGTTAACGGGGCCTTCTCACCTACCATCCCCTTTAGTTAGAATATTTTCTCTTCTGTCTCTTTGCAAGACTGATTCCTTCGATTCATAAGGACACAGCTGAAATCTCAGTAGAAGTTCCTGAAATAATCTTTTTTAGTATCTCCAGCCCCTCAATAACTTTTTAAATTTAATAAGACCCTAAATAACCCAAGGACTTAAATCTAAAGCCAAACTGAACAACCTAATTATAACAAAGCACTTTGAATTTGGACACCAAAACTGTGGATAAAATTGAAAAAAGCAGATACAATTAGGACTATATTTGTAGAGGACTGCTAAGTTACTTGAGCCTAGCCTGTCTAGCCCCCCTGAATGTCTGGCCATGCTTAATGGCCATTAAGATGACTCTTATTCAGGGAAGTAATTTTTCTTCTGAATGGACAAGTAACAAGCCAGTCTTCTTGACAATGAAAATTATCAAAATAACTGCCATTCCTTTCTCCACTCTGCCTTGACTAGGGTAATTAGGGACACTAAAAATTTAACTTCTCTTTTTGCTGTTTTCTACCCTTTCTTCCTGGTACAATTTTGAGAAAATGTTAGAGGCAACATTAAAATGAACATTAACATATCTTATTCATAACTCTTTTGCACGAAGTCTGATTGTAAAGACTTGGTCATTTGGAGAGGAAAGGGGGGAAACACTCTTACTAATCTTATTTCTAGAAATAGAAATTTAATCTGTAATGAAAGAAGTTGTCTTGATGACTCCCATTGTATCTATTATTTAACACCTTATTCTTATAGTTCTTTTCACAATTTCATTGTATGCTTGTCAGTTTGATTACACACATTTGATTCTTTTTTCTAAAACTAGACAGTGGACTTCTACAATATCATGTTTCTTTTATTCTCTTTTATATATTCATTTCCTAAATTACTACCTGGAGTATATAGAAAGAGCTAAATAAATACGTATGGAATGAATGAAGGAATAAATAATCAATGCCCCAGAAGAATATACTGATTTGCTTCTTAAATGCAAAGGATGCTGGTGAACACTAGCTTTAATATCGTGAGATGAGAAGAAATCTTAGTTGAATTGGGCCTTCCTGTGAAATTCATTTTTAGCTATGCTTGCTAAGGATAGCATAATAGGAGAAGTGAGACTACTATAACTTCTAATGATGATATTCATCCCTCTTAATAAATAAGAAACTGTCCTGGGCACCTCAGTGACACAATTGGTTAGGTGCCTGACTCTCGGTTTCAGCTCAGGTCATGGTCTCAGAGTCATGAGATTGAGTGCAGAGTCAGATTGGGTTTCTCTCTCCCTATTTCCCCCCACCCCCCATGCTTGTTCTCTCCCCCTCTCTCTCTCTAAGGTAAATTAATAAATCTTAAAAAAACAAAACACAAAAGGTAGTATCCTAACATGTTGTAATAACTTATCTGAAAAAGATCGTTAAAGGCATAATATTTAAGGCTTTGATTTTTACCCAGGTTGCATCTAGCTCCCCTAGTTCAAACTGTGAAAAAAGTTTATCAATACAATATGCAGACTTCACCTTCTCATTTTTTTTTCTGAGCCAGAAAAATTTAAATAGTAATAATTCATTCTTTGAAAAGGATCCATATCAACAATCAATACTGAATAAACATAGCCTTCTCTTAGTAAGTATAAACAAACAGAATGGTCACTGAAAAGATATAAGACTTAGAAGCTCTAAACAAAGTAAGTGATCTCGTGATACTAAGCAAATATTCCTATGTGATTTAAAAATAATGAAGTTATGGAATAAATATAAAGTATATTTTAATAACATTTGCAAAGAAAATGCAAATACAAACCACAATATGCACTATTGTGAACATATATACAAGTATTTGTCTAAAAGTTTGCCTTTCTTATTTTGGGGGGAAATTCTCTTTTTCCCCCTTCAATTATGAGAAGAGAGAAAAATCTATTATTATCTTATAGATACTGACACATCCCCTATTTCCACTCCAGCACTCCATCCTTGCCTCATTGATAGATCCTGCTAGAGCTGATGTATGCTTTGTTCAAATAGGTTAAGGCATCACTATGGAGAACCCAGCCCATAGATGCATACTTGTTAAGAAGATGGTGCTATTGTAGGAATTATTCAAAAATAATAGCTATCTTTTCCAATAGGTAAACAGTATTATTGTATATAAATTAGCAAGCAAAGTTTATGGATTTTACTCCTTTCTCAACTCTTAGGCCTGCACAATTTTGCCTAGTGCTCTAGCCTTCTGGCCATAGTTGACAGAAGCCATACTGAAACTTGTCTGGAGACAGAACACCAAGAGCCTGGCTTTAGTGTATTGGTCTTAGAAATAGAGATGGTGTTTCATTTTAGATACAAAAAAAAAAAAAAATGAAAAATCAGAATAAAACAGCTCTGAAAGATGTTGCATATTTGAAAAATAAATTTGTGTAATTAGAGGTTATTTTTCATAGAAATTATTTTCATTATTAGAAAAATTATATAGAGAAAAGTTACACAGTAATATATTATCATCCTCTCTCATCCCTGTCTTGTCATCTTTATTATCATTACATGAATCCAAATATCCAGCTTAATTCAGCAAAATAATTTAAGGTATTAAAGTGGAGGATATCTGATTGTGAATTGAGTTGCTGTTTTATACAGCTTCTATAAAGCCCAAGTTATAATAAAAAATTCTCAAAATTCCTCAGCTGTTTTTAGGAAGAGGGGTTCTTTGTGGGCTGCAATTATAGAATCCATAGTATGCATCATACATTTTGTGGAGTTGAATATAGCCTGAGGCAGTAGTGTGACAAAATCAAATTAATTGACACACATGAACACTTGTAGTGGTGCCTGGCATATACTATGCAATAATAAAAACTCTTATTTTAAAAATATCACTCATTTCCTTTTAACCTCAGCCAGGCAAAAATTAACCAGAGAGAATTATCAAAACATAAAGAAAAAAGCAATAACAGCAACTGAGTAAAATATGGACAAAATATACCCCCAATAAATTTTAGTCAAGAATTAAAATCAGTCTCTGATCCCAAAGCTCATGCATGAGCATTTTGGTATTTTGTATGCAGAACATGGTAAACTTACCAACTGCTACTCCCAGAAGTTTGAAGAATTTTGCTTGCTGTTGGTCTGTAGCTGTTAGATGTTACAAACTATGAGAAGAAAATATAGAAATGTAGTAGATGCATCTACTGAGAGAGCAAAACTAGCAGCAATTTTTTTAAAATTTTTATTTATTTATGATAGTCACAGAGAGAGAGAGAGAGAGAGAGAGAGAGACATAGGCAGAGGGAGAAGCAGGCTCCATGCACCGGGAGCCTGACGTGGGATTTGATCCCGGGTCTCCAAGATCGCGCCCCACGCCAAAGGCAGGCGGTAAACCGCTGCGCCACCCAGGGATCCCCTAGCAGCAATTTCTTAAAATACTTCCTCTGTTTACCTTTATTTCAAGGGCAATTCTTGCTGGCTTCTCAGAATATAGAGCCACCCAAATCACTGGGGTTAATAAAAGTCAAATCTCTGCTACTGAACAGGTAGAGAAAAAAAGGAACTTTGCTTTAAAAACAATAGTGGCAAGATTATCTCTTCTTACCGTCATATTTGATACAGATGGTTTTTCAACACTTATTTTTCCCTAATCCTTACAGCAGTACAAATTTAATTTGTACACAAATATATCTAAAACAAGTTTTCAAATTATCTTTTCCTAAAATCCTAAATATTTAGAATTATAACTTCTTATATAACAAAAATCGTAGTAACAATTATGCAATGTTTTTGTTTTTATTAGAGATCCTCATTGAAATATATAAGAGCAAATTCATTGATATGTTCATGAAAATCCAAAATAAACATATTTAGGCCATACACACACGCACACTATGGTTTTTCTAAGGCTTTTTCACTGTATTTGGTATTGATACCAGTCAAAAATTTCACTCATTTATAAGGATATTTATATGTATTTATAAGGACAAAAAATGTTTATTGTTTTAAACACTATCAGTACAGCCATCTGAGAAGAAATTTAATCTGAACCCTTTCTAAATGTTGATATACTCAATCACTAATATTTACAGCAATATCAGAAATTATTATGGGTGTTCTATTTATCATTAGTCTTACAGAATTCATTCTATTGAGACAGTTTGACTTAATTGATCACTGTCATTGACCCATGGTTTGTCCCATGAAATGGAGAAAACCCTCAGTGTGAAATAAAGTAGACAGGAATGCACATGGTATTTGTGGATTAATTGTATCAGCAATAGGTTTTATAACAACCACTATATGCTAAGTGCTCTTATACCTTCTTTTCCACCATTGGTCTCTCCACTTCATCAAACTTTTCAGAGACAGAAGCCCCTACAAATAACAGAAATGTGGGAAGACTTGATTTGGCATACCCTGTAAATGGAAGAAAAGTGCTGTAGGCCAAGATAGAGACGGGGAAAACTCTAGTACCACATCCTGGGAACTGAGATTTTTCATGTCCTCACTCCTGACTGTCAGGGAACTAGATGATGAGGATATAAGGAAATCCACCATTGATCCAGAAAATCTGAAGTGATAGAATGAACACTAGACTTTAGAAATATGACTAAGATATTTGCATATTAATCTGGCCTTATCATCTCTATCTAGGATGGAAATACTAGGGAAGTAACACACTGGCTCTTACTATTGGCAATACAAGGTCCATTCAATCAAAGCATCAGAAATAAAGAGTGCTTTAATTTTCAACATGATGATATACTGAGTCAGAGTATATAAATCCAGGGCTTATCAGAAATTATTGATGACAAGAACAAGCATTTCATTTTAGAAATAGTTTTGATCATCTTTACTTTAGGAAAAAAATCAATTCACCATATGGTGCCAGATTAGAATATCTTAAAGGGAAGACCTAGATGAGGTAAAAAGGAAATGAATATCATTAAACATAAGAGTTTCCATTATTGCTTACTATATCACAGGTATTATTAAAATATTTATGTTTGCTAGTTAATGCTTATTGTTTCAGTTGATTTGATTAGCACAAATAAATCTATGGTCTGGGTATTATTATTTTTTCTCTCTTTTTTGAAAGATTTTATTTTATTTGAGAGAGAGGGAGAGATCATGAGCAGAGGGTTGGGGGAGGGTAGAGGGAAAGAGAGAAGGAGAAGCAGACTCCCCACTCCTGACTGAGCTGGGAGCATGACATAGGGCTCCAACCCAGCATCCTGAGATCGTGACCTGAGTCAAAGGCCAACCCTTAACCAACTGAGCCACTCAGGTGCCCTTATTATTCACTTTTTAAAATGGGAAAATTAAGGCACTAAAAGTTGAGAATGTCCCCAAGATGGTACAGCTAAAATTGGCAAAGCTATATTTAAATACATTTCTTTCTGATTCCAAAGTTCATGTTATTAAATATTTAATTGAACTTTAAGCTTACTATGAGTATGGACTTTAAAAATGTGTTTTCATGAGTTTAATAGATAATTATTTTTTTAAAACTTAAGATAATCAACAAAATTGATACAAATTATTTCTATTGACATTTTGTTATTTTTTATTATTTTTCTTTTTAAAATATTTATTTATTTGAGAGAGAGAGAAAGCACAAGCAGGGGGAGGGCTGAGGGAGGGAGAAGCAGACTCTCCACTGAGCAGGGAGCCCCATGCAGGGCTGGATACCAGGACCCTAGGATCATGACCTGAGCTGAAAGGCAGACACTTAACTGACTGAGCCTTCCAAGTACCCCAATTGACAGACCTTTTAATCTCCCTCTTCATAGTGAAACAGCATCTTTAATAACCTAATGAGATAATGGTATTGTAAATTTCTTATAAGAGTTATAAGAAATAATATTCATAAATATGCATGACTGGATATCGGGTCATAAAATTACACATAAAATAATCTATTAAGCAATAGGCATAAACATACAATTAAAAAATCTTTATCCCAGTTATGTTTAATTTTTGGTGAGTCAATAGATTTTTTTGCTTAATTATAAATAAAATGAGTCATTTCCCATCAAATCCTCTTCCCTAGATCTCTACCCTAGCCAGTTTTCTTAAGTATTAATTTCCTAATTAGACCCAACAACAGCAGCTGAGCCCATGGGTCAGTTTCAGGTAAATAGGTCATAAGTTGTGCATTGAGAGAGTCTACTGGGAGGTTCCTGTGCACAGATGGAGGGAGGCACCATCGCCAAAAAAAAAGTTTCTTATCTTCTATCATAGCATTAGCTGTGAAGAAATAGTACTAGTCTTCACACAGCTCCTAAAGGAAGCTCCTTTTAGAAGTATCTCTCTTCAGGGAAGATTAATTTGTCAGTTTGGTCGTATATTTCAATGGTTTGTTTCCCCAAACTACCTGAAAAATTTATTTCCGTTTAGCACAATATATTAATTGAGTACTAAATAATATGACATAATAGCTTCAGTGGTAAAGTACACTATCTAGAAATAGCACGTGTCTTTTCAATAATGTACAGGAAACGTGTCTCTAGCCATCTGTGACATTTTTGTATGTGTTGTGTGGCCAACTTATACATTAGATTTTGTTAGCTCATTAAGAAAACTTCTTTATGGATTAAATAAACAAACAGTGGGTAATGCTGAATTAACTCTTCGACTCAGTTTCCTTGGATATGGATATATTTTTGATTTATCTATTATTATAATTTATCATCATGATCAAAATATAATGTTATTTTAACTCAGTGCCATTCTCTAAAACAATTACTTATTATAATTCTTTGAGCAGAAAGTGATTTTTAAGTAATGATAAGATTCTCTTTTATGCCTTTAGAATGTGTGACTCATATAAGTTACAGTAGTTCTTTCAAGTACATTCAAATTTCAAATAATTGAAACAGAAATTAATATTAGCAATGCTGTTTTTATTAGTATTAGTTAATATAATTGTAAGGGATAACATAGCAACAGACTCTTCTTATCACGATGGTAATTCATTTCTTTGAAGTATTTCTTTAAAATATTTCATTATAATTGAATTATTAATAATTCCTTATTTTTAATCTCTGAATTTAAGGAGTGAATATTATAACCTTCATTTGTAAATTATCTTGTGTGTCTCATCTAGCCTTTTCATTTATAGAAGAGCAAGCTGAGAGCTAGGAATCTTAGTTTCTTATCCAAGAGTAAGATTGTGATAGATGATAGCTAGCTAGCTAGCTAGCTAGCTAGATAGATAGATTTTATATCTATTTATCACCACCATTTTTTAAAAACAAAATGCTACTGCATTGTCATTCTAGACTATAAGCATTTAGTTAGCTTTTTAATCATTATTTTAAATATTCTAACTAGTGAACTATTTCATAATAATGCTGAAAGGATTATGATAGTTTTCTTGGTTTTATGGCAGATCTCATTAGGGGAAACCTTCGGCCGATATTTCTTACTAGATCTGTAATGCCAAAGGTATAATGCTGAAAGGATTATAATTGTTTTCTTGGTTTTATGGCAGATCTCATTCGGGGAAACCTTGGGTTGATATTTCTTACTACATCTGTAATGCCAAAGGTAGAAACTAACAGGATTTGTCAGACATTGCTTGTCCTTACAAGAATTTTAGAAAATTTGCCATATTGTTTACAGAAGTAGCCAAGAAAGAGATGTGGAAGATGGTAATTCATCTGTAAATCTTCATACTTTGTGGAATGTCCTTTTAAAAGTGTTTTTGTTTACTTGATGTTTTCTACAAAAGTTTTAGTTATTTGTTGGTATAAAACCTACTGTAGTTCAGTCTTTAGAAAAATAAAGGAAGAAAGAGAGATAATCCTTTCTTTACCACTTTGCTCAGCTAGAAGAAATGCCAACTGGGTTTAGTGCAGGCAGTTCCTGATCTGCCCTGCCCATGGCAAGAACTAAGTGTACCTCAGCTTTCACCAGGATTAGTCACAGTGTCATATAGAGTGGTTCTGTTAGTGAGTTGTGTACTTTCCAGACAAAAAAGTGGAAGTAAGGTCTTGCCTCCCTTCTGTTTGCTCATACAGGCTTTTGTATTTATTTTCTTATCTCATATTTGAATTTGTTGTTAGCAAAATATATTCCCACTTTTAATTCTTATTTGCTTTACTGTGTGATCTAAGAATTCAGATTGTTGAATTGTCACCGTGTACTTTTAAAAAAATGGTGTGAGTCCACTGTGAATAAGTAAGTACAATCATATTGCTGTCCACCTCCAGTGAGTTTTTATCATGCAGTAGTTGAGTATGGAAGTCTGCCCAAACTAAGGTTAATTTCAATTTGCTTCTTAACTAATCTTGAACCTTTAAGCTATCATTACATAAGGGGTACCCTACTGTTAGATCATTTTACCAAACTCCCTTCTGTTTAGGGAAGTTTTACTCTCAAATCTCAAGCTTTATTTTATTTTATTTTATTTTTTAAAGATTTTATTTATTTATTTATGACACACACACACACACACAGAGGCAGAGACACAGACACAGGTAGAGGGAGAAGCAGGCTCCATGCAGGGAGCCTGACGTGGGACTCGATCTCGGGTCTCCAGCATCTGGCCCTGGGCTGAAGGCAGCATGAAACTGCTGAGCCATCAAGGCTGCCCCTCAAGCTTTATTTTAGGCAAGCTTTATTAGTAAATTAAAATCCTAGAATGTTTAGATACATCTGTAAGAATTTTGGTTCTTTACCTGGAAAGTAAATCATTGAATTTTGTTTTACATCCTTACAAAATGTTTTTTTTTTTTCTATTAATTTCAAGTTGTAAATTTAAGTTTCTCAGACCAAGTAATATGGATAGGTTTGATAAATGAGTGGGATTTACTGTTAATTACAATATTGCCTCGTACTATTTCACATGTAGGCCTCCCCCTGCTGTCAGGTCATATGTGTCCTGAGGTCACATCCCATGTCTTATATCTGGTTAGTTGGTACCTTGTGAAAATGATAAGACTATGCATTAATTTAGCTCAAAACTCTTTATTCCTTTTGTCTTCTCATTATCTAGTATGGTGTTTTACACATGATGAGGTTGGAGTTCAATAAATGTTTGCCCAGTAAATATTAACATAAATAATTGTTGCATTATTTTGAAAGGGAATAATTTGCACTAAAGGAGTAAATTTAATTTACAAACTCACTTAAGACAAATTTACCACAAGTGAATGAAATTTATAAGAAGTTCTAATGAAGTTAAAAGATCAAAAGGATTGTCATTTATAATGAATATACAAAGAATAAAGTTAGAATACCTACTAGGGAAATAGAAATTGTCTATAATTTTCTTCTGATTTATATTTAAAATTATTTTAACTTTAAAATACTTTGAAGCTATTTCATTTCTCTGTTTAATGTAATTTAACAATGAATTTTTTATTTTTAATATTTCTATGACTCTGTTCTGCAATAGCATGCTTTGAATTACAAGTGATTTCTAAAATATAATTACAGTGTCTTTGTTCTTTTTTGTTAGCTTTCCTAATACCTTCAAATTACATAAATTTATGTGAAAGTCATATAAAATTAAGTTATATTATTAACATAGTGATTATTTTTAAGTTTTTAATTATATAAATGATGAGTAATAATCCTATAGAATCAATATATCATGAGGGCTATTATAATACAATTTAAAATGAAGTGAAATCAGCTTATTTATGCCTAACATATAATTAAAGAATTCGACAAAACAAATTACTAGCAGTAGAATTTCATCCTTGAATAACAGATAATAATCAAGATTCTCTATTTCAGTGTTGAATATAGAAACAGACTTAGAAGTTATTTGGTTCTTTTCTCTTTTAAGATAAGACACTAATGTTTACCACGCTAATTCACATATATAATTCCATTTGATTATCACATCAGTTTATATGTTGGACATGCAAAGGAGTTATGTTTTATTTTACAGCTAAGAAATGTCACTTGATATAGGAGCAGATAAATTTTGGTTATATGTATATTAACTGCAAAAGACTTTAGTACCCAAATATTTATAGTCCTTAAAGAGAGTGAGATTATGGATTACATTTAACAATAATATTTATATAATGAACTATAGAGGTCAGTTCAGTTCCATTGAGTAGTATTCTATGTGACAGTGGAGGAAATTACCTTATCCTTGTTAATAATTTCAAATTTACTTAACCAGATACATGCAGAGTACAGTGCCTTATGCATAATAGGTAATCTACAAGTGTGTGATACTTGTAGAAAATTGAGTTGTTGATATTCTGAATTGATTTGTGTGTTTCAAACAGTGGAGAGTACTGACTGATTATAGATTTCCAGAGTAAAAAAAATGCCATAAAATTTTATTCCACAATGTGTAGTAAATTACTTCCAAGGACACTGATAATGAAATCTATGAAGTCATAACAATATAGAAGAAAAAGGGAAATATTCCCTCTACCTTCCATTCTCATTGCAATCACCACCATTTAGCTATTGATTAAATATTCTCTTTATTATATATATAGAACTAACTATAGACTGTTTTAGGGTAGCATAATGAGATGTGAATGAGTCCATATAGCATAAATAGTATAATAGGCAAATAATGGGTACATTATCTATGAGGAAAGTGTTGACAGGTGGTCTGTGACTTCATCCTTAACTTCAGGAAAATTTTTGATTAAATCATTCTTGCAACTAACTCCAATGTATTTATAAGAATATGATAGGTCTGAGATAAATACTCTGTACCAAAAGAGAACATGTAGTTTATTTATGACTGCTTATTGAAAAAGTAGTAATTGATAAGTTACTGATAACTAATGATACTCAGCTACAGTAGAAAATAAGTAGTATTCACACACTTTTGAGGAAATATAAAAACTCAGGGATGCTGCAAGTTATTATCTTCTTGAACTGGAGATGGTCTGTATCCTACAAACTTTGTGACTTATAACCTTACCTATGCTGTGTACAAGTGGAGGACATTAGAAGCTGTGCCTGAGAGTTCTAGAACTTTGCTATGCTATTGCCATTCTTGCCCTTACTTATTTTTTTTAAAAGATTTTATTTATTTATTCATGAGAAACACAGAGAAAGGCAAATACACGCGCAGAGGGAGAAGCAGGCTCCCTGTAGAGAGCCCGAAACAGGACTCGATCCCAGGACTCCGGGATCATGACCTGAACCAAAGATGACGCTCAATCACTGAGCCACCCAGGCATACCTCTTGCCCTTATATATTTTGAGTCCTTTTAAAAGTTAGATAAACTTATCTGAGGTAAAATTTAATGTGTCTAATGCATCTAATCATCAATCTCAACCTAAGACTATTATTTTTGATAGAGTGCTCAGTACATCATCATGGAAATTCTCCTCAGTATTATAGTTATCTAGAATTTTTCTTTATCCAAATAAAGTATTACAGAGATTTGCAAATGTGGGAGGGTATAGTCTGGTTTACAATTTATAAAAACTGAATTAATCAGTAATTCACAATGCATTTGCAAGAATGGTTTTCAATAAACTAGTTATTAGACAGTGAAGTCCAGAGTATCTCTAAAAAAATGCTCAACAGGGTCAACGCTATGAATACCCTGCTTCTTACCTTGAGATTAACTTTAGGTGGCCGTGTGAGGATGGCACACAGGCAAAGCCCAGCTGACTGAAGAAACAAAGCTGCGAATCCATGGATACCAAAATGTCTAAGGTTTTCTGGACAGAGAACTGGAGAGCAGAGTGGGAATGCAGAAGAGCGCTCTCAAATATTCAGGTAATTATATATCTACATATGCATATCAGGCAAGCTTAAGAACTATGCGTTAACAGTGCCTGGATGTCATACAGATCCAAGAAAAATACCTGTTCCCACTAGTCTAAATGGAAAACCTTATGACCTATAGGACATTGGATAGCATAATCAGAAGAGTCTTATTTTAGCTACATTTGTAGTGAGCATAGCAAAAGGTATAGATATATTAAATCACTGTTGTATACCTGAAACTAATGTAACATTGTATGTCAAATATATTGAAATAAAAGCAAAAGCAAGTAAGAAACAAGCAAAATAAATGTCTTATTTTAACATTGGGGTGTAATTTTTCCTAGATTAAGCAATACTCTGGTACCACTTAATAAATATTGAAAGATATTTGTGAAAGGATGAAACTCTAGGTAACTTAACTACATTCTAGAATCAAGCTCAAGAATTTTTTAGTAATTAAAAAAATCAATAGTGAAAGGGAATGAAGGGGAATAGTGAAAGGGAATAAAGGGGAAAGGAGAGAAAATGAGTGAAAATATCAGTAAGGGTGACAGAACATGAGAGACTCCTAACTGGGAAACGAACAAGGGGTAGTGGAGGGGGGTTGGGGTGACCGGGTGACAGGCACTGAGGGGGGCACTTGATGGGATGAGCACTGGGTGATATGCTATATGTTGGCAATAAAAAAAAAATCCAACACCCAACAAAAAATTCATAATATCTGGCACAAAAAAACAAACCAAACCAAATCAACCAAAACAAAACACATGAAATAAACAAAAAATAAGCAGGCAGGGAAAGAACAGAAATAACAAGGAGAAAAGCAACCAGTAGAAATTAACCTGGAATTGATGCTGCTATTAGAATCAACACAGGACATTAAAAACAGTTATTAAAATGTTTTCATACATTCAAAAAGTTAGATATGGACATACATTATTAGAAAGATGGAAATCAACTTTATAGAAATTAAAACTACAACTGTTGAAATTAAAAAAAAAAGAGGATTAAGGATAGAGTAGATATTGTAAAATAAAAGATGAATGATCTTGAATATACAGCAGTATGATCCAAAATGAAATACAGAGAAAGATGAGGTCAAAACAAAAACAAATAGACAAAAAAAAAAAAAATGATAATCAAGCTGTGGGGAAAGTTTTAGAATCCAATACACTTGTGGTTGAAAACCCTGAAGGCAGAGGCACAAAAATATCTGAACAATAATACCTGCCATTTAAATTTAATGAAAAGTATAAACTCAACGAGTGAGAAGATAATACAGCAACATCTCCAAAGTATTTAAAGAAGTAATATTACCAATGTAGAACTTTTAAGTGAAAATGTCATCCAAAAAGAAGTTGAAATAAAGATTTCTCTGGTGTACAAAAGTCAAGATAATCCTTAACCAACAGAACTGAACTACTTCAAGTAATTCAAGTAAAGGAAAATTATACCACAGGGAAATATGTACCCAAATATCTACCCAAAGGAACAAAGAATGCAGGTGATTATATGTGTACATATATAACACTTTTGTTATTATTTAAATCTTTCCAAAGATAACTGACTTTTTACATAAAAATAAAGAGCAGTATAGGATTTATAAGACGTTGAAATACTAATGATAGCAAAGTTTGGTTGGCAGTAAATGGAAGAATATTACTTTAAATGTCTTACACTAAAGTGAGATATTAAAAAATCACTTGAAGATAGACTGATAATTTCATGACATTTACAATAAACTCTAAATCAACAAATAAAATACTAAATCATATGATATAATGCTTAGTAAATTTAATAATAATTTAATAACAAAGATTTTAAGGGGCAATTTATAGCACTAAAATCCTATATTGAAGGAGAACAAATACCTTTAATTAATTATCTCAACTTACACCCTGAGAAAATATGAAAAGCAAATGAACCCCTAAATAAATAAAAGAAAAGAAGTATTAAAGATCAGATGCTGGATGCCTGGGAGGCTCAGTGGGTTGGGCAACTGCCTTTGGCTCAGATCATGGCCCAGGTTCTGGGATTAAGCCTCACATCGGGCCCCTGTCAATGGGGAGTCTGCTTCTCCCTCTCTCTCCGCTCCTCCTTCTGCTTGTGTTCTCTCTCTCTCTCTCTTTCTCAAATAAATAAGTGAAATATTAAAAAAAATTAAAGATCAGATGCTAAGTCAATGAAATAGAAATTAGAAGGAGCCTCGGTGTCCATCAAAAGATGAATAGATAAAGAAGATGTGGTCTATGTATACAATGGAATATTACTCAGCCATTAGAAATAACAAATACCCACCATTTGCTTCAACGTGGATGGAACTAGAGGGATTATGCTGAGTGAAATAAGTCAATCGGAGAAGGACAAACATTATATGGTCTCATTCATTTGGGGAATATAAAAAATAGTGAAAGGGAATAGAAGGGAAGGGAGAAGAAATGGGTAGGAAATATCAGAAAGGGAGACAAAACATGAAGACTCCTAACTCTGGGAAACGAACTAGGGGTGGGGGAAAGGGAGGAGGGCGGGGGGTGGGGGTGAAAGGGTGACAGGCACTGAGGGGGGCACTTGACAGGATGAGCACTGGATGTTATTCTGTATGTTGGCAAATTGAACACCAATAAAAAATAAATTTATTATTAAAAAAATAATAGGGCAAATCAATTTTTAAAGCTGATGTTTTGCGAAGATGAATGAAATGGGTAAACCTTTAACTGGAATAATCAATGAATAATAGAGGACAGTGCCAATTTTAGGAATGAGAATGTGATACCACTACAAATTCTGTAAATATTAAAAGGATCATAAAGGAATGATATATATGTAGATACAGAAAATAGATCAATGGAACAGAGTAGGCAGTTCAGAAATACATACAGATTTAAACTGATGATTTTTCACAAAGTTGAAGATGTGGTGCAATTGAAAAATGATGGTCTTTTTTTTTTAAATATTTATTTGAAAGAGAGAAAGAGACAGAAGGAGTACACAAGCCTGGGGAAGAGTGGAGGGAGAGGGAGAAGCAGACTCTTTTCCCAGTCAAGAGGCTTGATCCCAGGACCCAGAGATCATGATCTGAGCCAAGGCAGATGCTCTACCAACTGGGCCACTCAGGCATCCCTGAAAAACGATGGTCTTTTTAACAAATGGTTCTGGAAAAGTTGGATGTCCATAGACAAAACAAAGATACACACACAAAAAAAAGCTTTGATTCATACTTGTAATGTATCAATAATTAACTAAAAACAGATTATGCACAAACTATAAAAATTTTAGGAGAAAATATTTGTGCCTTTGACTTAGGCAATTCTTGTATACATAATCAAGATTCATTAACAAAATGATCATTTAGACTTCATAAAAATATAACTTTTGCTCTTTGAAATGCACTACTAAAAAATAGATGATGGCTAGAGAGAACATCTTTGCAAAGCATTTACATGGTAAAGTTTCCTATTTAGACTATATACAATGCTCAAAACTGAGCAATGGAAAATAAAACAAAGTTTTTAAATGGACAAAAATTTTGAAAAGACACTTTAACCAAGATATACAAATAGCTAATAGTACATGAGCAGATGTTCATGGTTATAAGTTATCAGAGAAATATAAGACTACAATGAAATACCACTACACATCTATTAGAATGGCAAATTTTTTTTTTAATAATTAAACTTTTTTTTTTTTTTTTTTTTTTTTAATTTACGATAGTCACAGAGAGAGAGAGAGGCAGAGACACAGGCAGAGGGAGAAGCAGGCTCCATGCACCAGGGAGCCCGATGTGGGATTCGATCCTGGGTCTCCAGGATCGCGCCCTGGGCCAAAGGCAGGCACTAAACCACTGCGCCACCCAGGGATCCCTAGAATGGCAATTTTTTAAGAAGATTGTGGAAGAATTGGAACTTTTATACGCAGCTGGTGGAACTATGAAATGACAAAACCACTTTGAAAAACATTATGATAGTTTATTTTCAATTTACCTGGATTTAATTTTTTTCTGTCTCTATTACTGTGGCTAAAACCTCCATTTTAATCTTCAATTGGACATTCTGTGCTTCTTCCTGGTCTTAGGGAAATGCTTTCAGACTATTACCAGCTGTAGTTTTGTTGTTGTTGTCAGTTGTTGTTTTAGAGTTTTTTGTAGCTCTCCTTTATGAGATACAGCAAATTTAATTCTACTTTTTAAATTTTTGTTTCCTTTAAGAATATTGATCAGAAATACAAGTTGGGTTTTGTCAAATGCATCATTGAGTAGGTCCTACAGTTTGTTTGGTTGTTATCTCATCAGTTAATATGGGATTACATTGATTTTTCTTACATTTCTTACATTACCTTGCTTTCCTGGAATAACCTCACATTGTCATTAAATATTATCCTTTATATTTCTTGTAGTCAAATTGCTAAAATGACAGTAAGGGTTTTTCTTTCCATCTATGGTTATGAGTGATATTTTTGTATATTAAAAATGCTTTTTTTCTTCTTGTAATGACTTTCTTTTGGAATCAGAATAACAAATAGAATGATATGGGAGTACTTGTACACTTTTGACTATAAGAGTTTTCCAGAAATTATATTATTTTAGGTATTTTTTTCATAAGTATTTCACAGGTGAAGTCAACAGTCCCTAGATATTTGTTGTGGCTGTTTTGTTTGTTTGTTTTGTTATTGAAAGGTCTTTAGTTATAGTTATAAGGGCTGTTTGTGACCCCTGCAGGGAGCCCAATGTGGGACTCAATCCCAGGACTCTGGGATCATGACTTGAACCAAAGGCAGATGCTCAACCACTGAGCCACCCAGGCATCCACTTCTCTCATTCCCAATGGCAATTTTGATAAACTTGTACCTTATGCCCTTCCCTTGCATCTTGGTGTGTCAATTTACTAGTCATTAAGGGATCTCCTATGTGCAGTAAGAACTACCAGGGTCTGTACTCTATATGGAGTGTATTTGTGACTCTTTTTAAGGTAAAGTACCTAAATTCATAAATATGTGCCTTTTAACAAAAAAGGGGACAGGGAAGAGTGGCAGTCTCATATGATACTTTAAAAAAGTACCTGACTTAAAACAATTAATAAGCAAAAAGTAGAATCAGAACTATAAATAAAGAATAAATTGATGGTTGCTAAGGTGGGGTTGGGAAAAATGAGTAAAGGGGGGAGGAAGATGCAGGCCTCCAGTTATGGAATGAGTAAGTCATGAGAGTAAAAAGCAGAGCATAAGGAATATAGTCAATAATATTGAAATAGTAATGTAATGAGATAAATGGTAGCTATACTTGTGATGAACATAACATAATGTATAAACTTGTCAAATCCTTAAGTTATATACCTGAAACTAATGTAACATTGTGTGTCAGCTAAAATCAGGGGAAAGAAAAGTACCTAACTTTCAAGAAATAGTAAGATTATGGGCTCTACAAATTATATCAGTTTAATGAAAGATATCAATTCTCTTGTTATATCTATATACCAAACAAAACTCCAAAAAGCTGGGGGTGTGTCCAAAATATCTTTTCTCTAGCTCAAATATAAGAATTAGCACCTGTAATTAGAAAGCTAGAAAAATATAACATAATAAAGGCCAGATGTTGACCTGTGACAGTGGAAAAAGGATTTGACAAGGATTTGGCCTATTTTAGATTTGTGTAAGATCTTGGAGAAATAAATAAGTGCACGATTCCTTTGATTCCTATAGTACCCAACTCTCCTTTGTCTTAAATTCTGTATCTGCATAGGCTAAATATTTTTTTTCTGTAATAGGCATAAGTTCAGCTTTGTTTTGTATATTTTTGTGATAGTAATCAAGGTTCCTCTTTTTGCTTATGTGTGGTGCCTTGCACTATTTTTGCATAGATCCCTCTGTGATTCAGATATCCATCTATTATGTTTTCTAGGCATTTACGAGAGACCTTAAAAATAATTCCATACCTCAAAAAGTCCACATTCATTCAATATGTGGATGATTTATTGATAGTGGATAACACTTTACATGCTTTAAAGGAGCTACTTCGTTTGGCTTTACTAAATTTGTCATCTAGCCAAGGACATAAAAACTCTCTAGGTAAATTGCAATTTGTCAAACTGAAGTTAAGTATTTTGAATATTTGTTATTAGCCAATGGATGAAAATTTCATCCTTGTCAGTCACTTTTACAAATAAAGCCTTCTACTGCAAAGCAAGAACAAAAACAAACATATGAACCACTATAGTAGAATGCCAATATGGGGACTGGTGAATCCTGCTTTTTCTATAAAGGCTATGCTTCTCACTGAAATGTTATAGCGATATATCAGCACCTTTATCGTGACAAAAGAAGTTAGAAAAGTCTTTCAAACTCTTAAAGTAACCACCATTTCCCTCCTATATTATTCCTAACTTTGATAAAGTACTAAACTTTTTCTGTCACAAGAACAAGAGAGCTGCCAGTGACTATATGGTTACTCAAAATTAGGCTCTGACTCTATGCCTATTGCTTACTTTTATGTATTATTGGATTCTGTTGCTTTGAAGATGCCAATATGTGTATTAGTAGTAAAATTAGCCTCTCTTCTGTTTGAAAAGGCCCAGGCTTTAACACTGGAACATCTAACTTATTTAAATGTACCTCATGCTGTTACTGCAATTTCATAGGTTCATAAGGGATAACACTTGTCACTGTGCTGCCAGACTAGCTATGAGCAAGCCTTATTATCTAATCTTAATGTTATTTTAGGCAGTTGTAATCTTTTGAATTCATCTGCTCTGTTGCCAGACCCTGACCATATCAACATAAGACTGCCTTATAGTTATAACAACTTACTCGACCACAGTCTGATTTCCCTAACTATTCTGATATTGCTATTTGCAATGTTGATTTACTACTATTTGCTGGTGGATCTTGTGTGAGAAATACACAGTGATCCATAAAAGCATCTTATACAGTAGTCAGCCTCATGAGATATGTTTTTCCAAACATTAATCAGCCCAAGTGATGGAACTCAGGTATTACTCAAGTGGTCAAATTAGCATTCTTAATTGAATATCCATATTGAAAGTAAATACGTGTTTGGGGTCTGTCATCCTATGGGCTAAATTGTTAGCAAGAATAGAAGTTTTCTAATATCAATAGGAACTAAAATATAACATAGGAAAATAATTATTTATGAGAGTTATTGCCACTTCCTTAATGAATATATATGTATTTATGTATAGCATTATGAAGCTTATACCAGACAAAAAAAGAGAAATATATAAAAGAAATATATAAACTAACTGTAAAAAGGGCTAATGAATTTTGTACTGAGGAAGCTGAATCCCTGCTACTTTTATACAAGGACTGCTGTTCACAGTTATAAAAATATGACTTTTAAGGAACTAGAAAATTGGAAATCAAGTGAAACAGAAGCATGAGAATTACTTGGTAGTACTGTTCTTGTACCTAAATTTTTGTATATCTAAATGGCTTTTTAAATGCCATTAATAACATCTTCAAACAAAAGGAATATACTGAAAGACTTGGAATCTTACCATATTTATAACAGGAATCAAACAATTTTGGAAGCAATATAAATATTTGCTGTTTATCAGAAAAAGTCTTTATTGATAATGTATAAGATGTAGAGGAAGCCTACTGAGGACATTCCCTGAGACATGGTAGCAAATTGATTTCTTTAGCTTCTGCTGTCAGAAGATGATCAGGGGCACCTGGATGGCTTAGCCTCTGCATTCAGTTCAGGTCATGATCCATGCATGGGTCCTGGGATCAGCCCAGTGTTGGGGCTCCAGGCTCAGCAGGTAGTCTGCTTCTCCCTCTATGACCTTCCCCTCCACTTGTGCCCTCACTTGTTTATCTCTTACACACATACATACATACATATCTTTTACAAAATGGTAAGAAATATTGTTAGTGAGAGTATGCATAATGTCTACATGGCCGGAATTTTTCCCGTTAGATAAAGCAGAAGCTCAAATGATAATCAAGTCCTTACTGAATTATATCATCCTACACATTAAAACTGTTTCCAATGGAGGAAGTCACTTCACTTCTATAGTAATTCAGGGTCTCTGTATTAGCATACAAATACTAATAACGTATCATACTTTATATCATCTCCAGTCTTCTGGACAAGTGGAATAAATGAACTGTATCCCAAAGAATTGTATTGTTTAATTATCAAATCACCATAACCTATGTTTTTACCACTGATTTTATTAAGAATAAGGCCAACTCTCTCTGAATTAATATTTGGAAGATCTTCAAATTTAGAATTTAAACCTACCGCTTTACTTGATATCATTAAAGTATTCATAGATAAAATAATTACAGTTTGCTTATTTTCCTATGTTTATTTAACCATGGAGTAGCCAGATGTTGGGAAAATCTCCTGAGGAAGTGTTTCATTGAGATAGATCAAGACACCAAGTCTACAACAAAGTTTTATAACAGAACGGATTATCACTGCACTAAGAAAGACCCTGCCATATTACCAATAACTCACTTGTTATCAAAGTGAAAAAGAAACCCAGGTAGAGACATGCTTTGCATTTGAGACAGTACTTCTGACTGGATGAGCTCCAATTCCCTATAAGGGCCAAAAGATTATACTCTTAGGCAGTAACTTATATAACGGGGGAGCTGAAAAGAAAAGATTTTATAATGGGCTTACTGCAGGCAAGATTAGTTTTGTTAGTTTTTGAAAAAAATTGTTCTGACAATAATTTTGATATTTGATGCTGATTTTATATTTAATATCTAAATATGGGGCTTATAGTATTATAACTTTTTTATTTTATTTTACTTTTTATTTCTCATTCTTTTGAAGAGAAGTGCCTCAACCACAAATTGTCCTATGATATAAAGTCTGAGGAAACTCTTTTCTTTCTTTTCTTTCTTTTCTTTTCTTTTCTTTTCTTTTCTTTTCTTTTCTTTTCTTCTTTTTTCTTTCTTTCTTTCTTTCTTTCTTTCTTTCTTTCTTTCTTTCTTTCTTCTTTCTTTCTTTTTTCTTTCTTTCTTTCTTCTTTCTTTCTTTCTCTTTCTTTCTTTCTTTCCTTTTTTTCTTTCCTTCTTTTCCTCTTTTAGCCTGCAATACAACAAAAGATGGTTTAAGTTTAGAAGAAATGAAGAACTCCAAGTCTCTCCATAGTCTGAAATCAATATTAACCAAATATTAATAGATATATTTATTTTTTAAAAGATTTTACCTATTTATTCATGAGAGACACAGAGAGAAGCAGAGACAGAGGCAGAGGGAGAAGCAGACTCCCATGGAGCAGGGAGCCTGATACAGAACCTGATCCCATGACCCAGGATCATGCCCTGCCTGAGCCAATGGCAAACGCTCAACCACTGAGCCACCTAGATGTCCCTAATAAATACACTTTTAAATTCATCACCCATTATGTTATTGAATATACCAAAAGGAAGGAATTAATCATCAATTGAACTAAAAAAAATAACGATACTAAACTTGAAAGACTCTAAGCATTACTCTAAGACTTTGATTTCTATATATTTTAAATATTTGGGTGTTAACAAAACAATATAGATGTAAAATGGAGAAATATTCTGGCCTAGATGATGGGTTGGTTTTTCCAAAAGGCCTGAAACAGAGTTTTCTGTAATGATGACTCTATTTTAGTTAGAACCTAGCAATCTCCAGTCCCCATATGTGAGGTTCCTACAATAATTAAATGACTTTATTTATTAATATTCTTGCACTAACGTCATTTGAGTTAATTCTAGTTGCACACAATAGGCTTTCCCATTTTTATATATTTTTACATAGGGGCTAAAATGTGTCCAATCTCAAGCAGAAAGGGACCTAGTAAATACTATATTGGAGGGAATAGAATGTAGGACTAGAACTGTAAACTCTTATAATACAGAAATATTGACAAACTTGGTATGCTGGGACAGCTATAGAAGCATATAAGATGCAAATGGATTGAATCAGAACATAATGCAAGGTATAGAGATCAGAACAAAAGTAGAAGGTATTTGGGAAAGAGTCCAGAATTAGATACAAAATGTAGCTAAAGAACAGTCACAAGCCCTCACCTCTATAACAATAGGACAAATAATTACAGGATATATTTATTACTACTGAATTATAGAATTGTACCTACTCCTAGGAACAATTGGATATTGGGCATCATACTATCTATGGAGAGATTAAAAGATGATGTAAGGTTTTTAATATTCATAGAGGAGCTAAAATGCCATTTACAGATTGAAACTGTTGAAAAGTCAAACCAACATAATTCTCCTTAAGGATCTATATTAGATGAATGCTTGACATTCAGAGAGATTTAACTGACTGCAATTGAAGTGTTAATATTATCACTGACAGACATAAGAAATGCCCAGTTGGCTGGGTTTGTCCCTAAGGTTTAGAATGAACTAAAATTTGCTACTAACAATAACAGTTCTACATGAACCTCCAGTAAGCATCCTACAATGCTCTTCAATAATGGATAAGAAGCTTGGTGGAACATGTCTTTCTATACTGGAAACATTATTTGGGAATACAGGACTATTTCTGTTGGCCCTGATTTAATCTTTAAGAATAAGAATAAAAAAGTTGCACAATTGATGAATATTTATAAGAAATATATTGAGCCATGCAAGAAAAATTTTGAATCAAATCTTTAGACTATCTAGGTTGACAAGACTGTGTTGATTATGCATTAGGTATATTGGAAGATCTAATTGGGAAAATCTAAAATGAGAACTAAAGAACAACTTTCAAATTGTAAAACACTTAGAAAAATGAGTTACTAAAACTAATCAACCATTTGTAAAGCTGTTTATATGATGAACGAGAATTCTTACATCTAGCTAATCAAGAAGCTACTTTAAATATATATTATGTAGGTTTTCAAAGGCTGTTTGCCTGAAACTAAGATTCTCTTAAAATTTTTATTCTATATTATCATATTATTTATCATCATCTTATTATGTATACTACTTTTGAATTATTGGGTATATAGAAAATTCATAACAGTTCAAAGAGAAATCAATAGTGCAGTATAAATTTATGGAAAATCTGAAACTGTAAAATAACATCAAAAGGGAAAATAATTGTGTATAAAATAATGTAATCTAACCTTACTGAGGAATATTGAAGAATGTGACAGTTGTATATGGTAAACACACTGTCAGGGCATTGATAGGGGGTACTGACAAAGCACTAATGAGGAACACAACATACAGAGTAAGCCTGGTAATGATATGAAAAACAAGACACCAAAATAAGCTCAATGTAACTACTAACATAAATTGAGTATCTGTTGATTGTTTCCTAAAAAATAGGATGATGTGAAACAATTGTAGCTGTAATTCCATAACCACAGAGCTGAAAAATTTGACTTTGTGACCAATGGCTGGGCATATTAGTTTTCTTTTGTAACAGAGTACCACACAAGTGGTGGCTTTAGAACAACAGAAATGTATAATCTCATAGTTTTGGAGCCTGGAATTCTGAGAGCAAGATGTTAGTGGGTTTGATTCTTTCAGGGGCTGTGCGGGTGCATCTATTCCATGCCTCTTTCCTAGCTTCTGGTGGTTTACTGGCAATCTTTGCCATTCTTTGACTTATAGACTTGTCAACTGGATTTCTTCCTTAATGTTCACATGTGCCCATCTGTCTCTGTGTCCAAATTTCTCCATTTTCTAAAGATACAGTCATACTGGATTAGCCAAATTCTAACAAGTCATAATCTTAATTTAATCATCTTCAAGGACCCTACTTCCAAATAAGATCACATTAACAGGTTCTGGGGGTTAGGACTTCAACAACTTTGGAGGGACAAAATTCAGTTCATGACTGTCTAACAGCACACCTTTAGAATATTTACTTTGTTCAATAATAAAATGAGTCAATTCTTTATTAGTTGGTGTGTTCCTTTGGGTATTTTTTAATTTTTATTTTAAAAAATATTTTATTTATTTATTCATGAGAGAGGCAGAGACATAGGCAGAGGGATAAGCAGACTCCATGCAGGGAGCCCAAGATGAGACTCAATCTTGGGACCCTAGGATCACACCTTGAGCCAAAGGCAGATGCTCAACTGCTGAGCCACCCAGGCATCCCCCACCCCTTTTTAATATGATGTGAAATGTTTTAATATCATCTGCATGTCTACCTAACATGTTCAGTCTTTTCTCCAGTTTTTGAAACCTATGGCATATTTATAATAACCATTTTCATGTCCTTTTGTATTATTGCTGTTATCTTTGCCATGCTGTGTCAGTTTTTTTTTTTTTAAGATTTTATTTATTTGAGAGAACAACAGAGAGAAAGAAAGTGAGAGAGAGCACAACCGGGGGGACAGGCAGAGGGAGAGGGCAAAGCAGAATCTCCGCAGAGTAGGAAGCCCGACATGGGGCTCAATCCCAGGACCCTGGGATAATGACCTGAGCCAAAAGCAGAGGATGAACCAACTGAGCCACCAAGGCATCCCCATTGCTGGGTCACTTTAGATGGATTATTTTTTTTTCTAAATATGGATCATAATTTCCAGTGCCTTTTAGTAACCAGTAATTTTTGATTGGATGCAAAGCTATGTCGGTGTTGCCTTGTTGAATCTTGGATACTTCTGTACTCATATAATATTCTTGAACTTTCTCTGCCATATAGTTGACCTATGTGGAAACAGTGATTAGAGACTTAGTTATTTGTGTGGTAGGTAAAATGAGTGTAGGCTTCAATTTAGGCTTATTTCTCCCTCTAATAAAGTAACTCCCTCGTTAGTAATCTACCTGAAGCCATTTCAGTTATGAAATATTGCATTCTACTGATGGTAACAAAAACTATCGCTAGCCTTTGACAGTTCCAGGAAGTTTTCTCTCTAGTCTTTGTTTGCTTTTCTTACTCTTGAGTTATTTTCTCACATGCATATGGTAGTACTGAGCTGAACTGGAGGAGGCACCTTCTGCAGCTTTTGAGAATTCTCTGCTCCTGAGACTCCTGTTATGAAAATGCTAGCCATTTTGCCTCACTAAACACGGAGCTCCTTATTCACATCTTAGGGAGAATACTGGGCTTTGCTTGTATTTCCTCTTTCTTAACTGTTCTCTTGGATACTCTCTCTCTCTCTCTCAGTGGTAAATTGGGTTAATCAAAAAGCTGACCTAATTTGGTTCCTCTCTATAAGGAATCACTCCCATTTATTGTCTTATGCCAATGTCTTTATAACCATTGTTTCATATAGTTAGAGTTTCCCCATGTCTGAGGGATTTGGTTCATTGTTTGGTTCATTGTTACTTCATTATTGCTGCAAGTGAAAGTTGAGTTTGGCAGGATTTTTTTATCTTTTTCCTCCTTTTTTCTTTTAATATTATACCATAACATCTTACCACTAACCACGTCTATTCCACTTCTAGATATTTATTCCAAAGCAATGGAAGTATATGTCCATATGAAAACTATGCAAATTTATTACACAGGTGTTCTTAGCAGCTATATTCACAATTGCCCCAAACTGGAGGCAAACTACATTTATACACATGTATTTATATGCATACACACATATATGTACATATACACAATAAAATATTATTTAATAAAAAAGAATGAACTATTATACACTACAATATGGATGAATCTCAAAATAATAATGCTGAAAAAAATAAACTGGATGAAAAGTATATAACTCTATGGTTCTATTTATATAAAATAGATTGCCAGAGATTACAAACTAATCTACAGTGAAAGAAAGCAGTTTAGTTTTGCCAGAGGATAGGGATGGTATAATATGTTATAATATTTTTTCAATAGAAAATAAAAGTTTTATCAAATAATTTTTTAAAAGGTTGTAAATAGTAACATTAGCATTCTTATTATATTCAAGATATTCATTAACATAGCATCTTACTGGAGTTCCTTTACCATCTCACCACTTAGTATATGAATATATTTTTAAATATTGCCTCAATGAAGTCAGTAGTATTTGTGAATATGGAAAACAAAATTTAGCATTATAATACTATGAAGATCAATACCATATTACCATTTTTGGGAAAATGGCTCAGCTAACAAAAAAGTTTTCAAGAAGTTAGTTTTAGTATTTTTTAACAGGATAACATTTTCCCCGTTATTTTAAGGTCATTGTTGATGAGATGTCAAAAGAAGTCATCATTCTATGTCCTGACAATGAACTAAACAAAATCATTATTAAAAATCAAGTTTAGCAGGACACCTGGGTGGCTCAGTGGTTGAGCGTCTGCCTTTGGCTCAGGGCGTGATCCCGGAGTCAAGGAATCGAGTCCCACATCAGGCTCCCTTCTGGGAGCCCGCTTCCTCCTCTGTCTGTGTCTCTGACTCTCTCTCTCTCTGTGTCTGTCATGTATAAATAAATAAAATCTTAAAAAAAAATCAAATATAGGGACGCCTGGGTGGCTCAGTGGTTGAGCGTCTGCCTTCAGCCCAGGGCGTGATCCTGAAATCTCAGGATCAAGTCCCATACCGGGGTCCTTGCATGGAGCCTGCTTCTCCTGTCTCTGCCTCTCTCTGTGTCACTCATGAATAAATAAATAAAATATTTTTAAAAATTAAGTATAGGATGACAATTATTTCAAGATATTTCTTAAAATTTTTTTTCACTCTTCCTGAAACCTTCTTTCTCTCTCTCTCTTTGTCTCTCTCTCTCTCACGCACCCACACCCACACCCTCACACACAGTGACTTATTCTGTCAACTAGAGAATGTAATAACTCCTTCTAGAATGAGAGAATGAATGCTTAATTTATACTCTTTTATTACAAATTTTCAGCAGAATGCATTATATTAGTCATACCTAATGATAACATTTAAGTAATTATGTCTACATTTTTTAGAGGGATTCATGAGATTTTATTTTTCCAAAATATTATAACTAGTTATGATCTTTTCTATTTTTGTTTCAGATCTCAAATTTAGCTAGTGGAATCCCTTACAGCTAGCTCATAAATACTTGCCCAAATTTTCTTGGTATTTGTGTTCTTTTTTATTTTAGTTCTTCTAAAACATATCTGCTAGTGATCTGCAATAAGTAATTTCTCCTGAGTTTTCTAGCTTTCTTTAGTGAAACTAAGATGTTTATATTAGTGTGACTATTACTAAAATGTCATTTATTCTTGTCAATTTCAGTATAGCTATAGATACAGATATAGATACAGATGTGGATGTGGCTATGGATATATACACATGGATATATATATATACACACATAATCATTTCTGTTAAGAATATAAAATTATAATAAATGTAAAGCATATTTACATTTACATTAAAATATACAATTTTATGTATATGTCTAATTTGAATAAAATCTATTTTATCTCCATCCCGTGAAATATCTCCATATGTGTGCATTGACACCAATAAAAAAGATGACATACTATATATTGATTCGCTGCCCCTAGATTTTTTTCCATGAAACAATATCTCCTTAAAGTCATTCCATAATGGTATATAGAGACTTTACTCTTTTTTTTTTTTTTTTTTTTTACTTTCCTTATTTTTAAAAGAAATGCATCCAATTTTATTGTGTGGATATTCCTCAGCATATTCAATCATTCCCTATTGATAAATATGTTCCAAATTGTTATATTAAAAATAATACCATTATGAATAACTTTGGCATACATTGTTTTGTATTTGTTAAGGTATTTGTTTAGATTTCAAGAATTGGCAAATGTATATCTAATTTAATAATATATTGACAGATCAACTTACATAGCATTGTGCCATTTTGCACATTAGCCAGCAATATATGAATCTGTCTTTAGTATTGTTTTGCTAATAGTTTATGCATTCAAACTTTAGATATAACCTAATCTAGTATTTTAAAATTGATAGTTCAGCTTGCTTTTTACATAGTGCAAGTTAGGATATGTTTGTTTTCATATGTTTAAGGGCTATTTGCAAAAGTAGAATATATTAAATGAATAAAGTCCTGTGTAGAAGAAAAATGTGGAAAGTCTTTTCTGTAAATTATAAGAAATTGATATTAATGCTCAAGCTATTGAAAAGCAACATTTTGTGGCACCTGTGTAGCTTAGTTGGTTGAGAAGAGGACTCAGGTCATGAGATTGAGTCCACATTGGGTCCAGATTCAGCAGATGATCTGCTTGAGATTCTGTCTCACATTCCCCCTCTGCCCCTCATCCCATTTGCATGCACTCTCTCTCTCTTAAATAAATCTTTTTTAAAAAGTAACATTTTGGGGATCCTTGGGTGGCTCAGCGGTTTAGTACCTGCCTTCGGCCCAGAGTGTGATCCTGGAGTCCCTGGATTGAGTCCCATGTCGGGCTCCCTGCATGGAGCCTGCTTCTCCCTCTGCCAGTATCTCTGCCTCTCTCTCTGTGTCTCTTCTGAATAAATAAATAAAATCTTTAATAAAAATAAAAATATATAAAAAATAACATTTTATCCTAATTATGTGATTTATTTTTAGTCCATTTTTTGTAAGAGCTCTTGAAATTTATTTGAAATTTATTATAGAAAGATAATTTAGAGATGATCTCATTGAGGATTCTCAGTCCTGTTTGCCCATAAGAGTCATCATTAAAATTTTAAGAAATACCAATATGAGGGATTCACTTTTGGAGTGGAATCATGGTACGCATCAGTAGTCTTTAAAAAGTATCCAGGTAGTAATAATGTGCAGGGAGAGTTGAGAACCATTGCTCAAAAGCCCATACTTTACAACTAGATCAGCTTGTTTTAGGACAGTTTTAAAAATTGAGATGTCATGTACATCTAATAAAATACACATTTCTAAGAGTAGAGTTTGATGAGTTTTGAAAAATTTATATGTCCATGTAGCCATAGCTTCAATCAAAATATAGACTATTTCCATCATCCCAAGAATTCCATTCTCTTTTCCCTGTCAATCTCTCTACTTCTATGTAACAACCATGACTAGAAAGTTTTACAAATGGAGTCATGCAGCCTGTACTTTTATTTTTCTTCCTCTTCTTTATCTGGCTATTTTCATATAGTGTCTCAGATTTACTTAACTTGTTTTGTATGGCTTATTCCTTTTATTACTGAGTAATTACTTCAAAAATATCCTATCATTTATGTATCATTTTCTCTTGCCAATGAATATTTGGGTTATTTCTAGCATTTGACTATTATGAATAAAGTCACCATCAATATTCCCATAAAAGTCTTTTTGGTTACATATACAATTTTAATTCTCTTGAGTGGGATAGCTAAGTCTATTTAATGTTTGAATTTATGAAGTTAAGTAAATATTTTAACCATTTTGAAGGATATGAAGCTGTACCTCATTGAGGTATATTTTGCAATCCTTGAAGATTAATAGTGTTGAATATCTTTTAATGTTTATATTGATCATATCTTATAATGCTGTTTTTGATGAGCATATAAATTTTGATAAATTTAATTTTGATGAATTATGTTTGACCTAGTCAATTACATGAATGAATTCAATTACTACTTTTTATATTTAGTGCTTTTTAAAATCTTTTTTACATTTTGAAATAATTACACAATATGTCACAGAGTTGGGTAATTTTGTAGAGACACCCCATGTATCTCTTACATAGTTTCCTCAAATGGAAATATCTTGTGTTATTGTACTACAACACAAAAACCCAAGAGATTGGCATTGATATAATCCAGAGTATTCAGATATCACTGCTTTTCACATACTCATGTGTGTGCGTGAGAGTGTGTGTGTGTGGGTGTGTGTGTGTTTAGAACAATGGAATTTTTCATATTTGTAAATTCATGTAACCACCATGACAATCAAGACACAGAAGCTTCTGCATGCTCTTACTTTAAAGGCACCACCACACGTCCATTAAATTGTCTGTACAATTAAGATAATGAACATATCAGTCATCTCCAAAAATTACCTTACATGTCTCAATCTCATGCTCTTATTCCCGTGCAACAACTAATTTGTCATCAGTGCACATTTTTGACTGTTATAGAAGCCAAATTACACAATGTGCATTTTTTAAAACTAGCTTCTCATTCAGCATAATTATTTTTATATTCATCCATTTTATGGTGTATATAGGTCATTCATTCCTTTCTGTTCCTGAGTAGTATTCCACTGAATAGCTATACCATGGTATATTTATTCAGTTGCCTGTTGAGAAACATTTGGATGATTTCCAGTGTTTGACTATTACCAATTAAACTTCCATGATAATTTGTGTACAAGTATGCTTTCATTTTCTTGAAATATGTATGGCATATGTTTTTATTTTATTAAATAAATAATTAGAAATGGAATGGCTTTATTAAATAATGTATAGGGAAATGTTATTCACTATCTTGTCATTAACTATGTTAGCTAATATATTTTGAAGATTATTAGATTTATTTTTTTTTTTTTTTTTTTTTTTTTTTTTTTTATTGGTGTTCAATTTACTAACATACAGAATAACACCCAGTGCCCGTCACCCATTCACTCCCACCCCCCGCCCTCCTCCCCTTCTACCACCCCTAGTTCGTTTCCCAGAGTTAGCAGTCTTTACGTTCTGTCTCCCTTTCTGATATTTCCCACACATTTCTTCTCCCTTCCCTTATTTTCCCTTTCACTATTATTTATATTCCCCAAATGAATGAGAACATATAATGTTTGTCCTTCTCCGACTGACTTACTTCACTCAGCATAATACCCTCCAGTTCCATCCACGTTGAAGCAAATGGTGGGTATTTGTCATTTCTAATAGCTGAGTAATATTCCATTGTATACATAAACCACATCTTCTTTATCCATTCATCTTTCGTTGGACACCGAGGCTCCTTCCACAGTTTGGCTATCGTGGCCATTGCTGCTAGAAACATCGGGGTGCAGGTGTCCCGGCGTTTCATTGCATTTGTCTCTTTGGGGAAAATCCCCAACAGTGCAATTGCTGGGTCGTAGGGCAGGTATATTTTTAACTGTTTGAGGAACCTCCACACAGTTTTCCAGAGTGGCTGCACCAGTTCACATTCCCACCAACAGTAGATTATTAGATTTAGAAAGATTCTTCTGTTCCTGGTTTTCAGACAACTTTTGTCTTTTCTACTGAATACAAAAGAAAGGTATATCTACATAAAATATGCATTTGATTGTTTCTTCATTGTGTTCTGATACCTTTTGCTTCAGATATTCTGAATCTCTGTAATTAGTTGTATACAAATTTAGATCTGTGGTGTCTTTTTGAAATATTGACTTGATAATGATTATAACATAAACTTTTTAATATTACTAATAATCATTTTCTGTAAGTCTATATTGCCTTATATTAATATAGGCATGATATTTTCTTATGCATAATGTTTGTATGGAACATAATCTTCCATTATTTGACTTTCAACATGTCTGCATTTCTATATTTAAAATGCATCTGTAGTTAACATATATTTAAGTCAAACTGTCTCGTCTTATTTGAAAAAAAAATGATTTTTTGGTATCCGTTGTCTATTTAAATTATTTGACATGTATGAGTTTGTTGACTCTCTTGCTAATTGTTTGTTATAATTCTTTTATTGTTTCATATTTTTTCTCTCCTTTATCTTCTTTTGGTTAATCTAATCTATTTTACAATGCTATTCTTTTTTGTCTACTGGTTTTAATCTTTATCTCTTTGTGTTTTTATTTAATAATTGACCTAGATAATGTACAAGGCATTCTTACATGATCTTGAATTAATTTTTTACAACTTTAAATAATGTATATCATGTAGTGGCATGTAGTTTACTTCTATTTATAATCCCAGCTGCTGTTTGTGCTATTTTTGTGATATATTTCACTTCTAGAAATGCTAGAAACCCTACAGCATATTATTATATTTTTGCCTTTGAAAAGTAAATTGATTATAAAATGATTTAAGAAAAGACAGAAACAATTCTATTTAGGAAATTATTCACATATGTACTATTTTCAGTAATATTTTTTTCATGCTATAGATCTGAATTTACATATAGTTTGCATCCCATTAAGCATAAAGAATTTTCTCTATCTTTTTTGTACTGGTTTCTCAGAATTCACTTATTTGACACATACTGTTTCTGTGATTCTGAAAGATAATTTCACTGTAGAAATCTATATTGACAGTTGTGTTTGTTGGTTCTTTTTTTTCAGCACACTAATAAATATCTTTTCATTGTCTTCCACATTCTATTTTTTGTGACAAAAGTTAGTCATCAATGTTAATTTTGATGTTGTATAAAATCTTTTTTTTCTCTTGCTTCTTCTAATATTTTCTCTACATCTTTGTTTTTCATCATCTTAAACATGATATTCTAGGTATTTTTTTATATTTATTCTGCTATGGTTTGCTATAACTTCTGCAAACATAATTGGATTTTTTTGTTTGTCTTAATAAAATTTAGAAAAATAATGGTCCATAATTTTCAAATGTTTTCTGCCCTATTTTCATTTTGTTCTCTTTCTGGGACATGGAAACATGTATGTTAGACTACTTGACACTCTTGGATAGGTCTTTAATTTCTTTCATTTTTTTTCAAACTTTTTCTTTCTATCTGTGCTTTCATTTGGACAATTCCTATTGATTTTTCTCTAGTCCTACTGATCATTTCTTTTATTGTGTTTACAGTACTGTTTATCCCATCCACCGAGGTATAGTGTGAGCATGCTATGTGTGTGTATTTGGTATTGTATTTTTGACTTCTAAGATTTCTATTATGTGTTTTCATAAAAATGCTTATGCATCTCCTAAAATATCCCATCTGCTGATTCATTTCAATCTTTCCTTATATATTCCCTAATATACTTATCATGTTAATTTAATTTTATTTTCTTTAAATCAGGGGAGCCTGATGAGAGACTCAAATCTCAGGACCCTGGGATCACGACCTGAGCCAAAAGCAGACACTCAACCAGAGCCCTATCATAGCAATTTTAAATTTATTTTCTGCTAATTATAACCCTTTGGGTACATTGGATCTGTTGTTATTGACTGCATAGCTCTTTATGTGGATCACATTTTCCTGTATTTTCATATGCCTATTAATGTTTTATTTCACTCTAGAAATATCTGAAGTTCTTAATCTTCTAAGAAGTTTTAAATTTTTATCCAGGAGGGGCATCCGGGTTCAGTGGTTGAGCACCTGCCTTTGGCTCAGATTGTGATCCCAGGGTTCTGGGATAGAGTTCCACACTAGGCTCCACAAAGGGAACCTGCTTCTCCCTCTGCCTGTGTCTCTGTCTCTCTCTCTGCCTCTCTCTGCGTGTCTCTCATAAATAAATAAATAAATAAATAAATAAATAAATAAATAAATAAATAATCTAAAAAAGATTTTTGTTGTTGTTGTTCCAGTAAGCAGTTAAACTACTATAAGATCATTTTGAAGTTATGGATGATTGTTTCAGCATTTATTATCTTTTTAATATTTTATTTATTTGTTCATGAGAGATAGGGAGAGAGAGAGAGAGAGAGAGAGAGAGAGGCAGAGACACAGGCAGAGGGAGAAGCAGGCTCCATGCAGGGAGCCCGATGCGGGACTCGTTCCAGGGACTCCAGGACCATGCCCTGGACCGAAGGCAAGCACTAAACTGCTAAGCCACCCAGGGACCCTCTGTTTTAGCATTTAATATGAGAATTGTCCTTAGTTATGCAATCTGATCCTAATTTCTAACATGTGACCTTTCTTTAGTTTCATTCATAAGTCTGAGGAGTTTGTCAAGTTTGTCTGACTTGGCAGGACTACAGCTTCAAATGCTGTATCTCCAGTGGCAGACAGTTGATGAAATGTCTGGTAAGAATTTTTCGTCTTCTGTCTATAGTATTTCCCTGGGGTCCTTGGAGTTTCCCTGCAGAATTGCAGGTGAGATACAGAGCAGGCATGTGTGGTATGTTTCTTTTCAGATCTGGAACTCCTACCTTTGTGGCTCCATACTTTTCAGTTGCTTTTGCAGTTTCAAACTGTAATCTGTGACTCCTCAGCCCTAAGTGACTACTTTCTGTTTAAGGCTCACCTCCAAAACATCCTGAAAATAGGACTGTACTTATAGAAACAAAGCTAAATGAATGTGGGTTTCACGTATCATGTTTGCCTTCTCACAAAGGTCATATTCTCTTCAGATCCTGCTACCTTCAAACAGTTTTGTTTTGTTTCTGAGTTTATAATTGTTATCAGCAGAGAGATAGGCTACTCCAATGACAGTTTTTCAACCATAACTATAAACTAGGATGCAAAACCATCCATACTAATTATACTATTACTACTCATTTTTTGGCACATATCATTTTAAACCCTCGGGCATACTGCCTGCCTAGATGATTTAAAGTTTACAAAAAAAAAAGGCTACACATTTTCTGAAAACAATAGAAAATGTACATATATATGTCTCGGCTGTTATTCTTTGAAAACTGAACTCATCTTACTATTGACAGCTACAACAAGAATAAAGTGATAGCCTTGGTTGTTCTTTCAACAGAAAAGATACACAAGTATGTGGATCCCATTACACTAGCATACTGGGGGCTCTGCAGAACACTCTGACAGTGCCTGAGAAAATGGTAAAATTTCAGAGAGGAACTGCTCCCTGGGAGGAATTTCAGTATAGAGCACAGTAGAATAGAGATCAGCAATCTTCCCCCCTTCCTCTGCTTTAGGCTCTCTCTAATGCCTGCTTTATTCATGTATGATTCTGGAAGAGTATGCACAGGGATGCACAGGATGCATGTGATGACTGAGGTTAAATTTCTGCCAGTTCAGTAGAATGGGAGCTTGTGTCAGTTCTAATTTATTCAAGTTAATTAATAAAGTAGCATTTATGCAGACAATAGTTCTTTGATTGAGAATTAATGTAATTGATACATTTCTAGAAAGGATGATATAATAAACATTCTAAAATATTTCAACCTAAGTAAACTAGATTAGCTGAATGAAAGTTATTGTTGGGTTATTGGTTTTGTATGTACATATGCAGATATATAAAATTGTTTGTTTCAGACAGATATATTACACAAATACTAGAGGCAATAAGAAGAGCATAAACTAGATATGAAGGAAATAAAATCTGGCTTGAGCATAGACAATATGTGAAATCCTTAGCCAGCTATTACTTATTTATTACCAGGGATAGGTACAGGATGATGGATATGCTAGTAAATATATAGGGAGGAGGAGATTAAGACACTTTCTTAACTTTTTTTTTTATTTTTTTAAAGATTTTATTTATTTATTCGAGAACGGGGGGGCACAGAGACACAGGCAGAGGGAGAAGCAGGCTCCATGCAGGGAGCCCGACGTGGGACTCGATACCGGATCTCCAGGATCATGCCCTGGGCTGAAAGTGGCGCTAAACCACCGAGCCACCTGGGCTGCCCCATTTCTTAACTTTAAAATGTTTCATATAGTCAACCTGGCTGTTGAATACAGAAAATATTGGTTTAAATTTTGTAGTACACAAGTATATAGTTTGAAGAAATGTATTTGAAGAACACAAAATAGTTTACAGGTCAATTCCAAAGCATTAAGAACAAATCAGGGCAAATGAAGAAAACTAAGGGCAAATTTATGTAGCTCAACTTTACTTAAGGGGTAAATAAATATTAAAATAAAAAATTTTAATCATCCAAATAAGATCTCTTAGATTTGTATCTTCACCTTCTAAGCAGAATTTGGCTATAATGAATAGATTTTCCACTTTAGTTAAAATGCTATATATAAGATTCTGTAGTTATAATTCAGGTTGACATTGGACATATGATGTCATAAGAGTAATCTGGTCTAAACCACTCATAGGTAGCACACACAAACTGTGTTAATGCTCTGAAGAACTTTAATGCAATTTAAATGTCATATTAACGCATTCTATGAAAAATTTTTTAAAAGCTGGATTGAGTTTGGCAAATGAATCTGTTTCTTTTTCAAGTGTTTTCTTTCATGTTGGAATGAAATGATGCAAAAAGAAAGGCAGATGCACACATGTTCTCCTATGTCTCCATGTTTCATAAGGATTTGATTAGTCTAGAAGTAGATGGCCTAGAAGTAGAGAAAGCTAATGGCTTTTTTGTGCATAGTGTGATTTTGAGTAAAGGGATAATTGCTATGTTTAATCATCCTGGAGCTGTGCACACAGACTAGTGGAGAACATATGCACCTGCAAAAATAACTACTGTATTTGACATGAATGCTGTAAGTGAATAGTCAAACTTCAATGAGAACAAAGATAAGGAACAAGCTAATCCTTAAATGCTAAGAGAAAAATGCAGCACCCAGGCTAACTTTTGCATAAATCACATGTTGAAAACTATGGAGAAATTTAAGCAAGGCTTGTCCCCCCATGGGGGGTCAGAACAATGCTATCTAGTGAGAAGAGGATACTTGAAATGTAAATTGAGATCCTCTTTGGAGGACCTTGGATGTGTGAAAGATATGTTATACTACTCTACTGGCTCAGTTGAAATGTTTCTGACTAGATTTTTTTGAATTCCTCCTTGATGAGGTAATGATTTACCCTTGTGGTAAGCTCCCTGTTTAATGTATGCGAATTTATATTTGGAGGGAGAGTAGTGATGATGCATGTGATGGAGGTGGTCTAGATGGGATAGAGGTGACTTACTAGGAAAAAGATGCTTCTAAGTAAGTGAGCAAGGGATGAGTTACTTTCCATGAATGATCAATGTGTTCTTATTATCAGCTTGTACTTGACAATATTGGCTCAACTTCTACACGACTCCACAATGCTGAAGAAATGCAGATTTTGATCTAGCAAAATATGGAAGCTTTGCAAGCTTATCCTCTGCCATCTACTTGGTTTCCTCCCATCCTCCGCAGCTGCTGTGATCTTTTTTGAATATTCTATGGGAAGACAACCTTGATTTTCAAATTCTCATTTTTACTTTGAATCTCTGTGTGTCTGATACCTTAAGAAAAATCATTTGTGCTTTATAATCATGTATTTGTATCCGTTTTTCTATTTCTGTATGGATTGACTCAGGACTATTTCAACTGCCATATCTTCCTTGTCAATATTAAGCTGTCATTTCAAAACATGTGAATATTTTTGGAATATATAAAACCCAATTCAGATTGTACAGCATGATTTTTTAAGATCTACAATGTGATGATTTCATACAGGTACATATTGTGAAAGGAATGCCATAATTAATTAACATGGATCTCTTCACATAGTTTTCATTACATGTGTGTGTAGGGGAGTGGTTTGAAATCTATTTTCTTAACAAATATAAAGGACATTAATACAGTATTTTTTAGCCCTAATCATTAGGTCCTAGAATTTATCATGTAACTAAAAGTTTATACCCTTTGACCTATATTTTTTCATATACAGTTTGCCAGTGATAGCTCAATAAAATTGGAAAATTTTTAAATAAATAAATTAAAAATAAAAGAAAAAACTTAAAATTATAGAAATGCTGTTGTTGTTTAAAGAACCATGGGTTATGAATGTCAGCTTCTACAATGCTGATAAGTAAACGCAAGGAGTTTCTACCCATAGTGTTATGCAGTATATTCATTCCCCGAGTATTACCATTTCCAAATGGGAAGATTTTTCAGTATAATATTCCACCAGAAACTGTCTCTTTTCACACAAAATAATATGATATGTCATCTTCCTACCTACAAGTGGCTTGAGAAGAACAAACAGCTTACATAGTCAGATACATAGAGCTGTGGGGTAAGGAAATATGCAGCATAGTGCATCAAACAGCCAGTATCTCTCACTATCTTAGTGAAACTAAGTACATAAACTGTAGAGATATGGCAAAAGATGCTTATTGTTAGTAAAAAAGCAGAACGTATTTAATTCTTCTCTTACTCTTTACCATAGGAATTAAAGAGAGAGATATATTAAACATTTAAGCAAGAGAGATACATATGTTACTCAAGACCACACAGCTGGTAATTTGAAACCATGTGTCTTTACTAACCATACTAAAAAATTTATTTCCAAGGAAGAAAATTTGGCAGGAAATGGTAAGGGTATAAGAGAATATCTATGGAAGCATAATGAAGAGGGATACAAACCAGTCTATGAAAGAGTTTTATCTTGCCTATATGTTGTAGAGTTCTTTCTGGTTTCTAATGAGAAGAAAAAAATTAGGGAATAATATAATATTGCTGCTGTTTTCATTGCACATGTGTGAAGCTAAGTCATCTCATTGTTTTTATAATCACAATTAAATTAGTATAATTCTTGTTCTTTATTAAAAGTTTAAACCATCTTAATCCTTTTTTCTTTAAGAAGTGATTGAGATGGATGTTTAGCTGCATAAGATGGAATGATGGAGTCCACCTGACAGTGATGACTAGCTGTGCATGGTGGGAAATATGAGGTAAGTAGCTCTTCTACAAAATGCTGCTTTAATAAGTTTATTTTTTCTGTTACTGTCTGCTACATATTACATATTCATAAACTTTTAAATGTTTTTCTTTCCCAAAGTTCTTTCATAAGTAGATATTAGAAATTAGAAAATATTTCCCCATAGTAGTAATGTTATTAAGAGTATTCATGTTTTCAAACCATCTCCCAAATCATTACTTACTCTAAAACACAGTAATAAAACATAATAGAAAACAACTCTCATGCAATATTACTAATTAGACAAAGCAGAAAACAATAAAATGTAATAAGAACTAATTTATCTTGATACTGATATGCAATGATTAGCAAGACCCTAGTGAAAAGAGAATAAAATTAGAAGAAAACATTTTTTTTGCTTTTGCATAAGGAGATTTTTGGGCATTTTTAAAGGCTTTAATGTATTATTGTTGTTATTTTGTTGTTTTTGTTTTAATTATTTCCTTTTATTGATTCAAATTTTAAAATTTGGAAAACATTATCTGCTTATTTTATGTTGTGCTTATAATATGTATAAGACATGCATGGAATTTTAACAGAATTATTTGACTGTTCAGGCATCATTGAGGTTATCAAGTGATTGATATTATTGCACTCAAAATAGAAATAACATCTGGTAACTGAATCAAAGAGAAGAGTGAGTTGAGCAAATATTCTTATATTTTGTTTTGAGGAGAAATGGTATTTTTATACTAGCAATTTTCTTGTTATCTGGTCCTAAATGTTTACTAATTAGAATGGCAAGTCAGTTGTGGAAAGGATAAGCAATACAACAGTAATTATTGAACTTTGAAGTTTAACAATAGGAAACTAAGATGATAGAGGAGTAAATCATCTTTTATCTCTCAGGATGCTGGTATAACATATTGCAGTATGTATACTGATACTTAGAGACACTAAGTATCAACAGAACATTTATAGATTAGACTCTTACAGATTTTAAAACATTATTATCATTATTTCTAACTACTAATACTACAAGGAGTAGTCTATAGAGCTTTGTGGCCAGAACACCTTTCCATGAGTTATATCACTCTCTCATGGAACTTTGGAATATGCTGAAGGTTTTGTTTTGTTTTGTTTGTTACATCAGACAAATGCCAGTAAAGAGAGGGAGTGGGATCTGTATACTTTCAACCAACAGAATCATGACAGAACTTAGGAAATAGAATTCTGCCAATAGTGAGGAAAATCTAAAACCCCTCATTCATAGACAGAACCTTGGGAAGGGGACCACTGGGAAACACAGGCTGGAGTGGGAAGGATCATAAGAGGAAGGGGCATGAGAAAGAATGCTTTAAATTTAAAGCCAGGGATGTCAAGAGCTATGTTTACCCGATAGCTTTGCATGCATGAGACTGACTTGAATCATCATAGAAAAGGCTTTGAACATTGAAATATAGTTTAAAAACCAATGCTCAGATTTCAGACTGGGAATTATAGAATAAGGATGGTCCAAGATACTACTGCAAAGGTAAAATAAATAGGCATTAAAGGCAAAGCCAGAAGAAAACTGGTAAAGACATTTTGTCTTAACCTAACCTGATGACTGCCTGCTAAAAACAACAACAAAAAAATCAATATTATTTAGAAGTTATAAACAGGACCCAAAATCACATGATATTCCAAATAACAAGGATGCATACCAAAATCTTTATAATATACACAAAAATTATTTTCAGCTTAAAAGGTAATCAATAAATGCCAACCTCAGCAGCTCAAATGCTGGAATTATAATGTAAAACCTGAAAAGAAGTCTAAAAAGACAGAATTTTAGGAAACAGTAAAAAAATGTCAAAAAGTCTAATATTCATGTAATAGGAGTCTCAAAGGAGAAGACAGATTGCAGCAGACAAAAAATAAATAAAAAATTGAAAACTTCCCAAATTTTGTTAAAAATAAAAATGTGCATATTCAAGAACATGGCAAACCCAAAATAAGATCAACTTAAAGAAATCCAAATCAAGTGATATAATCAAATATCTGAAACCAAAAATAAAGAAAAAAATCTTGTCAGCATTCAGAAAAAAGCAACACATTACATATAGGGAAACATGTTAGAATCACTAAATTTCTGATCAAAAGCCATTGAGCTGGGGCACCTGGGTGGCTCAGTGGTTGAGTATCCACCTTTGGCTCAGGTCATGATCCTGGGATCCTGGGATTGATCCTGCATCGGGCTCCCTGCAGGGAGCCTGCTTATGTCTCTGCCTCTCTTTCTCTGTGTCTCTCAAGAATGAATGATTGAATGAGTGAATGAATGAATGAATAAATAATCTTTAAAAAAGCCATTGAGTCAAGAAGACAATGGAATAATATTTTTCAAGTATTGAAAAAAAAAGAATCATCGTACTTGAATCCTATATTCAGTGAAATATCCTACAGAAGTATAGAAAACAAGGCACCTCAAAAAAAAAAAAGAAAGAAAAAGAAAAGAAAACAAGGCACCTCAAATGAAGGAAAAAAGGAGTGTTTATATTATTAGTATTTTAAAAGAAATACTAAAGAATATTCCTCATATAGAAGGAAGTTGATAGCAGAAGGCATCCTGGAATGCCAGGAATGAAAAACAAAAAACAAAAAAAAACAACAGAGATTTTAAATTACTAGGTGAATAAATTATTTTTCAACTCTGAAGTTTGTAAAAATGGAAGGCTGTTGAAGGCAAAATTATTACATCATGTGATGGGATTTTCAGTGTATATAGCTGTAATAGATTTGAAAACTGCATCATAATGGAAGGATGGGAGAAAGGGACCCATATCTTGTAAAGTTTATGTTTTATTTGAAGTGACAAAATATTTATTTTGAGTAGGATATGTAATGTTTAAAAGAATATTAAATTTCCTAAAACAACCACTAAAACATCTTTACAATATGTAGTCAGTGTGTTAAGAGATAAATGAAAATGTAATTCTGAAAAATATACAAATATTTCAGAATAATAGAAGGGGACACAGTAGTAGGAACAAGAACAAAATCCTAAATATATGATGATGATAATATTAATAAAGACCATATTAATTATCACATTAAATGCTCTAAATACATGAATGATCCAAACATTTAAATGTCAGAGATTGTCAGATTAGAAGTAAGGTTTCAATTTAAGTGTTGGTTAGAAGTAGAAAAGTAAACCAAATAAATTCAGACATTTAAAAAGGAAATAATCAGAAGAAAATCAAAATCAGTAAATTTTTTAAAAGAAAAATAATAGAAAATGTGGCTTTTCAAAATGATCAATAAAACTGATAAACCTGAAGCAACATTGATTAAATAAGTAAATAAGTAAAAGAGATGACACAAACAATATCTACCCTAAAAGGAGATATCACTAATGAACCTACAGACCTTAAGAAGTTAACAAAAATAATGGGGTGATTTAACAAATGTATAAGTGTAGTAAAAAAAAAATATATATATATATTTAGTTTGGAAAGGACAATTTTAGACTATCTCTATTGACAAATGGCATAATTATCTATGCAGAAAATGCCATGACTCTACAAAAATCTCTTATACTGAGTTAATTTAACAAGATGAATACCTGAATATCAACCATATTTTTATACAGTAACAAAATGTTAGAAACAATATTTAAAAATCAGTACCATATACAATAACTCTAGAGAAAATAAATACTTAGATATTAATCTAATAAAATGTGTGTAGTAGCCATATGTTGAAAACTATAAAATGTTAATTAAATAAATTAAATATGATATAAATAAATGGAGAGATGTAATATATTCACGGATGGTAATATTTATATAGGTAAGATTTTAATTTTTCCTATTTTGATCTTTGGCTTTAATACAATCTGAATTTTTAAAAAGGCAGGAAGACTAATGTAGATATTGACAAAGTATTTGTCAATTTATTTTTTAAATTTATTCATGAGAGACACAGAGAGAGAGAGGCAGAGACATAGGCAGAGGGAGAAGCAAGCTCCTCGCAGGGATCCTGATGTGGGACTTGATCCCGGATCCTGAGATCACACCCTGAGCCAAAGGCAGATGCTCAACACCTGACCACCCAGGCATCCCAGTATTTGTAAAAATCTTATATAAAAAAAGCAAAACGTATAGGGGTGCCTGAGTCATCAGTGGATCAAGTATCTGACTCTTGATTTTAGCTCAGGTCATGATCTCAGGGTTGTGAGACCACCTAGCCCCGCATCAGGCTCTGGCCTGGGCATGGAACCTACTTAAGATTCTCCTTTTCCTTCTCATTCTGCCCCTCCCTGCTTCTAAAAAATAATAATGAAAAAATAAAGGAGTTGTCATTAAAAAGAGAGAGAGAGAGAGAGAGCGAGAGAGAGCAAAATGAGTGTAACAACAGTGAATAGCCAAGAATTCTGAAAAATATCAATTTGGGGGACTCATATCACCATATCACCCAATTTCAAGATTTATAATAAGCTGAAGTGGTTATGATAGGGTAATATTAGATAGACATGTAGGCCAATGAAATAGAATAGAAAATCCAGAAATGGACCCAAACAAATATATCATCTGATTCTTGGCAAAAATGCAATAGTAAATAAATGGCAAAAAGGCAGTCTTTTCAACATACAGTTTTGGAACAAGTAGACATACATATTCAATAAAACCTATACTTCATAATGTATAGAAAAATCAAAACAGATTGTAAACCAAATAAAGTGTAAAACTAAAGGAAAGGAAAGGAAAGCCTGGGAGAAAATCCTTATGACATCATTTTAGACCAAGTCTTTTCAGACAACACAAAAAGTAGATCCATAAACAACAACAAATAAAACCTACAAATTAAACTTCATCGAAATTAAAATATTTTGCCCTATAAAAAACACTTTGCTCTTTACTCTGTAAAGAGAATTAAAAAGCAAACCACAAACAAGGAGTCTCTGCAAATTACATATCAGACAGAAGATTTATATCCGGAATATATAAAGAATGCTCAAAGTAAGTACACTTGATTTTCATTATTTATGATAGTTCTGTCTGCAAAGTTGTCACAGACTGAATTACTGAATAGAAAACATTGTTCCTAGGGGAAACATAGGGTTAGGTTGATAACAAGTCTCTGATTGAAACATTTTCATTAACTAATCAATACATAACCTTGTTTTATGTGTTTTACTGTTTTAAGATACCTTATTTAATGGAAAGTGTTGAATAATTAAAATTGAAATAACAGCCAACAGCACTATAACTCCTACCTGGAGAAAGCTTACCTAGCCTATGCCTTTCCTCCACAAGGCATATTGTATCTTTTTCACACTTATGAATGATGCATATCATTTCAGCATTATATTGAAGGTGAAATCACCAACAAAACACACACAAAAAAATGTGAAAAACATTACATTTAAATAGACTGTCAAAAGTAAACATGAGTGTGATAGTTAAAACAGTGAGACAGAGGGTGGCCTGTTTGACCTCACCAGGGAACATGCATCCTAAGTGACTCAAATTTTTCTCTACACACATGGATGTATGCAAATGATGTTGAGTATTGATTTCAGAGTTACTAGTAAATTTTCACAAGTATGCAAATTTGCAAGACAGAATCTGGAAATGATGAAAATTGACTGTAAATTAACAATCCATTGAAAATATTGGCAAAAGTTTTGCATAGACACTTCACCAAAAATATATGTACAAATAACAAAGCACATAATCAACCTTATTAGTCATTTGAAAGAATTAAAATTAAGTTCAAAATTAGACACCATTACACAATAACTCAAAGATCTAAAATTTACACATATATGGAAATTACACACACACACACACACACATACACAATACCAAACTTTAGGATTCAGAGCAATTGGAATTCTCATACATTGATCATAAAAAGAGGCAAAATGCAATAGGTACCTTAGAGAAAGTGTTTTATTTGCTTGTTGTTTTATGTAACAGAATATATTATACTTTTCAATTATTACCATAACAAATTACCAAAATGTCTTAAAACAAAACAAATGTATTATCTCACAGTTCTCTAGATCGGAAGTAAAAGTTAGTTCAGCTGATTTCTTTGCTTTAGTTTCACAAAGCTGAAATCGAAGTGTCAGCCAGATAAGCTGTTGTCAGAAATTTCTGGGAGGAATCTAGTCATACAAGTGGTTGTCAGAATCCAATTTCTGAGGTCCTCTTTCCTTGCCTACTCCATCTGGGGCTGCTCTTGCCTCCTAGAAACCAAACTATGGTTCTTGCACATGGGCCTCTATTTCTCAAAGCCAGCAACAGTGTACCAAATCATTCGTAGGCTTGGGATCTCACTAATTCCCCTTCTACCAAATTTCTTTCTTGCTTCCAGATGCAAAGAGTTCTGTTTTTTTAAAGGCTCGTGTGATTATATTGGTCCTATCTGGACAATGCAAGGTGAACTGCAAAGATCTTTTTGCTAAGCATGGGAAAATATTCATAGGTTCCAATGATTAGGGCTTGAATAGTTTTGGCAGGTCCTTATTTTGCCTACTACAGCCACTCAAAATAAAAGATGCAAAATCACAAAATAAAAAATAATAGATCTTATGGAAAGAGGGCTATACATAGCTATTTATTTGTTTATTATTTGCCAAAGTGTATTCTTTATTCAGATTTCCTTGTTTTTACCACATGTCCCTTTTCTGTTCCATGATCTCATTGAAAATCCTACAATAAATTTAGTAGGCTGCCTTATTTATGTTCATAAGTACTTTTTGGAAAAATGTTACCTTAACTTTTTCTCCATTTTTAATTGAGTTGTTTTTTTAATTACTGAGTGTTGAGATTTATGTTTAAATAATATGATACATGTTATTTAATTTAAATATGATTTGCAAATATTTTTCCCAGTTTAGATTATTGTTTTTATGTATTTAGTATTTTATTATTGTTATTACTATTCTATTTTCTTTATAGAGTTTCTTTTAAAAACATATCTTATTTGTTCATGAGAGAGGCAGAGAGAGAGGCAGAGATATAGGCCGAGGGAGAAGCAGGCTCCCTGTGGGGATCCTGATGCAGGACTTGATCCCAGGACCCCAGGATCATGGCCTGAGCCAAAGGCAGACACTCAAACACCGAGTCTCAGACACCCACGGTACCCTGGAGCATATCTTAAGTAGAAATTTTAACTTTTATTAAGTAAAATTTATCAAGTTCTTTTAAAATAGATTTTATTTGTTTTGTATCTAAGAAATCTTTGCCCCAGTCAAGATAACAAAGAGAATTTCCTAAGGTTATTTCTAAAAATGTTATGGTTTTAGATTTTACATTTAAGCCTAGGATTAATTTTGAATTAGTTCCTTGTATATGGTGTAAAGCATGCCTCAAAGTTAATTTTGTTACAAATGGCTAAACGATATTTCCAGCAGCATTCATGGAAAAATACTATAATTTCTCCACTGAAATTCCTCGCACTTTGCAAATCATTTGTTCATATATGAGTGAGACTATGTCTGAACTCCTTATTGTGTCCCATTGATTCATATTCCAATTTTTACACCCATTCTAATAATTAGTTTTATAGTATGTCTTAATTGTTCTTTTTTACAACCAAGTCTCAGTTTCATTGATTTCACTGTTGTTTTTTTTTTCATTCCTATTATACAGATTTCTATTTGGCTTCTTACTGCTTCTTTTTTACTTTGCTATTCTTTTTCTGCCTATTTAAGGCAAAGATGAGGTCACTGATTTCAGACTTGTTTTTATTCTCTACTGCAGATATTTTGTTGTACAAATTTTAATTTTGAGCATAGCTCTAACCCATAATTTTGATATGTTGGGTTTTCATTTTCATTCAGATTAAAATGTTTTATTTTTCCCTTTTAATTTATTATTTGACTCATGGGATATTTAGAAATGTAGTATTTATTTTCCAAATAAGCTAGAGAAGTATTTTAGAACGCCCTCTACCATTGATTAATAATTTTTTCAGAAGATGTGCTTTGTATTATTTGGATCTTTTAAAATTGAGGCTTGTTTTATTGCCCAGAAAATTGTCTTTTTTTGGTAAACATTCCATGCATACATGAAAAGAACACATTTTCTGTTGTCATTGGATGAAGCATACTATAAATATTTAGCAAGTCATCTTGGAAGAGGGCATTGTTCATATTTTCTATACTTTTCTCAATTTTCTATTTGTTCTATCAGTTATTGAGAGAACAATTTTAGCATTTGTGCCTGTAATATTGAATGTGTCTGTTCTGTTTGCATTATTATCAATATTTTCTTCATACATTTTGAAGCTGCTTGACTAGTGCATAAATATTTAGGATCTTTATTTCTTGTTGATGAGTTGATTCCCTTATCATTAAGAAATAAGCTTCTTTATCTCTGATAATTTCCTCCCATATCGCATCATTTTCAATACTTTTAAGTTTACTACATCTGTGTCATGAAGTGGTATCTTATAGGCAGCACATACCTGGTCTTCTTCAAATGCACACTAATAATCTCTGACTTTTAGTTGGTATATTTTAAATACTTAAATTTAATGTGAACATTGATAACATCGGGTTTAATTCTAACTCCTTGTTATTTGTGTGTACATGTTTCATTTTTTCTTGTTCTCATTTCTCTTTTTAAAAATAAATGCTTTTTATGATTAATCTCTTTTGATAGTCTATTAAGTATTCTCAAAGAAAAATTGGATGAAGTGAAATAAGCATGGACGATTTTACTCAAGATTATTACAATATAGAGCAAGACTATTACAAAGGAGAGATAAAGCTCAAGTCCACTAAAACAAATGGGAGAGTTTTTAAGTGCTGAGGTGAGGTTGGAAAACAGGAAAACTACTGGAGGACATTTGGGAGGGAAATTTCTTAATGAGATTAAGTCATCTGTGTTTGTCAACTGGTGCTCAAGGAAGTTAGACTTCTTTGAAGCCTTCCACAGAGACTCTTCTCTTGTACAGAAACTGGGAGATTGGGGATGCTGTTTTTTGATATATGTATTTCAAAGGGATGGATCTCAGGCACTTGAGAAAGATACTACTGGGGTTAAAACTGGCAAGATACTGGGAGAATATTTACATCTTGAAAGGGCAGAAAAAGAATTTGCATTTCCGAGTTTTCTAGAATAAATGCTCAAAGAAAAGGTAAGAAAGGGGCGTATAATCCAGAAAGATACCTATCTAAAATTTAGTCAAACTGAGGATAATGTTAAAACCATCTTGATCAGTATAAATTTATTTCATCGTTTCAGTGGTTGCTTTAGTATACATCTGAAATTCATCATTCTACCTTTAAGTAACCTTATGCCACTTCAGGTACTGTATGAGAAACTCATAATTGCATATTTTCATTAAACCATTTCAATTGTTTGTACTACTGGTGTAATGTATTTTATTTTTATGTACGTTGTAAACCCCATACTCTATTGTTATCATCTCTGTTTAAGCATTCAATTATATTTTAATAAGATTTATTTAATAAAAAGTTAACTATATACAAAATTATCTTTATTGCTTTGTCTTCCTTTCTATAAATCCATATTTTGGCATGGTATCATTTCCCTTTAGCATAAATGACTTTCTGTAACATTCTTATAGTGTAGATATCTGACTTCTTTTAGATTTGGATAGTTTATGCATCATTTATTTTGTTTTGTTTTCTACTTTGATAACCTTTTTTGTTTGTTTTGTGCAGTTTCCAATCTATTAATCTCCTTGAGTGTAGTATTATCATATGCATTATAATTTTCATCTCTCAGGAGCTCAATTTGTGTATTTTTCAACATCTTTAGTGCTTTTACTTAAGTTTCTGAACTTATGAAATATAGACATAATAATAGTGTTAATGCCCTAGCCTTCTAGTTCTAACATTTCTGTTACCTTTGGGTCTGTTTTGATTGATTGGTTTTTCTCATTATTATGAGTTGCATTTTTCTGCTTTTTTGTATGCCTGGTATTTTTTGTTTGGATGCCAGATGTTGTTAATACTTTTTTGTTGTTGGATATTATTTTGTATTGCCATTTTTGTGCTTTGCCCGTGCAGTTATTTGGAACTAATTTGATTCTTTTGTGTATCGCTTTTAAGGTATTTGGCTAGATAATAGCTCAGTCTGAATAATCATCCTCACTACCATTACTAAAGTCTCTGAATCCTTTATTTAATGTGAGTCATGATGTTTCTTGTCTAAGAGAATGACGTCCTGTGTGAGCACTGGATATGGTTCCCTCTACTCCTCTCACATGATTCTTTCCACTGTCTTAGGTTGTTCCCCACAGCATGATCAACTGATTAGTAATCAGATACATTCACAAAGGGGTTCATCTTGAGGTCTTGAATTTTCTCTCTGTTTATATATTTCCTCTCAGGAACTTTGTTATTCTTAAGATGTGTTAGTTTCTATGTTCTCTCAGTTCCAGCTCTAAAATTAACATGCCTGCCAGGCTCCAATGGCATTCCTCTCCCTTTACCTACCATTGGTCAGAAACTCTATCAACGGAGTAAGCTGATATAGTTTTAGGGCTTGTTTGTTTCCCACTTCTCAGTGCTGATCATCTTTAATATCCTGATGTTTGATCCTGATGTCTTGAAAACCACATTTTAAAATAATTTTATTTTTGGATTGTTTCAAGTATAAGATTAACTCCATCTCGGCCAGTAGTAGTTTCATACATATTTTTTTTTGTTACTGAGTGTGCAATGAAATCCATTTTTACTTAGTTTCCAATATAGAATTTTCAAGCTGAGTAAGGAAGATATATAACCACGTAGGAGAGGCACTTTTGTTATTAACATGATAGCCTCAAAGAATATGAAAAAAAAATCTGTTTAATGCTAAAAGTTTTTATCTTGCCATTAATTGATTTCTTTCAGAAAGTTTTTTGTAATTTACTTAACTTTTCCAATACTTTTTAATACATATTTTGCCAGGAAAGAAGAAAAGAGCATTCTGTCAGAAAGAAATCCCAGCACGTTGGTCATATCTATTTTATTTTGAATGGCCTGTTGCTTTAAAGTCTATAGAGTACTGTATTTATAAGACAAACAGGATTTCATTTGAAAGAAATGATCTGATTGGCAACAGATTCTGTATCTGACTGCAGACACAAACCGTCATTGCATACGATTTTTTTTTTTTAAGATTTTATTTATTTATTCATGAGAGACTCCGAGAGATAGAGGCAGAGACACAGGCAGAGGGAGAAGCAGGCTCCATGCAGGGAGCCGGACATGGGACTTGATCCCGGGTCTCCAGGATCACGCCCTGGGCTGAAGGCGGTGCTAAACCGCTGAGCCACCCGAGGCTGCCCTCCATCCGATTTTTAAGCAATAGTAGGACCAGTGGGGTTTTTTGTACTTGGACTCAATAACCCAGTTCCCTGGCTGCATAAATCTATGAATACATTTTAAATTAAAGCTATATTAGAATATCCATTTTGCTGTGAATCTCAGTATTCTCTGTAACACCGGGAGGCTGCCTTACCATCCAAAAGGTAAAGGACAATGTCCTATATATTGAGATTGGTATGTATCAGTAAAAGAATTTTATATGAAGATCGACTTAAATATCTCAAAACTTGTTTTATTAAAACTAATGAAAAATGGCATGGTGGAATTAATTATCTTCATGAAACAAATTTCATAAATTATATGTAAACCAAAACACAGTTATAATTCTGCATACAATAAATACAACTCAAAATAAGATTTTTATGCAAGTGAAGCAGAACTACCATTATTTCTAAACTGAAAGCACTTGCCACATCCTCCTCAAAATCACAGCTTCCTTCATGAAAACAAAGGGATATGCCTATGTGTATATAAAGCACTATTTCTACATGTAGAGAATAGAATCACAGTCTGAAAGAATTCTATTATTCATCTCAATCTACATCTTTTCGACAAGTTCAATTTTAGAGGTAAAAATTGCTTTGAGATTCTTTTTTTCCAATTTCTCTGGAGGCTTCTTTTTGAAGTTTGGGAGAATACCAAAATGTTACCCTTTGTTTTTTTTTTGCTTTTTGTTTTTTTATAGCTATGTGTACCACAAGAGTCCACATATTCTACTTTGAAGCTATGCTTTCTTCTGTTTCTTGCTGTTTATACCTTCTTGTCTGGCTTGCTTTTGTGTCATTTTAACTCATTTTTTCTTTTAGTTCTTTATCTGTGCAATTCCTTGGAGTCTTATGCTGAAAAGATACGACTTGACTCCTAGCTTTCAAAAGTCAGAAGTGAAATGAGCTTAGGAACTTGAGATATCCTAGTGCCAACTGCAAAAAACTTTCCTAAATGCTGCAGTAGGGGCAGTGAAATACAGAAACCTGTTAAAACACGATAACATAATAAAATGATGGGAAATACTGACTGAAATATTAGAAAAGAGACCCAACATTAATTTAATGGATTGTAGCTGCATTACTGATTTTGTTCCTGAGAACATGCTTGAAGGACAGTAAAATCCATTATTCTACAAAAGCATTTTAAAATCCAGTTATAAACCATATCATAGTAAAATTCTTGGAACATAAGTAACTTGAGAAGATGTGTTTTATTTAATTTGATATCAAAAGTAAGAAAAAAGTAGAGTTCAACTATAAACTTTGGACTTTAAAATTTGTAGGCCAAGTTACAAATTAAAACTACTACAGAATTTTCTGTTATTAAAAGTAAGGAGAACCTGAATGGCTCAGTCAGTTAGATGTCTGACTCTTGGTTTCAGCTTAGGTGGTGATCTCGCATCATGAGATTGAGCCTTACATCAGACTCTATGTTCAGCGCAGTCCCTCATCTTCCCCTTCTGCCCCTTTCCCTGCTCACATTCTCTCTCTCTCTCAAATAAATAAATTAGATCTTAAAAAATAAAAGTAGTAAATGTTGAAGAATTACCTATAAAGTATGTACTATTTTAGTTAACAGCCAGTTAGCTCCTGCACTTTATGGTATTGACATGTTAGCCGGTCATAGAGTATACACATTATAATAATGTATGTTTAGCATAATATAAATTCTTAACATTATTTAGCACTTTAAGAAAATAGCAATGCCAAACACAGATGGACAACTAATGAATTCTTCTTGTGAGATATAGCATTTAAGTTCATCAAGAGATTAAAAGAATACAAAAGAAAACCTCAAAAAACTAAAACAACAACAACAAAAAACTTTGAGCAAAATACAGTGTTTGTAAGCTCAGGAGAAAACTAGAACAGTTCTGAAGTAACGAACTCCATGTGTATAATCTTGGGGTCATCTAGAATTTAAAAATACATGTCTCTTTTAAAACTTGCTTCCAGCCACTTCTATGTGGATCCTGCATACTCAACTGATAGGACCAAGCATGAATAATATGCTATAATATATTTCTTCGATCTTATGCTATCTAGAAACTTAAGGCACTTCGTTATATTTGAGTTTCTGTAAGCCATTTCTGAAAGGGGATGCTTATATTCAAGCACAGAGACTCTGCAAAAAGACACCATGGTGCATATAGCCTTGAACGTGCTTGAGATTTAGAGTCAGGAATCCTTAGATTCAGATTCTGGTTCCACCACACATAAATTCTGTCATGTGAGATAAATATTTGACTTCAACAAATGCTGGATTTCTCATATATAAGATAAGAATATCTCTAGGAATAAAGACACAATAAAGACACAATATAAATATACAATGTTTGAAAATATCTCATGTTGTACTTGATGGATACATACTTGTCATCTGTACATTTTATTCTCTTTGTGCTACTCAGTAAAACACTACAAAAGGATCTTCAAGTATATCTACTGACTAATTTACATCTAGCTTCAGTACTTTATTCATCCCCTAGTTGTATTCAAACACCATAAATCAAGATGTTCTTATGCACTATTCATGACCTCCATTCTGAAGGCCAAATTTTGAATCCTGATAAATATGAATATGCACACACACATTACTGGTTCATTATATGACAAAATCCACTGTCAAATCTGTATAACACAACAATCTTGGCTTTCATTCTACTATAACATACACTACTTTTTTTCTGAAGTACAGATATTTAAACCTGCCTGGTATTATTAACCTGCCTGGTATTAGTAACATCCACACCGGCAAAGCTATAAAAGTTCTTTCTTTTTTAAGATTTTATTTATTTAAGAGAGAGAGAGAGAGGCAGAGAGAGAATCAGGTTCCATGCAGGGAGCCTGAGGTGGGACTTGATCCCAGGTCTTCAGGATCACGCCCTGGGCTGCAGGAGGCACTAGACCGCTGAGCCACCTGGGCTGCCCTAAAAATTGTATTAAAAAGTTTACTGACAAATAGCATGCTACAATAGATTCTTTCCATGTAGAACAGTTGGGAAAAGGATGTCTTGTCATCCTTTAACTAAACTACACATTAAAAACTCTAGACTATATTGAATTGATGATTTAAAGGGATCCCTGGGTGGTGCAGTGGTTTGGTGCCTGCCTTAGGCCCAGGGCGCGATCCGGGAGACCCTGGATCGAATCCCACATCGGGCTCCCAGTGCATGGAGCCTGCTTCTCCCTCTGTCTGTGTCTCTGCCTCTCTCTCTCCCTCTCTCTCTCTGACTATCATAAAAAAAAAAAAAAAAAAAAAAAGTTAAAGATGCTCTAGCGTGAATATAGATTAGTAATAATGGAATGGTTCGTCTGATTAATCCATTCACAGATAACCATTAAAAACTCTGGAAAAATTATATAAAAATAGCCATTTGAAGGTTAAAGAATGATTTAAAGATCAACCCCCTCAAAATGCAGAAATTGAAGGGAAAAAGACACTAGAAGAAATGAAACTACTGAGATTTGCCTTTACAAATCTTATGCCTGTGAGAAATACAGTCCTGACTGCAATATGAGCAGAAAATGTGCTCTAAAATCTATATGTAAACTCTGCATAAATCTTTGATAAATGTTTGATTAATGAACTGCATCTATTTAGAAGAAACTTCGAATTTCCCAGAAAAAAAACCAAAACAAAACAGCTGGAAGTCTTAAAAAAAAAAAAAGAGTAGATAGTTCATTTGTGGCCCACCAGAGGGTAGGTAGAGTTTTGTTATGTGAATTGAATAGAATTCCTGTCCTTGCCATCTAGTACATAAAATCAACACTACTGAAAGGGAAATAACAGAATTCAGTTCTCTACAATTACTATCCACAACGATAAGCCTCATAAATAATCTACAGGAAATGACGGGAATAGTGAGTGAAGAGAAGTATAATTTATGTATGCAAATGGAAACTATAGGAACAAGGACTAAATGGTTAGTATACAAAATAAAACACAATATATGAAATGAAAAATTACCCTCAGTTTACTAGCAGATCATAGATGGCAGAAGAAATATTGATACACTTGAACACAAAATACTGACATTATCTAATCAGAAGAACAGAAACACAAAGAGGAGACAACAGAAAGACAAAGACACAGATTTTTTTTTTTAATGAGATGAACTTCAAAGGCTAATGGGACAAAATGAAAAGGTCTAATGAATTTTTATTTGGTAATCTAGAAGATAGAGAAAATGAGCATGAAATGATTTGAAAAATATATTTGCATATTTCTTAAATTTGGTGAAAAACAATTACTTGCAAATCAAGAATCTTTGTGAATCCTATACAATATACAAAGGAAGCCATGTATAGGTAGCCAAAAACCAGCTAGAGGAAAGTCTTGAGAACAACTAGAGGAAAATATATAATTTGCATATATAAGAAAAGTGATATAAATATAAACTTACCTCTTTTCAAAAAACAATGGAGACCAAAAGACAATGGCCCCATCTCCTAATATCATTACTCTTGGGAGTTAGGATTTCACTGGAGGGGTATAAATATTCAGATCATAGCATACACTATGTAACCTTTTCAGATTGGATTCTTTCACTTAGTAATATGCATTTAAGTTTCTTCATGTCTTTTCATTATATGATTTTTTTAAAACATTTTATTTTTTTAAGTAATCTCTATACCCAATGTGGGGCTTGAACTCACAGCACCAGATCAAGAATCACATGCTCCACTGACTGAGCCAGCCAAGTGCCCCTGTATGATTTTTAGAGTAGTGAAACTGTACTATAGTGATTTGGGCACTTGTCATTATTCATTTGTCCAAACTCATAGATCAGTAGTGAATTATGATGTAAACTATGGAACTATGGACTGTGAATAATTATGATGTGTTATTGTAGGTTCATCGATAGTAGCAAATGTACCACTGTGGTGGGGGATGTTGATAAACGGGGGTGGCTATGTATGTGTGGGGTAAGGGGGTATATGAAAAATTTTTGTACCTCTTGCTCAATGTTATTGTGAATTTAAAACTGCTCTAAAAATTAAGTCTATTAAAATGTAATATATTCAGATAAGTTCTATGAAGAATATTATAGGTGAGGTTATGAAGAATAATATAGGTTAGGTTATGAATAGGTATAGGGTACTATTAAATAGTGTTATCAGAGACCTTTCTGATGAGGTGACATTTGAGCAGAGTCTGATGTTAGCATGGAAGTGAACAAGTGGGTATTTCAAGGAGATTTATCCAAGGCGAGAACAATAGCAAAGGGCCTGAATTTGGAGTATGCTATTATTTTAATGTACTCTCCAATTCTGCTCAGTAAATATTATTGACCATATGTAATGACCTACAATGGTGCATTGTACCCTGCACCTACAAATTGATAAATTAACTCATAACACTTGCAAATAAAGTTTTACCTAAGAATTATTATATAAAGAGTTAGATTATAATTCAAAAGAAGCTATAGACATTTGCAATAACAGGAAATTTTGGACACAGATGTAAATTGTAATAAATCATTTTTTAAAAACATTTTCCTAGTTTCTAAAATAGCATAAAAACTGTGAAAAAATCCATTGCTTTGAAACTACACTTTCAAATTTTAAAAACATTTTCATATGAATTTTGTTATTTTCCTGCCAGTTCTCCCATGGATTAGAGGGGGAGAATAGTAGCGCTTACTTCACAACAAATGGCCAAAGTGTTCTCAGTATTACAGACCTATATGAATTACCCATAGCACAAATGTCTGTGTCTCCATGAAATGCTTTGAGTTCTTATTATGAGACAAGTATTTTATATTTTCTTTTTTAATCACAGTACTACTATACAACAAGTGTTATTTTATTGCTGATAAAACTGAAGATTAGAAGAGTTATTTAAGACTAGGATGACACAGTTGTATGTATATAATGACTTTGAACCTCCAGTTATTATGACTATGTCATAGACATAGATTTATATTGATTTGTAATATTATATTCATTGAAAAAGAAATATATTTAATTAGTATACTTAATGAAAATTTAAGTATGCATAATATTGCTATTGATATCATTAGTCCCAGGATCGACTCCTACAATAGGCTGGCAAAAGACAAACTATTTTAAAGAATGTGACTGAGATGCACCCTTCTTCTTGTTCTGCTTCGTATGTCTCTGTTGTGTGCCTAAGGTAGAAGGCACACAGTAAGGAGGCTGCATAGGCTAGATCCTAAGCAATATGAGCCTTTTGTCAATTTTAGCATAACTCACCAGGGAACTACCCTGAGGTATAGAAAAATACTACAAAGCAATAAAATGTTAGCATTTACTGGACTTAAAGACACAAAAAGGAGTCAAAGCTTCTATAATGACTAATGCAAGAAAATATTCAGTTGATACTCACTCTATCTCAATCACTGTGCTTGGGAATTTTACAGTTATTTTATTATTTCAGTAATCATTAAAGTAATTATTTGAGTCACATTTAAATATAAGGAAACTGAGCTCAAGAAGATTTCCTAACTTGCAAAGATAATGTATAGCATAATGTAATTTGCAACATATTTTACTTTCATTCCATATTCACTGTTCTTTTTACACATTATCATTGCCAAATCTTTCTAATTGAATTAATGAATATGTGAAGAATCTATGTGAAAGGATTCACACTTTCCTATGCTGTTGTGGTAAAGATTTGTTGTTTTCTTTTTAGGATTTTTTTCCCCAGGAAATGAAAATCAACACCTTAGATAATTAGAATGTTATTTGGGTCATTATGGTGTACAATAAAGATAAATGTTTAAATCATATATTTTTATCCTTTGTATTTAAAAGCCTCAGAGGATCTCAAGTAAGAAGAAAATAAAATATATCCTAAAATATGATTCAAGAAATAGTGTCCTTCAAAAAAAGTTATGTGTATGGGATACCAAAATTTAAATTATGGCTAATTTTGTTCAATGTTTCATAGAGAAATAATCACTGCCTAAGTTGTATAGAAGACAAGAAAAAAAAATCTTATCAATTATAATCACCTTTTTTTTTTTTTTACCTAAATGAGAAACCCAAATATCACTGAGAAAAAAAAGAGCTAAAAATGGCAAATATTTTGTGTATTAACATTCATGATATTAATAATAGGGAGGAAAGAATTATTAAGGAGTGCCTGAGTGGCTCAGTCAGTTAAGTTTCTGACTCCTGATTTTTGTTTTTAAAGATTTCATTTATTTATTCATGAGAGACACACAGAGAGAGGCAGGGACATAGGAAGAGGGAAGAGAAGAAGGCTCCATGCAAAGAGCCTGATGTGGGAGTGATTCTGGGACTAAGTAAACACGCCCTGAGCCATCCAGGCATCCTGACTCTTGATTTTGGCTCAGGTTATGATCTCAGGTTCCTGAGATCCAGCCCTGAATAGGCTCCATGCTTGGCAAGGAGTCTTCTTAGGATTCTCTCTCTTCCTCTCCTTCTGCCCTCTTCCCACTGGCTCACATGCACACACACTCTCTCTCTCTCAAATAAATAAATACATTTTAAAAAGAAAATAATTATTAGTATAAGACCATTAGGATTCCAGAGTTTTATGTCTTCGAATATTAAATAATTATAAATAAGCTAAAGAGTAGTCTCTGAAAGAAATGGCCATAATATTCTGATACTTAATGGGCTAATTTTAATTTATATTATAAACTAAAAAAATGCAAACTGTGAAAATTCAAATTGTAAAAGTATAGAACAATTTATGCATATGCTTATAAGAATTTTACCTTAAAAATTAAAAAGCACATATAACAACTCATACACACATAAACATTAGGCCCACATTACTCATTAATTTAATGTAAATGCAAACAAACAAACAAAAATGTTTAGGATGACAATTATAAAATATCTTCTGAAATACCCAGAGAGAGATAAGTTTATTTTGAGATGCCTTTATCAGAGAGATCTGTCCCTTTGGTTAATACATAATAGTTTACTCTGTCAAAAGAGTCTGTTAATCCCAACAAAAATGAAATGTGAATAAAAACATAAAAAGTCAGTTTAAATAACAGATGTGATTGCAGAAGGACCTAAGTAGATTTAGTTCTTAAAATTTGAGAAGATACTTTAGTATCTATCTGTAGTTTGGGCACTACAAAAGTAGTGCCCAAACTAATCTTGGACATTTCAAGATCATTTTTTTCCAGAAGAAAGTATGAAATCTTATTGATAATTCAGGACATGCTTATTTGTTTTCAGTTATAAAAGCTTTTTTTGTTTGTTTTGTTTTGTTTTGCTCTTCTTTAATGCATATGTCTATGGGAAAAAATTGCCACCTTGGAAAGAAGCAAACCTCTCAAATACATAATAGTTTTTCACATTGTATATATTTTAAAAATTTCCTTCTTGAGAGCACAAATTATCAAATTTTGAGGGTATATTTCATATTTAAAATATCATGCCAAAATTATTATGGGAGTTCATAGTGTCATGATAAGAAATGTGAACAAAAATATTGGGCAGAAAATAATAAGAATAGTAGCAAATAGAACATGATAAGTAATTAAAGCTATATCTTATGTTTTGAATTAGCTGTTTTTTCCCTGGTATTTTTTCTTAAGATTGTATTTATTTATTCATGAGACACAGAGAGAGAGAGAGAGAGGCAGAGACACAGGTAGAGGGAGAAGCAGGCTCCATGCAGGGAGCCCGACGTGGGACTTGATCTCTAGGATCAAGTCCCGGACTAAAGGCAGCGCTAAACCGCTGAGCCACCCAGGGATCCCCTTTCCCCTGTTATTTAAAAGCTAAATCTAACTTGGATTCACTGGACACAAAGGACATGGGAAGCAGCCTATCTTGGTCCCAACTCTAGTTCTTGGTCTTATTATCTATTAAATTTAGGATAGTTACTTTGGCTTCCAGCACCTCTGATTTCTCAACCCTGTAATGCAATGCTAATAAAACCTAATAAGGGGTTGGGGGTGGGCACCTGGGTGGCTCAGTCCATTAAGTGTGCAGCTCTGGGTTTTGGCTCAGGTCGTGATCTCAAGGTGGTGAGATGGAGCCCACTCAGCAAAGAGTCTGTTTGTCCCTCTCCTCCTGCTCCTCCCCATGCTCTTTCTCTCTCTCTCAAATAAATAAAATATCAAAGAAGAAAAAACCTAACTGGGAGGACATTTATGTGAAATAAACTTTGAAATCACTTAAAACAGTGTCTTGCATATAATAATCATGCAATAAATGTAACTCTATTATTAGCATTGTTGTTGGTAGTTGTAGTAGTAATAAGAGTTAGCAGTAGTCTAGAGAACAGGAGAAGACACTGTTCTTAAATCTTAAAATTAAAGATTTACTCAAAAGGGACGCCTGGGTGGCCTCTGTAAAGCAAAAAGGAACTTTCTTTACACATCAGATTAAGATGTGTAAAGAAAGTTCCTTTTTGCTTAAGATGTGTAAAGAAAGTTCCTTTTTGCTTTACAGAGTAACATTCACAGGTTTCAAGATCAGGATGTGGGTATCTTTGGGATATTATTATTATATCTTTTTAAATATTCTTAGTTCTCCAACAGATGATGATGATGATGATGATGATGATGATGATGATTATCTATAATTTCAATAAACAGTCAAATTGAATCAAGATCTTTTTTTGGTTATTTTTTGAGAAAAATAATTTACTTTTAAATAATGCTAACCCTTTGAAAAAAAGATAGGTTACAGAAAGTTGGGTTGTTTCATAGCAACATAAAAAGTAATGTGATGCTTTATAACACATCCTTTACATGTCAATCTTTCTACTTCTATAATCATAAAGTTAGAATAATAAAATGTCATGTGTATATATCTACAGTCAAATGGGAATAATAATTCTGTTTTCATTGCCTGCCATCAGGTAATCCTACTAGATTTAGGAGGGGTTGGTAAAGAAATTAAGCAAAGTCACATTTATTTCTAACATACTGAGTATAAATTGTAACATGGCAATTTTTGCCAGATTCCCACAAGAAACCAAATACCTCCTCCTTTTTCCTAGGCCAACTGGCCATTCTTCTGTTGAAATCTGGTTAAAAGCATGGATTATGCACGCTTAGTGATCTATACAGAAAAAATGACAGTAACCTGAATTCCAAATACCAGTGACTATAATCTTCAGCATTGCCTCAAGGAGCACCTCAATCTTTGAACCTTTATCTTGTTGTTTTGTACAGGACATTCTCTGTATTAATTTGTTGTGGTTATAAAACAATTAGCAAAACAGTTTACATCTGTACTTGTTTTCCATTCTATACTTCTCTGCCCCATATTTTTTTCTTAAAATCCGTTTCTTTAAAAAGAAATAATAATCTGTTGGGAAAGTGAAAAACAATAAAAACAAACCAACAAACTGAAAAATGAGAGTCAGGGCCAGTATTTATTCCCAGGGCTGTATTTTTACATATTTGACCTCGCTTAAGCCTCCCAACCACCTGACATAGGCCGTAAAGCTCTTGCTGCAGATGGAGACGCTACAGCTCAGCCTCTTGAAATCTCTAAGTAGCAGAGGTAGCATTTGAGCTCCGTCTGGCAACAAAGGACTGGTGTCCTACGATGTTGTTTTTATTTTCTAGCATTGAATCCCTGTGTTATTACTTGCATTATTACAAATTACATTTGTCTTTCCACAAGTGTAATTTTCTTCTAGATCACCATGGTCAGGAGCCTTGTTTAGAATTTAAAACAAAAGCCAATTTTCAACTGGAGACCATTCAGATATTAATCTAAGGTAGGCATAAGATCTGGAAATAATAATAATAGTAATAATAATAATAATCAATAATAATAATAATGTGTTATTTTAGATCTGAATTAATTCTCATCAAGGAATTTTCTTCTATAGGTATCAAAACTGCTTATATTTTTAAAAATATTTTATTTATTTGAGAGCGAGACAGAGAGAGCACAAGTAGGAGGAGGGGAAAGAGAGAAGGACAGAGAGAAGCAGACTCTCTGATGAGTGGAAAGCGTGTCTCAGGTCTTGATCCCAAGACCCTGAAATCATGATCTGTGCTGAAGTCAGATGCTTAACTAACTGAACCACCCAGATACCTGAAAACTCCTTGTATTTTTTTTTATTTTATTTATATATTCATGAGAGACAGAGAGTCAGAGACATAGGAAAAGGGAGAAGCAGGCTCGCTGTGGGGAGCATGATCAGGACTCAATTTCAGGACCCTGGGATCATGCCTTGAGCCAAAAGCGGATGCCAAACCACTGAGCCATCCAGACATTCCAACTCCTTGTATTTTTTAGAGTAAATTCTTCAAAGGGCCAAGTAACAGACTTTTAGAGTTATATAATTAACAGTCTGAAAATTGAATATTCTATCTTATTTTCCATATTCTCTGATCCTCTTGAATTCTTGCTTCTCATTACTTCTAAAATTATCTGCTTAAATTGATCTTTTATTATCTAAATTTTGAGAAAGCTAGTTAAAAATACTAGCTGTATTTAAAGTTGGAAAATAGTAGAAAATATTACCTGAAATGAATGTTTTTTAAACACATGATTTTTTTCCTGAGATATATACTCAAGGTAACTCATTTATTTTCAAAGATCACCTTTGGATTTTTCATGATGTCTTGGAGGTATTTAGAGCATATTGAAAATATTAATTATATGAGAGCCAATGAGCTCTTGGCTTGACATTTCCATGGGAAGCCTTAATGTTTATTTACTGTCTTAGTGTTGTCACATGTATGTTAGCCTACTTTTTTTGTAAATAATTATAAAAGAGATCAACTTTTTAGAATTTTGAGACCATTATTTTGACACTTGACTGTAGAAGAAAAGTACATCAAATGCAGTCTAGAAAAGTATAGCATCAAGACCAGCAAAGTCATATTAAGGAGAATGTGTGGTATATTTAAACTCTACATGAAATTCAAGGATATAAATGTTCTTTAAAATTTAACATTTCATATTATCTCTTTAATATGAAATCCCACTATATGTGACAATATGGATAAACCTGGAGGACATTATGCTAAGTGAACTAAGCCAGTCACAAAGGACAAAAAAATCTTGCTTTATTGGACAAATATAGGGAATAGCACTATTCTGCTTTAAAACCTGTGTCAAAAATAAATAAATAAATAAATAAATAAACAATAAAATCCATGTCATTGTGTTGCTACACTTCAAAAAAGAAAATTTTAACAATTAAAAAAGAAAGAAAGAAAACTCTTCAGCATTAATAGTTCCTTTACTTTATGAAGAATTCTTTCTCTCCCCAGCCCTTGGCTACCTTGGGAATGGTTTCAGTAGTGTCTCATGCCTCCCCAACACAGAAGCTTGAGTTAAATCAAATATAACAGGAGATTCTTTGCTATGTATTCTACACTTTTCCTCAGCCCCTATTTCATCCAATCATAGATAAGAATTTACCCTTCTGCAAGTGCTGGTTTGGACTACTGAGTATTCTTTCTCTTATAACCAAATTACTTATTCCTCCTTGTGTAGGCCAAACCCAGATAATTGATATCAGGGATATTCATAAACTATCATCTTTGTGAGAAATAAAAACCTGAGCTTCCTCTCTAGGAGAACGGTATCTTTCACATCAAAACTGTTATGAGAATTCTTTACAAATGAGAATTATCTGTATTTTGAATTCTTTACAAATGAAAAATGTCTGTATTTTGAAGGATTCTTGAATCCTCTATACAATGTATAACTGGGAAATAGATTTCCTTTCCAATAGACCGATATACTTGTACTAAAGACATATGTAAAACTACATCAGCAAAATCTGGTGCAGTGAAGCTTAAGAGCAATAATTTCAATGATTTGTAATTACTTTTGTAAAAAAAATCAATTCAGTGTTACTAATTATATAATAGCACTCTTTAATTTTGGAACATGAACCCCACCACTATTTCCATACTTAAATGTTGTTTCGGAATCATATTTAAAATATATTGCTATTATATACATTATATCCTCTGGGTTGCTGGGAACCCAAGGAAGGCAATTATTTTGAATGGGATTTGACTGGCAGAACTATGAAAATAATCACTATCTGTACATTCCTTAATTATATAACCACTTTTGGCTTTTTCCACTTGTAATAATATTAATTATTATTAATAATATATATTGCCTAAAAGGGAAAGAAAAGAAATAGAAACGAACCTCAGTATGGTTATATAATTTCAGTGCTCAATTCAAGGGACAAATAATTTAGTCTTTATTATGTATAATGTGTTATGATAGTCATAGTAGTGAATGAAAAATTATATAGGCATTATCCCTATTTTGATTAAAAGAATATTTGAGTAGGAATAATTATAAGCAACACAGAATTAAGAAATGAATATAACAGGCACAAATAAATACTGTAGATTCTTAAAAATTCTTATGTATGTTGAAGTCATTAGAGAAGTTAACTTTGAGTCCAAAATAAGAATAGAATTTGACCACACACTATTGTGTATGTATGTGTGTTTGTGTGTATATGAGAGAAGACATCAAGATACTAATAGTGTGTTTTCAGAAAATCATGAGCATCCAAGATTATAACAAGAACTAAATAGAGTGCATAATCTGAGAGTTAGGTTAAGATCAGTAGCAGAACATTTGGCATAGTATGCTAAGTATTTGAATATTTACTGTTAAAATATTCACAAATAGATATAGAGAAAGTCTTTAGCATAAACAAAGTGAACCTTAGAATATTAACTCTGCTGATTATAAAAAGTCATTTTATTGAAAAAAAAAAGAGGCTGCCTAACATAAGTGAAATAAGAATTTATTAGAAAGTTTGAAAGGACTCATAAACAGCATTAAAACTTGAAAAACTAGGTTTAGAATCAACTATGGCATTTCTGGAGATGATTGTGTAGGTATCTAACAAATGTAATATTAAAATAACAAATCAATCATTTTAAGAATCAATAATAATCATAATAATAGGTTCTGAATTGGGAGTTGGGAAGCTGAATTTGGTATACTGATTTGACTTCATAGGACATGTAATTAATAGATACTTAAGATAGAACTGGGGGAAAATTTGAGACAGTTTAACAGAGTCTATATATACATATATATGAAATTAAATGATTAATCAAAATGAAGAGATCTTATAACGTTTTAAATCAAATGTTGAGATTAATAACTTTAAAAAGCAAGATGAAACAAATTTCAACTAAAACTTATGGAATTAGGAATATGCAATTTGTGCTAATTTCTTCTATTTAAAATGTTTACCTAGTCTTTTTCCAATTTTCAGAGTAAACATAATTACTTATTTAAAATTAATTTAATCTATTAACATGATGGTACTGTTATTTATAAAATTAAATCATACATTAAGGTTTTTTTTTTTTTTGAGAAATGCATCATTTTCTTGCCCCAAGCTTCCTCACTCTCATTAGTCTTCCTCCCCCAAAGCAAATTATTTTAGATTTTCCTACTGCCAGTGCTTTTTGCATTTTCAAGTTTTTATTTTTATACATTTTTAAAAAATTTAAAGCATAATTACCACAAATTACAAAGGACTAAACAGGACTAGAATAATGAATGAATCATTTCAGCCAGGAAAGCAGATACTCTCAATAATATTAATGTTCTAATACAGGCTCATTCAAGTATTTTACATTTTTGACCCTTCTAAATATGATTTAGCTATCTTATTTGACCTTCTTTTCTACTTTCTTTCCTCTCAATGTCATCATATTAAGTCTATAGCAATATTTAAAAATTTTCCTATGCAGATAATATCTATAGCTAAACATCTTATTGAACTACCATCATCAATTCTTTCTTTATGTTTTCTGGAAGATATTCAGTACTTTCTTTATTAATTTGCTTTTCTCTATGCTTATTGCCGATTCTTGCTAAAACTCTTTAATAACTGCTCAATTTTCCACAAAGCCAATTTCCTCAAACAGTTCATTAGATTCGAGTTTTGCTTGGTAACATTCCTCCTAGATAATTCCTATTAAGGTTGATTACTCTCTTGGTCTCTGATGAATAATGGTAATCTCAGGACATCCATCAAAGGGGATCCATCCTTAAATTCCTTTGCCTGATCCCTGAATTAGAATCCAGATTCCTGAATTTCAAGTCTTCCATTCTTTGTTTCTTTGTTTATTTTTGGTTTATTCCATGTTTTAATGGAGCATATTTTCTGGTAACTTCATACAATTTAGAATATTTTGCAAATGCAAAGGGAGGAACTGATGTCAGCCTTCAGAGGGCTGTCTCATGGGTCACTGACCCCCTGAGAGTGTTACCATGTACACATGGTGCAAAGTGGCTCTCCTAGGATCTTTCTTCAACAGTACTTCAGAGATTTCCTGGATCTCTCTCCTGTGTCGGATTTTCTGTTTTCTTGCATTCTTATGAGTTCCACTTGGATTACTATGGTGAAAGATATCTTCCAGTAGGCCTCCTAGAAAATATTTTCCTTTAGTACCTATTTGTTTCATGGGTGTTTGGTTGGATGAATAACTTGGTTTTTGAAATTACTTTTCATCGACATTTTTGAAGGATTTACTGGATTACCTTCTTGTTTCCAGGGCTCTTGAAGTTGAAGCCACGTGAAATGCTGATATTCTGTGTAACACAAGTTTTTCGTTGTTGTTTTTCTCTCCAAACATTTGTAGGACCTTTTCTTTTGCCCAATAGTTTGAAATTTTTTCATTGTTGTGCTTTTTTTTAAAAGATTTATTTATTTATTCATGAGAGACACACACACAGAGAGAGAGAGAGGTAGAGACACAAACAGAGGGAGAAGCAGGCTCTACAAAGGGAGCCTGATGTGGGACCAAATCCCAGGATTCCAGGATCACGCCCTGAGCGGAAGGCAGCCACTAAACCACTGAGCCACCCAGGTGTTCCTCATTGTTGTGCTTTGATGTTAGATTGTTTTCAACCATTTTGTTGAACATGGGATAAGACACATTCAATTCTTATTTCTACAATTATGCCATTTTTTTGACCCTTCACCATTTGTTTGATCTCTTATTTGGATTTTCCCCAACTTAGACAAGACTTTAATATTCTAAATATTTATACTCTTGTTTATTTTCAGTATTTTGTCCTTTTACTTTTATTTCCATAAGAGCTTTATATTCCAAATTTTCAATATACTTTTTTCAGTTCTGCTCTCATATTTGCATCTGCTAGAGCTGTTTTTCTACTATTTATTCATATAGCATCTAAATCTTGTATCGTAGATGCAACATTTTTCTTTCAAATTTATTTTCTCTGCATAATTTCTGCTTTCTTCAAGTTGTGTGTTTCCTTTCTATTTTGACTTTTTTCATGCATATTATTGGCTATCTTCAGATATATTGGTTGTGTCATCATGATTGAGAAATTAAAAGTATGACTTGAATTTCTGAGTATGTTTATGTACTTCATTCACTCTTACATATTCTAGTTACACCATTTTAAGAAAACCTTTCATGCTTGAGTTTCAACTTGAACTCATTGAATTATGCAGCATATACTACTTCACTGTCCTGACTTTAGTATTCAAATTTGACAGGTAGCGTTCTGGTAGCTCTTGGATGAAGAAGGCTTAGGGCCTCCATATTCTGTATCCAAAATTTACAGTCACTCATCCTTCTTTCTGTTTTAGTCCCCATGGTCTAAGCAATGCTGGTGGACCCCACTTGAAGATTTTATGTCATACCCTCTTCAGAGAATATGCTTATAGATTTTCCTGGTAGGAGGAACTAGCCTTCCTCTAGGATATTTGTATGGGGTAGGGAGAGAATATAAAGATTTGATTCTTTCTCAAATATTCTTTTTTTATCTTCTGGTGATACTAATTCATTACTCTAGTGGGTTTATGCTTCTTAAATACATTCCCTTTGATTGTAGCTTTAATAGATTGTGAGAGAGAGCAATGTCAGATGTATATGTTCAGTTAGCCATGGTAATTGAGAAGGACTTGCTTGCTTACTTGCTTATTTATTTATTTATTTAGAAATGTAGTGACAATGTATACAACTTGTTTGGTCTTAATCTTTATTAAGGTCTGCAGCACAAGCAAACATAAATAGGGAATAGGAAATTCCTATTCTTTTTCTATTATTTTTCTTATTCCCAGACAAGTTTTGTTGAATTAGATGTTAGTGTATACATTTGGCATTCCCATCTCCATGGCAAATGACTAGATATCTTTGAATGCCAAGGGACACATAGCTTGAAACCCATTCCATGGATGGTTGTTAGTAAACTCTCTATTCACCACCTCATTGATGGCAGACAGCCTTTCTTCTTGTCACCCTTCTTTGTGGGAGCCATATAAACCCAGAAACAGGGAGACTCAAAGAAGAATGGTACTAACCACTTCCTAGCTGGCCTCACTCTGCTGCGTTCTGGGTGCCCATGGGTACAGAAAGTCTGGCTGGAAAAATGCACCTGGGTCTGGGCAACCCAGCCCAGTCAAGCAGGGCATGTACAAACACACCCTCACATTTACTTTATCATTATTATTATTATTATTATTTTATTTTATTTAAATTTAATTAGTTAACATAGAGTATATACTTAGTTTCAGATATAGAGTTCAGTAATTCATCAGTTGCATATAACACCTAGTGCTCATTACCCTGAATTTACTTCAAAAAACAAATTTACAGTAGCCCAATATCCAATCTGCACTCATAGGAATTCAACCAGTTGAACATCAGGCCCTTTTATTTTTTTCTGACTTCATTCCTTCCCTGAAGGAAAGGGAGACCTCAATTGCTAGAATCCTCCAACATCTACCCTTTCTTCCTGTAATGGAAGAAAACATACTTACTTCTTTATTAAGATCAGGACCCTTCCGCTCATGAAAAGTAGGATAATGATTACATTGGGGAAGCTCATGGCTTATCAATACTCTTTTCTTCTCTTTTCCTTCACAGGGCTCCTGTCATGTTTTTTCTCCACAACTGTTAAAAAAGGGGTCTGAGTTTTACACATTTTCATGAGCAAAATTGTCAATTGGTATATTCTTTAGGGTCCATTCTGAATATATGAACATATGAAACTTCTATTGTATTGATTTTGCATGTTTTTACATATTATTTGGTTAATTTACATATTAATAAATAATTAGGGAAGTGCTGTTTTAAGTTTTTAAAATATGGTTGAATAAAATCTAAGGAAGAAAGTATCTTTTAAATTTTGGAAGTAGATTTCTTCTCTGCATGTTAGAATTGAACCGTTTTTTGCTTATTTGCTTAGATTTTTTTGGGAAATTCCACTAAGTTTATATAATCTAATGTCACATAGCTTATACGTGGAATTGCTGAGATTCAAAAAAGAAATGGCTCAGATTATTTTTGTAATTTAATTTTGATTTGACATGTTATGTTCACATGGACTATATAAATATTTTATTCATTTCAACCAAAAATATAGAAAACTATAAAGCCAATCTAATAATGAAATGTTTCTGTCATTCTTTATCCATTTTGATAGGTTGATAGACATATTTGAGACAATCATTATTTATAATAGTAACAAAAATTGAAAAATGTCTGATAAAATAGGCATCCTCTGTAACCTTATAGACAAAACAATCTTGTGGAATTTCCCACATATGTTTCATCGCTCAGATATTCAGATGCTCTTTTTATGATCACTTGTATGCCCTGAGTAGAATGTACCTTGCTAGTACTTTTCTTTTTCATTAGGAATTTTTCTTATACCAAAAGTTATCTCGAAAATGATATGAATATTCAAGTGATTTAAGTTTGATATATTTAAAAGGAATAAGATTACCATTCTGTGAAGGAATGGTTTAAATTATATATTGTGTTATCTTATATGTTATGTAGTATACATAGACATATTATATATATTGCATATATATTACATAGAACTCTCTTACCAGAACTATATATAATTAAATTATAGTGAGTTCAAAATTTATAATTATTTCTCTTCTCAAGTGCCATGGTTTGAAATTCGTTCTTTATCACCCTCAGTGGAATGAATATCTCCCAGTGTTCAGGTAATTTCACACCTCCCAGTGTGCAGGTGGTTTCTGATAAAAGATGTGTCCTCAGGGGTGGGGCAAGGTGGCGGAGAAGTAGGGTCCCCAAGTCACCTGGCCCCACCAACTTACCTAGATAACTTTCAAATCATCCTGAAAACCTACGAATTCAGCCTGAAATTTAAAGAGAGAACAGCCGGAACATTACAGAGAGAAGGGTTTTCACTTCTCACAAGGTAGGAAGGTGGAAAAAAAAATAAAAAAGAATCCAGTGGGGGAGGGATCCCCGGGAGGAGCCGGGCTAAGGGGGGCGGCTAGAGCCTCCAGGACAGGAAAGTCCAGCTGGGAGAAGCTGGAACTTTAAAAATCTGCACTGGATTCTTCCTGGATGGAAAGACACATGCAGGGAACTCGGGTGGGATCCCAGGAGGGGCAGTGGAGCCCCGAGGTTCCGGGGTCACTAACACAGGAGGTGCGCTCCGGGAGAGAGCGCCCCACACCCTGCAAGCCGATCTCGGTAAAGGGCTGGAGCCCATGCCCGGTGGCCCCGGGAGCAGCTCAGTGGTGGATCCAGGCAGAGGGGGCTGTGCGGCCCTGGGAGCGCAATTGCAGTGGCACAAGCCTGGGATCGCAGGGCCCGGGTGGACACAGCCCAGGATCCTACACTCCCCACCCCCCACAGGCGGAGGCGGGAGGGCACAGGACAGCGAGGACACTCCTGTCGCTGGGTGCCCCCGAGCTCTGCAGGTCAGTGCCCCCCACCCTGGAGCATCCAAGCCAGTGCAGATCGGGAGACTGCGGTAGTTACTGGGGAGCTGACTCCAGGGCTGGAGAGCTGGCCGCCGCCACTGTTGTTCCTCCTGGTGTCACCCTGTGCCTGGGACAGAGTGAAGCCACCAGGGACACAGGCCTCACGAGGTAAACAGCTCCCACTGAGCCCGGGACACAGTGGGGGGGCAGGGAAGCTCCCCCAGGTGCACACACCTGAGAATCAGCACAGGGGACCCCTAGCCAGAAGACCAGCTGGAAGGACAGGGGAAGAGCACGTTCTTGACTGAACAGTGCTGGAAAGCTCCAGGGAAAGTGGAGGGATTTACAGTATATAGAACCAGAGTGTACCCTTCCTTTTTTTTCTTCCTTTTTCCAGTACAACTCGTTTTTATATCAGACTGTGAATATCCAATTTTTTTCTCTTTTCCCACCTTAACTACAATAGTTTACCACCTCTTCTTTTTTAAGATTATTCCTTTTTGACTTTCATATTTCTACAATTACAAATCCTAGATATATTTTCCACTTCTAGATTCCCTTCAACATACTCAACCTAATTTTGGGAGATATACGAGATATGTTTTTTTGTGTGTGTGTTTTGTATTTTTTCTTTTCTCTTCCTCATTTTGTTCTACAATGGCAGAAGTTAATACCTTCTAAAATATAACCAGTGTGCACCGAGAACCAAGTGGTATACTGTGCTGCTTCATTCTGTGAGATTCCTCATTCCCATTTTGCCCCCTTCTTTTATCTCATTTATGTTTTGATGGTCAATGTTGAGGCCCTCTACAAGTATTTCTGGTTTATATAAATTTGGGACTGAGAATCTTCTAAAATACAGAACTTAATATACTCAGAAACAAGAGAATCACCCTCTAGAACCCCTCAGGTAGACTATATTCTCCCTCCACTAAAACTTTGTCACCACCAACATCACCCAGTCCCCCTCTCCCTTTTTTTCTTCTCCTTTTTTTTTTCCTTTTTTCTGTTTTTTATTTTTTTTCTCTTCTTCTTTAGGATTCCTGGCCTTTTATTTTTTACTACATTGTTTTAAAATTTGTTTTTCAATTTAGTGGTCCTTTTGTTTTACTTCATTATGATTTTTGTTTTTAATTTCTGGTCGCTGCCTCGGCAGAATCATCTAGGGTGAAAATTACTTAGGTCGTGGTTGATATTCTTGATGCAGTCCACTCACACAGCCACTCTGCACTAAGCAAAATGACTAGAAAAAAGAACTCACCACAAAAGAAAGAATCAGAAACAGTACTCTCTGCCACAGAGTTACAATTTGGATTACAATTCAATGTCAGAAAGCCAATTCAGAAGCACAAGTATAAAGCTACTGGTGGCTCTGGAAAAAAGCATAAAGGACTCAAGAGACATCATGACTGCAGAATTTAGATGTAATCAGGCTGAAATTAAAAATCAATTAAATGAGATGCAATCCAAACTGGAGGTCCTAATGATGAGGATTAATGAGGTAGAAGAGAGAGAGACATAGAAGACAAATTGATGGCAAGGAAGGAAGCTGAGGAAAAAAGAGAAAAAAGTATTAAAAGACCATGAAGAAAGGTTAAAGGAAATAAAAGACAACCTCAGAAGGAAAAATCCGCGTATAATTGGGGTTCCAGAGGGCGCTGAGAGGGCCAGAGGGCCAGAAAGCATATTTGAACAAATCATAGCTGAGAACTTCCCTAATTTGGGAGGGAAACAGACATTCAGATCCAGGAGATAGAGAGGTTCCCCCCCAAAATCAATAAAAACCACTCAACACCTCAAAATTTAATAGTGAAACTTGCAAGTTCCAAATAAAGAGAATATCCTTAAAGCAGCAAGAGACAAGAGATTCCTAACTTATTTGGGGAAAAATATTAGATTAATAGCAGACCTCTCCACAGAGACCTGGCAAGCTAGAAAGGGCTGGCAGGACATATTCAGGGTCCTAAATGAGAAGAACATGCAGCCAAGAATACTCTATCCAGCAAGGCTCTCATTCAGAATAGAAAGAGAGATAAAGAGCTTCCAAGATAGGCAGAAACTGAAAGAATATGTGGCCACCAAACCAGCTCTGCAAAAAATATTAAGGGGGTCTCTGTAAAAAAAAAAAAAAAGGAAGCCCAAAGAAATAATCCACAAAGACAGGGACTGAATAGTATTATGATGACACTAAATTCATATCTTTCAATAGTAACTCTGAACATGAATGGGCTAAATGATCCCATCAAAAGACTCAGGGTTTCAGACTGGATAAAAAAGCAAAACTCATCTATTTGCTGTCTACAAGAGACTCATTTTAGACCTAAGGACACCTACAGCCTGAAAATGAAAGACTGGAGAACCATTTACCATTCAAATGGTCTTCCAAAAGAAAGCTGGGGTAGCAATCCTCATATCAGATAAATTAAAGTTTATCCGGAAGACTGTAGTAAGAGATGAAGAGGACACTATATCATACTTAAAGGATCTATCCAAGAAGAATATCTAACAATCATGAATATTTATGCCCTAATGTGGGAGCTGCCAAGTATATCAAACAATTAATAACCAAAGACATACTTAGATAATAATACACTAATACTGGGAGACTTCAACATGGCACTTTCCATTTCCACAATCTGGAACAAATGACAGATCTTTCAAGCACAACATCTGCAAAGAAACAAGAGCTTTAAATGATACACTGGACCAGATGGATTTCACAGATATTTACAGAACTTTACATCCAAATGCAACTGAATACACATTCTTCTCAAGTACACATGGAACTTTCTCCAGAATAGACCACATACTGGGTCACAAATCAGGTCTTATCCAATATCAAAAGATTGGGATTGTCCCTGCATATTTTCAGACAGGGCTTTGAAACTAGGACTCAATAACAATAAGAAATTTGGAAGGAACTCAAACAGTTGGAGGTTAAAGAGCATCCAGCTAAAAGATGAAAGGGTCAACCACGAAATTAGAGAATAATTAAAAAGATTCATGGAAACTAATGGGAATGAAGATACAGCCATTCAAAATCTTTGGGATACAGCAAGAGCAGTCCTGAGAGGGAAATACATTGCAATACAAGCATCCCTCAAAAAATTGGAAAAAACTCAAATACACAAGCTAACCTCACACTTAAAGAAACTGGAGAAAGAACAGCAAATAAAACTTACACCAAGTGAAGAAGAGAGTTAATGAAGATTAGAGCAGAACTCAATGGAATAGAGACCAGAAGAACTGTAGAAAAGATCAACAAAAACAGGAGTTGGTTCTTTGAAAGAATTAATAAGATAGTTAAACCGATAGACAGACTTATTAAAAAAAAGAGAGAAAAGACTCAAATTAATAAAATCATGAATGAAAAAGGAGAGATCACAACCAATACCAAGGAAATACAAACGATTTTAAAAACCTATTATGAGCAGCTATACAAAAAATAAGGCAATCTAAAAGAAATGGACGCATTTCTGGAAACCACAAACTACTAAAACTGGAACAGGAAGGAATAGAAAACCTGAACAGGACAATAACCAGGGAGGAAATTGAAGCAGTCATGAAAAAACCCCCAAGACACAAAAGTACAGGGCCAGATGGCTTCCCGAGGGAATTCTATCAAACGTTTAAAGAAAAAACAATACCTATTCTACTAAAGCTGTTCCGAAAGATAGAAAGGGATGGAATACTTCCTGACTCGTTCTATGAGGCCAGCATCACCTTAATTCCAAAACCAAAGACCCCACCAAAAAGAATTATAGACCAATATCCCTGATGAACACAGATGCAAAAATTCTCAACAAGATACTAGCCAATAGGATCCAACAGTACATTAAGAAAATTATTTGGGATCCCTGGGTGGCGCAGCGGTTTGGCGCCTGCCTTTGGCCCAGGGCGCGATCCTGGTAGACCCGGGATCGAATCCCACGTCGGGCTCCCGGTGCATGGAGCCTGCTTCTCCCTCTGCCTGTGTCTCTGCCTCTCTCTCTCTTTCTCTCTCTCTCTCTGTGACTATCATAAATTAAAAAAAAAAGAAAAAAGAAAATTATTTACCATGACCAAGTGGAATTTATCCCCGGGATGCAAGGCTGGCTCAACACTCATAAAACAATCAACGTGATAGATCATATCAACAAGAGAAAAAACAAGAACCATATGAACCAAAGCAGGGGCATCATAATGCCAGATTTCAAGTTGTACTACAAAGCTGTGATCCTCAAGACAGTGTGATACTGGCACAAAAACAGATACATAATCAATGGAACAGAATAGAGAACCCAGAAATGGGCCCTCAACTCTATGGTCAACTAATATTCAACAAAGCAGGAAAGACTATCCACTGGAAAAAGGACAGTCTCTTCAATAAACAGTGCTGGGAAAATTGGACAGTCACATGCAGAAGAATGAAACTAGACCATTCTCTTATACCAGACACAAAGATAAACTCAAATGGATGAAAGATCTGAAGTTTCTTTAGATATTTCTAAAGTCAATGAGACAAGAATCCATCAAAATCCTAGAGGAGAACACAAGCAACACCCTTTTTGAACTTGGCCACAGCAACTTCTTGCAAGATACATTTATGAAGGCAAGGGAAACAAAAGCAAAACTGAACTATTGGGACTTCATCAAGATAAAAAGCTTCTGCACAGCCAAAGAAACAGTCAACAAAACTAAAAGACAACCTACAGAATGGGAGAAGATATTTGCAAATGACATATCAGATAAAAGGCTAGTATCCAAGATCTAAAAAGAACTTATTAAACTCAACAGCAAAGAAACAAACAATCCAATCAGGAAATGGGCAAAAGACATGAACAGAAATATCACCAAAGAAGACATATACATGGCCGACAAGCACATGAGAACATAGTCCACATCACTTGCCATCTGAGAACTACAAATCAAAACCACAATGAGATACCACCTCACACCAGTGAGAATGGTGAAAATTAACAAGACAGGAAACAACAAATGTTGGAGAGGATGTGGAGAAAGGGGAACCGTCTTGCACTGCTGGTGGGAATGCAAACTGGTGCAGCCACGCTGGAAAACTGTGTGGGGGTTCCTCAAAGAGTTAAAAATAGAACTACCCTATTACCCAGCAATTGCACTGTTGGGGATTTACCCCCAAAATACAGATGCAGTGAAATGCCTGGACACCTGCACCCCAATGTTTACAGCAGCAATGTCCACAATAGCTGAACTGTGGAAGGAGCCTCGGTGTCCATCAAAAGATGAATGGATAAAGATGATGTGGTCTTAATATACAATGTAATATTACTCAGCCATTAGAAACGACGAATACCCACCATATGCTTTAATGTGGATGGAACTGGAGGGTATTATGCTGAGTGACGTAAGTCAATTGGAGAAGGACAAACATTATATGGTCTCATTCATTCGGGGAATATAAAAAATAGTGAAAGTGATTATAGAGAAAAAATGGGTGGGAAGTATCAGTGAGGGAGACAGAACATGAGAGACACCTAACTCTGGGAAATGAACAAGGGGTAGTGGAAGGGGAGGTGGTTGGGGGGATGGGATGACTGGGTGACAGGCACTGAGGGGGGCACTGGATGGGATGAGCACTGGGTGTTATGCTATATATTGTCAAATCAAACTCCAATAAAAAATATATACCAAAAAAAATTATTCTTACCACTCAAAAAAAAAAAAAATGTGTCCTCAGACAGAAACAGCTAGGAATGGCTTACTCTTTCCAGGCTCTAATAGTAGTTGCAGGAGTATTCAATGCTGCTAGAGCTGCTGACCTCTTTCCTTGCCATGACATGGAAGATGCACACACAAAGTCTCAGAGCCACCAATTACCAAGGTCAAGAGGAAATTACAGGTTATATAATTTCTTATGTGTATGAAATATTCGTAGAAAATAGAAGCTGACAAATCATGCATCTGAACATATACACAGAGTAATCTCAACACTCACTATAGCTTTAGAGCCTTGCTCCCCCATATATTTCATGATGTAAATCCGTAATTTACTTGTTAGCAGTATTTTCTTTTTTATTCTTTTATTCTTTTTTACCCTGTTAATTAACAGCAATAAGCCTTAAGACAAAAGCAAATATTCAATTAAATATAACTTCTCACATGGGTTCACCTTCTAGCTGAGGTATTTCTCTGCTTTCCCTGTGTTCTACATAAGTTCCCTGTTCATAATTTCATGAAAAACATCTATGTATTAAATATTTTTTAAATAAATACATATTTAGTAAGACTTACCTATATCATGAGCATGTCTATTTCTTAGTACCAGCACACTTCTAAGCCTACATGCCAGATGTAGTTAACCAGTTCATGTCTTGGTCATAACTGAAGTATGCTATTTCTTTCTATAATCATTATCAATAGGTTTACTTGCAGGATCTATTTTAACATCTTTAAATTTTAACTGTCAAGCAATATTTTATACACTTCTAGACAATTTTTCAACATTTTAGTTTTTTTTCAATGTTTTATTTTCTAATATACATTTGTTCTGCCAATTAAACTTAAAACTGCTAACTAGAATTAAATAGTTTGTGGAACTATGCCAGTACCCTAGCATTTTGTTTAGTGCCTCATTAAGGCTTAGAGAAAAAAAAAAAAAAGAAGAAATGTTGAAGGAATAACAGCACCATAACCTTGAGGAAGAGTGAATTCATAGTTGGATGTTTCTCTAAAATTTTAACCAGGAGATTTGGCTTAAAATATTTTTTTTTAAAAAAAAACATGAATTAAGCACTTTAATCTTTCAGTGGTAGTGAGGTTAAAATATATGTGTGTCTGTGGAAGTATATATGTAAAAGATCTGGAAAATACAGTTTAATTTAGAAGTAATTTAAGGAAATGGAAATTACTCATAAGCTGAACATTCTTCTGACATAATTTTTGGAATTTTCAAACACATACAGAACACATACAGAAATGAAAAGTGTGGCTGGGAAGAGATACAGCAATAAGGAATTTTTATGAGTAGTAATGAGTGGAGTGGATCTGAAACAGAGTTCTCAAATACAGTATTTTTTTTTTTTAAATTCTGTTTTTTTTAAGATTTTATTTATTTATTCATGAGAGACACACACACAGAGAGAGAGAGAGATAGAGACACAGGCAGAGGGAGAAGCAGGCTCCATGCAGGAAGCCTGACATGGGACTCAATCCCGGGTCTGCAGGATCATGCCCTGGGCTGAAGGCAGCACTAAACTATTGAACCACCCAGTCTGCCCAAACTTTTTCTGTTTCTGAAGCTTTCCTTGGACTTCATAATAATTTTTCCTCATCATTTCTGAACTTGGTTCTTTTCTAGGAAATATATTATCTACATATATCTATATGCATCTGTATCCATATGTTTATCTCATCTATTTCTATCTCTGTACCTATATATCTACATTACTCATGTTTTCATTAGGCAATGTAAAATAACTATCAAAATAAATGTTTTTAAAATGAAATTCAGGGGAAAAATAAAATCAGTTTTATGAGAAAAATATTTTATTTTAAATTAAAATACTAGCTGAGTGAAATTAGTCAATCGGAGAAGGACAAACATTATATGTTCTCATTCATTTGGGGAATTTAAATAATAGTGAAAGGGAATATAAGGGAAGGGAGAAGAAATGTGTGGGAAATATCAGAAAGGGAGACAGAACATAAAGACTCCTAACTCTGGGAAATGAACTAGGGGTGGTGGAAGGGGAGGAGGGTGGGGGATGGGGGTGAATGGGGACGGGCACTGAGGGGGACACTTGACGGGATGAGCACTGGGTGTTAATCTGTATGTTGGTAAATAGAACACCAATAAAAATTAATTTATAAAAAATATAAAAAAATAAATTAAAATACTATTCACAGGCTCTTTTAAATTCTGCAAAAACAAACAAACAAACAAACCCAAAACAAAGCATTTAATTATTTAGAATATTCTTAGTGGGGACGGTCTCAAACAGTTGATATTTACCTGTTCCTTTATATCCATTTCAAAACTGCCGTACTGTAATTCTGTCAAGTACAGGGCTTACCAAACAATGACTCATGGGAGTCCACTGCCTGTTTTGGTTTTGTTTAAGTAAAGTTTTGCTGGAAAATGATCACACTCATTTGTTGCATATTATCCCTGGTTGCCTTCATATCACAATGGCAGAGGTAAATTGTTGTGACAGACTACATTACCCACAAAGACTAAAGTATGTATGATGTGACCTTTTTACACAAAAGGTTAAATATGGGTGCAAATTCAGGAATTATTTATGCACCTTGCAAATTATATCAGGTGACCTAAATTTTCTAATGTCTAACACAGTGCCTTGAATTTGATAGTAAATAAATACTTGTTGAATACATAATTCTAAACCTTATCAGTAAAATGTAAGAACTACTAACTGTCTATAATGATTTATGCATAAATAAAAATATCTGCAAACAATATAGAAATACACCAGGGATATAGCAGGTTTTTAATAAACATTGATTTCTTTTAATATACGTTCTCTGTTGAATTTTGATACAGGGATGGCTCTTGTCCAAAGAGCAGCAGTAATACTGATAGGTTGACATTTTTTAGGTGCCTTAATATCTTTACTCAGAAGTTAACATATTATCATTTTATTCTTCTCTCAATTTCTAATTTGTGAACGATTAAGGACCTCAGAGCCATTTCTTTGAGGAGCATTGGTTCTGTCTTTGAATGCTTAACTTTTTTCCCTTCAATATATCATGACAAATTCTATCACTTAGATACCGTGCGCCTAGCATTTGACAACAGAATCAAAAGTCTTTGAGCTGTATCTTATCAAGTGGAAACTGAGTATGATTAGACAATCATTCTATAAATATTAAAGCAGAAAATCAGAGATAATGCTGTAGTTTGCATGAAACCAATTATATTTGAATGATTGTGAACAATAGAACTGATGTATTTACAGCTGGCCCTACTGGACTTTGAATATACATGTGATGAGCTAGTTTAATGGTTATTATTGGACTTCCTCTTTCTGCCAAGATAGATTAACAGGGACTAGATTTATCCACCCCTACCCACTTAAAACACACACATCTGCACTCACACTCACAATATTTGAAACAATGGTTTTCAATATACTGAGCATCAGACAATAAGAGGCCATTAATAATTCTTGAAATAAGATCAACTCTATGACTTCTCAAGATTACTGCCTTGAAAATGTTTCCAGACCATACCATCGTGATAGGGAATTCATGCAGAGCCAGGCAGACTCCAGAGTTCATAAAACAGAACTGAAAATTTAGGGCAACAAAGGCAACTACAGGTTGTAGGATAGAAAAATACAGAACAGAGCTGCACAGAGAACTCCAAACCTTTTAAAAGGGTCTCCTTGAGGGTGCCCAGGTGGCTCAGTGGGTTAAGCATCTGCTTTCAGGTCAGATCATGATCCCAGGTTTCTGGAATCACGTCCCACATCATGCTCTTTGCTCAGCAGGGAGTCTGCTTCTCCTTCTCCCTCTGCCGCTCCCCCCTGCTCGTGCATGCTCACTCTCTCAAATAAATAAAATCTTTTAAAAAATAAATTAAAAAATTAGAGTCTCATCTGAATATTCATCTTATATTACTTATAAATAATATAAGATGTACTTATAAGCCCATCCACATGAGAAAACTACAGAAATTACCTGAAGCTGCATAATAAATATCTGAGATACATCTGTTCCAAGCCTGTCCTCAGTGTGGAGAATATCAAAATTAGGGTATTTGTTCTTGCCTTAGTAGTGGAGAATAATAAACCCTGTACTAAATGTTCTTCTGTTGATATCTAATAAATCTTAACCACATGATACAAATGCAGCAAATTCTTTCTAAGTAATATAGCTGCATTCTAGAAAAATTTTCATGAATATTTATGAACGCATAAAGTACCCAGCACTCAACATGTGAAATTCACAATGTTTAGTGCCTTATACAAAGATTGGTGGGGTGATAAGAAGCAGAAAAATGATGACCCATAAGAGGAGAAAGATCAACCAGGTAAAGCCAACCAAGAAGTGACACACATGCTAGAATTAGCAGACAAGACCATTAAAAATAGTTATTGAGACTGTATGCCAGGTGACTATTAAAAATAGTTATTCAGACTCTGCTCCAGGTGGTATAGAAACCTTAAAAATGACCCCATTAAAATGTGTAAAATTGAAGATTACAATATCTCAACAGTAAAACACACTTGATGAGATCATTGGAAATATTTCATTATGAAAGAAAGATTTTTGAATTTGAAGATAATATGTAAAATACAGAGAAAAGAGAATTAACCAATAATTTAAAAATTATAACTGAACTGAGGAACAACTAAACAACCCAATGTATGTATAATTTGAGTCTCCAAAAGGAGAGAACAAAAACATATTTCAGGAAACTATATCTGAAAACCTTTTGAATTTTATAGAAATTAATGCAAAAAGCTCAATGAATTATAACCACAAGGAACATTAAAAACAAGCACACACACACAAAAAACACAAGTCATCTTATAATCTAGCTGTCCAAATGAATGATGAAGAAAAAAATCTTAAATCTGAAAAAGCAACAAAGTGGGGGAAATGTTAACTTCAGAGGAAGAAACTTAACAATTAAAGCATAATTTATGTCAGAAATGGGATGCCTGTGTGGCTCAGTGGTTGAGCATATGCCTTTAGCTCAGGTTGTGATCCCGGAGTCCTGGGATGGAGTCTCACATTAGGCTCCCCACAGGGAGCCTGCTTCTCCCTCTGTGTCTCTGCCTCTCTCTCTCTCTGTGTCTCATGGATAAATAAAACTTATTTTTCTTTCAGAAACAATACAACAAAGTAGACATAAGTTCTATATGAAAGTTCTGACAGAAACGTTCTGACAGATAGGAAGATGTAAATTTATAACTCTATACCCAGCTAACATATATTTTACATGTATGGAGAAAAATGAAGACTTCTTTCCAGACACACAAGCTTTGAAAAATTTCTTCACCAGAAGTCCCACAGTATAAGAAACATTAAAACTACTCCGTTGGGTAGAATAAAAATGGTGCAAGATAGGATCTATAGAAAATGTAGATCTCAAAATTTAACTGCATTCATAAATATATCATATTTTCTTGTTTTTTTTAATCTCTTAAGAAGATATTTGGTTATCTTTTAAGATTTTATTTATTTGAGGGATAGAGGATGAACAGGGAGAAGGGGCAGAGAGGAGGGGCAAGGAAGAGAGGCAGAGGGAGAAGGAGAAGCAGACTCCTTGCTGAACAGGTATGCCCAACAAGGGGCTTGATTCCAGAACTCTGAGATCATGATCTGAGCCAAAGGCAGACGCTTAACTGACAGAGCCACCCAGGCACCCTGATATCTGACTACGTAAACACAAAATGCAAGGCATGTTTAAAATTGAATGCATGATAAGAACTACATCATGCCAAAATATGGATTAATCTCATAATAATTATACTGAGTGAAGTATGATTACATAAAACTCTAGAAAATGCAAATGAATCTGTAGTGACAAAAAACTTAGTAGTCACTGAGCAAAATGAAGGAAATGAGAAGCAGGGGGACAGAATGACAGCAGGGTATATTGAAGCTTTTGGAGATAATGGAAATGTTTATTATATTTATTTTGGTGATGGTTTCATGGTTTAATATGATTATTAAAACTTACCAAATTGTACACTCTAAATATATGGAATCTATTATATGTCAGCATATCAATAAACTGATTTTTTAAAAAAAATATTGAAGGTGATAGACAATTGCTATGACTCCTTTTCCCTCTGTTATATTTTTAAATGGGTTGGGAACTCTATCTTCAGGGAGGAAAGCCTGTAATCAGAGAGCTTAAGTTGCCTGCCATAGAGTGTATGCTAAATAATTAGTCCCTGATCTCATTGAGACAAGTGAATTTCTCAGTGTTTAACTCAATTAAATCAATTATTAAACATGATTTACCCCTTATCTCAACTCCTTAGAACAGCACTGCTCTTTGACAATCAAAACTGTGCATATACCCTGCTTTATTTGTAACCATTATCTATGCCTTGTTAAACACCCTCAATCTAAACAATCTGGTCAGATTATAGTAATTTTACTCTGTCCCTCATAACTCTTAGACTACTGCAAACTAAATAACACTTTTGGCTGAACCAGTCCTTCATCATGAAATTAGAGAGATGTTAATTGGGAAACCATCATTCATTAATGAGCATTTTTTTCCACCTTGAAAGTTAACATACAAATGATGACAAAAACCATTATGTCAAAGAAGCTGAATTCAAGGTGGAGAAAATTTATAAATGAGTATGTCTGGTAAAATTTGACAGGTGCTTTGGCAGTCCCGTATTTAGTGCACAATGGGAGACATAAGGAAGCAATGGTTAATATTTCTTGAGTTATTTTCAGAAAAAGCTTAACAGATGAGATTTGAGCTGAATCTTCAAGAATGACCTTATGTTTTCCAGGTAGAAAAACAAAAAGTGGTCATTTTAGAAAAATAAATGAGTATATACGAGCAGAATAGCAACTTAATTGTTTGCAGAGTAGAGACAGCCAAAGATGAAGCTGTGCAGTTATTTAAGAGGCAGATTATAGGAGGAGCACGTTGTGGAGGGGTTTTAAAGATTTTATTTATTGATTCATAGAAATGCAGAGAGAGAGGCAAAGACACAGGCAGAGGGAGAAGCAGGCTCCATGCAGGGAACCCAACGTGGGACTCGATACAGGGTCTCCAGGATCATGCCCCGGGCTGCAGCGCTAAATCGCTGCGCCACCGGGGCTGCCCCGTGGAGGGGTTCTAAATCAGACACTTAAAATGTTATTCAGTTTTATAGCCTAATGAATTACTCACACTCCCTAAATTATTCTTGCCTTGTTATAATTATCCACATTTATTCTGAAATGTAACTTTTTTTTTTTATAATTCTTTGTATGGACAAAGTATCTAAACCACTTAGAAAAGGTCTTCACATCTTAAATTCTGCTAAAACATTATATTGATACCCAGCATCATTTTTTGTAAATTCTCTGAACTTGCTTAATTACTAGTGTGGTTTAGGTCACATGAAACAAGTTTTATTATAATCCAGGAAGACAGCTTTCTGACAGTTCCCACTTTTGTCCTCTTCATCTCAATACCAGTGAGGTCCTTCAAATTTCAGGGGATCAAGGGTTATATGAATTTAGGATTAACATATAATAATGGTAAATTATAATTAACAAAAATATTAATATTAATCACTACCCATTGAGTGCTAGCTCTGTGATAAACATAAGGTGAAGTGCTTGTGGATTCTTTCCTTTAATTCCCATGACTAACCAATGAGGTTGCCATTTCACTGATGAGCAAACTGAAACTTCAAATAGTTAAGGTCATGTAGATAGACTGGAGTGCAGCTCTGTCAAATTCTAAATAATGTAATAAAACATAAGGTTAATGAAATAACTGGTACCCTACAAAACCAAAATAACTCATGTATTCTCAGGATGTAATTTAGACCCTGCAAAGAATGTAACATGCCCAATTACTATCAACATTAAAATGAGAAAAGTCATTTCATTGTTAAATATTCTATTACTTCTTTAAAATTCAATCTACACAGACATTTTTAAAACAAAGTATACAAAGAGTATAATTTGAATTCAAATGTTAAGTGCTTCTGATTCTAGGGGAAGCATTGGAAGTTGTTTGGAATTCTTGAATGAATATCTATAAATTGGACATTTACATAAAAGAGGTTTATTTTTGAAGGCATATAATTTTGAATCTGCAGAGTGTATATGTGCGTGTTTGTGTATAATGAGTCAAATTGGAATGCTGTTACCTGTAAGAATAGGATCTGTCATCTTCAAGACTCAAATGTAACCCACGTACAAACTATTTAATTGAAAAAGAAAATAGTAACAGTGTGTTGCTCCTTTTTTATGCTTCAGATGGAATAAAATGTCAGAGAGTCACGAAAGGCTTTAGCAATTCTGCTTCTAATGACTTTAATGACAGATGCAAGGCTAGAGCATCTGAAAATTTATCCCACATGTGCTTTAATTATATGTGCTAACTTTACAGACAAAGCCAGATTGTTCTAGCTGTCAGCATAGAGGATCAAACATAAATGTGAATGCATATGGCACACTGTGTTGATTTTCCGAACAGCATTCAAACATACCACAAGTTTCCTACTTGACTGTATTTAACATTAATGATGAACCTTAAACCAAGATGATGATGAATAGAAGACAAAATTAAATTGTAATCTTTTTCTCACTTAAAGAATCATAGGTTTTTCTCTTTAAAATTAATTAATTAATTAATTAATTAATTAAATGATTATTAAATACATCATCAATGTGTCAGTTTTCAGTCAGAAAGCTGCCAATGAACTGGTGGTACATGCAAAACTTTTTAATAAGAAGTACTTTAATGGATATATTAAAAATACCAGAACAAAGATTGAGATAGTTGGATTTCCAAGGTATTCTTATTCTACATGAAAAAATTCAAGTTTAGTCTAAAATATCAAAATAAATTCTTTACCTCAAAATGTATCTCCTTTATTCCTAGAGAATATTTTTTATTATCACTTCCATCCAAAATTGTTCCATTACTTTGAATTTATTCTTATATTAAGCCTGAAGTCCAGGGTACAAAATTATTATTTTAGTCTTATTTCAGAGATTGACTCCCAGATTTTGAAGCAAATTAAAGTCTCCAACAGTTATATTTACAAAATTTGCAAAATATTCATCTACCTACAGAAATATACAGATAAAGGAATTGTGTCAAAGGCCTTAATTCTTCACCCATTTCTATATCCAAGTTGTCATTTAATTTTTCCTTTCCATTTGCTTTTGTGCTCCTCTGCCTTCACCATAAGCATATTCTAGTGATGGCCAGTTAAATAATGAGTTAAATGGGAGATACAAAACTACCCACATAAGGCCCTCAGACATATTAGTGAATCTAGATGAGCCCAGACTAAATTGTCAAGCTACAGATTTGTGGACTAAATCAATACTTACTGATTTGGGACACTGAGCTTTGGAATGATTTACTGACCATAGTCATAGCAATAGATCATTTATTCACTTTTTAGTTGACTTTTGAATTTGTGTTTAAAACATTTTACTGAATGGGGCTCTACCCAATTTAAATATGTACCTTTCAACTAAATATCTTTTCTACATTCTTATATATAAAGAATATTCATTAACCTTAAGGTATATGTTGTTTATCACCAGATAGGTATTCAATCACAAGATACTTGGTTCAAAAAAAAAACAAGATACTTGGTTCATTTAACTAGAATGCCATCGCAGCAAGCTAGCATGGAAAATAGCCCCACCTATATCTTCTTACCAATTAAAAGTACTGAGATCTTTTTCTAAATAAACTCCCATTTCCAGACCAGGTCCCAATTCTCTAATTTAATCATTGTTTAATGAGTAAATTTTTAGCCACATTCAATTTAATTTAAATGTTTTAGAGCTTGAGAAATTGCCACTGAAATGTGTAACAACTAGTAAATCTTTCTAAAAGTTACCATTTTTTGGAGTAGCTCTTGGTCTTTTAATGTTTAATGAACATTGGTGTTCCAAATATGCATAATCTTTCTGCCCGCAACAAAAAAGTTTGGAAACTGGTCCACAGGCCAAATCCTGTCTGCCACCTGTTTTTTATTGTTGTTGTTACTGTTTTTTAATGAAGTTTACTAGAATACAGCAATGCTGATTCATTTACATATTGCCCATGGCTGCATTCATGCTACAATGACAGAGTTGAATAATAGAGACAGAGAATGACCTATAAAGGCTAAAATATTTATTTTATGACCCTTTTTAGAAAAAGTTTGCTATTTCCTAGCCTATGAAGTCAAGTATTACTTTAGTTTATCTTTTGTTTAGTTTTGAACATCAGTCATGCATTTATCATATTTTACATTGATTTTACTAAGTCCATTTATTATTTCCATGCATTTTGATTAAAAAATTACATTAAAATTTACATATTTATGTAAATAAAGAGCAAAATAAAATGAACAGATGACAATGATATTGTCTGCCCTTTGTAAAATAGTCCAAGTTCAAGTAATTCATTTGATTATTCAAAATTCTCCATAACTTGGCCTTGTCACTATACTGCAGTTGATTCATCATTATCTTTTTATCCTATCATCCTTTAAAAATCATATCTCAGAGAGAAAAGTTTTCTATTAATTTTCCACTTTCCTTTTCTCTTCAGTTGTCATTTTGAAATGTATTTTCTCATTTAATAAAATTCAAGAATCAACTTTTACAAGTATCATTTTTTCTTGCTAATTTTATTAATCTAAAAATTCCAAATGTTCAAATTCCAATTGCATATTGATCTTTAATATAATTTTACAATCAGTCATGTTTGTTTCTGATGCCATATTTCAAGCAAAAACTGATTTTATAAGCAAGTATAAGTACTTAAGCCAAGTATAATCTTTTCACATATTTTATATTCCCAAAGAAATGAGCAAAGTGATGATTCCAGAGCTTATTAAACTTTTTTGAATTAAAAAAAATGGTCAAAGAGTTCAAATTTTAGATGCTCAATGCTCAATTTTAGTACTCAAACTGAGTACTAAATTAAGAGAGTTGAAAACAGAGGATACAAGGCCAACTATGACAGTTTGAAAATGAAAATTATGAAAATAGAAAAATTCATTCATTGAACTAGTTATAAAATAATATTAAAATAGTAGATTCCAGAAAAAAAGATGCTGTATTTTAATGAATATACATGGGTATTTAAAAGGAATCTGATTTATATAATTTTGTGTATATATCAATAAATATGGAAATATAACTATAGTATCGGTCTCTAAAATCATCATATCAAGCTGTGTAGAGTGGCTACGATTTATTTTTTTCGATTACTTACTTGAAAATATATTATTTGGACATTATAAATAAGTAGCATATCTAAAAACAGTTCAAGGATTTTTCTGAAGTCATTGAACACATTTTGAAAACAAATTAAAGATGTAATTTTGAATACAAGTTTGTTTTAATTTATGATTACTGAAAATGTAACCACTATTCTCTAACCATTTTATCAAAAGCTGTCAGCTGTCTGCCATTCAGATATTAAAATTTTCAGCTACTCTTGATTAACAAGGGCAACTTTCTGACACAGTCTCATTATGTCAAATGACCTGAAATTGGGAAGAATTTATATGGAGATTAAATTTAAAATACTTAAACCCTTTTGGGGTTTTGAGTTTCAAAAATATTGAATTTTTATTGCTAGTCAAGTCACAAGGATTAATAGAACACTCTTCTTTAAGAAAAAAAGAAAGAAATTCAAATTCTGAATGTTTCATTCCATACTATCAGAACCTTTTGAATATAAAAACCTGATTTTAAATACCATGAAAGGAGAACTGTGGTTTTCTGATCTTTCAAAATGAGGCTAAAATTACTCTAAGAATGGTCTCTCTTGGGACATCCATCTTCTCAAATAATCCTTTGTGCTATTTAAAAGCAGAAGGAATTTCATATTTTCCAGTTAGATATCAAATAACAGCTGCTAAAGCACTAAAATTGCTTTATTTGGTTTATTCTCATTTGTAAATTCCTTAAAAATCAGAAACCTTTGACTAATTACTGGAAAGGAAGAATTATAGGATATCAGTCTGGATTAGAAGAGCCTACAAGAGGCATGACTTAATTACTTTCCAGGAAATATTTAAAGAAAATAATAAGAAAAATAGGAAAGAATAAAATGTGAAATGTTAGACATTAAGATGCATTTGTTTTAATGCATTTGTTAATATTTATGGCACAGATTCAAAACTAATTTTTGGTATTTCTGTCATTTAGGATGATGACTAGCAAGTAGTATTTCCTAAAGTAAAATAACTGATTTAATTCATCAAATGTTTGTGTGCTCCCTCAGGATGAAGACAGAGTCTGAGGATGGAAAGGAAACTATTACTAATCAATCTACCTTTTGGGAAAGGCTTAAGCATTAAAATTAAGCATCATGAAAAGGCTGGGAGATGAAATACTGTGAAATTTGGTCTTGTTGAATATTGGGAATGTGGGCAGGGATAAACTTGAGATAAAGTTTTAGCTTATCAGAGCACAAGTCTGAAAACACTTGCTGGAGCTTATAGTAAATTGCATGAGAAAGAAAGATGATAAAGATGGGGAGGGAGTAAAAGAGAAAAAGTAGGAAGACATAACACTTGTCCATCTCTAAAGGTGAGCTTCATGCATTACAGGAGAATTTTTAAGTTCAATTCACAAAAGTTTAAAATCTAATGTTTAAGAGAGGAATGGATTTCTATCTTCTCAGTTTCAACCCACAAAACTACATTTTATCTTTTGAGAGTTAGTGCTTTTGTTAATAAGACAAATGTATCAGTCATTGGTAGCATTCATTGATTACTTTAAAGTTCCTATGAAACCAAAGAGTTACCAAATAAATTTATTATATATTTTTTACTTAAAGTGCATTTTTTACTGACATATTGTCTGTAGTGTAATTTGCTTTGCAGAGTGCCCACTAGTTCCCAAGGAGAAATGACTGTATTTTGTTCAAATTAAAGAGATGCTTATGGGTTTCATTTATTGAAGATTTTATCTTACTAACAAAAGAACAAAAATAAAAACTGTATGTATGTTGTGAGAAAAATCACAATCACACGATTAGATCAAAATGTTTCATACTGCAATCCTGGTGGATTTATTGTTACCATCGTTGTTAGGCTGTCTTCCTTCCGACAGATCTTTAGCTTTAAGTCACTCTTATTACAGAGATCTATAAAATGATAATAAAATAGAGGGTTATTAGATGGCACCTACTCTACCACTGCGTTTCATACAGGACAGAATGAAAGTCAACATGAGGATAAAAATGGAAACAGAAAGGTACTCGAATTGAGGTATATTTTAATTTAAGCCAAATTTACTTTGTTTTGGGTTGTTTATTGTAACGATCTTATGGGTTGAATTTTAGCTTTTTTCAAGATATATTGACATTCTAACCTCCAGTGAATTATTTTATTTGGAAAGAGGGTCTTTGAAGATATAGTCAAATTAAGATGAGTTCATTAGGGTAGGCTGGGGTTTTTATATGAAGAGGGAATTTGAGCACAGAGACACACAGAAGATGCCATTGCTGGAAGAGGCCGAGATTAGAGTGATGCATCTATAAGTCAAGGAATATCAATTATGCATGATTTCCATCAGAAGCTAGGAAATGGCCAGGAAAGATTCTCTCCTACAAGTTCCAAAGGAAGCATGGTCTTGCTAACAGAGATTTCAGACTTTGAGCTTCCTGAACTGTGAGGTAATAAATTTCTGTTATTTTTAAAAATATTTTATTTATTTATTCATGAGAGACACAGAAGAGAGAGGCAGAGACATAGGCAGAGAGGGAAAAAGGCTCCATGCCAGGAGCCGATGTAGGACTCAATCTTGTGACTCCAGGATCACGCCCTAAGCCAAAGGCAGATGTTCAACTGCTGAGCCACTCAGGTGCCCCAATTTATGCTATTTTAAGCCATTCAGATGGTGGTATTTTGTTAAGATAGCTCACTATAACCAATACACAGTTTGATACCAGAAAGTGAGGTGCTGCTGTAAGAAATACCTAAAAATATGGAAGTGACTTGAAATTGGGTAAGGACAGTGACAGGAAAATTTTTGAGGTGTTTAATAGAAAAATTCTAGGTTGTCTTAAAGAAATGTTGGTAGAAATAAGGGTTGTAGTTACCAGCAGTTCTGGTGAGTACTCAGAAACACCAAAGAGCAGTGGAGAAAGATTTTCTTGTCTTAGAGAATGCATATATTGTTATGAACAGGTTATTGCTACAAATATGAACTTTAAAGAGACTTCTGGTGAAGTCTCAAAGTATTGAGGTATCTGTTAGTGAACACCAGAGAAAGGATCATCAAGAATCTGAATTGGCTTCTTGTGTTAGCCAAAAGGCAGAACATGTAAGCAATGTATTTGGATATTTAGCAGAGGGTATTTCCAAGCAAAGTGTGGAAGGTACAAACTTGTTTTGCCTTACTATGCTTATAGTAAAATGTGAGTGGAAAAAGATAAAATAAGGAAAGAGTTGTTAAACAAAAGAAACAAGCATTTGATTATTGGAAAATTCTTAGCCTATCTAGGTAACATGCTCTGGGAATGGGGCAAGATTATAGCTGGACAGATATTTGCTAAAGAGATCAGGTGTGTGGATCCTGGATCCAAAAAACCTTCTCAACAGAAGCTGGGAATAGTGATGCCATTACTCAGGAAAAGTCTGTGGAGGATTCTTGTCTGATGGCTTGGACCACCATGAATTATAGGGGAGAATGACAAGGTTTTTGAGAATGTTGTATATGTAAAAGCATTACTAGCCTGTACTGAAAGGGACTGAAATGAGACAAAATGAGAAGGCAATTTACTTGCAAAGTAGAGTGATGAACATACAGGCTTGCGCTACCTGGTGTGCAAGAGGGTAGAGCTGCCACTCCAAAATCCCAGAGAAGGAAGGATCAAACTGCCCAGGATTATTCTCAGGTCTGGAAATCTAATGGAAATTTGCTTACTGGGCTGCAACTTGGTCTACATGAGTGACTCCCTTATTACTTTATTTTTCTCCCTTATGACATGAGGTTGTTTATCCTATGTTTGACCTATCATTGTATTTTGGAAGGAGATAACTTATTTTTTAGATTTTACAGGTACGTGGCTAGAGGGAAATTTTGCCTCAGGATTAAGCATATCTGTAACCTCACTCATACCTAATTTAATATGATTTATTATATGAGATTTGGGATATTTTGCTTTTGAATTAATTATTCTTAGGTTAGGTTTTTGAACTAAGTGGATACTTGAGTAGGCTAAGACTTTGGAGATATCACGATGGAATGCATTTTGCAGGTGGGAAGTACATGAATTAATTATTGCCCATTTTTCTTTAATTTTCTAAATGTATTTACTACTAATTGATCCTAATTCTTCCTGCCAATACAGAAGATTTCACTCTTAAATGTGCTTAACAACGTAAGATCATATATCTGATTCTTTTATGCCACACAGCATGTCCCTGTGAGAGATAAGTGATTACTCAGAGTCCAATATCTTGGAACAAAGAGAAACTGGAAGGGGCTACACCATCAGGCACCACCAAGAATTGCAGGTGAGGTGTTGAAGATCTGAATCTGGGTTGGCCCTTGGTTTTATTACCATACAATATAAAGTATGCAGAAGACAACTCAAGAAACCAATCACGTGAGGGGTAACAGGAACTGTGGATGTGACTATCTACATGAGTCTCAGAGCATTAACTAGGGGGCACCAGGGGATGGGAAAATTGACATCAGCAGGCTTGGCTATTTATCCACCATCATTGCTATTTTTAGCATGTCCTGTTTTCAGTACAGACCAATGGCAGGAAAAATGGGCTTTTGCCAAATGAATAAAACTGTTGCCATTTATGCGTGTCCTGTTTTTACTGTTTTTGGTTTTTTTTGTGTGTGTTTGGTTTTTTTTTTTACTCATTGAGGTCTTGCTCTCCCCACTCTTATACTGGAGACCTTTCTAATTATAGTCCTTTACTTTTATATTTCAGTCTTTACTATTTGCTATGTGGATTTTCTGGAGAGCTGTTTTTTTGTGATTACACCTTATCCACATTACGGACTTTCTTTTCACTGGATCCTCATTTTACGGACTCCACATCCTCCTCACCTTTACTGTCTCATTGTTGTAGGGTGTGTCTTTTAGTAGCTTCCAGAGCAAGGGATGACAGATGAATCAAACAAACTTTGGTATGACAAGCCAAACTATTATTAGTATTTAACATAAAGATTTTCTATAGGCCTCAGCCTTCCCACAGTCGGAGGCAATGGCATAACACCTGTAACCTGGAGTTTCTGCATTGAGTCTAAAGTCACTATTGGCAGTCTTTGGATTGGCAGTTAAGAAGGAAAACTGAATGTACAGAACAAGGATAAACTGGAACCCAGGAAGACAACTGGAACATGCAAGGGCATTCTAGAACTGTCTTCTGTCACTTCCTACCTTGATGTGGTGGGTGACTTGCAAGAAATTATTGCCCATTACCATAGAGATACATATGTGCTCACCCTTCCAAATTTAATGCAGAATGTTTCCCATGGCTAATATTAACCTGATGCCATACAGAATAGGAAATACTGAAAATATTTAGTTGGGTTTTAAGTATAGTAGAGGTAAACACATATATTCGCATCTACACTATAATCTTTAACCTTCAGGGACAGTGTATAGATTAATCATTCATCATGGTTTTATCAGCTGATGCCAATTTACAGAAATATGGACAGGGCATACTTATGTAGTAGGGCATACTAACAAAGAGTTAGTAGCAACATGTTAGGATTTTGCTTCATTTTAAAGGGCTTCTGCTCAGATGAGGGTAAATTCAGTTTGTCCTTCATGGAAACCAATTTAAATTTTTCTTACATTTTTATCAGTTAAGTCATTTTGTGAGGGTTCTTTGGCTTTAAAAAAATAATAGTTATTAATTCTGAGTAAATGTTTTGTGGAGTATGAATTCAAAGTTAATAGAGTAAGAAATACTTGAAATTTCAGAACTATAACAAACCAGTGCTTATCAGAATCTATTGCTCTATCTAGACTTTCAGTTTAATGAGCATACTAACATTTCAGCATCCATTACACACTGAAAAAAAGTTTTCAATAATTAAGGATAATTGGCAATAGAACTAAAATGAGCAGATGAAAATGACTCTCACATTAGACTTTGGCAGTCTGCTCTTTCAGTGTATGCTGGTAAAAGAGAAGGGAGGATGAGGATTTTAAGTAGCAATCCAATTGGTCAACTGTGTCATTATTTTGCACTTTTTTCACACTCTGTACTTGAGTTTCCATTTTAAAATTATTTTATAAAGTTTCCTCAGATTGCCCAAAAAACACTAATCTTAAAATTAAAAACCAGTCAAGTTATGACTATATTTAATGATTATACAGTGTCATTTTGTGTCAATTCACTTTAATTTGTAGTGTCATTTAAAAAGTCATAAAAAAGTCAAGTCATTTTGAACAACCTACCTAATACAGAACACAATTGTTTATTATATTTTCCAATACAATATCATTAAGCCTAACATGATTTCATCAGGGAGATTTTTGTCATTCAAAATTAATCTTCAAACTGGTATACTTGAGGTTTTATTTTATATTGGTGCCTGTTGGGAGGAGGAATGTCTTTCATGTCATTAGAAAAATGCTAAGGAGTTATATTGCAGTCTCGGTGGCTTGATTTAATGCCAGATAGATATTCGTCTATGTTATGTTTATTCCTGAATGTCCTATAACATTTTCAATTGAAATATTTGAACAGTTTGATTAAAATAACATTTCTAATATTCTTTTCTGTTTGTGAAAATACTTATAAATGAAAAACACATGCAAACATACACACACACACAGGCATACAAAGAAATGTATAGGCACGTGCATACACATAAGAACACATGGAAACAAATGTACTCACATATGTGTGCATTCTCATGTATAAAGAAGCACACACATATTAAAATGAACATTTGCAACATTACCCTTACCAACAGCTAAGCCTGAAAGAAATTATGTTACTTTAATTGAGGAGGAAATATATCAACTATGAACCCAAGTGAATAAAAAAAATGACCAGTAATGTGTCTGAAAAATAGGAAATTGTTTTATTCTTTTGGAACTTGGTGTCAACTTTCCTCCTGTTATAGTTATATACTGGTAAACCTCTTAACATCAGATTTACTTGGGAGTGTTTCTTAAAATTCATTTTCACAGAGAATATTAAGACCTCCTTAATCTTACATTTTTTGTGGCTGAGAGATACACATTTCATGGAGACATAAATGGCTTCAATTGCACATTAAAATGTGAAAATCGTTGTGGGGCAGTGTTGGCATGGTGTGTTTAGGGCAGGATTGGTACTAATTTCCAACTTCTCCAGTTTAAATAAAAAGTTCAGACTATAACTCTGGGAAACAATAGTGAAGAAACAGAAGAGGATGGGAGGTAACACATTTAATTCTTTGATTTTGCAAATTTTTTTAATGAAGTGTGTATGGATGACTTAAGAGAAGTAGAGGGAAGTTGGAGAAGGAAAGGATAACAGAGAGAGCATTCTGTGGCTAAGCTTTTAGTTTCACATTAGTTCATCTCATGGAATGTCCCAGGAGACAGGGAGAGGGGCTAGGAGACTATTCCAGATCATTATAGTAACCCTACAGTAAGGGAGATAATGGAAATTGTACATGGACCTATATATATCAAACCATCTACCAGATACAGAGATGAGTGGAAATTAGTTAAACAGAGAACAGAATCAAAACAAAGCAAAACTTAACATCTTTTCTCCCAAGCCATCCATTCATTTAATGGATATTAACCAAGGTTTTCTTATCTACCAGGTACTGAAGATACCACAAACAAAAATTCACACTTCCATGAGGTTTACACTTTAATGGTGAGAGACATACATGATACAAAATAAATAAGTAAACAAAGAAAGTGATAAGTGTTATAAAAGAATAAAGTAAGAAAAAGTAGACAGTGAATGTAGAGGGGACAATACTATTTTAAATGGAGGAGTCAAAGAAGATATCACTGAGAAAGTAATATCAAGCATAGACCTAAAATGGTGAGAGTAGGGGATCCCTGGGTGGCTCAGCATTTTAGCGCCTGCCTTTGGCCCAGGGTGTGATCCTGGAGACCCGGGACTGAGTTCCGCGTCGGGCTCCCAGCGTGGAGTCTGCTTCTCCCTCTGCCTGTCTCTCTCTCTCTCTCTCTCTCTCTATCTCTCAAAAGTAAATCTTTAAAAAAATAAAATAAAATGGTGAGAGTACAAACCATGAACACTTCTTAAAAAGTAACGTTTGCAACTGAGAAAAGAGCAAATGCAGAGTTCTAAAGTGGGAAGTTATTTAACATGTCTGTAAAAGCAAGTAGCTCACCATGGCTGAAATAAAGTGAGAAAAAAGGGAGTAAGAACATACATTCAGAGAGGTAGGAATTTGGAATACAGTTTTGGTGATGTAGCCCCTATACACACAGTACTGAGTCAGATGGCAAACTAAGGATTTTGAGTCAAAGGATGAATGACCTGATCTAACATCCTTTAAAATTGAGATTCTTGGTTGCTTTTATTAATACACCATGAATGGAAAAAGGAGGAAGCAAGGGGACCAATCAGGAGGATAGTTTAATGATTCAGGAGAAAGAATAAAGTAGCCCAGACAAAAGTCCTGAGAGTAACAGAGATGAGATGAAGAAATTTAATTCTAGGTACTTTTGAAAAAAAAAATTGCATGCCCCCATCCGACATGACTTAATGGGAGAGGCACCTCACTTCCGTGACCCCAGAACCCCAGTCTGACCATGAGAAAACATCAGACAAACCAAATTGAAAAACATTGAAAAGCACACACACACACACACACACACACACACACACACACAGAAACAAAAAACCTTAGTAAGTGTTCCTCAAAGGTTTTAAAAAACAAGGAAAGACTGAAAAACTGTCACCAGCCTGAGAAAACTAAGGAGAAATTATGACCATAGTCAATATGAGATCCTGATTTGGATCCTGGAAGGGAAAAACTACATTATTACAAAACCTGGTATAATCATATCAAGTCTGTAGTTTAATTAATGTTATTGTTCCAATGATGGTTTTAGTATTGATAAAATTGATAAACGGACCATCATAATGTAAGATATTAACATTTGGGGAACTAGGTGAATGGGTATACAAGAAATATATCAACTTTTATGCAAATCTAGATTTATTTTAAATTAAAAAAATGTTTTAAGTAATGACAGGATTCATCAAGATAATTTGCTGTGTGATATAAAAGAAACAACAACATTGATGGTAACTCTACTCAGCTACTTGCAGGATAAATTTTCTCCATCCTTTCATATTATAAAGAGGTTTTGCCTTTTCCAGATAGTTTCTTAGATTTTTTTCAAAGCACAAAATTGCAGTTGCAGCAGAGAGTGAGAAGAACAAAGGAAGAATATATAAAAAGATGCCAAGAAAGAAACAAAATATATTTGGAGAATTAAACATGAGAAAGACAAATCAGAGTGAGGATGGTTGGGCAAATTGAAGAGGGTTAATATGAATGTTACTGGGTTTTATGGACTATATAAATTTTAATGATTTTCAGTGAAAGAAAATATAGATTAGATTTATTAGTCTAAACTATGTTCCCTCAAAACTACTTCACTGCTGAGATAGGACTCCTTGGTTCCAATATCTGTAAGGGTTATACCTATTTTTTAAATCTTCACATTTTCAAGGACAATAAGAGAAAAGTGTATATGGTGCATTAAATCTAATACTACAACATTAGAAAACAGAATAATCATACTGAAAAAACCCAACAGAATAAGAGCATGCTTTTTATAATTAATCACTACAGAAGATAAATTTAGAAAACTTGGCATCACAAAACTAAATATAAATAGATATGGAAATGTATGCCAAGAATTAAAATAAGGTGATGTGATAGCAGGTGATTGGTTATAGAGAATGCTTTTGTTTGATTAGTGAGAGTTTTGGCAGAAAAATATATTCTGCGTATGATGTGTCCAAAAAACGAGCTTTGTAATAATCAAGGATGAACATCAAATAAACAGACAAACTAGTATAAATCCTTAAGGCTGTAACTAACGGGTATATATGAGAAAAAATAGAAATCAACGTGATTATAGCATGGAAGGTGATGTGTAGGAATATGAGAAGGAATCACATAGGTAAGGAGGTACTAGTCATGGTTGTTGACCCTTAAAAAAGATAATTGAGTTTTTAAAGTGCTATGGTAAACCTTTAGATTGTTTTTAAATAGGAGAGTGACATGATCTGACTTACACCTTTTAAATGGATACTTTGTGAAGAATGAATTTGAAGGAGCAAGGGAGGAAGGAGGCAACTTAAAAAAAACAAAAAAAGGTGACCAAGAAGCTAAAATCTGTAAGCCAAATACACACACACACACACACACACACACACTTTGAAAAGAGTTAAGAGTAGGATTGGTATTGCCAAAATTAAATGTCATGTACTAGCAGAAACTGTTAGCATTCATCAAATGTTTAATGTGTCCCCTTATATTTACCATCTTCTCATGTAATGAAGTTGGGTTATGAAAGCTGTTTTGGTCTAATTCCCCTGAGAATAAATGAAGTGTGGCATTCTTGGTTTGAAGCACATAAGAAACAATATGTTCCTCATTTGCTTTCATCCCCACTATGATAACTTCCAGGCCAAGTTTTCCATATGGTACAGAAACCAAGCAAGTGAGCCCCCTGCCTACCATCAGACTACATCTAACCAACAAATAAGTAAATCCCTATTGTGTTAATAATCATTTTTATTATTAAGATTTAAGTTTATCAATTTGAGCAGTAACATTAATTATTGTAATTAATACATGTACCTATTAAAATTATATTTATAAAACCAATAAATGACTTGAGTCGGTCAGAGCTCATAATACTGTGCTTAGCCATAAAAGTTGATATGAAACCATCCATGTGCCATGACCCAAAACACATTAAGGTAAAGTATGCATAATCAAAACTACTGACATTATACCAACATGGTAACCAAGTTTATTACTAGACAGATGATTTTAATTTATTTTTATGTTCTGTATTCTCTCTCTCTCTCTCTCTCTCTCTCTCTCTCATATGTGTATATATGGCATGGGGGAAATTGCATTTTTAAACAAACCGTATATTTTTAGCAAGAGAAAAAAAATACAGTTAAGAGCAGTTCTTTAGGAAACAGAAGTGGATTTTCCCTTGTTACTTAATAGCTGCAAGGCCTTAATGAATTGTTTAGTTCCCTGAGCCTCAGTGCTCTTATTGTTCCATGGGAACAATTCCTTACCTGAAGAAAGTCAGTGGGAGCTCATCTAGGTCACCTTTTAAAAACCATGAAGACGTATGCTTCTGCATCTAGTCTATATGTTTTTAAGTAAGATTCTTTTTTTTCTTCTATTTCTCTGTAAAATCACAGTAGCTGTTCCACTAAATATCATGCAGTATCCTCATATAAATAAATTTTATACCCATTATGTATAATACAATTATTTGACTTCTCTTACAGAACTTACATCAAATTTACGTATTTTCTGTATCTCTTTTTTGAACTATCCAAGTTCTTCATTTATATCCCAGGTGGAATATAGAGCTCCAATAATGTTTTGCTTAATGCTGGCTATGTTTCAAAATGACTGTTTTATTTATATTGTATTGGGAAAACAATTTTGATAGTATAGCAGAATCACATGCATTTAATGTGTATGCATAATCATATGTAATATATGCATATTGTATAATATGTATGTGATATATGTATAAATAATGTGCATGTGTATAATGTATGTGTATGTGCATATATATACATATATGCACACACACATACTCCATACATGGATATATATATATGAGAGGCATAAAAATGTCTGGTTATCTTACATTTGAAGAACCCTGACCAAATGTGGAGGAGACACATTAGAAAATGATAACCAGAATTTCTTATTCTCAGGAAATCCAGGATCTGAGATGAATACAAACACTTGGTGAGACTTTGTGTATCCATCTTATTGAGGAGAGATTAAGATTATTTTTATGAAGGCAGATACATAAATGTATTAAATGGGGATTACATATGAGTAAAAGAAAAAAAACAGATGCCAAATTGTGTTAACAATTTGAAGGCTTTAATTGTTTCTGCTTTAAATGCTTGAGATGCTTTATGTTTCCTGTTTGGATTGTGACTGATATAGGACCTCATATATTAGGAGCCCCCAAAATATTGAATAATTTTTAACCTTTATGTCAGAGTTACTTTTCTAATTCACAATGTACACTAGATTCTAAACAGTGCGATATCCAGACAGCTCTGGTGGTTCAGCGGTTTAGCGCCACCTTCAGTCCACGGTGATACTGGAGACCCCGGATGGAGTCCCACGTTGGGTTCCCTGCATGGTGCCTGCTTCTCCCTCTGCCTGTGTCTCTACCTCTCTCTCTCTCTCTCTCTCTCTCTCTCTGTCTTTCATGAAAGACATTTTTGCCCTTGGACTCATTTTCTTCTTACCTCCTCTAAAACCTCACCGTATCAATCATTTCCTTTCTCTATTACTCAACTAAATAAATTGGTTTTTTCTCTTCATATATACGTAATGTGTATGTGCATATGTATACATTTGCATATCTGTCTGTCCTAACCTCAAAACACCTACCAGATATATTTGT